>NC_053028.1:449529237-450278012 GCF_003073215.2 Triticum urartu
CTCCTAATGCCATCTCAGATCACGCAAAAGGGTAACCGTCGAGGTTTAGCCACGAACAAAGCTTTCCAGCATGACTAGTGCCCCAGGCTCCTCCTCGTGCCCCCATAGCCCTCAAGAGGGTGATTAGCAGAGTTGCTCCGTGCCTCATCTTCAGCTATGCCAACTACAGACACAGGGTTACCGCCCCCCCCTCCGTGGATCTAGTCTCCGTTCGAGCGGGATTATATTCAATTGGCAACGATGCAATGGCTGAGAACTTCCCCAACCCCAATAAGGAGGAGAGGGTGTGCTTCGTCCCATTCCTATTGTGAGGCCTGGGATCTCCAATCCATCCCTTCCTCAGGGGGTTATTGGAATTTTACAGCATCCAACTACACAACATCACCCCAGGTTCAATTTTGCACATCTTAGGTTTCGTTGCCCTCTGCGAGCTATTCTTAGGCGTCGAGGCCCATTTTGAATTATGGAGGAAGTTATTTTGCCTCGTTCCCCGCCACTGAAGAGGTTCCATATTTGAAGTGGGCGATGCCGAAGTATGGCGTATAGCCGGATCCGGATACCTCGTAGGAACACCTAAAGAGGTATACCAGCAGTGGTCTTTGGAATGGTTCTATATGGACGACGTTCTGCTACCGGATCCAGTTCGGCGTGGCCACCCTAAATTTTCAAGTGCTCCTTTAAAGAAGCACCTCAACTATTGTCCCCAAAGTCCCAAGGAAGAGGATAGTGTGGAGATAAATAGGTTGGTCAGCAAGGTCAGGTTGCTAGCCCATACCGAACTCTCGATAGTTGAGGTCATGGCGATTGCAATAAAGAGGTGCGTTCAGCCTCTCCAATCCAGAGTAACTCCCCTATGGTGTTACAACGGAGAAGATGATGTGTCTCATTACAGACTGAAGGGTCCGGATACCCCTGGCCTCAATTTTGGCTGATCTGTATAAGGGGGAGAAAGAAGATTTTCTCCGGTTAAACTGCCGGAAGGCTTATTCTATTGCTTATTTTATTGCATTACAGACAGTGATCGAATTTGTTCTTTGTTTCCACCAACAGTCATGGAGGAAGATGACCGAGGACATCCACTATCCTGCTCCCCAGCCAGAGGATCATAATCGCGATAAATATCATGGATTTTGCGAGGATCCGGATCATAATCGTGATAAATATCCAGAGTGTTCGATGATAGGGTATTCTATCAAGCGAGCCTTCATGGTTCGGAAGTGGCTATCACCGCCGACTACCCCCGCCTCTATCCCTTCTGCATCGTGAGTATCCGGAGGGTTCTTAAAAGGAAATCCTTATCTACCTTTTTATCTGTTTATACTGATCAGGATTTTAACAGGATCGATGCTCTAGGGACCGTACCTCCTCAAGGGCGGCCCCTACACAAGGCCGTCGTTCAAAACGGAAAGGGTTCGGGAGTGCCGTAGAGGGCTCACAGTCTTCCAAGAGGTACGCTTGTTTAAGACATGTCTAGGCGTAAGTCCGGATTGTTAAAAGTCTCCTTTCATCCTTGATGTCAGGAGAAGTATGCGGCAGACGGTGGGAAAACGCCCAATTAGCCGAATGTTCACTAATCCGGCGCCGGACTCGTCAACTAGGATGAGAGCCGATACGCTAGTTCCGCCTCTTCAAGAGGATTTGGATGATGTATCAGTCATGAATTCTGAAGTGGAGAGCGTGATGAATCACCGTTGATTAAAGGAGGCTATGTGTACTCCTGCCTTCTCCGAGCAAGAGTTTACCACACTCAGCTCGGTGGATGCATATATCCGTGCCGCTTGAGACGGACTCGCTGGAGTCATTCATCTGTTCTCGAAGGACATACAGGTAAAAGTTTACACAATTGTTAATAGCCATGTGCCAGTAGCCCCCGAGACTTGAAGCGGTAAGGCAAACAGATTTAAGGAACGATAATTTTTGCAGGTTCTGAAAGAAAAGAACACTATGCTAGCCCAGGAGCTGAACACAAACTAGACGCAATTGAATGCGGTCACCACCGAACTAGCGGAATTGAAAGAGACCGCGGCGGGTGAATCAAGTGAGAAACATTTGGAGGAGGAAAAGGACAAACAACCCGAAGAGATAGAGAGCTTGAAGGCTCAGTTATCGGCTGTTCAGAAGGAAAATGAAAAACCGAAGGGCAGCATGTTCGGTATGTCTTCCACTTCATTTAAAACCACCACAAGCTCTCATGTTTAGTCCATATGTGGAATATCATGACTTTGTTGCTACAGGTCTGTTAACTGGTCATCCGATAGAGGAACTATCCGGATTTCAAGGCGACGTGCTAAATGAGTTGCCCACGATACATGCTCGGGCCCAGAAAGCCGTGAAGAGTATGGTGAAGGGGTTATGGCCATCTGATACCCCTCCGGAAAGTACGGAGGGCCTGGCAAACCTGTTTAGAGGTGCCCAGCGCTGGTTCGAGCTATGGAAGACATCCGCCTGCCGTGAAGGCACACGAGAAGCCTGGGCTGTGGTGAAGACAGGCTTCACTAAACTGGACCCCAATCATATGGCCCAAGTAGGACCACAGGGACTAGATGGGAAAGAAATTCCAGTGAAGTTGGTTTATGGCCAAGTAATGATAGCTGCGAAGTACTCGTAGGAGGAGTGTAAGTTAGACAGTCTTATAGATGGAGTAGATAAGGAATAGGTGTTTGTATTAGTCAACATGTGCCTTTTATCCGAACATGTAAAAAATTTGTCATCGCAGGCCTTTGGTCTTGACCTCGAACAAAAAATTGGTGGAGTGTTTCCAGATACTTTTTCGAAATAAAATAAGTATGTAATATATCCGGAAACCAAGCAACCTGGTCATTGTGCTCGAAAAGACAAAAAATTGGGTTCGGAATGTATGCTATATTACGTATGTAAGAAACATCTTCCAAGGAAAATAGTTCAGTTGAGGGTTCCTTTCCTTGGGTCGGCATACTATGCTTACCCGTGCCGGGGTGTGTGATCCGTAATATGGAAAAACTGTCTTGTAGTGTTTTAGTGTAGTTGCAATACTGCAGCAATCTATCATTTGATTGTCGACCAATTATTCCCTTAAGAACGCTAGCTTTCTGCTTCACCCCTCTGAGGTACATGTCCGGATAACACGGTTGTAACAATCACAGAGGTTGTCAGTGTCAAAACCGGAAGATTTCGGGTAGGGGTTCCCGAACTGTGCGTCTAAGGATGGAAGGTAACAGGAGGCAGGGGACACAATGTTTTACCCAGGTTCGGGCCCTCTTGATGGAGGTAAAACCCTACGTCTTGCTTGATTGACTTTGATGGGCATAAGGGTTATAAGAGTTGATCTACCTCGAGATCATAATAGCTAAACCCTAGATGTCTAGCCCGAATGATTATGATTTCCTCTACGGACTAAACCCTCCGGTTTATATAGACACCGGAGGGGCCTAGGGTTATACAGAGTCGGTTTATAGCGAAAGGAAAGTACATTATCCAAATGCCAAGCTTGCCATCCACACAAAGGAGAGTCCCATCCGGATACGGGAGAAGGTATTTGATCTTGCATCTTCACGGCCCATCAGTCCAGCCCATGTCAGATAGGCCGGCTCTCCGAGGACCCCATAATCCAGGACTCCCTCAGTAGCCCCTGAACCCGGCTTCAATGACGACGTGTCCGGTGCGCAGATTGTCTTCGACATTGCAAGATGGGTTCCTTCTCCGAATACTCCAAAGCAGTCTTCCATACATAGGAACTATACCCGGCTCTATTCAATAAACACAATCCTAAGCTGTGAGGGCAAAAATACTTAAAACAAAGTAAGTCACATCGAGTGGCGACTTTTTCGGTGAGATGTTATGTTTTGGCCTTGTTATTATTCTGAACCATTTTACAGCCCCAACTTTGTGCTTCGAGGCAAGACCATTGACATGTCTTGTCAAAGTAGAGATCGTGTTCCCTTATCATGGGATTCTCATCAATACGGATTTGGGTAATCCAACCGTGTCATTCGCACGACCTCTTGGGTATAGGCGAGCTTTCAGACTCGTGGGGGATGCTTGATATTCATTGCCTTTATAAGAAGATAAAGATCCATCCTTTTACCCCACGCCTTCTTCCTCCTTAGCCCATCCGCCGTCGAGCTCTAGCGCCCAAGCTTCAATCCTTTCTGCTAGAAAGCACTCCATCCATGTCCGGATCTGGAGCTAAGGGCAAGTGGATGGCCTCCTCCGTTACGGAGGGAAACATAAAGGAACTCCAGGAAGCAGGGTACTTGGCCGTGGACATAGCCCATCGGCTTCCTGCCAAAAAGCAGATCATCCCCACCCCAGAGCCTAATGAGAGGGTAGTGTTCATCCCCCATTTCCTTCGCAGCCTAGGTTTCCCCTTCATCCTTTCGTCTGCAGCCTCATGTTTTACTACAGGCTAGATTTCCATGATCTAGCTCCGAACTCCTTCCTCAATATTTCGGCGTTTATCGTCGTGTGTGAAGCGTTCCTACGCATCTCCCCCACTTTGGCCTATGGCTCAAGGGCTTCAATGTGAAGACGAAAGTGGTCGACGGTGAACACACAGACTGCGGCGGCGCCATGGTGAGCAAACTCCCCAACATTACCTGGCCCAAGGGTACCTTTGTGGAGACCGTGAAGGGGTGGCAACAGGGGTGGTTCTATATCACGGAACCCAGTGACGCCACCTGGGCCGCCCCTCCCGAATTTAAGTCCACGCCTCCAATGTGGCTTACATCCTGGCTCAACAAGGGCCTCGACTGGGCGTCATCTAACGAGGTGATGACGCTACAGAATTGCATCAAAAACATGGTAGACAAAAATACCAGCCTCGCCAGTGTAATCCAAGGAATGCTCTTTCACCGGATTCTCCCATGCCAATGCCGGACTCAGCATATGTGGGAGTTCGACCTGGCTGGTCCCCGGGCCCTGCAGCGGTTCTTCGGCACGAAGCATGAAGACATGTGGAAGCTACTCTTCAAGACCCAAAAGACATGGCAGAAAATGACCGACGACCTCGGACTCGACTGTACTCACGCATTGTCTCCCGTAAGTTTTCCGATGACCGTATTTTGTAAATCCAGGGAGCATACTAAGCTTTCCATTCTTCCCACAGGGTTGTACGAAGAAGGTGGAGCGGATTCACTGTCCAGCTCCCCTTCCCGAAGACCCAGCCATCCCTCTGCTAACGAGGATGCTGGTTCCGGCGCCGTATCAGGCGCTGGAAAAGAAGGCGAAGAAGAAGGGCAAGAAGGCCAAAAGTGGCCACCGCCATAAAGGTGCTTTGGACGTAGTTTCCGAAGATACCGAGACTCACTCCTCCCCTAACGAAGACGAAGAGGAGGAAGAGAGTAATTCTCCCCTTAAGGGGGGAAAGGAGAAAAGGGGGCTTCCACGGATCTGGAGGTGGAGGCGTCCAAGAAAAGGAGAATCTCCCTTACGGATGACTCCGAATCAGACGTTGATGAGTGGCGCCCTAGGCTGAAGCCCCTAGCCGGATCGTAAGCACTCAAAGGCACTTGTACTTATATATCTATCTAGTTTTCTGCCTTGTGATTTTAATATACTGAATTACGTGCTACAGTACGGCTCGCGTTCTCCCCCAGCAATCCTCATCTTCGGGGAATTCCCTGGGTCCGAACATGATGGATAGCGAGTCGCCTCCACCGGCCTCCCCCCACTGTTATGGACAATGCCGAGGTGTTGTCCCGAACGACCCTTCCGGGTCATGGAGAGGTGCAAGAAGCTGCCACGGTGGTGCCAGAGGGCGGTACGTCTGCTGCCGGAAACATGGGGGAACCGACCCCCATGGAGACTGGTGACGGGGGCCAGGTCTAATTCGTCCCTCAACCGAATATTATTCCGGAGACCCATACGGATCTGGAATCGGGTGAGCAGCCTTCTTCAAAAGAAAGTGGTGCGCCAATTCTGCTGGCGACCTCTGTCAATCCAGAGGCGTCAGATACTCTGGTGGAAGCGCTTCAGAGTGCCACCATTGTGGAAGAACATCGTACCCTTATGTGTACGGTGGTTGAAGAAGTTCGGTCCGCTAAAAGCGGATTGAACGAGGCCTACACTAGCCTTCTGAGAGGCTTTGAGGTATGTAATATAATGCCTTTTAGCTATATAAGAAGAATGACTGGCGACGGATGTTTGCGAATAGGTGCGCGGTCATGTTGTTCATGATGTTTGTGACCCATCGTGGCACACGACATGGCACATGTACCGGACTGGATGCACAGACGTATGTGCAAGAGGAAACGTTCCTGTGGCCCGACAAGGATGTCGGTTCCTCTAAGTGTGGGTGCATGTGATAGCCTGGCTTATTAGGATGATAGACTACTCATATCAATAAGGAATTCCTTCTTTTCCGGGAGCCCATCCGGTCAGAACTCCAAAGTTAAGCGTGCTCAGCTTGGAGTAGTTTCAGGATGGGTGACCGACCAGGAAGTTCCTCCCGGGTGCGCATGAGTGAGGACAAAGTGCGCAGAAAAGACTAGTATTGATCTATGGGGCGAGTCTAGATCCCGCCAGTAGTAACGACCGCCGTCGGGTGTGTCCGGGGCGTTACAATAGATAGTAGCCCATGAGACTCTGTTTGGTGTTCGCAAAGAAAAGCCGAATAGAGGATCTAATAACTCGTACAGGAGATTAACATACATATCTATTTGAATCAAACAGGCTGCAATGCAAGCGTCCGCTTCCCATGCCGCTGAAGCATCTGAGCTGAGGCGAAAGTTAGAGGAAAAGCAAGGTATGTGATACCGAAATTGAGTCTGAAATAATATCAGCAATAATTTGTCATCAGAATGAGTGTGACAACTTTGCTCATAGCAGAGGCATCTGAGGTCGAGACCCTTAAGCGCGCGTTGGCCGAGGCCAAGAAAGAGGCGGAGGAGGAACGAGCCTGTAACGTCCTCGATGCGGCTATATCTCCCACGTGTCGAAGCATGACTTAGAGGCATAACCGCATTGAAAGCAATGTGGCAAGTCAGGTAATCTTCGCAAACAACCCATGTAATACAATAAGGGAAAATATACATAGTTGGCTTACACTCGCCACGTCACACAAATACATAAATAAGTCATTACATTCATCCAATACACTCAAGGTC
Organism: Triticum urartu; assembly: GCF_003073215.2. Taxonomy (NCBI): domain Eukaryota; kingdom Viridiplantae; phylum Streptophyta; class Magnoliopsida; order Poales; family Poaceae; genus Triticum; species Triticum urartu. The sequence continues at coordinate 449,536,320 of NC_053028.1, forward strand.
CGACTACGGAACCAAAATGAAGATAAACCCCAAATGCAACATAGTCCCCGATCGCCCCAACTGGGCACCACTACTAATCATCTGGGAAAGAGACGTAGTAACGAAGAGAGTCTTCATCGAACTCCCACTTGAGCTCGGTCATATCATCTGGAGTGGTATCATCGGTCCCTGCATCTTGTTTTGGAAGTAATCTGTGAGTCACGGGGACTCAGCAATCTCACACCCTCGCGATCAAGACTATTTAAGCTTATAGGTAAGGTAAAGGTATGATGTGGAGCTGCAGCAAGCGACTAGCATATATGGTGGCTAACATGCGCAAATGAGAGCGAGAAGAGAAGGCAAAGGCACGGTCGAACAACTATGATCAAGAAGTGATCCTAGAACAACCTACGTCAAGCATTACTCCAACACCGTGTTCACTTCCCGGACTCCGCCCAGAAGAGACCATCACGGTTACACACGCGGTTGATGCATTTTAATTAAGTTAAGTTTCAGGTTATCTACAACCGGAAATTAACAAATTCCCATCTGCCCATAACCGCGGGCACGGCTTTCGGAAGTTCAAATCCCTGCAGGGGAGTCCCAACTTAGCCCATCACAAGCTCTCACAGTCGAGGAAGGATATTCCTTCTCCCAAGACAATCCGATCAGACTCGGCATCCCGGTTACAAGACATCTCGACAATGGTAAAACAAGTCCAACAACACCGCCCGAATGTGCCGACAAATCCCGATAGGAGCTGCACATATCTCGTTCTCAGGGCACACTCAGATAGGTCAAGCTATGAGTAAAACCAGCCCGCAGGCTGCCCATTTCGGACCAACACACAGAGGAGCACTGGCCCAGGGGGGTTTAATAAAGATGACCCTCGGGCTCCGGAAACCCAAGGGAAAAACAGGCTAGGTGGCAAATGGTAAAACCAAGGTTGGGCATTGCTGGAGGAGTTTTATTCAAGGCGAACTGTCAAGGGGTTCCCATTATAACCCAACCGTGTAAGGAACGCAAAATCCGGGAACATAACACCGATATGACGGAAACTAGGGCGACAAGAGTGGAACAAAACACCAGGAATAAGGCCGAGCCTTCCACCCTTTACCAAGTATATAGGTGCATTAAGGTAAAACAATATAATAAGGTGATATCCCAACAATAAACATGTTCCAACAAGGAACGATCTCCAATCTTCACCTGCAACTAGCAATGCTATAAGAGGGGCTGAGCAAATCGGTAACATAGCCAAACAACGGTTTGCTAGGACAAGGTGGCTTAGAGGTTTGACATGGCAATATGGGAGGCATGATAAGCAAGTTGTAGGTATCGTAGCATAGTCATAGAAAAAAAATGAGCATCTAGCAAGCAAAGATAGAAGTGATTTCGAGGGTATGGTCATCTTGCCTGCAAAGTTCTCAGAGTTGCCTTGATCCTCGTAAGAGTACTCAACGGGCTCCTCATTCACGTACTCGTCTCCTGGCTCTACCCAAGCAAGAACAAGAAACAAAAAAGGAACACAATCAACCACGTGCAATGCTCAAGCAACATGATGCAAACATGATATGATATGCGGGATGTGATATGTGATGCATATGCATGATTTGAAAACGAATGATTGAACCTGGCCTCAACTTGGAAATCCAAGAGTGCCACTGGAAAGGTGAGGTGATTTCGGTCGAAATCGATATAAAGATCACCAAAATCGGATGCACGGATTGAAAATGGCAAGCAAAACAAATATGGCACCGGTCTGCGATTAACAACAAGTAGCCTTCTAAATGCATCAAGAACAACATGCTACAACACTCCAACATGACAACAAAATACATGGAAGGGATCCACTCATGATGCTTGACAAAAGATGAACACTGAGCTACGGCTAATTCACTCAATATCAAGCTCAAACAAGCATGGCAAAAATGCAAAAGATAACAGGTTTCAGACTTAGTGAAATTAACAGCATGTCAGGAATTTATCACCAGGAAGCAATGTTTAGAGCACAATAACTACATGCTATAGGAACATATCATGGCAAATCAAGGCATGGTATGAAGCTACTCAAAGCATATAACAAAAGTCCCTTAGTGACCATGAGCCAAAAGGGATAAGAAAATACAATTGAGAGCATGTGAACATAGGAAAAACATAAACAGATTCAGACTTGGTGAAAAACTGGAGCATGGCAAAACAGATAACGAGTAGGCATGTTTACAAGCTCGATGCACTCATTACGAGGCATTGCATGACAAACTAAGCATACACCCAGCAAATAGACATGGCATATAAGCTAGACATGGCAAGAACAACATCATAGCATGCATGGATCAACAACAACAAGCTCGGCAAAAATGCTAAACATGTTAACAATCTGCCAGGAACATTTTATAGAAAAAGTAGAGCTCGATTGACTCAAGCTAGGTGCTCCATAATTGCAAACAAAGACATGTATGGATAGAGCACCACAATATCTCAAAACATCCTTACTGATCATGCTCAAAAGAGGCACGGATCACTAGGAAACAACATGAACATATGGCGTAAAAATAATGACAGGGCAAGGACTTAGTGTAATTCTAAGTCCCTGAAATCAACATCATTGAGTAAGCTACTTTGCATGCTTGTGCTAGTCACCACATAGATCACAAAAATACATGGCATAAACCTCTGTAAAGATGGCATGGCATTCTTCAAAACACATGTAGAGCTCAGGATCATAGCATGCACACATTAATCATGGCAAAAATGACAAAAGGGCATTTGCTGAAACAGATCTGAAACTATCATCACATAGCCCTCTTCCAACAGAATTTCGGGCATCAAGATGAGCTCAAATGAAAATGATGCAATGAGATGAAATGATGTACTCTTCGAGGCGAACATTTTGATATGCTACACGCACGAATCGGAGCAACGAGTGCAATGTTATGACATGTCAAAGTAAGCAAAAAATCTAGGGTTTCGGGGGAAAAAAGGTCAACCCCTCGTACAGATCCAGATTTGGCGGGCACTGTAGCAGCGCGAGTCGCCCGAGGTTAGCCGAAGAAGAGGGGGTCGCTAGAGTGGTGGAAGAAGCTCGCCGGCCAGGGATGAGGTCGCCGGGGCCGGAGGAAGGACGGGGCGGCGTCGGCGGTGGTCGGCACGGTCGCCGGTGCCGGATGGTGGCGCGTGCTCGCCGGGGTGGTCGGTGGCGCGGCGTGCTGCGGTGAGGAGGCGGCGGCACCGGCGATGGTCGGTGGCGGCGGGGCGCGCCGGCGGATCGCGGCGGCGCTGCGGAGGAGGGAGAGGCGCGGGGCGGTGCGGGAGCAGACGGGCCGCGGGGGCTCCCCGCGGGCCTCGGCGTGTCGCAGGGTCGGCGGGGAAGTGGGGACCGGCCCGGGACACGTGGCGCGATCCGGTAGGTCCGGTGGAGCGGGCGGACACGTCCGATGCCTGAATTTTTGTCCGGCGGCGGCGGATGGAGTTTCTCTAGGGTTAGGGGAGAGGAGACCCGGAATTTGGAATGGGGGGGCTATTTATAGAGGTAGGAGGAGCTAGGAAGCTCCAAATGAGGTGCGGTTTTAGGCCATGCGATCGTGATCAAATGATCTAGAAGATGGAGGAGGTTTAGGTGGGTTTTGGGCCAATTTGGAGGGGTTTTGGGCTGCAACACACACGAGGCCTTTTCGGTCCCTCGGTTAACCGTTGGAGTATCAAACGAAGTCCAAATGGCACGAAACTTGATAGACGGTCTACCGGTAGTAAACCAAGGCCGCATGGCAAGTCTCGGTCCAATCTGAAAACGTATAACACCCGCACACGAAAATAGGTAGGAAGGGACACCGGAGGACATAGGAGCGCCGGAATGCAAAACGGACAACGGGGAAAATGCTCGGATGCATGAGACGAACACATATGCAAATGCAATGCACATGATGACATGATATGAGATGCATGAGAAAGATAAAAGCACACGAAGACAAAAACCCGACAATGATGAAATAGAATAACTTAGTGCCGGAAAAGGCAAGAGTTGGAATACAATTAATGTAGTTACATCTGGGGTGTTACAGAGCCGCCCGCCTAAAACACGAATCAAGGGTGGAGGAAGTCCAGCAATAGCTCAAGGATGCTATAAGAAAATGTGAGTCCTTAGAGCGCAAGATTGCGGATCAAAAATCCGAACTTGCAAAGGCCCTCCAAAGTGCACAGGAGGCCCAGGCCGAAGCCCAAAATGCCTGCCGGGAGATCCAAGAGGCGAAGAAGATTGCGGCGGGTAAGGCCTTGAACATGCAGAGAAAATTTGTGAAAAGGAAATATATCTTACTAGCCCGATTTGGAGTTCTCTAGGAGCGTTTGTGGACCTGCCCTGGAGTGTTGCCGATATCGTGGAGTTCTTCCGAGCCGAAGAGGGGAGCTCGACAGAAAAGTTGTTCTGGTCGCAATACCTTGCGCCTGAGCATCTTGTGCCCCTCAGCGATCAGTTGAAGTAGTTGACCGAACTGCACAGGGTGGCCGGATTGGCCATGAGGGATTTTATAATTCGTCTATGGCCTGCCGAACCCATACCCAACAGCTACTTCAGGCTCGTGAAGCGGCTGGTCAGTGCCTGTCCTCGGCTTGACGCCGTGAAGTGGTCGGTCTGTATCGAAGGTACGCGGATGTCCTTCGCCCGTGTCAAAGTGCAGTGGGCGAAGATGCACGCCGTCAATCTCGGAACCGAGGGACCGCCCGCAGGCAAAGAGCATCGCACGCCGGAGCGGTATTTCAATGATGTCCTAGAAGGATCCCGCATTGTAGAGGGCCAGTGTTCGAAGGACATTATTTTTTGAATGAATGTATATATGTTGCCCAATCCTGTATTTATGAAACATGGCTTATGTAAGATATGCTGCTTGTTTTACTTGAAAATATTTCCCCCTGTGCGGCCGTTTATGATATCTGAGAGTTGGCCAGTCGTCGGCTTCATCCCCATGTAGGTAGTATGGGGGTGTTCGGGTTAGCACCTAAACACACTTGGCACAATGACTTGGTCCGTGAAGGAGGTGTTAGTGCGGTGAACCAAGTAATCGGGCTATATGGCTTTATCGCTCTCACTTAGCCATAGGAGTTTTACAATGGGAGTGTAGGTGCAGCCCCTAGGATTGTTCAATAATCCGAACTTGGGTGATGTGTCACGTAACGCGGAAAAAATCGCAAGGGATTTATACTTAGTCACCGAATAGCTGACCAGCTCTCGCCACATCATGAAAGTCAGTTTTTGGATTTCTCTATTGAGGTGTTTAACTGGATGAACCAGAAACACAATCACAGTTGTTCTCCCTTTACTAACTTAGCCGAACAAGCAGAACGTAAGGTAGTAACCACAGGAGCCGGGAAACCCAACTATTGACCAAAGACATGATTTGGAGCCGATGCATATAATGATATATTTAGGAAGCCGAACTATACTGTAAAAGTGTTCGGTCTTTATTTTAAGAAATGTATGTCGCTTGAATGGAGCCCCTGGCGATTTAAGTCGTACCGCAGTGTACATGACAATCGGACAAAAAGGAGGGAATATAGATTAGTAAATAAGCCAGTACCGAATAGGTTGGGTGAAAAAATTGTTTCCACTATAGCCTGATTGATACGTCAAAACATGTTTGTATAGATAATGCTGTAAGCCTCGAGGCCATTTTACATGCCGCGCACAAGGGAAAGCTGAGTACAGTTCCTAAAAAAGGAAGAGGTGATCTTTAAAGATCCTATAGATACTCTGCCACATGTGTGCACCGCTTTTCGCCTTGGTGTATGATCCTTTGAGAGGATCAACGATCGGGTTTTTATAAGGGGCCTGGAGAAGGGGCGCTTGTTATCATCGAAAGGTGGTGTGGGTTATAAGGAACCTGAAAAAAATAAGAAAAGAAAGGATATGAGGGTCCAGTAGGGTTGAGCTGTATTGTGGACTTTATCTTTAATATGCCTTCATCTTTGCCCATGGCATCTTTAGTGCCATTATGTACGCGTGGTACATATGTCGCATTCCGGTTGGGGCTGAGATGGAGGACAAATTGTTAATCGAGCTCTTGATGAGATGAACTGTTGTTCTGGAGGGTAGCCCGAACTCGGTTGACAGTGTCCGGGGGCGTGACTGCCAATTTAGTATTTGGCTTGAGAAGGCCACCTTGTACTTCCGCTGCAAGGGCCACGGTGCGCTCCTTAGTATGGAGGGAGCGCTCCATGTTTCCATTAACTGTTATAACACCGCATGGTCCTGGCATCTTGTGTTTTAGATAGGCATAGTGCGGGACTGCATTGAAGCGAGCGAACACGGTTCGTACGAGCAGTGCATGATAGCCACTGCGGAAAGGGATGATGTCGAAGATCAAGTCATCACTTTGGAAGTTTACTAGCGAGCCAAAGACGACTTCCAATGTGATTGAGCCCGTGCAACGGGCCTCTACACCAGGTATGACTCCTTTAAAGGTAGTTTTGGTAGGTTTGATTCTTGGAGAATCAATACCCATCTTGCAGACAGTATCCTGATAGAGCAGGTTAAGACTGTTGCCGCCGTCCATGAGGACTCTCGTGAGGTGGAATCCATAGATGATTGGGTCGAGGACCAATGCGGCTGAACCTCCGTGACGGATACTGGTCGGGTGGTCTCTGCAATTGAAAGTGATCAGACATGCAGACCATAGGTTGAATTTTGGAGCGACTGGCTGTATCGCATAGACGTCCCTTAACGCGCTCTTGCGCTCCCTCATGGGGATGTGAGTAACGTATATCACGTTTACCGTTTTGACCTTGGGGGGAAATTTCTTCATTACCCCTGTGTTCGGCGGGCGAGGTTCTTCATTGTCGTCCTCGCTGGGCGACCCTTTCCCCTTATGTTTAGTGTTTAACTTACCTGCCTGTTTAAAGACCCAACAACTTCTGTTGGTATGGTTGGCAGGCTTGTCGGGGGTGCCATGAATCTGGCAAGGTCGATCGAGTATTCGGTCCAAGCTGGATGAACCGTCTTTGTTTCTCTTAGATGGCTTCTTCTGCTGACCAAATTTGGAGCCACTGAATTCGGCGTTGACCGTCGTGTCTTCGGTATTGTCATTGTTGCTTCGACACTTGTTTTTGTTGCGTTGGGGCCTGCCGTTGCCATTTCTGGCTTCGGAAGTGCCAGGGTCGCTAGTACTATTGCTGCTACGGGCTAGCCAGCTATCTTCGCCCGCGCAAAAGCGGGTCATGAGTGCTGTCAAGGCTGCCATTGACTTCGGCTTCTCTTGGCCGAGGTGTCGGGCGAGCCATTCATCGCGGATGGTGTGCTTAAAGGCCGCTAAGGCTTCTGCATCCGGACAGTCGACAATTTGGTTCTTTTTAATTAGGAACCTAGTCCAGAATTTTCTGGTGGAGTCTCCGGGTTGCTGGACTATGTGACTGAGGTCATCAGCGTCCGGAGGCGGATATAAGTGCCTTGGAAGTTGTCTCTAAAGGAGTTTTCCAAGTCTTCCCAGCTTTCAATAGAGTTTTCTGGGAGGCTGTTTAGCTAGTGTCAAGCTGGTCCCTTAAGTTTTAGGGGGAGGTATTTGATGGCATGTAGATCATCACCACGAGCCATGTGAATGTTGAGAAGAAAATCTTCAATCCATACTGCAGGATCTGTTGTGCCATCATATGATTCAATGATCACGGGTTTAAACCCTTCTGGGAACTGGTGCTCCATTACCTCATCGGTGAAGCATAGGGGGTGTGCGGCGCCTCTATATCGGGTGGCGTCTCAACGCAGTTCTCATGAAGTTTGAATGCGGTTTTTGGCCTGAGTGAGGTTGTGCTTGCCGCGCCAGGCCTGATGGCCATCTTCTCATGCTGGGGCACGCCCCCTTGATTGGTAGATTGACCTGGTCTGACCGGCTCTATTGTCCAGGTCTTGTCGTAGGTTGTAAGTGATCCCGCGACCGCTGTCTCTCTACCTCTACGGTGAGGTGGTGCAGGCTGGTGTTCGGCTTGATTTTCCGCTCTGTCCCGACCATGTGGTGGTCAGTCAGGTTTGTTAGCGGTGTTATGCACTGGTGGTATAGGCTCCAGGGCCTCATCATCGAATTGGGATAGCAGCTTGCGCTTTGGGTAACTCTTAGTTGGGCGTACGAGGCCATATTCCTCGGCTGCCAGGACATTAGTCCATCTATCATTGAGTAAATCCTGATCCGCTTGAAGCTGCTGCTGCTTCTTTTTCAAGCTTCTTGTAGTGGCTATTAGCCAGCGCTTAAAGTGCTCTTGTTCGAGGGGTTCCTCCGGCACGATGAAATCTTCATCGCCGAGGCTCACATCCTCTTCGGAGGTCGGTAGGTAGTAACTATCCTTTGAGCCCTCGTTCCCGACAGGATCGTCGGGGTTAACTTGCCCATCTCCCAATCGTCCTGATCGAATGTTGGCTCGATAGGGGCTTCTTGGTCTTCAGCATTCTCCGGAGTATTATTGTCTTCGGCATCGGTATGGCTGTCTTTTTCGTCATGTGATTTCGAGCGGCGTCGCTGACGTCGACGTTTTGGAGGTGCCTCAACAGGCTTGTCCTCAATCAGATCCTTCCTGCTGTCTCCGTCATCTTCTTTGGGTATGTCCACCATATACACGTCATATGTGGAAGTGGTCGTCTAGCGTCCGGTGAGCAGCGGGTTCTGGCCTTGCTCATCTCCAGCATCGTCGTTAGTACCGTCGATGTCTTCGGAGGCATAATTGAGCATGTCGGTTAAATATTCGACAGTGGCTATGAAGCGGGTGCTAGGTGGGAAATAAATTTCCCTGCTTTCCGCCCCTAGTCCAGGCCGGGAGCAATTCGGAAGCGATTCCTCTGTGATGCCGAGGGATCGCATTAAATCCAAAGCCTCATTTAAGAGTGAGGTTTGGACGGGGAAGCGAGAGTTCATGGAGTTAGATGGGACAGAAGTTCCCTGGCCGAGCTCTTGTACCGTGGACTTCGGGGGTTCAGAGCTAGTGTCCAGAGGAGAGTCTGGCTTCATGATGATAGACGAAGCCTGGCATAACTCCGGGCCTGCGGGTGACGCACATCCCTCCGGTTCTCCGGTGACAAGCTCTATAGCTACAGAGAGTCCGACGGGATCTAAACTCCCGTCCTCGGACCTTGTGATGTGCTCCGGATCTAAGGCTAGAGCGGCGGTTGGAGCCACGAACCCTTGGAAGATCAAGTCGCCTAGGATATCAGCGACATAGTTCAGATTTCCAAAACTCATCTGATGACTGGGGGCGTCGCTGTTGATCTGCTCCAGGTGGCCAATCGAGTTGGTGCAGTGCGAAGCCGCCGAATACGAAAATTTGCCCGGGGAGAAAAGTCTCCCTCGAGGTGGTATTGTTGTAGATGATCGATGGAGCCATCGAGCCTTCTAGCGACGACACAGTGGAAGTCTCAATGAAAGCACCAATGTCGGTGTCAAAACTGGCAGATCTCGGGTAGGGAGTCCCGAACTGTGCGTCTAAGGATCGAAGGTAACAGGAGGCAGGGAACACGATGTTTTACCCAGGTTTGGGCCCTCTTGATGGAGGTAAAACCCTACGTCCTGCTTGATTGACTTTGATGAGTATAAGGGTTACAAGAGTTGATCTACCTTGAGATCGTAATAGTTAAACCCTAGATGTCTAGCCTGGATGATTATGATTGCCTCTACGGACTAAACCCTCCGATTTATATAGACACCAGAGGGACCTAGGGTTATACAGAGTCGGTTTACAGATATAGGAAAGTACATTATCCGAACACCAAACTTGGCATCCACGAAAAGGAGAGTCCCATCCGGATACGGGGGAAGGTCTTTGATCTTGCATCTTCACGACCCATCAGTCCAGCCCATGTCAGATAGGCCGGCTCTCCGAGGACCCCATAATCTAGGACTCCCTCAGAGGTGCTCCCTTTAGGCCCTAGCTGAACAATCGGGAACATAGGGCATCAGCACAAGAGCAAGGCAACCCAGCTTGGCAAAAATTTAAGTCATAGAGGTGCATATAATAACAAAAAGGATGTATATCAGCAAAAGACACATATATTGTGAGCTCTAGGCTCGTTATAATAATAAGCTTCTCCTTAGATAGGCCCCTAGTCATGGTGGGGTGTATACATTTAAGGATGTGTACCCCTCAAGTATTCGGCTTATCCGAACATATCATGGAAATCATACAAAAATGAACAAAATGAAAAACAGATGAAGAGAAAAAAGAAAAAGAGAACGAAAAGAAGTATGGCCGAACTTATTCGTAGAATCTTCGGAGCCGAGCAGCGTTCCACGTGTTCGACTCTAAGCGATTATCTGATGCATTGCGAAGGCGGTAGGCTCCTCCCATGAGAACCTCATCTATAAGGAAGGGACCTTCCCATTTTGGTTTGAGCTTGTCCTTTTTATTCTCTGGGAGGCGTAAAACGAGCTCACCAACGTTATAAGTCTATGCCCGCACTTCTCTGCTTTGGTATCACCGACCCTGTTGTTGATAGAACGCGGAACAGGCTTTCGCAACATCGCGCTCCTCCTCTAGGCCTTCCAGGTCGTCCTGCCGATCGAGCTTGGCTTCTCCCTCTTCATATATGCGCACTTGAGGTGAGTCATGAATAATGTCACAGGGCAAGATAGCCTCTGCGCCGTACACCATGAAGAAAGGTGTGTATCCGGTCATGCGATTGGGCGTGGTCCGCAGCCCCCAGAGTACGGAATCGAGTTTCTCGACCCAATGTTTATCTGACTCCTTTAGGGATTGCACTAGTCTGGGTTCGATGCCACTCATTATCAGGCCATTAGCCCGTTCAACCTGACCATTTGTTTGAGGGTGATATACTGAGGCATAGTCGAGCTTAATGCCTAGATTAGTACACCAATTTTCACCTCATCGGCTATGAAATTAGAGCCATTATCAGTGATAATGATGTGCAGAACACCATAATGGTGTACAACACCGGATATAAAGTCTATCACCAGCCCAGCTTCAGCTGTTTTACTGGTTTGGCCTCTATCCACTTAGTGAATTTATCCACCATGACCAGCAGATATTTCTTCTTATAGCTTCCCCATTTAAGGGGTCCAACCATATCTAGCCCCCAGACCGCAAAAGGCCAGGTAATGGGAATTGTTTTTAGGGCGGTGGGCGGCATATGACTTTGATTGGTGAACAGTTGGCATCCGACACGACGCTGTACAAGTGCTTGTGCATCTGCTCGGGCCGTGGGCCAAAAGAAACCTATACGGAAGGCCTTACTTATGAGGGCCCGAGCTGCGGCATGATGGCCACCGAGACCAGCATGTATTTCGGCCAAGAGCTGCAGACCCTCCTCTTTGGAGAAACATCTTTGAAGGACTCTGGTAGTACTTTTCTTGTAGAGTTCTCCTTCATGAACTTTGTAGGCTTTCGAGCGTCGAGCAATGCGACGTGCCTCATTCTGGTCATCAGGGAGCTACCGCCTATTAAGGTAGGCCAGGAAGGGTTCAGTCCATGGAGCGATTACAGCCATGATCTCATGGGTAGAAGGTGTCATTTTGATACCCAAGCCCCCGACGATGTCAAAATTGAGTTCGGCTTCTAGGGGGTTGATCGGCTCCGGACTAGTATTTCTGCCGTCATCATGACATACCATGGATGGCTTAATAAGCCTTTCCACAAAAAGTGTTAGGTGGGACAGGGTAGCGTTTAGCGCCCATTCGAGCAAGGATGTCCGCTGCTCGATTGTTGTCTCGAGCCACATGGTGAAACTCGAGCCCCTCAAACTGAGCTGATATATTATGTACGACGTTGCGGTAGGCCGCCATCTTTGGATCTTTTGCATCGAATTCTCCATTTATTTGGGATATTGCGAGGTTTGAATCCCCATGCACCTCAAGGCGTTGAATAGCCATAGAAACAACCATCCGGAGACCGTGCTGTAGTGCCTCATATTTGGCTGCATTATTGGAGTCCGTATACATGATTTGTAGTACATAACGGACTGTGTCCCCTATAGGGGATGTTAGGATGACACCAGCCCCCAAAGCGGCTAGCATTTTAGAGCCGTCAAAGTACATTACCGAGTTGGAGTATGTGTTGTACTCTTTAGGGAGTTCGGCTTCTGTCCATTCGACGACAAAGTCGGCCAACACCTAAGATTTAATAGCTCGGTGTGGCTTGTATGTTATTTCAAATGGTAAGAGCTCGATAGCCGACTTGGCAATGCGGCTGGTGGCATCCCGATTGTTTATGATCTCATTGGGCGGTACTTCGGAAGCCACCGTGATCGAACACTCTTGAAAGTAGTGCCACAACTTCCGAGATGCCATAAAGACCGCATACGCTATCTTTTGATAGTGTGGCTATCGGGATTTGCATGGTGTAAGGACCGTCGAAACATAGTATACTTGTCTTTGGAGTGGTAATTTGATTCCCTCTTCCTCTTGTTCGACGACGAGCACCGCGCTCACCATCTGGTGAGTTGTAGATATGTAGAGAAACATAGGTTCGCCAACGTTTAGTGCGGCAAGGATTGGGTTACTTGCTAAAAAAGTTTTTTTTCTTCCAATCCGGCTGTTGCGCATCCGTCCACTCAAAGTGGTCGGTACATCGGAGTAGGCAATAAAGTGGCAGTGACTTTTCTCCCAATCAGGAGATAAAGCGTCTCAAAGCTGGCACGCACCCAGCTAGTTTTTGGACCTGCTTTGGGTCTGTTGGTGTTACCAATTGTGACAGGGCTCGGATTTTGGCTGGATTTGCTTCGATTCTCTATTTTTTTTTAATTTAGACAGTAGGAGAGTTTCCTACTGCATATATATAAATGGGTGGTGGTGTTACATGGTTTTTACATGAAAGGGGGAAGGGGGTTACATGGGGGGGTTACAAGGGGGTGGAGGTGGCTAGAGAAGAGCAGCAAGAGTCGTGGCCACTAAATGTTTCTTACGTGGTGGTAGCCTTTGGCTAATATCAGAGAAATCTTTTTTGAAGCGTGTCCTCCAGGAGGTGACCGTTGGGGTCACATGTCGAAAATAGTTGTTGTTGCGTTCCTTCCAGAGGCTCCAGGCAACCACCAAAAAGATGTCCATGATCATCTTGCACCCATGCCTCATTTTTAGGTGCGAAATCATATCCAACCTATTGCCCTGCGGCGACCAATGGATCCCCAAGAGGTGCTAGCATGATCTACTAAAGGTGCAGTGAAAGAACAGATGTTCCACTGTCTCCTCAACGTGTTGGTTGCAAAGAAGACAATCTAAGTTGTCCCCAATATTGTAGTGTCGTATGCTCAACATGTTGCGTGTATTGAGTCTGTCAGAGAGCAGAAACCAGCCAAACACTTTGATTTTTGGGATGGATTTGGCCTTCCAAAGCCAAACCCCTCGTGGGCCTGCACATCCCGGAAGACAAAGGTGTAATAGGCATAGGTCTTGAAAGTCTGGGCTCCCCATGCACAAATCCACTGATCTCTCGAGCCATCCAGAGTGAAATGAGAGACCTCCCGCTAAATTTGATGTAGCTCGTCTTGGGCTTGCATGGAGAGCGGTAGGTGAAAGGTTGCAGCCAGATCCGTGGTTGCCAGAAACTCTTGAACTGAAATATCTTCATTGGCAGCAAAGGAGAATGCTCGAGGGAAGAATGTGGTGTAGATGGAGTTATTCCACATGACCTTCCAGAACAGAGCCGTAGAGCCAGAGTTGATTTGAATAGTTGTAACCCCACGGTATGTAGGCATGAGTTTAATGAGGTCTTTCCACCAGAATGATCCACAGGGTTCAGCCGCATGTGGGACAATGCCATTGTAATAAGTGTGCCAGATGAGGTTTACCCATGGAATGTCATGACGGCTATAGAACTTGTGTAGCATTTTGAGCACAAGGGCATCATTTTTGATATGTAAGTTTAGCATGCCAAGCCCACCACATTTCTTGGGTCGGCAAATCATGTCCCATGCAGCAAGGGGTGTGCACTTCTCCCCATTTTTGGTCTTCTTTTTCCACAAACAATACCTTCTGATTTTATCCACCTGTTCTATTATCTTAGGGGGGATTCTTAGGGTCCCCATGGGATAGATAGCAAGTGTCGTGATGAGGGAGTTCACAAGAGCCAATTTTCCAGCATATGACATTAAGGACATAGTTGCGGTAATTCTGCGTTCAGCTTTGCAAACCACAGGGGACATATCAAGGACCGTCGGTTTGGTCGTGCCAAGTGGTAGGCCTAGATAGGTGAATGGCATGCTGGCAATGGCAAAACCAAAGAGGTCTGTGAGGGTTTTGCACTTGTCGTGAGGTGTGTTGATCGGAATCATGGTTGACTTATGGAAATTGATTTTGAGTCCGATCAAGGCAGCATAATCTGTCAGAATTTGCTTCATGTGAATGATCTGCTCCTGGCATGCCGACATGACAATGATGGTGTCGTCCGCGTATTGAATTATCGGAAAATTGTCGTCAGAGGTGGGTGGGATCGGGTGTTGCAAGAGATTGTTACCCATAGCATCACTTATGGCCATTTGAAGCAAGTCAGCAGCCAACACAAAAATCAAGGGCGACAAAGGATCACCTTGTCGGACTCCACACTTGCATTGGAATTAGCGGCCCGGGGTCCCATTGAGAAGGACTGAGGATTTCCCAGAGGCAAAGATTCATTCTATCCATTGGAGCCATTGCTTGTTAAATTCCATTTTCTTCATAATTTGCAGCATAGCCGAGTGTTCTATACTGTCGAATGCCTTGGCAAAATCCAACTTCAGTAAGATAATTTCCCGTTTGGAGGCATGACATTGGTGTATATATTCGAAGGCCCAGGCCAAACAATCATGTATGGATCTACCACGTAGGAAGCCATATTGGTTGCGGTGGACAATTTGAAGGATGATTTTCTCGAGCCTATTGGCAAGATTTTTGGTGATCATCTTGAGGCAGCAGTTAAGGAGCATGATGCGCCTATAATCATTAACTGTCTCAGGGGCATTTTTCTTAGGTATCAGAGTGATGAATCCATAGTTGAGGCTTTCCAAATTCAGTTTGCCCGAATGAAATTCCTCACAGAGCTGATAAAATCTGTTCTGATGATCGGCCAACATGCTTTTAAAAAAGCCCCGTTGAAACCGTCAGGCCCAGGGGCGTGA
The DNA here is from genome assembly GCF_003073215.2 of Triticum urartu. Classification (NCBI taxonomy): domain Eukaryota; kingdom Viridiplantae; phylum Streptophyta; class Magnoliopsida; order Poales; family Poaceae; genus Triticum; species Triticum urartu. The sequence goes on from NC_053028.1 coordinate 449,551,369, forward strand.
TCCGCTGGCATTTCCTTGATAACTGCATCTATTTCTGCATGTGTGAAAGGTGTGGTGAGGCTATCAAAATCCACCAGTGATCTAAAGAGCTTAGACAGGTTGAATCGCATAGGTTGAGGGTTAGATTTACCTAGGTGATCTTTAAAGGCCTCAAAAAGAATTGACTCCTTGCCCACATGATCGTCAACTGATGTGCCATCCGTCGTTTTTAGGGTTGAGATACAATTTCTTCTGTAGCTTTCCGTTCCCACCGCCTGGAAAAACTTCGAGTTTTCATAGCCAAACTTAATCCATCTGATAGTGCATCGTTTTTTCCAATATTCCTTTTGGTATTGCAATAGCCGGAGAAGGTGTTTTTGAGAATGGCCAGGAAATTCTTTTCAGGTACTGTGAGACTGCGGCAGTCTACAATGGAGTCCAATTCAAGGATGGCTTTGTTGGTGTTATCAATGGTAACTTTGAGGCGGCAAATCTTTTTATTCCACTGAGAGAGCGCATTACGAACAGACTTAAGCTTTTGACATAGTCTGGATGTAGCATTCGAATTTTTCCCATGGCGAGTAGGTTTTTTCCAAGCCTCCTCAACGACGTCCATAAACCTAGGGTGCGCAATCTAGTATGTTTTGAACCCAAAGATTTTTCTTTTACGAATCGTGGTCTGGATGACCACCGAGCAAGGGATATGATTTGAAACCGGTCTACCCAGCGGATTGACAATAGTATTGGGGAAGGAGGCAGTCCAATTTAGAGAGGTGAAAACCCAGTCGAGCTGTTCAAGCAGTGGGTTCTGTTGCATGTTTTACCATGTATAACTTCTGCCTTTGATAGGAATTTCCGTGAGAATCTGTTGTCGGATGAAATCGTTAAAAATGAACATATCATGCACGTTACCACCAGGTTTGCTACGATTGTCAGGTGATCGAATGTAATTGAAATCTCAGAGGAGGAGCCAGTCCTCAGAAGGTGGGATATCAATATCAAAGAGCCACTGAGTAAACTTGTCACGTTATTCCCCCTAGAACGGACCGTAAACATTAATCAATTTCCACTGATGCGCTGACTGAGTGGAAGTAAATTCTATGCCTAGAGCAAAGGGTTCTGATAAAAAGACATCGCCTGAGAACATGCTACTATTCCAAACCGTTATTATGCCGCCCAAGGCTCCTTGCGATGGTACAAAAGCAAACTTATCAAAACGTCGAGGGCATGAAACTTTGAGCATAGCGGCATCAAAAGAACGCATTTTGGACTCCTGGAGACAAATAACGGCACAGCCACTAGCATTAATCGTGTTTGAAAGAGCTAAATGTTTATCGGGGGAATTAAGACCGTGAATATTCCAACGGAGCACATTCCAACTCTGCAAAAGTACCATCGACTTAAGAAGCAAAATAAAAGTACACAGATAGATTAGGCGGAGGAGGTGAAGTCCTCGGGCCCCTTGGTGAGAGCTGCATTAGACAGCTCCTCAGCTGGGATAGCGCACAGTTGGGTACCTATTGCCTGCATAGTAGCAAGTGGAGTAGGAGGTGGGACTGCAAGATCTTGGGCGTCAGATGCTTGTACTGCAGAGGTGTGCTATGAAGTGTTAGTTGCAGCCGAGGGGATCAGACGAGGTTTTACCTTGGACATCGGTTGGCGAGAATCAAAAGGCTGTGGTACCCAGAAGCCATCGTACTTGGTGGATTTGTTGCTGCGTCGGAGATTCGTTGTATCAATGGGCACAGACATCTTTCTTTGCGGTGCTTCTGAGTGTTGGTGTTCATGGTGGAGCTCTATGAAATCAAGCTGGTCTCAGACAGCGCGCTGCTCAGCGTATCTTCAGACTGCACATCAGCAGGCTCAGCAGAATCAGTTGGCTGAATATCGATCGCTTGTATCACTCTAGGCGCAGGCAACTGTAAGTCTCAGGCTGGGCAGAGGGCTCATTCAGCTCAGTGAGGACCACAGAAGAGCCAGAGGTTGTGTTGGGCACTTTCCTGAACAACAACCCACCCGAGTTGACAAAAACCTGAACTTCCACCTGCAAGTTGGATCTCAGACCGTAGCCACTGCTCCAGGGGGCCCCAGGTGGCCAGAACCGGACGAATTGCGGAGAACAGAGCATTGTTGAGCAGTTGGCGAGGAGTTGGGTCAGCAAGTAAGAGATTCATGAGCATTTCTCCATGGGTGGAGAGTCCAAATCGTAGCCCTTCATTGTGCATTTTGATAGTGACAGTAAGAGATTCTTCAGACAACACTGGCATCATCTCCTGATGGGCTGGGTTGTCCACAATCACCAAGGCACACTACAAAAAAAAGACACATCTGTGACATTTTGGGCCGAACGAAATTTTCTTCTGTCATACATATGACACTTCTATGACGATAATTGTGACAAAACCCGGTATCATCATAGATGTGGTGGGCTCCTACTTCTATGAGAAAAAATCATGACAGAAAATGGGATTTTCGTCCTGGGCGGGCCGGAGACGCAGCTGCATGATATTCTTTGGGCTGTCCATGACGGAAAAAACCATGGTAGAAGCGAGGGGGAGGAAAATTTTGGAGAGTTCCCGGTTACGGTGGGAGGTTGGGGGCCGAGCAATGCGCGTTTCTCTCGTACACGTACGCGCATGTGTGCGAGGTGTTGGCTCTAACTGAACCCGAGCGAGGCGTTGGGCTCTAACTGAACCCGAGCGATTGCACTGCAGGCTACGCATTACTGAACCCGAGCGATCGATCGATGGATGTTAACTGAACCTGATCGAGCGATTCCTTCACTACTGCTGCTAACTAAAGCCGATCGATGCTGCCTCTAGGATGAACAGTGAGCGTTGCGGGAGGGGGGTTGGATGAACAGTGAGCGGTGGCGTTGCCTCTGGATGAACAGGACCCCGTGGTGTGGTGGAGGGCTGGATGAATAGTAGACGGTGGAGGGGTGCCCGTGGAGGGGTGGTTGAACAGGACCCCGTGGTGTCGAGGGCTGGATGAACAGTAGACGGTGGAGGGGTGGTTGAACAGTAGTCGGTGGAGTAGTGCGCGGTGGAGGCTGGATGAACAGGAGCCCGTGGAGGCTGGAGGAGGTCGACGGTGGAGATGAACAGCATCCCGCAGAGTCCCGTTTTGCAGTACGCCACACCCCTCCCGATGAACAGGACCCCCGTTTCGACTGTAGGAGGTCCGTTTCCTCCATTTTGCGGTACGCCACACCCCTCCCGATCAACAGGACCCCCGTTTCGACCGTAGGAGGTTCGTTTCCTCCGTTTTGCGGTACGTCAGACCCCTCTCGATGAACAGGATCCCGTTTCGAACGTGGCCGGTCGAACACAAGGCCGTTTCCTCCGTTTTGCGGTACGCCAGGCCTCGCTTCCATCGCCTATTCCATCCAAGCCCTCCCGATGAACACGACCACGCTTTCCGTTCCAACCCAGCCGGTTGGCTCCCACGCGTTCCGTTGCCTCCCGATGAACACGACGCATTCCGTTGCCTCCCCATGAACACGACGCATTCCGTTGCCTCCCCAAGAACACGACGCATTCCATTGCCTCCCCATGAACACGACGACGACGATGTTTCTCCGTTCCGACCCAGCCATGTACACGAGCCCTGGCCGTACGTATGCGCGAGTAGGCGTTCGAGACCCTGCCCGTATGTACACATACGTGGCCGTATTTTCTTTCTTGCACCCTGGCCGTTGTACGTACGTGTACATGCTACGTGCGCGCCTCTACTACGACACGTGCGCGCCTCTACATCGACCAGTTTGTACGTACACGTTCGCGACCAGAATGACAACACTAGTACGCTTCGACCAGGTGGGTCCCGACTGTCAGGCACTTCCTTGCCTGCGAAGATGTAGCTGGTGTGTTCCAGCAGTCAGGGGGCGAATCATTTTGTTTTTTTGCTCGGACGCACTTCCTTGCGTGCGAAGGTGTAGCTGCTAGGTCCCAGCAGTCAGGGGGCGAATCTTTTTTTTGCCCGGACGCACTTCCTTGCGTGCGAAGGTGTAGCTGGTGGGTCCCAGCAGTCGGGGGGTGAATCGTTTTTTTTTCGAACGCACTTCCTTGTGTGCGAAGATGTGGCTGGTGGGTCCCAGCAGTCAGGGGGGTGAATCGTTTTTTTTGTCCGGACGCACTTCCTTGCGTGCGAAGATGTAGCTCGTGGGTCCCAGCAGTCAGGGGGTGAATCATTTTTTTCGCGAAATACGGTGGCCCGTCCGGTGGGTCCCCGCTGTCAGGTGGAGGAATAATTATTTTGCGTGTAATAAGGAGGCACTTCCTTGCGGCTGCTGTGGACCCAGCTGTTAGCCTCTCAACGTACAGTCCACGTCTGATGGAAGTCGTTCCTTGACCACATTGACCACGCCGCGCCGAGAGCACCAGGGCGGTGGATGACGGCGAGGCCTAGGAAGGGGACGACGCAGAGCCGGGAAAGATGCGGCAGTGGATGCACATGCGGAGAGGAGTATGAGGGTTCACTGGTTCGGCTGCGCTGCCGTCGCCGCAGAATAACGGGGGGTGTGGGTGAGTGGAGGGATGGCCTGGCTAGAGGTGGGAGTAGTAGGGGCGGTGAGGCCTCTGCGGCAGCACAGCCGGCCACAGGAGGCAGGAGCAGGTGGCACGACCGGTGCTGCTTTGGGCGGCTGGAGCAAGAAGACCAGAGGTTGAAGAAGCACGACGGCCGTTGGATGGACATCGTACGGTCACTGCAGTTAGAATCGTTTATATTGACTAAGTTGACAAAGCCCTTGGTACATCAACTTAGTAGGCCCACAGGTCAGCTTTCGAAACAGTGCGCCCCAGATGTCAGGGGGAGGAATCATTTTTTGGGCGGGTGAAGCTAGAATATCCGAGATTGAAGAAGAAGCACGGCATCCGTTGGATGGACATCCAACGGCCACTGCTGCTAGAACCGTGTGTTGACTATAAGTTGACAAAGCCTTGCATACGTGTCAACTCTGTTTTTTTAGGGGACGCGTCAACTTAGTAAGGCCAAAACTGTGTGGCAGAGAACTTATAGCCCATTTAAGATTTGTAAGAATGTGTAGCCCATTTTTGAATTCTAATGGAATTTACTACAACCCATTTACAGTTTGTTAAAAGTACAACCCATTTCAACCAACCGTTCAAAACAAAATTCAATAAAATTTCCCACATTTTGATGGGATCCGAAATATTTTTATCGTGAAATTCTAGTCAGATTAAATACAATTTCAATATAAATTTATATTACGTAAAAATCCAACGAAGCATTGCGCTCGCAACAATTAATGAAATTAAAATTTTCAATATCCAAAAATAATATTTTATAAAGTAATCACGTGTTTGGTGCATTTTTTTATAGTTACTGCCCAATTTTTATAATTACATCCCATTTATTATTTCTTAAAGCCCATTTTCTTGTTAAGCCTAATGCATCCCTCCTAGGAAAGATTTGCAGCCCAGCGGGGCGGAGAATAACAACTTGACATTGCCTGGGTATTCCTAAAAAAAGTATAGCTAGGCTAGCCATTTTCAGCTTGAAAAAAAATTAATATCTAGGCTTGTCATGGAATTGTCACGGCAGATGTCCTCATGGAAGGACTTAGTCGTGGAGCCATCACTACGGATTAGCTTGAAGGGGTTAAACCAGGCAAGGGGACACGGGAGTTTTATACTAGTTCGGCCCCTTCGATGAAGGTAAAAGCCTACGTCCAGTTGTGATTGGTATTGCTGGGGTTTCGAAGACCAAGGAGCGAATCCGTTTTGTCTGGCTTCGAGTTGTTGTTTTTTTCCCTGAACCGCCGCCGGGTCACCCCTTTATATATTCAGGAGGATCCCGGCCGGTCTACAGAGTCCCGAGGCTGGCTCATACAAGTGTCCGCCTCGGTTTCTTCTTTCTTATCTTACTAGTAGAATGCCCGTGCGTTGCTACGGGCTTTTTAGTTTTTTTTTAAATTGCACATATATATAAAAACTTAGTGAATTTTTTGCCACATCCAACAACGTTTCCTCAGGTCCGTTGTTGATGGATTATTTTGTAACGTCAACATAATCATCTTCATCTCTCTCATACTTTGTGAAAATAAACACAAAGGAATACACCTTTTGTATTATTATGTGCAACATATATATAAAGAAAAACAATTAATTGTACGCATATCTTCTGATTGTGTAGAACTCAATAAGTATTTAGTCCGGTCCATCATAGTTACACAGTGATTTTGTCAATTGACATTTTCAAAGTAGTAGCCGAAGACATTGGTTTTCATCTTTGATCTACGAAAATGAACATATAAAGAGTGAGGCGTTCTGGCTCTCGGCCTCCACGGAGGCCTTTTTTTTGAAAAATTCAAATTTCAAACTTGTGAGTTTCAAAAAAATCTGAACTTTTTTTGTACAAGTAAACAAGGATGTTTTGTGTATGTGTGTAAAATTTCAGAATGAAATAGGTTGAAATGCGATCTATACAAAAAAGACAAATTCATGGTTTTTTCGGATGAATAGTATCATGTGTTAAAAAGGCTCAAATTTGTCTTTTTTTGCACAGCCCTCATTTCAACGTATTCTGTCATGAAAATTTACACACTTGTGCATTACGCGGAGGCTGTTTTTCTTGAAAAATTCAAATTTCAAACTTGTGAGTTTCAAAAAAACTGACCTTTTTTTGTACAAGGAACAAGGATGTTCTGTGTCTGTGTGTAAAATTTCAGAATGAAATAGCTTGAAATGCGATCTGTACAAAAAAGATAAATTCATGGCCTTGGAGAATGAATAGTATCATTTGTTAAAAATGCTCAAATTTGTTTTTTTTTGCACAGCCCTCATTTCAACGTATTCTGTCCTGAAAATTTACACACTTGTGAATTATTTGAAATGTAAAAAAAATAAGAATTTTGATTCATTTTGAATTTTTCAAAAACCGGCCTCATTGGAGCTCGGCCTCCAAAAGGGATTTTCGCATATACTAAGAAAAATAAGCTAATACATAATATATATTCATTGGTTAGCTGCTAGATGTAAGCGTGGACCCTGCTTTCTGGTAGAGTGAGTTGCATCCCAATTATAATAAATTGTAGGCTCACCTAAAATCATTTTTTGATAATTATTCTTTAGAAATGGCTTGTTATGGTATCTGATATTTTTTTTACTATATAAAACAGTATGTGACATTTTTTTCATAACAAACCGTCACTTTTCTCTAACAAGTATGTGATATTTTCACCATATAAAAAAGTATCGCTCATTTTTCTTCGTATCTTACAAAAGCAATTCACTCTTTCTTAGACATACCGCATGGCACAAGGCTCACACTCATATCTCATTCCCCCGGCCTGCTCTTCCCTCCATGACATCTACGCCGCCATATCTCCCTGCCACGGCTTCTCACTGTCGCCTTCCCTCGACACCACAACATTCAGCTCACACCTTTCTCCCACGGCCGTCTCCCCTTCCCTTCACGGCGTCACCCAACCTCTCCTCTAACCTCCACGGCGTCCCTTGCCGATTCTTGGTGCAAGGGGTGCACAATGTCATAGCCAACTGCTTGAAGGCCTGGAGGTGTCTCCTTCAAGTGGAGGTAGCTAGGAGCTGTGGCAGAGCCGACGATGGCATCGATCCATACGTGACCGCATCATTGTGTTTCTTCCCACGGGTCTCATGGTCTGGAAGGCGAAACACGATTTATGTGTATGTATTTATATATATACACATAAAACGTATAACTACCGAACAGACGTGGGCTCTGATAGTTATTTTAGAAATACATCTGGGGTTGGACGTGTTGCACCAATGCTATTGCTGAATCAAGCAATTAATCGGTAATTGGTTTCCATGCACTGGACCTCATATGCCGGCACAAACAAAAAATAGCCATGGACTGGATTGGGACATATGAAACATACGAAAATCTGAAAGGAAGAAACACTCCTTCCTTTGACAAAAAAATATTACGCTAGCTAAGTGCCCGTCTCTTCTGTTTAGAATAACATCAAGATCAATCACACGATCATACTAAAACACATAACTGATCCAGAATCACAACTACACAAAATCAACCCAATCAATTATGAGCACTTAACATCATGAACTTCATGCTTCAGGTCTATCATTTCATGAGTAATTGGTTCAGTTTTTTAATTCTATTCTCTCTTTCTGTAATGGTAACTCCATCGATTGTACAACTTTCCACCTCATGTAATGATAAAGGGCAGGACTCCTATCAGACACAAAATGGTGAAGAAAACCTTCGGCGATGTTTTTGCAAAGAGTGAGTGGCCGACAACACTAACTTCTCTGAAAAGTAGTACAATTTCAGCTGCTCGATGGATTGTTTGAGTGTGCCGGAGACACATTGCATTATCAGCAACGTACCAATGACAAAATTTGTACCTATTATCAAGTTCCAATGAATGGCGCCCTGAGAAGATCTATTCCAGGATGCATGATCAGTGTGAAAGCTTAGATAGAAAAAATAGAAGAATGTTATCGTCTGAGATGCGCATTACTACCATGGAGGCATTCCTTCATGCACCTGTTCTCTATCATATCAAACATCAGGAACACTGAAACATAAATAAAATAAAAATGCATTAGGAGAAACAAAAATCAGGGAAGGAAGACAAGCGTGGTGGGTGAACCTGCCATGTCCTTCTAAAGAATCCTCAGAGCAGCTGCAACTCCGGGTAGAAGGGCACCCTCCTGCTCGTCCCGTTCCTGTCGCTGCCACCCACATGGCACACATTTGCGAGGAGGCCATCAGCTTAGCAGGCACGGTGTCACAGAGCAGGCACTTGCCTGTAAAGCCCATAATGTAGCATCATGGGTGGGATCACGCCGGAGTGTGGTCAGTGGCAAATTCTGAACTCCTGCTCCAGAGTGCCATGTCGAAACACTCATGAACTAACGATCCCATAGCAGATATACAGTAACTCCAGGGAAACGATAACTTGCTTTTTCTGAATTAATAGAAGCATCAAGAACTCCGATGGTTTCTCAGAATTTGCTTGGAGACGACAAATAATATGAGAAGACCAATCAGAGACCTATGAATCATCAATATGTCACCTGGGCTTCAACTATACTAACACAGAATTTGATTAGTTTGCTAATAAATTTGTTTGCTAATAAATTTGTTTTTTCCCCTTTGGTTTATAAAAAATACCTTGATGTGAGCCCGAATTTGATTAGTTTGCTAATAAATTTGTTTTTTCCCCTTTGGTTTATAAAGCCTCCTACTATTTTTTTTTTGTCTCTACAAGGACACACCAAAAGAACCCGTTAGACAAGAAATACGTAAACATGCACAGATGAGTATATGAGATGGTTAACATATATCTGCGAACTTGCCGCAAAGATGAATGGTCAACATATAAAAAGGCGCAATCCAAAGCCTAAGTGGCACATCATTTGTAGAAACTGCAAGCCGAATCAAACAACGACAAAACTGAAGAGCGTTGATTTTGCTTCATCATCCACAAAGTACCGAAAGAAGCTCATCCTGAACATTCCAAAGCAAGTATGGCGTAGAAGAGAACCTGTTAAAAACATACTGCCTTTTTACATGCTTTTGTTCATATTCTATTTGTAACTTCCAATAAATAGATATAGAATTGCATGTATATGCACAGAAGCAGTTAGTAGCATGCTACAAAACCAGTTTATCCAGCTTCAAAATATTCATCCGAAAGATGACAACGATCCATTTTTTATCATCAAACAAAGTACCAAAACTATCCAAAAAGGTTACAATATATCAGCATCCTAAAATTTGTCTCTAATAGTAATTTTATCAGTATAACAATATATCATGCATAAGAGGGCTTATCTTGTTAGATGTACTGTTAAAGTTGGGATGTTGTTGCAACTCCAGAACTATGTATAACCATACCATTCAAATCATAAAGCTCTAACTTCCAGAGTTCATAAGATTTAGTTTTTCCTAACAAATAGCTTCACCCTCACACAAGCATTGCAGAAGAAGGAAACAAACTTGTAGGCTCCAGATTTACTGGCTCTATAAGATCGTGAGGTGATTTCGCCTAGAAGGTAATAAACCAATCACCAAATTAGTTGAGATTGTTGAGAGAACACCGATTGAGTAGGAAACTGATCTCTCATCCATTCACTTTTGAACATTATAGATAAGGATCTTGCAAGCTACAAAATCTGCATGACTACGAAGGAAACATCATGTCATGGCATTCAACTACTTGTCAGCTTGTACATTAGGAAGACAACATATGCATACTAAATTACTAATGTGTCCTGCTAGGTCAGAGTTACCTGCAGCATGCAACGACCTTCATCATATCGTCCACATATATTGCTGATCGGCGCTGAATTTGACAGAACTCACATGCTTAGGTCTTAGTCTTAGCAACAAAAGGTAGCCAAAAAAATCCAACAAGCAGTGCGTGGGAACAGGCAAGTATTACATCTGGCCTTTGCTCGGAGGTGAAGCTTCATGGCTTCGTCGTAGTGGTAGATCACGATCCTGGAAGTGCCGCGGCGCCCTCGGCGACCACCTCGACTTGCACAAAGCGAGACACGTCCATGATGATTGGCCTCCACCATCCCTCAACGTCGCCATCATGGAGGAACAGCTGAGCCTCCACGAGCAGCTCGCGCTGTATGAGATGCATGAGAGCTGGCTCGGTGCGGGAGGTAGGCTGGAGGAGCAGATCGTGCGGCGACGCGCACCTGCGGAGAAGAGGAGCAGGACGGGTCGACCTCCAGGGGGCACATGAGAGGTCGGCAGGTGATGGCCTGAGATCTGCGTTGTTCCTCGGTCATCACATCGTCGTGGGATACATGAGGTGAGGAGGGATGTGGAGAGAACCGGTGGAATTGTTAGGGTAGAAAATTTTGGTATGCTAAAAAAACTGAAGTGGTAGGTGGGATTGGACCGGAAAGTTAGGATTTGATCGTGGATTATTTCCAGGAGAGAATTGCCTTACCTGGAAACTGGGGATTACAACACAATTATTCCCTCGATCGGAAAAGACTTGAATTACGATCGAAGCGAAACGATGGAAGCGAATGACGACGTACCACGACCTACCATCAAAACCGCAGATTCCCCCTTGAGGATTGGCGTTGTATATGGAAGGGAAGGATGAAAGGATTGGTGTTTTATATGGAAGAGTGGGATCGATGGAAGGATGGAAGGGTTGGTTTGGTTCTGGTGATGCGTGAATTAAAACCGGTCCTGGTTTTCGGAGGGAGGAAAAAAATTGGTGGGAAGGAGATCGCCTGGTGGGGGAGAGACCGATGGAAGGGTGGGAACAAACGAACAAAACGAACGAACGACGTACGTACTGAGACATTAGGAGTAGAGAAATGCAAGTTTATACAATCATGGCGGTTTACTATCATAGGCCCTAAACCGCCTGCGGGCTCTAGGCCTCTAAGCTTCATTCGTAAAGCGCCATCTTCTGAGTTTCCTTGGGTTTCAGTATAATTGAAGGTGAACCGGCCCCTCCTGGGCGGTTTCCCCTCAGTGGTTATATCCTCAACATTAGGCCCCAGATTGATTTGAACCTGTTCATGTCAATCTTCAACCCTTGAACTTCTGGCAATTCTCGTAAACCGCCATATTGTCTTCTCCCTATGAACTTTGATGAATCGCCATGACGTCATCTTCTGTTATTGTACTAAATCATTGTGACGTCATTCCTGTATAAAAAAGTTTTATAAAGATTCCCTTCTCTTTAATTAATTCCCGAAGATCGAGGCGACAGCTGCATCCTCTTTTGCCGCTTTCGATTCCTCGATTTTCGCGCCTGCCGTTTTATCTCACTTCTTTATAAATAAGACCGAGGTTCCTTCCATTTTCCCCCCTTTCTAAACCACATCGTCTTCCTCCTCGCGACCTGAAGACCTCAAGTATCGCCGCCGCCGCCGTTGTTGATCTTCCAGTCCGCACCGACTCAGGCCGCTGCATCGACCTGACTCTGACCAGAAATCGACAGCGAACCTCCGCAGCTCGTCCACATCCATGAGTTCTTCTCCTTCCCCTTCTCAGATCTGCATTGGAACTTTGTTTGAGTTCGTCGGCGGTCATCACCGCCCGATGCAAAACCCTTGTTAGTTTTCACCTCCAATGCCCTGTTTAGATTGTAAAAACAACGTAAAACTGCTGCGGCAACTGTTTGTGCTTATCTTGCATAAAAATAGATCTTATTTCCATTGTTTGGAAGCCCTCTTCGAATGTATGAACTTCTCTGCACTGTTTTAGGTCTAGAAATTTTTCCTTCCAGAGCGATCGTTTGATCCAAAATAATAATTGCAACTTGTTAAACCTGTTTGTTCCACACTTAACAAATTTCCAGCTTGGGGTTCTGCCTCAAAAGGCGGTTTATCCTTTAGTGTTGATAATCCGTTGTATGTCATTAGCCCTCTCTTAAACCGCCATCTAGACTTTGAACAGCCATGCCCGGTTCACTTCATACGTATACCTTGAATTGTCGGTTTAACATTTTGACAAACACATACGAACCGCCAATCGTAAACCGTCCATTTTCCTTTTACAGACTTTGTAAGATGACGAAGCAATTTGCTGCTTGCAACTGGGTTCCGTCTCGGATCACAGAAATGCAAATCAATGAATATATCACCACTAGCGCTTTGGCTTCAAAAAATGTCCTCCGTTGGCGAGTTCCTGGCCCTGAGTGCCCCCCTGAACCTCAAGATGGAGAAGTGATTGTATTCTTGCAACATTTAGCTCGAGATTTCAGTCCTCCCGGATCAAAAAATTTCCGGGATGTTCTTGCCAGGCTCCAACTTCATCCTCAAGATATTGGACCAAATTCTGTGTCCAACATATGCAATTTCCAAGTATTCTGCGAGGTTTATCTGCAAGAAGAACCAACTGTCGATCTCTTTCTAGATCTCTTTCACTTAAACCGCCGGACGGAATTTTCTGATGGACCTAATACTGAACTTAGCGGTGTGTCAATCCAAAAAAGGAAAGAGGTTGATTTTCCTCACGCCAAACTTCACAGCCATCCAAAAGACTGGAACCAGACCTGGTTCTATTGTCAGAATACCGCCCCTGCTGAAGAGAATCCCTTGCCGGGCTACTGTCCGCACCGGCTCAGTAATAATCACCCTTTACCTCAGAGATTGCCTGCCAAAGATCGACAAGCCTATGCACCTCAACTCGCCAAACTTCGGGCTCTTCTTGCCAATGGTTTAACTGGTGTTGATCTCGTCCGTTGCTGGATTTCATGGTGCATTCTTCCTTTAAGCCACCGGCCCGGATTGATGTTCGAATACACCGGCAAAACCAATGATCCTCAACGGTTTAATTAAATAGCACTGACGGACAATGAAGTCAGTGAAAGTGTAAAGAAAATACTCGACGAACCGCTCAGCGTATGTACTCAAATTGGTCTGCGTCCTTTTTACGCCTCCAACAAACCGCCCGGGGTAAATATTTTAACCTTGTACTTTTCCTTATCCTTCTACGCTTTGACACTGCTATAATAATACCTTTGTGCAATCCCATAGGCCAGTAGCTCTTTTTGGAAAAAGAAAACTCAAGACAAAGTAGCTAAGGCTCCTCGTAGTAAGACCAAGGTCATCAAGAAAGCTGCCAAAAAGAAAACTGCTGAGTCTTCAGAACCACCAGAAGATGTTGATGACTCGGCTGAAGAGGTAAAGTTTGATCTCCCTTGACTTCTATCCGTATATTTTACTGACAATGATTATTTCCAGGATGATGCGGAGGCCAGCCATGCAGATCATGATGAGGTAATTTGTCTTTCTTATGACTCGGAACTTGTGCCGGTTCAACGATTTTGCCATGCAGTTCGAAAAGTGAAATGCTCTCACCCTGTTGCTCATTTGGATCAAAAACTTTCTTTGAAGACACAGCAAACCGAAGAGCGTCGCACAACTCGGCACAGTGGTCAACAGGTCACTTCTTCCGGTTTACCTCATACCCCAAATCGGAAACGTCGTCCAGAGGTTGCTCGTTCTTCTGAAAAACGTTATCTTTTGAAAGGTTTCTTCCGATGCCCTCTCAATTCATCTAATTCAAATTATCAGGCATCTTCTAATTCGTCTGGCGGTTCATCAACCACTCAGCTGCCTCCCCTGAAAACCGTCCCTGGGTAAATGTGTAGTCTTCCCTTCTCTTTCATAACTCAGTTGACCATGCTAATCTTTGTTTTAATATTAGTGCTCAAGATCGTTTGAGTAAGAAGGCCAAGACCAGCGCCCCTACCGGTGAAGTTGAGCCGGAGAAAACTCCTAAGGATGTTGATAAAAATCTCGATAATCTCATGGATGATTTTACTCTGCCAGAGCCAACTATCAATGTTAATCCGCCGGAAGCTGATCCGGCCATGCATGAGGATACCTTAATTCCACATGCTATGCCTGCAAGTCCGGCTGCTGATCCACTGAAGTCAAGTGCTAATCCGCCAAGCCCAACCAAAGACGATGACGTTATTGTTACTGGCACTGCTTATACCGCTTTGGGTGATCCGGTTGTCTTGGTAAAACATACCGCCAAGGATGAGTTTATTTCAATGGGCAAGAGGAAGATGGAAACTGATATGTCAAAATATGCTAATCTTTTTGCCCAGGATCTTCATTCCGGTTTCTTGAACCGGCTTTATACAAGTCGAGACACTGAGGCTGACTTGGTAAATCTGATGAAGGAACGTTATGAGGTAAACATTTTCCTCCTTATCTTTGTATTTTCACTGCCTTGTATCCTATAGCCCCCAAGGGCCGGTTTAAATTTGTAAAAACAAACCGGGACTTTGAATTTCCAAACTGCACATTGTTGACTTTTAAGTTTTTTGAACAAACACACATTAGCCCCCAAGTGCCAGGATTGAAACTTGTACGAATCCTTGGGACTTTGAATAAGCAGTAAGAACGAATTAATCCGCATTAGCCCCCAAGTGCCAGGATTGAAACTTGTATGAATCCTGGGACTTTTGATAAAATATTGAAATGCTCCTAAACCATCAACGGACGCAGATTGCTGATCTTCAAGAAAGTATCAAATCTCAGCAAGAAGAATCTTCCAAAGCTAAAGATGAACTCCGAGCCGCTTTAACTTCCATAGAATGACTGAAAGAAGAATTCAAGACGGAACATGCCAACTGGGATACTGAAAAGGGGACATTGCTGAAACGGGCTGAAGACGCCGAATCTGCACTTAAACCGGTAGCAGAAGAACTTTCTGGGTTAAAGTGCCAAGTAAATGCCATGACCTCCGCAGTATTTGGTAAGTACTCCTTAGCAAATTATTTGAAATACCCATCTCGTAAGGTGCCGGTTGAAATATGAAATTCTTAAACCGTTGCAGGGAGCCGCATTACTCATCTGGGCTCAGATGTACGGATGAAGCTGAAAGCAGCGTATACTCTTCTGTAACAACTTTACACCGGTGCTCAACGGGTTATCTGTGCAGCCTCCTATGACAAACCGGCCCCAACACTGATCAAGGATACTCTGACAAGGCTATCCATGGTACCAGCACAGCTAGAAGAGGTGAAGCGATCTGCTGCCAGGGCCGGCACTTTGTTGGCACTTACCCGAGGCAAAACATGGATAGCTGACTTGGATCCGGTTGACCTTGCCAAAGGCTTTCCAAGCACAAAAAAAACGGGGTAGATTTTGATGATGCAGCCCTTAAAAGAGTGACAAGGGAGATGCGTCCTCTGGCGAGTCAGCTGGCAGAAGATGCTAACTTGACGGTTCACCGGTCTTATTATGATGCCAACAACAAACGGGTTAACCCTGTCATTCCGGAGGCGCAAAATCTTATTCCAGGAATCCGTAAGCACACTTATGCCCCTGACATTGATCCGTCAGAACTTATCAATGAAGAAGCTATCTTTCAGGCCTTAACCCAGATTGACTGGACCACCACAAACTTCCAGCCGCTAGGTGGGGAAGAGGAGGCTGAACCGACGCCAGATGACCCATCAACTTCGCATCAACATGGTAATGAGACTTGATCCGGCAATTAGAATGATGCTCCAGAAACCTTGTTCTGCTGGAAACACCATATTTTGGGCCTTCAAGCGCCTTGTAATAAGCTAGTGGAAATACTTTGATCCGTTGCCCTCGTGCAGCGGGATATACTTTGCGTTGATTTGTCATGAGAATTTCAGTACTGGCTTATGTATTTTTACAATATTATGCAGTCCCTGTGCCTGCATAAGGAAAATCTGTCCAGGCGGTTTACCACCGGACGGGTCAAAATACCCAACACAACTTGGTAAGCAACTACGGTTGCAGCAATAATAAATCATACCTGTGATATAAAACATTGCTGTTGGTTTACCAATTGTGATGTGAAGAAAAGGTGAAAACCCAACTTCCACCATGCCATGTTGGCATATATGATATAAAACCGGGTTGTGATGAACACCGGCCGATTGCTGGAGACAAAGTGTCAAAGCCAGACCAGTTTTGAGGGATGCCGGATTACCTTTAATTGTATACTTTAACAGAAGATCCATAAGCCATGCCGGGTTAAGAAACTCCGGTTTAACATAGACCTCATGAAAAACAAAAACTTGGCAGAAAAAAGCAAACAAAAAACTGTATCGAGGCTTTTCGAGGGCTACCAGGCCCAAATTGAGGCTTTTCATGGGCTGCCAGGCCACTGAGTTAAACCATTTTGGCGAAGCCTTTTAAGATGGCCCTCCAACTAACCAATCATCGTTTTAACTTTGACAAGTTCAGGGTCTCAATGAGAGTAACTGTCAAACGTTCGACGGGTCGTGCCAGGATTACATGGATAGGAGTGGCTTACTTGATGAAGGCAGGCTAACCCGGGGTTTTAGGTGAATACACCAGGCTTCCAAGCCGTGGGTCGATACCCAGCTAGAAGGGTCCTTTCAAACTCTTTGGTATTTGACGCAAAGAGCCCCCAAGTAACTTTGTGAGCTGTGCTCAATGGGTGCCTATGTTTGAGTTGTGCATAGCAACAAGACTCTCTTTGGCCCCTTGGGTGTGAAGCTCCCAAGCTTTGTTGTGGCATGATAGCTGCATCAGGAGGGTAGTAATGCTATGTTATCTTTGGTGAATACACCTATATTTGAACAAGAAGCCCCCATGTTAACAGATATTTGAAGAGAAAACGGCGGAGGCCCTGCTTGATAGCAAGGATGCCGGTTTATTATATTAATCATAATATATACATTGTTGTCATATGTACATATGAAAAGCCTGTGGCTTCAAGTGTAATAAGGTCATAGGAGAGCTATGTTCCATGGCCGCCGGGTCTCCTCCTCAGAGCTACGTGAGTCTTCTCGAACGTCAATGAGGTAGTATGATCCGTTGTGCAGATTTTTGCTGACCACAAAAGGCCCTTCCCAAGGTGGGGATAACTTATGCATATCAGTCTGGTCTTGAATGAGCCGAAGTACCAAATCGCCTTCTTGAAAGGTTCTTGTCTTAACCCGGCGGCTGTGATAACGCCGCAGGTCTTGCTGATAAACCGGCGACCGAGCCAAAGCCATGTCTTGCTTCTCATCTAACAGGTCCAGTGCCTCTTGGCGTGCTTGCTCGTTATCCGCTTCAACATAATTCGCGACCCGGGGCGAGTCGTGATGAATATCACTTGGGAGGACAGCCTCAGCCCCATAGACCAGAAAAAGGGTGTATATCCCGTAGATCGGTTTGGGGTGGTATTTATGCTCCATAACACTGATGGTAATTCCTCCACCCAACAACCCGGCATCCGCTTTAAAGGGACCATGAGCCGAGGCTTGATACCCTTCAGGATTTCTTGATTCGCCCTCTCAGCTTGACTATTGGACTGGGGATGAGCCACGGACGCTACATCAAGCCGGATGTGCTCTCGTTGGCAGAACTCCTCCATCTCACCTTTAGAAAGGTTCATACCATTATCTGTGATGATGCTATGTGGAAAGCCGAAACGGAAAATAATCTTTTTCAGAAATTGAACCGCCGTGGCTGCATCATATTTACTGATGGGATCCGCTTCAACCCATTTGGTGAACTTGTCAACCGCCACCAACAGGTGGGTCTTCTTGTCCTTAGAACGCTTAAAGGGTCCAACCATATCAAGCCCCCAAGTAGCAAACGTCCAAGTGATGGGGATCATGCGTAACTCCTGAGCAGGAACATGAGCACGACGTGAAATTTTTTTGACAAGCGTCACACCGCTTTACCAAGTCTTCCGCATCAGAATGAGCTGTCAACCAGTAGAACCCGTGTCGGAAAGCCTTAGCAACCAAGGACTTTGAGCTGGCATGGTGACCGCAATCCCCTTGATGGATTTCCCGTAGAATCTCTTGTCCTTCTTCAGGAGAAACACAATGTTGGAATACGCCTGAAACGCTAGAACGGTGCAACTCGCCATTGTGAATAACCATAGACTTGGACGGCCGGACTATCTGCCTGGCGAAAAGTTCGTCTTCTGGTAATTCACCCCGGTTCAGATACGCCAAATATGGAACCGTCCAATCCGAGTGGCATGTAAAACAGCTACCAACTGGGCCTCCGGATCAGGAACAGCTAAATCCTCCTCTGTAGGCAACTTTACAGACAGGTTATGCAAGATATCTAGAAAGGTATTAGGTGGTACCGGTTTACGCTGAGATCCCAGTCGGCTTAGAGCATCTGCTGCTTCATTCTTGCGCCGGTCGATGTGTTCCACCTGATAACCCTTAAAGTGACCTGCTACAATATCCACCTCGTGCCTATAAGCCGCCATGAGCGGGTCTTTAGAATCCCAAGTACCAGAAACTTGCTGAGCCACCAGATCAGAATCTCCAAAGCATTGAACCCGGCTTAAGTTCATTTCCTTAGCTACACGAAGACCATGGAGCAAGGCCTCGTACTGCTGTATTGTTAGTACAAGGAAACATTAAGCGGAGAACACAACAAATCTTATCTCCTCGAGGGGAAGTAAGGACAACTCCAGCCCCCGAGCCTTCCAGCTGCCTGGATCCATCAAAGTGAATGGTCTAGTATGTATTATCCGGTTTGTCTTCTGGTGCCTGTAACTCGGTCCAATCATTGATGAAGTCCACAAGCGCCTGAGACTTGATGGCTGTTCGGGGTCTATACTTCAAACTATGGGGACCGAGCTCGATCGCCCACTTCGCAACCCGGCCAGTTGCCTCTCTATTCTGGATTATATCACCCAAGGGAGCAGAACTAACCACTGTAATAGGATGGCCTTGAAAATATTGCTTGAGTTTCCTACTTGCCATGAAAACTCCATACACTAGCTTCTGCCAATGCGGATATCTTTGCTTTGATTCGATCAGTACTTCACTGATATAATAAACTGGTCATTGAACCGAATATTCTTTCCCAGCCTCCTTACACTCAACCACAATCGCCACACTAACCGCTCGGGCATTGGCAGCCACGTACAACAGTAGAGGTTCATTATCAACTAGAGCAGCGAGGACTGGCAGTTCAGCTAGTTGCCGTTTCAACTCCTCGAATGCCGCATCAGCGGCGTCACTCCAGACGAATTTTTCTGTTTTCTTCAACATCTGATACAGGGGAATCACCTTCTCTACCAAACGGCTGATAAATCGGCTGAGGGCTGCAATTCGGCCCGCCAGGCGCTGAACATCATTGATACATGCCGCTTTAGCCAAGGATGTGATTGCTTTGATCTTTTCCGGATTTGCCTCAATACCTCTGTTAGACACAAGAAAGCCCAAGAGTTTGCCTGCCGGAACACCAAAAACACATTTGTCCGGGTTGAGCATCATTTTGTAAACCCAAAGATTGTCAAACGTCTCCTTGAGATCATTTATCAGGGTTTCCTGCCTCCTGGATTTCACCACAATGTCATCCACATAGGCATGAACATTACGGCCGATCTTCTTGTGAAGACAATTTTGCACACAATGCTGGTAGGTTGCTTGGGCACTCTTGAGCCCAAAGGGCATAGAAACATAGAAGAAGGCTCCAAAGGGAGTGATGAAGGCTGTTTTCTCCTGGTCCTTAACTGCCATTTTAATCTGATCATAACCTGAATAAGCATCCAGAAAAGTCAGGCGCTCACAACCCGCCGTTGCATCAATGATCTGATCGATACGTGGGAGAGCGAAAGGATCTGCCGGGCAAGCTTTGTTCAAATCAGTGTAGTCCACACACATACGCCAAGTGCCATTTTTCTTAAGAGCAAGCACCGGATTAGCCAACCATTCGGGATGAAACACTTTGACGATAAATCCAGCTGCCAGCAGCCGGGCTACCTCTTTGCCGATGGCCTTGCGTCTTTCTTCGTTAAAGCGGCGAAGGTACTGCTTGACCAGTTTAAACTTAGGATCAATATTTAGCGTGTGCTCAGCGAGTTCCCTCGGTACACCTGTCATGTCAGAAGGTTTCCATGCAAAGATGTCCCACTTCTCATGGATGAACTCGATGAGCGCGCTTTCCTATTTCGGATCCAGATTTGCACTGATACTAAACTGCTTGGATGAATCACCAGGGACGAAGTCAACAAGATTAGTCTCATTAGCCGGTTTGAACGTCAGGGCCGGGTCATGTTCAGTCGTAGGTTTCTTCAGAGGGGTCATATCCGCCGGATCAACATTGTCTTTATAGAATTTCAGCTCCTTCGTGGCACAAACCGATTCTGCATAAGCTGCTTCACCTTCCTTGCAATCCAAGGCAATCCTTCGGCTCCCATGTACTGTGATCGTCCCCTTATAACCTGGCATCTTGAGCTATAGATAGACATAACAGGGCCTCGCCATGAATTTCGCGTAAGCCGGCCGTCCAAATAGCGCGTGATATGGAC
Organism: Triticum urartu; assembly: GCF_003073215.2. Classification (NCBI taxonomy): domain Eukaryota; kingdom Viridiplantae; phylum Streptophyta; class Magnoliopsida; order Poales; family Poaceae; genus Triticum; species Triticum urartu. The sequence continues at coordinate 449,572,099 of NC_053028.1, forward strand.
TCTGGATTTTCACCACTTCAAAGGTCAAAGTCTCAGACCTGGAATCAAACTCGTCTCCAAACACAACTTCCAAAGCAATCTTTCCCACAGGGTAGGCCGATTTACCTGGTACCACACCATGAAAGATAGTGTTTGACGGTTTAAGATTCTTATCCATCAAACCCATGCGACGGAAAGTCTCATAGTATAGGATGTTGATACTGCTCCCTCCATCCATTAGAACCTTGGTAAACTTATAGCCCCCCACCTGAGGCGCTACCACCAAGGCTAGCTGGCCCGGATTGTCAACCCGGGGCGGGTGATCCTCCCTGCTCCACACAATAGGCTGCTCTGACCATCATAGATAATGTGGTATAGCCGGTTCAACAGTATTGACTGCCCTCTTGTGAAGTTTCTGATCCCGCTTGCACAAGCTGATAGTGAACACATGATACTATCCGCTGTTCAACTGCTTAGGGTGACTCTGGTAACCTGACTGTTGCTGATTCCCTTGGTTATTCTGCTGGTTATTACCATGGTTGTTCTGATGGCCCTGGTTGTTCTGAAATCCAGAGCTTGAACCGCCGCCCCCATGGAAACCTGGGCCTGAACCGCCTGGTGGATCCTGATCATACCGGTATAAATCAGAATGTTTGAACTCCCTCATTATGTGACAATCTTTCCAAAGATGTGTGGCAGGGGCCTCCTTGGTTCCATGCTTTGGGCAGGGCTGGTTTAACAAACGCTCCAGATTCATGCCGTGCTGGGGCGGTTTACCTTTGCGACGCTACATATTTGTGTTAGCCACCAAATCTGAATTATCTGCTTTATGCTTACTGTTATTCCCATGGCCCCCTTGGTTGTGGTGCTGCCCTTTTGCACCGCCGTTCTTCTTTCCCTTCTCCGGTTTGTCCTCCTCTGAATCCGGATCCTTGGTATTATCTGAATCAGCATACTTAACTAAAGCGGCCATGAGTGTTGACATGTCGTCGCAATGACGTTTGAGCCTTCCTAACTTCTGTTTCAACGGCTTGAAACGACAATTGCCCTCCAACGTTAATACCGCGGTATCTGCATTAATACGATCTGACGAATGCAAAATCGTCGAGACTCGTTTAACCCAATGGGTCGTGGACTCCCCTTCCTCTTGGACACAAGCGGCCAGATCCACAATTGACATCGGCTGCTTGCACGTATCCTTGAAGTTCTGGATAAACCAGCGCTTTAATTCGGCCCATGAGTCAATAGAGTTGGTTGGCAAGCTCTTCAACCAAGTGCGAGCTGTTCCTTCCAGCATCATGGTGAAATATTTAGCACAAACCGCCTCATCCACATCTAACATCTCCATTGCCATCTCATAGCTCTCCACCCACGCCTCTGGCTGCAACTCGGCGGTGTAATTTGGTACCTTGCGAGGTCGCTTGAAATCCTTGGGCAATTGCACATTACGCCGTGCGGGAGTTAAACATGGTACTCCTAGGGAACTGAACATTACCCCTGGCTCCACGGAGGCAGTGGGGTGAACCAGAGTATGATGTCGTGCTTCGTGTTGAGCTGTCAACTCGGCCCCCCGTCGTGCTGCCGTGGTCCACAACATCTTGCGCATTAGCACCTCCCCTGGCCGGGTTGTTCTCCGCGGCGAATTTCGATGACGTGCGCTACTGGATACGACCGGTTCGTCTTCCACGTGTCTGCTATAACTCCGGCTTGGACAGGGAGTGGAATGAATCCTCTCACGGCTGTGTCAATACGCTTGCTGTTGATTCAGTGCTGTCTGAAGGAGATCCCTGGACCGACGCGCTTCCACTGCAACTGGTGATTCGCCGTCGGTTGGGAGAGCCGCTAGGCGTGAAGCGGCGGCCACAATATTATCCAACGGGTTGGAATAATGCCCGGGCGGCGTCGACGATACAACGTTGTTTTGGCGAGGCAGGTTTGTTGCGCGTGGCTGAACCGGCGCTCCTGCTTCCGGTGCCCCCGCTCGGTTTGGCGCGGGTTGGTTACCAGCTCCTGCACCTGGCGTGTTGAAAAGATTTTGCGGCTCATAAACCGACGGGAGACGTGATCGGTACCTTCTTCTCATGACCTCTTCTGAAGCATTCTGATCTAGTCTAATCCGGTAAGCCTGTGCTTCCAACTCGGCCCGCTCTGTGGCCATCCTGGCGTTCTCTGCTGCCAGGTCCGCTTTAGCCTGGGCTATCTGATCTTTCACCTTTAGAATCTCCGCATCGTGCTGATCCCTGGCTGCTGCGTCTACCTCCGCGGACATCAGTGCCGCTAGAGCGTCGAACAAATCAGACAAGACTTGGGCCGGAGGCGGCGCCGAGCTTCCTGCACCTGCTGGCGTGGCCGTTGTTGAACCAGAGAGTACCGCTACGGCGGTAGATGAATGAGGCACCGGTCGTGTGCCGGCCATGAAGACAGCGGCCCGGTTTGGCAGACCGGGGAATCGGGAATACTGTTGCCCTCGGATCCTCCCTCAATCCGGCTGTCGTACAACTGGTAAAGCGATTCGGTTTCTCCGGAAGACTAGCCATCACTACGGATTACGGTTTCTCCATCGGAGATCGGTTCCTCCTCATAACCCGAACCGTGGACGACACCCACGAAAACATGCCTGGCCTCAGGCTGAACCGGTGAAGAACTTGCACACCGAGCCGTCTCGATGATGTCGGTGCAGGTGTCTGGCTCGGGGGCCAGTTCGCCGATCTTGCCGATGAAGACGTGAATCCCACCAAAGGGGACCCGGTACCCGTATTCGATTGAATTAGCCTCAGGACCCCATCCCGCGTTGTCGATGTAGAGCTTGCCGCGGCGACTCTTCGTCATCCGGCCCACAGCGTATCCCCTTAGTCCATCGAAGTTGCCCTTCAAGAACTCGAAACCATCGTGCGATAGCCCCATGGTGGGCACCAATTGTTGTGGAATTGTCACGGCAGATGTCCTCATGGAAGGACTTAGTCATGGAGCCATCACTACGGATTAGCTTGAAGGGGTTAAACCGGGCAAGGGGACACAAGAGTTTTATACTAGTTCGGCCCCTTCGATGAAGGTAAAAGCCTACGTCTAGTTGTGATTGGTATTGCTGGGGTTTTGAAGACCAGGGAGCGAATCCGCTTTGTCTGGCTTCGAGTTGTTGTTTTTTTCCCTGAACCGCCACCGGGTCACCCCTTTATATATTCAGGAGGATCCCGACCGGTCTACAGAGTCCCGAGGTTGGCTCATACAAGTGTCCACCTCGGTCTCTTCTTTCTTATCTTACAATGCAAGTTTATACAATCATGGCGGTTTACTATCATAGGTCCTAAACCGCCTGCGGGCTCTGGGCCTCTAAGCTTCATCTGTAAAGCGCCATCTTCTGGGTTTCCTTGGGCTTCAGTATAACTGAAGGTGAACCGGCCCCTCCTGGGCGGTTTCCCCTCAGTGGTTATATCCTCAACAGGGCTGGATATCTGGCCTGGGCTAGATGGGCCACAGCCGCCCAGTTAATACCTGCAGCGATGTTTTCGTTGTTGTTAAGAGGAGAAAAATTAATATCTGGGCTAAACATCGAAAAACTCTGCAGTGCTCACACCTGAAAAACACAAATACTGCTCGAGCTGCTTGGTCCCAGCTATCGGCCGCTTCTTGTGCAATTCTCTCGTTTATTGACTACTCCCTCAATTCAAAAATCTCACCAACCAAGGTAGATGATGAGTGGTGGAGTATTTTTTGTAGTTTGCAAAAGCACCCAATTAATGCTCTTGTTTTCCTCAAAAAATTATGTTTACGAATGCATTAATTGCAATGCATGCATAAAGTGCATGCATTGGTCAGTTTTCTCTTAATACTTTCATGCAATGATTTAATGCACCTTGAAGTCTGAACATGTGATGGGGAACAACCAAATTGAGCCTTATAAAATGGAAAAACTAAAATTTTGAGATAGGCCCTATAAACCGGAAAGGAGGAAGTACTACATAGGTTGACAATGGTGTGGGACCGTGATGTCATGAAACTAGGAGGAAGCAAAATAAATTATAGTTATATATATATATATATATAATAAGGAGGCACTTGCGTATGTGAGGCTATGGACCTGGGGGGTCCCAATTGTCATCCTTTCCAAGTAAAGTCATCTCCTCGCCCGCGCGCGCTTTCCGCCCGAAACAGTCAGCGCCGCCCTCCCCGCTTCCCGGTGCAGGCGATTGCTCCACCTTCAAACGACACAAGTGATGTCCGTCCGTCCATCTGCCAACCACATTAATGATACGCGGTTGCCGAGGCGGCTACTCCGGCGCCACACGTCCGTCCCTCCGCCCTCCCACCATTGCTATATAAACTGCTGCGCCGGCCATAGCCGCAATCATCCGCATCCGTTCCCTTTCTCCTGTCCACACCACTACTGCCCAACATGGCTTCCTCGCGCTCCGGCGCTCTTCGGGACGGGGGGACGACGGACCACAAGGAGATGGCAGCCATTGCTGCCGACTGGCTGGCCGGCAGGCAGCCAGAGGACGACGACGTCCCAATGGAGAACATGGTAGTCGACGATCCGGCGCCGACCCCCTCCTCCGCGCCATCCTCGCCGGTGCATTGCACCATGACCATCGGCAAGGCCTGTGCCCAATATATGGACAGGGTGAGGCAGATGCGTGAGGAGCAGTTTCGGGAGGTGCAGGCCGACGCCGCCTACAACCACCATCTCCTCGAGGAGCACCTGTAGGCGGAGGAGCAGATCGCCATGGAGCAGGCGGAACAGGAGGCGCTGCTCGACTCGTATTGCTCCGCCCGCAAGGATACAATTAGTGGTCAATAACGGTGGATGACACAGAAGCCAACAAAAAGAAGCATCTACCTTATCTAAATGGGAAAGAAAGCTAGACAGTAGCATTTCTCAAACGATGGCATTGATTAATATTAACATAGAGATTATATTAACAATAAAATTCGTTAAACATGTAATTTGCTTTTAACTATGGCATTGCATCAATTTTCCAGCGGCATTATTAGAGGGTGTTTGTTTACAGGGACATTTTGCTGTAGGGACTTAAAAAACTCCATGTCAGTCCCATCTAAACCAAACAGGAGGGACTTTTTGGGACTAAAAGTGGGCATTTGGGACTAAAGAGAGAAGACCCCAAGGGATTCTTTTTGGGACTTTTTCCAACAGTTGCCCCTGCCATGCATCGCACCTTGTCTCTATTAGTTCATTACTAGGGGTAACATGGTCTTTTAGCATGCCATTTAATAACCTCTAGTCCATGTTTAGTCCCTGGAACCAAGCAGGTAGGGACTAGGGAGTTTTTAACCAAATAGGGCCTTAGATTAACAACAACTAATGAGTTGCATGGGACAGCGGATGCACCATCACCATGTGCATCTACCGTTGTACTGTGGTCATGCACAGTCTGTTGCAACAAAGAACAAACAACCAAGGAGCATATGTGTTGGTCCCAGTTTTGTTATCTTTAGACACCTTTCCCTATGTGAGCACAGCAAATCTAGTCCTCCTCAAACTCTACAGCCTTGTCCCTTCCTTTCCTTTTTGAACTAGTACTTTCGACCCTTCCTTTCCTCTTTGAACCACGTCCTAGATTTATGTGATACAACTTTCCCCCATTCCTTTCCTCTTTGAACCACGTCCTAGATTCATGCTATACAACTTTCCCCTTCATTTCCTCTTTGAACCACGTCCTAGATTCATGCTATATACAACTTTTCCTAGTACTTTCCCCCACTCCTTTCCTCTTTGAACCACGTCCTAGATTCATGGTATACATGCAGCTAGAGCAATGCATGTGGAGTAAGTAATTATACCTTAAGGTTCTTGGGGCATGGTTCGGTGAGCGACGGGACGGCGGCGAAGAAGAAGGGGTCGGAGGCCCTCCCGCGCCGCCATTGGGTGGAAAGTGAACAACTGCGCGGGTAGTCCCTCGCCGACGGCGACAACGTTAAGCCTCCTTCCCTTCCCGGCGGACGGATCCTGCCGGCTCTTTGAGCAGCAGTGAGGGGAGAGAGAGAGGCGTGTGAAGAGAGCAACTACAAGCGCTTAGGATCCAGCGTGTATATATATACTGGAGAGAGAGTGTGAAGCGTGCAAACCCTAGAAAACATTTCGACCAGTCAAAGAATCCTCTCGTTACACAACCCTCCCGTTATGTTCAATGAGAGGGAAATAACCTTTTATACATTCCTGCATTCGTGTGACAAGAATGTCATGTTTTTTTTGTGTGTGTGTGTGGGAGTCATTCGGATTTCAATCATAATCGTGTCATGTGGATTTGGTGGTAAGACTATCCACAGTGGTGCAGAAATAATGTAGCCTTAGTCACCTTACCTCTCTCCACGTAGTATGTTGGGTCCCACCAGTCAGAGGGTGAAACAAACAAATTAATAAGAAAAATTAAAAGCGCTAGCGGTGTATCTTACCTCACACAACTCGGTACTGCTCGGGAACACTGCCCAAATGATCCCTCTGTTCGCTGACGTACTATTTTAAGTGAATCCTTATTATAACATGCAAAAATTTTGGGCACTTGTATTCGACTTAAGTCAGTGTGCCACCATATCTCGTATACTTACTACCTCCGTCTAGGTGTAATAAGTCACGTTAGAAGGTGCAACGGGACCAAGGTGCGTGTGTGTGTGTGTGTGTGTGTTTAACAACATGTGTGTGTTAGAGAGAGCGACAGATCGAGCTACTCCTACAGAGAGATGTTGTGTAGTGTACGATTTTACCCGTGAGAGTCGGTGCATCCTCTCATTTCTGGGCGTGTCCGGTAGGGACATGCGGACAGCTGCCACGCCCGCTCCTGACCAGCCTGGCCCACCCAAAGCCCCTCCATCGCCCGCGTGCGCTTCCCGCCCGAAACAGTCAGCGCCGCTCCAAAGAATCGGCGCCGCATTCATGCCCGGGCAGAGCGGACGCGACCTCTCACTGGCGCAAGAGTGATGGTTGTGTAACACCCTCGATGCGACTATAGCTCCCAACTGTCGAGGCACGACTTAGAGATATAATCGCACTGAAGGCATATGTCGCAAGTTAGGCAATCTTCACAACATCCCATGTAATAAGATAATAAAAAGGGAGATAACATAGTTGGCTTACACTCGCCACGTCAAACAAGTACATAAATAACATTACATCATCCAAACACTCATGGCCCGACTACGGAGCCAAAATAAAAGAGAACCCAACATGAGACAACGGTCCCGTTCACCCCCAATTGGGCACCACTACTGATCATCGGGAAAGGAGACATAGTAACATTGAGAGTCTTCGTCGAACTCCCACTTGAGCTCATACGCGTCTCCTGGAGCGGAATCATCAGGCCCTGGATCTGGTGTAATAGTAATCTGTGAGCCACAGGGACTCAGCAATCTCGCACCCTCGCGATCAAGACTATTTAAGCTTATAGGTATGGCAAGATAAAATATGAGTGGAGCTATAGCAAGCGACTAACAAGTATGGTGGCTAACTTTTTCGCAAAGCACGAGCAAGAAGCTAGAGAACAACCTGCGCAAACATTACTCCAACACCGTGTCCACTTCCCGGACTCCGCCGAGAAGAGGCCATCACGGTAACACACTCAGTTGATTCATTTTAATTAAATTAAGGTTCAAGTTATCTACAATCGGACATTAACAAATTCCCATCTGCCCATAACCGCGGGCACGGCTTTCGAAAGTTCAATCCCTGCAGGGGAGTCCCAACTTAGCCCATGACAAGCTCTCATGGTCCACAAAGGAATAGACCTCCTCCCAAGATGTTCCGATCAGACTCGGTATCTCGGTAACTCAAGACACTTTGACAGGTTAAAACAAGACCAGCAACACCGCCCGAATGTGCCGACAAATCCCGATAGGAGCTGCACATATCTCGTTCTCAGGGCACACTCAGATGAGACTAGCTATGAGTAAAACCAACCCTCAAGTTTCCCCAAGGTGGCCCTGCAGGCAGCTCAGTTCGGACCAACACTTAGAGGGAGCACTGGCCCGGGGGGGGGGGGGTTTAAAATAAGATGACCCTTGGGCTCCGGTAACCCAAGGGAAAAAGAGGCTAGGTGGCGAATGGTAAAACCAAGGTCGGGCATTGCTGGAAAAGCTTTAATCAAGGCGAACTATCAAGGGGTTCCCATTATAACCCAACCGCGTAAGAAACGCAAAATCCGGGAACATAACACCGATATGACGGAAACTAGGGCGGCAAGAGTGGAACAAAACACTAGGCGAGAGGCCGAGCCTTCCACCCTTTACCAAGTATATAGATGCATTAAGATAACCTGGCAATATAATGATATCCCAACAAGTAAATAAGAGAAGTTCCAACAAGGAACGGCCTCCAATCTTCACCTGCAACTAGCAACGCTATAAGAGGGGCTGAGCAAAGCGGTAACATAGCCAATCAACGGTTTGCTAGGACATGGAGGGTTAGAGGTTTCACATCGCAATTTGGGAGGCTTTCAAGCAAGTGTTATGCATCGTAGCAATGGCATAGCAAAAGAGCGAGCAAACTAGCATAGCAAAGATAGTAGTGATTTCGAGGGTATGATCATCTTGCCTGCACAGTTGTCAGAGTTGACTGGATCCTCAAAAGCAAACTCAACGGGCTCCTCGTTAGCGAACTCGTCTCCCGGCTCTACCCAAACAAGACAAACAAGCAACAAGGATACAATCAACCACGTGCAAACTAAAATAACACGATGCAAAGATGATATGTTATGCGGGATGCGATGCGGGATGTAAAATGCAAGATATGACAGGAAATGCATGAACCTGGCCTCAACATGGAAATCCAAGTGTGCCACTGGAAAGATGAGATGAAATCGCTTGAAAACGATATAAAGAACGCCGGAATCGGAGTTACGGTCTGGAAATGGCAAGCGATTCAAATATGACACCGGTCTGCGATTTACAGCAAGTAGGCATCTAAATGCAACGAAATGAACATGCTAAAGCACCCAAACATGGCAACAAAATACATGGCAGGTAAGCATTCAAGATTCTTAACAAAAGTCTAGAACTGAGCTATGGCCAAAACATCCATTAACAGGTTCAAACAAGCATGGCAAAAATGCAAATGACAAACAGATCTCAGACTTAGTGAAATTAACACTTGTCTGGAATTTCAGATCATATAGCCTTTTTCGGAGCAACAAAACAACATGTTACAGGACCTGAACATGACCAAGAAAGGCATGGCATGGAGCTACTCAACAATCTTTACAAAAGTCCCTTAGTGACCTTGAGCCAAAAGGGATCACAAAATATCCTAACAAGCACACGAACATAGCAAAAACATAATCAGTTTTCAGACTTTGTGAAAAACTGGGACATGCTGAAACATAACTCACGAAGGCATGTTTACGAGCTCGATGCACTCACTACGGTGCAAGTCATGGCAAGACAACCATACATCCCTTAAGAAGGCACAAAATTCAATCTAGACATGCCAAGAACAAAGGCATAGCATGCACGGATCAACTACAATAACATCGGCAAAATCGCAAACAAGTTGACGATCTGCCCAGATTCGCAACGAAGAAAAAGTAGAGCTCGATTGACTCAAGCTAGGGTGCTCCATAATTGCAAACAAAGACATGGATGGATAGAGCACTACATTATTAACAAAACTCCCTTAATGATCATCCCTAAAAGAGGCACGAATCACTAGGAAACAACAAGAACATATGGCATCATGAGATAAACAATCCCAGGACTTGGTGAAATCATCAAGTCCCTGAAAACAGAATTAGCAAGTGCACCACTTTGCAAGCTTGCACAAGTCACCACACACATCCTAAAAGTACATGGGTTGCACCTCTGGAGAGATGACAAAACCCTTAACAAAACACATGTAGAACTCACGGGCATATCATGCACACAATAATCATGGCAAAAATGACAAAAGCGCTAAACGGAGTAACAGATCTGACAATTATCTCAAGTAGCCCTCTTCTAACAGCATTTCTTGCATCAAGATGAGCTCAAATGAAAATGATGAAATGGAATGAAATGATGTACTCCCTGAGATTAACATTTTGATATGCTATATGGCCAAATCGGAGCTACGGATGCAAAGTTACGGGGCCCCGAACAGAAGCACTTGGATCTGCAATCTCGGGAGTTAGCAAAAAAAAACACCTCCCAGGGTTTACTGTAGCTCCGATCCAGATCCAGATCGGCGGCGCGCCCTTCGAGGTTGACCGGGGAGGACCTCGCCGGAGACGGGGCGGCGGCCGCCGGAGCTCGCCGAGGCGGCGCGGCGCGCCGGAGTGGCAGCGGCGGTGGTGCGAGGCGGGGCGACCGGAGCGGGCGGCGAAGGCGGGCGGCGGCGGCCGGCGGCGATGGCGCAGGGCGGCGCGGGCTGCCGGGGTGGAGAGGCGGCGATGTGCGGCGGCCCGTGGCGGAGAGGCGGCGGCAGCTCGCCGGCGGGTGGCGGCGGGCGAGGGAGGAGAAGGAGGCGCGGGGCAGCGCGATGGATGGGCCGGGGAGGGCCTCCCACGGGCTCGGGCGGGCCCCGGGCGGCGGCGGCGATGTGGGGCTCGCCCGGGCCACATGGCGGCTGCTGGTTGGCTGGCGGAGGCGGCGGACGTGTCCTGCCGGGGACGGACGTGTCCGGCCGGCGCGAGGAGGACTTTTCTAGGGTTTGGACGAGGAGATCCGGGATTTCGGAGGAGGGGCTATTTATAGGCATAGAGGGAGCTAGGAGAGTCCAAATGAGGTGCGGTTTTCGGCCACGCGATCATGATCGAACGCTCTAGGACATGGAGCAGAGTTTGGTGGGTTTTGGGCCAAATTGGAGGGGTGTTGGGCTGCAACACACACGAGGCCTTTTCGGTCCCTCGGTTAACCGTTGGAGTACCAAACGAAGTCCAAATGGTACGAAACTTGACAGGCGGTCTACCGGTAGTAAACCAAGGCCGCTTGGCAAGTCTCGGTCCAATCCGGAAATGTTTAATCCCCACACACGAAAGAGAGCTAGAAATGACCACCGGAGGAGAACGAAGCGCCGGAATGCAAAACGGACAATGGGGAAAAAGCTCGGATGCATGAGACGAACACGTATGCAAATGCCATGCACATGATGACATGATATGAGATGCATGACAATGATAACAACACCGGAGACAAAAACCCGAACCCGAGAAAAAAATATAACTTAACGCCGGAAATGGCAAGAGTTGGAGTACAAATTGGGAAAGTTACATCCGGGGTGTTACAACACTCCACCACTATGAAAGGATCTCGTCCCGAGAGGACTGAAAGAACGCCGGGTACTCAGAACGGAGGTGGTCCTCGCATTCCCATGTAGCTTCACGGTCGGAATGGTGTGACCACTTGACTTTGAGAAATTTGATTGACTTGTTGCGAGTCTTGCGTTCAGTCTCTTCAAGAATAGCAACTGGGTGCTCACGATAAGAGAGATCTTCTTGGAGCTCAATGTCCTCGAAGTTGACGGTGCGGAGGTATTCCTGGAAGCTCTTCTAGAAAGACGTCTTGATATTCGCAAACGACTGGAATTTGCGAGATAGCATCCAGTTCACCCTTCTCATTGAGAGAAAACAGACGGATGGTATTATCCCGAGCGGTAAAGACAATTACATCCTCAGACGAATGAGTCAATTGAATCTGCCTGGCTGCACAATCAAGCTGAGCCTTGTGCTTAGAAAGCCAATCCATCCCGAGAATAAGATCAATATCCGAGTTACCAAGAACCATTGGAGAAGCCAGAAACATGAAATCACCCATCAAGATAGAAATATCCGGAACCATCAAACTAGAACTCAGACGCTTAGCTGGAGAGACGACTTGCATAGCTCTGGGTAAAGCCTTAGTACTAAAATTGTTCTCCGATGCAAATGGGAATGACATGAAGGAATGCGATGCACCAGAGTCAAAAAGTACTTTTGCAGGAACATCATTAACAGGAAGGTTACCCATTATCACATCTAACGAGTCCTCTGCCTGAGCTGCATTCATCAAATTGACCTTGGCATGCTTGGGGTTATGCTTGACCACAGCTATACTTGTCGATCTGACAGGAGGAGGAGGAGGAAGACGCCTCTGGTTGAGACACTTGTTGGCATAGTGACCCTTCTGTTGGCACTTGTTGCACGTGACCTCTGAAAGCGGACGGTGATACAGAGCACTCGATCTTGGAGCTTGAGACGAAGTCTTGTTCTGAAAGCCAGGGTTGGGTGGGGGGGAAGAACCACTGCCACCTTTGCTCTTCTGCTGATACGGCTGACGGAACGGAGGAGGAGGAAGCCAAAACTTCTGCTGCTTGGCCACTTGAGTAGAGGAAGAAGGAGTAACATCTCTGACTCGCTTCTTGGAAGCATCACACCTCAACTGAGCAGCCTCTTGCTTCAGTGCCATGTTGTAGAACTCATCGTATCTCAAGGGCTCGAAGAGGACAAGAGCGAGCTGAATATCTTCTCTGAGACCACCCCTGAACTGGTATATCATGCTCTTCTCATCAGGGACGTCTTGCTTGGCAAAGCGGGCGAGCTTCTGGAACAACTTGTTGTAGTCATAGACAGACAAAGAGCCTTGCTTCAGATTGCGGAATTCCTCACGCTTGCTTTCAACCACGCTCTGCGGAATATGATGAGCTCGGAAATCTCGACGGAAATCATCCCAAGTGATAACACGTCCACCTCTGGAATCCTTGTACTGCTGGAACCATTCTGCAGCTTGATCTTTGAGTTGGAAGGAAGCTAACTTGACAAAGTCCTCAGGCCTGACGTTACTTCACTCGAAATGCTTGCATAGATCCACAAGCCAATCGTCAGCATCGGTTGCCTCAACACAATTGTTGAAAGTCTTTGGCCCGTTAGCAAGGAACTGGTTGAGTGTAGCAAAGTGACTTTGATTGCTGCCTTGATTCCCTTGACTGCCTTGATTGCGCTCTTGAAGAATTTGCATGATCAACTGTGTGTTTGCATTGGTTGCGGCCATCACAGCTTGCGATGCCTCCGGAGGAGGTGGAGGTGGTGGCACATCAGGATTCGGAGTCGTGCGCATTGGAGGAGCCATCCTGAAGAGGTTGACCACCATTAGCACAATGATAGACAATATTGAAGCTGAATCCAACGGAATGAAAATTGCAACATATAGTCTTCACATCCGAACAAAATGAACGAATGCATTCCTCTTGAAATGGTCAGATATCCATAAATTGAGAAGCCACGTAGAATTAAGGTAGAGAAATAAATCAACAAGGTATGGATCAAGAATGAATAATCGGTAAGAAATCCCAATCTCAAACCAATATCCGTAGAAGAAGAACTAGAGCTACTAGAATTCCCACCTATGAAACTCCCGAACCTTTCCGGTTATGCAATCAGGTGTTGGGGATACAGGGGAAGCATAATATCTCACCCAAACTAGCAAATCCTACATCCAGCTGTATCCATCCTTCAACACATAACCAAGAAACCTTCGGAAACCATCTACCTCAACCTTCGAAAAGCATCCGTTATACAAGTTATGGCGATACTCCCGAACTCCCGCCCCAGTACTGGGTGGCGTCGAGGTTATCTCACCAACGAACTGCATAAAAGAGATTTTCGATGTCGGCGTACTAAACTCAGGTATTCCAGAATTGCAACGATAAAATTATGATGACAACACCTCAGAGCTCAACTCCCCGGGACACTTCCACTAAACCCCTGATAGGAGGCACCAAGACAATGTTCTCATCATAAAACTATCGGAATGATTCCAAGATACCCGCGTGATCCTAATTTTTTTTAATGAAATTTGAGAAGAGAAGAGTCAAAACTCTACGTCAGGATGCCTTACCAGAGCGATGAGGAGACTGGGAAGTAAAAAGAATTCCTAAACTCTTCGATATATAATTCCTAAATGACTCAAAACATTTTTCTAGGAACAACTCGGCCGCTAAAACGATCAAGCAATGGGGCTCCTAAGGTCGGGGAAGGCTCTGATTACCAACTTGTAACACCCACGATGCGACTATAGCTCCCACATGTCGAGGCACGACTTAGAGATATAATCGCATTGAAGGCATATGTCGCAAGTTAGGCAATCTTCACAACATCCCATGTAATAAGATAATAAAAAGGGAGATAACATAGTTGGCTTACACTCGCCACGTCAAACAAGTACATAAATAACATTACATCATCCAAACACTCATGGCCCGACTACGGAGCCAAAATAAAAGAGAACCCAACATGCGACAACGGTCCCGTTCACTCCCAACTGGGCACCACTACTGATCATCGGGAAAGGAGACATAGTAATGTTAAGAGTCTTCGTCGAACTCCCACTTGAGCTCATACGCGTCTCCTGGAGCGGAATCATCAGGCCCTGCATCTGGTGTAATAGTAATCTGTGAGCCACAGGGACTCAACAATCTCGCACCCTCGCGATCAAGACTATTTAAGCCTATAGGTATGGCAAGATAAAATATGAGTGGAGCTGCAGCAAGCGACTAGCAAGTATGGTGGCTAACTTATTCGCAAAAGAGAGCGAGAAGAGGAGGCAAAGCACGAGCGAGAAGCTAGAGAACAACCCGCGCAAACATTACTCCAACACCGTGTCCACTTCCTGGACTCCGCCGAGAAGAGGCCATCACGGTAACACACTCAGTTGATTCATTTTAATTAAATTAAGGTTCAAGTTATCTACAACCGGACATTAAAAAATTCCCATCTGCCCATAACCACAGACACGGCTTTCGAAAGTTCAATCCCTGCAGGGGAGTCCCAACTTAGCCCATGACAAGCTCTCACGGTCCACGAAGGAATAGACCTCCTCCCAAGACGTTCCGATCAGACTCGGTATCTCGGTAACTCAAGACACTTCGACAGGTTAAAACAAGACCAGCAACACCGCCCGAATGTGCCGACAAATCCCGATAGGAGCTGCACATATCTCGTTCTCAGGGCACACTCAGATGAGACTAGCTATGAGTAAAACCAACCCTCAAGTTTCCCCGAGGTGGCCTCGCAGGCAGCTCAGTTCGGACCAACACTCAGAGGGAGCACTGGCCTGGGGGGGGGGGTTTAAAATAAGATGACCCTTGGGCTCCGGTAACCCAAGGGAAAAAGAGGCTAGGTGGCGAATGGTAAAACCAAGGTTGGGCATTGCTGGAAAAGCTTTAATCAAGGCGAACTATCAAGGGGTTCCCATTATAACCCAACCGCGTAAGGAACGCAAAATCCGGGAACATAACACCGATATGACGGAAACTAGGGCGGCAAGAGTGGAACAAAACACTAGGCGAGAGGCCGAGCCTTCCACCCTTTACCAAGTATATAGATGCATTAAGATAACCTGGCAATATAATGATATCCCAACAAGTAAATAAGAGATGTTCCAACAAGGAACGACCTCCAATCTTCACCTGCAACTAGCAACGCAATAAGAGGGGCTAAGCAAAGCGGTAACATAGCCAATCAACGGTTTGCTAGGACATGGTGGGTTAGAGGTTTCACATGGAAATTTGGGAGGCTTGCAAGCAAGTGGTATGCATCGTAGCAATGGCATAGCAAAAGAGCGAGCAAACTAGCATAGCAAAGATAGTAGTGATTTCGAGGGTATGATCATCTTGCCTGCACAGTTGTCAGAGTTGACTGGATCCTCAAAAGCAAACTCAACGGGCTCCTCGTTAGCGAACTCGTCTCCCGGCTCTACCCAAACAAGACAAACAAGCAACAAGGATACAATCAACCACGTGCAAACTAAAACAACACGATGCAAAGATGATATGTTATGCGGGATGCGATACGGGATGTAAAATGCAAGATATGACAGGAAATGCATGAACCTGGCCTCAACTTGGAAATCCAAGTGTGCCACTTGAAAGATGAGATGAAATCGCTTGAAAACGATATAAAGAACGCCGGAATCGGAGTTACGGTTTGGAAATGGCAAGCGATTCAAATATGACACCGGTCTGCGATTTACAGCAAGTAGGCATCTAAATGCAACGAAATGAACATGCTAAAGCACCCAAACATGGCAACAAAATACATGGCAGGGAAGCATTCAAGATGCTTAACAAAAGTCTAGCACTGAGCTATGGCCAAAACATCCATTAACAGGTTCAAACAAGCATGGCAAAAATGCAAATGACAAACAGATCTCAGGCTTAGTGAAATTAACACTTGTTTGGAATTTCAGATCATATAGCCTTTTTCGGAGCAACAAAACAACATGTTATAGGACCTGAATATGACCAAGAAAGGCATGGCATGGAGCTACTCAACAATCTTTACAAAGGTCCCTTAGTGACCTTGAGCCAAAAGGGATCACAAAATATCCTAACAAGCACACGAACATAGCAAAAACATAATCAGTTTTCAGACTTAGTGAAAAACTGGGACATGCTGAAACATAACTCACGAAGGCATGTTTACAAGCTCGATGCACTCACTACGGTGCAAGTCATGGCAAGACAAGCATACATCCCTTAAGAAGGCACAAAATGCAATCTAGACATGCCAAGAACAAAGTCATAGCATGCACGGATCAACTACAATAACATCAGCAAAATCGCAAACAAGTTGACGATCTTCCCAGATTCGCAACGAAGCAAAAGTAGAGCTCAATTGACTCAAGCTAGGTTGCTCCATAATTGCAAACAAAGACATGGATGGATAGAGCACTACAAGATTAACAAAAATCTCTTAATGATCATCCTAAAAGAGGCACGGATCACTAGGAAACAACAAGAACATATAGCATCATGAGATAAACAATCCCAGGACTTGGTGAAATCACTAAGTCCCTGAAAACAGAATTAGCAAGTGCACCACTTTGCAAGCTTGCACAAGTCACCACACACATCCTAAAAGTACATGGGTTGCACCTCTGGAGATGACAAAACCCTTAACAAAACACATGTAGAACTCACGGGCATATCATGCACACAATAATCATGGCAAAAATGACAAAAGTGCTAAACGGAGTAACAGATCTGACAATTATCTCAAGTAGCCCTCTTCTAACAGCATTTCGGGCATCAAGATAAGCTCAAATGAAAATGATGCAATGGAATGAAATGATGTACTCTCTGAGATGAACATTTTGATATGCTATATGCCCAAATTGGAGCTACGGATGCAAAGTTACGGGGCCTCGAACAGAGGCACTTGGATCTGCAATCTCGGGAGTTAGCAAAAAAAACACCTCCCAGGGTTTACTGTAGCTCCGATCCAGATCCAGATCGGCAGCGCGCCCTTCGAGGTTGACTGGGGAGGACCTCGCCGGAGACGGGGCGGCGGCCGCCGGAGGTCGCCGAGGCGGCGCGGCGCGCCGGAGTGGCAGCGGCGGTGGTGCGAGGCGGGGCGGCCGGAGCGGGCGGCGGCGGCCGGCGGCGATGGCGCAGGGAGGCGCGGGCTGCCGGAGTGGAGAGGCGGCGGCGTGCGGCGGCCCGCGGCGGAGAGGCGGCGGCGGCTCGCCGGCGGGTGGCGGCGGGCGAGGGAGGAGAAGGAGGCGCGGGGCGGCGCGATGGATGGGCCGGGGAGGGCCTCCCGCGGGTTCGGGCGGGCCTCGGGCGGCGGCGGCGATGTGGGGCTCGCCCGGGCCACGTGGCGGCTGCTGGTTGGCTAGCGGAGGCGGCGGACGTGTCCTAACGGGGACGGACGTGTCCGGCCGGCGCGAGGAGGACTTTTCTAGGGTTTGGACGAGGAGATTCGGGATTTCGGAGGAGGGGCTATTTATGGGCATAGAGGGAGCTAGGAGAGTCCAAATGAGGTGCGGTTTTCGGCCACACGATCGTGATCGAACGCTCTAGGACATGGAGCAGAGTTTGGTGGGTTTTGGGCCAAATTGGAGGGGTGTTGGGCTGCAACACACACGGGGCCTTTTCGGTCCCTCGGTTAACCGTTGGAGTACCAAACGAAGTCCAAATGGTATGAAACTTGACAGGTGGTCTACCGGTAGTAAACCAAGGCCGCTTGGCAAGTCTCGGTCCAATCCGGAAATGTTTAATCCCCACACACGAAAGAGAGCTAGAAATGACCACCGGAGGAGAACGAAGCGCCGGAATGCAAAACGGACAATGGGGAAAAAGCTCGGATGCATGAGACGAACACGTATGCAAATGCCATGCACATGATGACATGATATGAGATGCATGACAACGATAACAACACCGGAGACAAAAACCCGAACCCAAGAAAAAAAATATAACTTAACGCCGGAAACGGCAAGAGTTGGAGTACAAATTGGGAAAGTTACATCCGGGGTGTTACAGGTTGCTTCGTCCGTCCAACTTACTGCTGGGTCTATGTGATTTGACGGCTCATTTGTCTTTATTACTGAGGTGGTAGGACTGCTGGATGTCCCACGCTTTCGACGAAAGGAGGTACTACTACTAGATTACAATTTTCTCCATTCTTACAGCGGAGGCATGCAAGAGCAGTGAAAACATGGCCCACCTCACACTATCACCATGCGACACCTAACTCTTTACATAGTACTCCCTCCGTTCCTAAATATTACTAGATGAGTCCCCGCGTGTTGCCACGGAACAGTGGTATATCCCTCTGCGCAAAATTATCGATTTCATAGAACTAAAAAAACTCTATAACTGCATGCCAAATGTGGTAGCCACACTAAATAAAATCCCATCATCATTTAGATCATCCCACGTAAGGAAAAAAGATCAGCCGACTCCTACTGCATAATGGGATTATATTTTTCTTTTTGACATGTTAATGGGACTTAAAAGCTCACTTAGATGCATGCTACCGGTGCATTCTTGCATGCAGACATGTTGATGTGATTTAAAACCCACTCACATGCATGTGCCACGGTATTTCTGCATTCTTGCATGTGGCTTAGTGCGGAGCCTCTCAACGTCTAGATCAGACGACTATTATGGACTGATTTACTTCATCTAACGGCTACATCAAATTTGATGATGTGGCTCAAGGAGAGGATAGAGAATTCCTAGTAGTGGGGGCTAGCTATTACTAGTAGATATGTCTTTGTAGAGATTCCACTACATACGGAACAAAATGAATGAATCTACACTTAAAATGCATCTATATACATCCGCATGTGGTTCATGGTGAAACCTCTACAAAGACTTATATTTAGGAACGGGGGAGACGGCGTACTAAGCAAGCTTCTCCTCGTTCTGCGAGTAGACGGGACACATCAAAAGTACTCCAGTGTATAGAGCCTTGCCTCTAAGGTAGGCCCCACATGGTTTCCTCTTTTTTTAACATAACACGTCAAGTCGCAATTTATTTGTTCACCCGTGGTAGACGATCCTCCCTCCACCAAGTGGACAACCAGTACACGTGCCAAATTACCACGTGGGCTGCCTTTTTTGTATAGAAATGAGCTCGACAGTGTACCCGCGCGGGTGTGGTTGGGAAAGAGACGGGAGTACGTGCGCCGTGCATGCACCTCTTCTCTTCGTACACGTCCCCCACCTACGTGGGTGTGTGTGAGAGATACAAACCGCATTCGTGAGTGTTTTTTGTTTTGGGGTGGGGGTGGGGTGGGGTTGATTTCATGAATTATTTGTGGGAATATGTGTCGATGACATCTCAAACAAAATTTTGCATGCAATGTGTGTGAAATGGAGGCCTGTCCATATCATACATAGAGGGTCGGGCAATCCACGAGAATAGAGGGAGGGGTCATAGCTATCGATAGAGTCGAAGAGAGGCTCAAGTGGGTGGGTGCGAGATCGATGAAGAGAGCCATCGAAATTGTGTGTGTGTGCAAATCAAAGATATAGGGCGACTGGCCTACAGGAACGTTAGAGGGCACATGCCAAGTTTGTGTGTGGCAGGGAGACATGATTAGAGCGCTCGATGTATCGGTGTGTGTGGGGGGGGGGGGGGAGGGGGGGGGAGGGGTAGGCAGAGGCCTAACTATATAGGTAGAACGAATCGTATATGTGTTGAGAAGGAGAGACCCAACTATGTCTTGAGGGAGATCGGTCGACATCCATACATAACTGAAGGACGGGAAATATGATGGGAGAGAGAGAGAGAAAGAGAGAGGAGAGAGAGGGAGGGAGAGGGAGGGAGAGGCGTAGAGTGCTGGATGGCTGATGGAGTTGCTTCTCGAAGATGGTGGGAGAGGCCTACTAGACAAACTGAGGGTGGAACTGCAATGTTATCAATAAGAGTTGGGATGTGTTTCTGTGTGTGCTTGTGCGTGAAAGATCTGTCGGGACGCATCCATGGATGATGAAGGGGAACCATGTGTTTGGTAAGCAAACCTAACTAGATTGGTAGATCAATTGTTGTTTGTCGGAAGAAGGGAGAGACACACCTAATGAGGTAGATCGATTAACGTGTGGGTAAACACGAGTTATAAGGACCTAGCTAGCTATATGTATAGCGAGAGATCGGTCGGTGTACGTCCATTTGTTAGAGGCAAATAAGGCCTAGCGAGACGGATAGACAGAGAGAATGGAGCTAGGAGGTGGTGCGAGAGGCCCAACTACTAGCTAGATACAGGGAGGAGTGTGCGGTTGTGAGATCGATGAAAAGAGGGGCGAGAGTTTACACGTGTGTCTGACCGTATGAGAGACACGAGGCAAGGACACATAAAGGAGGAGATTGAAGGTGTGTGTGTATGTTGTAGGCAGGCATCGTTGGAGAGGTTTATCGATTGGTGTGTGTCGGAAAGGAGTTGTGGAGACTCTCGGAGAATGACCTAAAGAAAAAAATGAATGTGCCCGATGTATAGAATGCCGAGGGAGGGGGAGGGCGAGGAGGGCGTGTGCATGCACGAGAGAAAGTTAGTGGTAGCTACAAAGGTTAGAGGATTATGTGGGTGTAAGAGACTAACAAAGATCATAATTTGATATGAAAGCGGATTCATATATTTGAATAGCAGATCATGGTGTTTTAAACATTACATGCATGAATATAGCGGTGATACACGTGCTGTGCACATGTTATACCATAATGTGATAATGCATGGCGTTTGCAACTCACAGCTAAATCCCGAACAATCTAAACCATACTATACATCAAACAATCTCACATTTTATTTGAATTTGTGATAATGTGTGGCCTTTGCAGCTTATAACTAAATATCGAACAATCTAAACAATACTATATATCGAACATTCTCACATTTTATTTGAATTTGTGGTAATGTGTGGTGTTTGCAACTCACATCTAAATACTTGTAGGCGTAGGGGGAGGGGTACCATACATAATGTGATAAACACATTATACATATGAGACATGGTTTAGATTATGAAGATCTAGCTAGAGCTAGAAATCTAATGTGACTTGAAATCAAAATAAAGTGGATTCAAAAAATCTAGTTCGAGTTCATATAGTACACATAGTTCATAGGTAACTCGAGACTAATCATGTGGTGTGTTGTGAAGATAATACACAAACGATGGTTTAACTTAACAATAATGATGATTGTAGATCTTATTAAAACAGAGAAACGAATTCAAATGCTTTGACTTCACAACAATCATTACTGTAGATCTTATTCAAATAGAGAAGCGAATCCAAATTTAGTTCACATTGAAGCGGTAGTATATATGTTTGGAATGCACTAAATCGTTCATTTGAGTAGTAGGTTGCATGCATTATACACGTAGCAAAATATTTTAATTGAACATAACATGAATTCAAAGTTTTGAATGACATTTGTAGTGCGCATTGATTTGGTACAATACACGTTAGGCTTGTCCGGAAATTTCAACCCGCGCCTTGTTAGCCCGAAATATTTAAGATATATCTTTGTCTCGTTGTGCGCCGACAACTCCCTCCATCTCAACCCGCGCCTTGCTATTCCGAAATTACAACGCGCGCGAAAACTCCCACCTCCTGTGAAATCCCGACACGCGAAATGCCCGTTGTACCCCTGAACCGAAAGAACCGCCTCAAATCGGTGGGGGTACTTTCGTAACTTACCCCACATTTCGGACAAGCGCGTCTCTAAGCCATGGTTCCCCACTGCCATCGCATCTGCCCACCCATTCGTACACCGAGGCCGCGAAAACCCGTGACAAAATCCCACACCCTGCTCCGTCCGCCACCCAGCTGGAGCCTCTTCCCCGACGACGTCGTCCACAGCAACACCTCGACGTCCCTCATCCACCGTACCGGATGAGGATCCATTGTCGGTCTCATCGTCCCGCCGGTTCAGCCACCCCATGCTCCACCTCCAAGGAGCTGCCCCAACGTTCCCCTCATCTTTCGCGCCACCTCCATTCCCACACCGCCGTCTTCACCTGCACCACCGGAAGAGCATCATCATCACCGTTTCCTCGGATGAAGCTACGGCCTAATCGGTGCCACCAAAGAGGTTGTACACTAATCGCCGCATTTTCTTCTTGATTCGATCTCACGGTGCTGCCAGCGCTCGATCCCGAGCCGACACGGCGCGGCTCCATCCACGGCAGCGTCGCCGGCCACCTCCTCAACGACGTCGCTCCCTCAGCGGTGACATCCACATCAGTAGGAGCTGCTGCTGCTTTAGCTCTCGCTCGTGCTGCTGCTCTGCTCTTGCTCTCGGTCCCATGCCTGGTCTGCTCTTGCTATTGCTCTTGCTCGCGCTCTTGCTCTTGCTTGTGATGCTGCTCCGATTTAGCTACACTTCAGTCGACTAAATCGACTTTTGGGTCAGTCGATTTTCATGGGGTGGGGGGGGGGGGGCTCGCCGGGGGGAAGGAAGAACCAACCACAGCGGGGAGGGGGCTCGCCGGAGAGGTACCCCAGTATCTATCTTAGGGTTCAGGTCGCCGACGGTGGTCGCCAGCGGTGGCAGGGCGTTGGCGTGGGGATCGCCGGAGAAAAAGCTCGGCATGGGGGGGAGCTAGAGGGATGGCCGGGGAGGCGGCGGACCGGCGGTGGGGAGTGTTTTCGGGCCGGCCGGGGCGGCGCACCGCTGGCCGCGGGCCGTGGGGGGTTGTTGTTTGGCCGGTGGTGGCTGGCGGCTCAGGTGGGTGGAGGTTGAAGATGAACCGCAGGCCCTTGATTTTGTATCCAACGGCTACAAAATCGACTGACCAGAGATGAAAAAGTCAGTCGACTGACGTGTAGCCTCACCTTGCTAGTGCGTTCAGTTTCGACAGCAAAATTCAGTTTCGACAGCAAAATTCAGTTTCGACAGTTAAGTTCAGTTTCGATAGTTAAGTTCAGTTTCGACAGTTAAGTTCAGAGATGAGCGGCTGATGTATTTTACATCTAGCACTTTGTGGTTATGTATTTTACGTCATGTATTGGAGATGCTATTAGAATTGCACTCAAGTTAACGTTGTTCGTTGTCTCTCTTGTCCTGCTTCAGCCTCGGCGTCGTACAACTCACCGGAGCTGCTCTAACGATGAAACCCTCCATCACAGTGGAGCAGTACCTCGGGCTCCATCTCCAGACGCCTAAGATCTTCTTCCCCTCCTCCGACAGCAAAGTCAGCCGGAGCATCCTCACCGGCTAACCCAATCACGCTGAGATCGACATGGTTTCGCGAAAGAGGTTGTACACTTGTTGCATCTCTTTTTACTCTACATGTTATATATATTGTCCACTGAGCACGCGGATTTGTTCCTTTAGTGTCTCCTTGAAAGAAAAAAACATAGGAATTTTAATTTTCACTTGTCCTCCTTTTCAAATTCCTATTCATGAAGCACAAGACTAAGAGATAGTAGCATAATAGCATTATAACCGTACATTTTCTTGTGGTTTGACTTAATCTCACCATGCTTCTTTGCATCCTGTGATCTTCCAATTGTTGTGAATCAAACACCCAGATTGGTAGAAATCCCGTGTTTTTAAATTCTCTGTTTTGCACGTGCATTCCTATCCTATTCCTGTCTATTTCCTATCCCTGCATTGTTGGAATCCTCCAATTCAAACGAGCCCTTACAGAATTACTTCTCTTACAGATAGTTGTCAAAGAAAACCTTGCGTGGTTTGTCCCACTCCTGTTGCACCGTTGTCCACCCCAGCTCAGCTGCTCCAACGACAGAAGGGTCCAGCACAGCAGGGATCCGGCCTCCAGACTGTCTTTCGCCGCCTCAGATCTTCTTCCCCGCCGCTGGCAGCCATGTAAACTGCATTACCATCATCAACCGAGCAGATGACCTCGAGGACTACACGGGTCCGCAAGAGAGGTCGCACTCTTTCGTGTCTGCTTATGTTATGCATCGCTTAATATTACATGCTACTTTATCGTTCTGTTCACCGATTAGACTCTGAGTTAGCTCCAAACTAATGGTCAAACTTGAGTTTTTAAATGGTTGTGGGGTACATATCGGGGCCGCTATCAATAGTATCTATCTACTATCTGGTTAATCTCCGGTGTCTACTATGAGTTTCATGTTGGGTGGGAAACAAACAATAAAGAAGCCATTATCTGTATTTTTTTAACTGAAGCCATTATCTGCCTTCTATTATTGGTTTTGGGTCTATCCACATGTTGCTACCATCACTCTGGATTTCTGCATGCACTCCTTACATAATCTCACCATGTTTTATTCCTATGCATGACAATTATTGTAGACAATGGAACTGAACATGTAGAGCAAAAGAGATGAGCCTTGCATGGCAATAAAATTTCATGCAGACGTCGCTCCATGGTAGGCGCAAAGGCAGCCCCCCTCCATGAATTTTGGATTCTAATCAAGAGGAAGTTCTGAGGGGGATTCAGAAGGAGAAGACAACTCCTATTTACCCCCTGAGGTCTTCGCTCTAACTTGGCATGCTGATGTTGGTTATATCATGCATATGGTGTCTTGCATTGCTTAATTTGTACATCAAATATGTCATCTGCTTAGTTTAGACATCCTTTGTGTGAATGCCATCTGTTTAGTTTATTCATCGTTTATGTGAATTATGCAACGCCATCTTGTTTAGCCAGGCATCATATATGTGCATTTTGCAATGCCATCCTGCTTAACCAGTCATCTTATATGTAAATTATATCAGGCCATCCTTTTTTTTACATATTACATTTGTCAACAATGTTAGTACATTCAACTACTCTTCGTGTGCATCAGCCATTTGACACGGTGATGGCAAATTCTGGAGTGAAAACAAGGTCTTCAGAGCAGACTATGCTATCTGACGAAGCGCATATCTCGCTGGTTACAAATAGCTCCTCAGAGGAGGATTCAGAGACAGATAACCAGTCCTATTCCCCCCTCCCCGAGGTGTATGCTCTAACTTGGCAGGGTTATGTTGCTCATATCGTGTGTATGGTGTCTCGCATTGCTATGTCATTTGATTAGTTTAGACATGCTTTGTGTGAATTCCACATGTTAAGTGTCTAATTACCATATATGTGAATTATGCATTGCCATCTTGTTGCAAGACATTATATATGTGAATTATACAATGCTATCTTGTTGCAAAGGCATTATATATGTGAATTATGCAATGCCATGCTGTTTAGCCAATCATCATGTATGTGAATTATATCATGCTATCATTTTTTTGTATTACGTGTTCCATTTGTCGACAACGTTTGTATATTCAACTACTCTTCATGTGCATCAGCCATTTGAAGCAGCGATGGATGTATCTAGAGTGAAAACAAGGTATTCAGAGCAGACAATGCTACCTGCTGAAGCAGACATCTTGCTGGTTACAGAGAGCTCCTCAGAGGAGGATTCAGAGACTGATGACCAGTCCTATTTCCCCCCTGAGGTCTATGCTCAGACTTGGCAGGGTTATATTACCCATGCCATGCATGTTGTCTTGCATTGCTTAGTTTTTACATCATATATGGATTGCCATCTGCTTACTTGCTTACTATATAAATCATATATTTGAATTATATCATGCCATCATGTTTACATAGTACATACACATCATCTATCTGAATTATGGCATGGCAACCCATTTAATAAAGACATCATATAGTTATATCATCTCATCCTGTTTAGTGTTACAGTCATCATATTTTGAATTATGGCATTCTATCCGTGAATGTATGTGAATTATGGCATGCCAACCTATTTAATAAACACATTATATAGTTATGTCATGTCATCCTATTTACATAGTCTCATATTTTGAACTATGTCTTTCCATCTTTTTTAGTTAGCCAACATAATGTGAAATTGTGTCATGCTATCCTGTTTAGTTAGCCATCATATATGTGAAATTGTGTCATGCTATTCTGTTTGGTTAGACAACATAAATATGAATTATATCATGCCCTCTTTTATTCCCCACTATCCATTGCACCTATCTATCATACAATGTCTATACTTTCAATTACTTTTCTTGTTTATCAGCCATTTGAATTGGAGAGCGTGATGGCAATATCTAAGGGAGTAACAACACGGTCTTCAGAAAAGATAGTGCTACCAGTTAATGCAGATAGAACCACAGTTGTACTTGCCCAAGGACCAAATCCACCACACATAACCCAGACTCTCGCAGATTGTACTCCTACCCAGTTGGACAGAGAACTAGCTACACCGCTTCTAACCCCAACCCCGGCAGATAGTAACCCAGTTCCAGTTGACACAACACCGTCTCCACCACAGAGCACCCAAACAGGAGCAGTTAGTAAGGGAACTCCAGTGCCCAAAGCACGAGGACCATCACTCCGAATCCCAACTCTATGCTTAAAGGAGAAGAAGATTTGTTCTCAGGTCAGGTTTTGTAGCTATGGTTCATACTCCTTTGCTCTTGCATTAGTATATTTACACATACCAACTATTTTCAAATTTGAAGGATGGAATTGAAACTCCAATGGTGCAACGGGTATGTTTTAAACCTGTTTCTTTAACTGGTTTGCTGTTGTAACCTGCTGTATGTTGATTTCAGTTTCAATTGAATAAACAGTTATGTTCGCATGTCATGCACATTACAAGTGTTGTTATTGCTCTATAGTTACCCACACTTATATTCTATCTATTCTGCTTTGTCTTGAACAAATATTATTTGAACTGTGTCTCTATCTTGATTTGGCAAAAAACTAGAATGATATAGACCATAAAGTGACCTTGGTACATAGATATATGTTTGTTTCATGGTGTTATCCTGTCCACATTACTACCGAACTCATTTACCAAAATGAGTTTGATATACAACATGGTAAACATGTGATGTGTCTGCTTGTTTCTCTTTTAGAATGCGTACAAAATATTGGAGAACAGTACCGCGTTATCCAATGGTAAAGGAAGTATTGCAGATAAGGTTCAAGATAGTGAGACATCCCTGTTGGTCTCCAAGAAAGCTGATAAAAACTATCTTGACGACAGTGAGGGAACCCAAAAGTCCTGTCTTGATGTAGTGTTCGAGTTACTGGCCACTACTGCTGGCATAAGCTCTTCGAACTCGCTGCCTGAATCAGTTCGTCTTCTTGAGTCTCAACTTCAAGTTGAAAGACATTGATCAGATGTGCTGCGGCAGGAAGCTGAAGGACTGAGGAAGTCCCTGCAGAATTCAGATGCATATTTTTTGGTGCAACAGCAAGCGCTGGAGGATTTAAGCGCCAAACAAGAGAAAGTTAATAAGCTTGCTAAGCATCTTGCCAGCATTATGGGTACCCAGGATATTGTTTCTTGAGATCTTCTGAAGTGGTTTCAGTTCTGGATTTGTTTTGCTGCGGCGTTTATTTGCGTTGGTCGCTCACTTTGACAACCAGTGTATATGATATGCTGCTTTGTTCCCTATATCTGCACTGGTGGCGAACTTTGATGCCCACTGGATGTAATATGTGTAATAGCCATGATAGCCTAGCGTTAGTTGCTTGCTTATTTATGTCCTTGTTGTCTTGTTTATTTGTTTGCTTGTAGTCATTGCAGTTATTTTTCCGCGGTTAGCTAGTGGCTGCAATAACCTATTTTTTAAAACTAGGCCACAATAACCATGGGCTAATATTTACTTTAGTGACACTGGGCCTCCTACTGGCCATAGAAACTGTGGGCCTTCTACGGGTCGTAGAAACAATGGGCCTTCTACGGTCCGTAGAAACAATGGGCCTTCTGCGGGCCATATCATCAATGGGCCTTATACGGGTCGTATGATCGATTGGCCAAACATGAGCCAAACAGATGGCATTATGGCCGTAAACGGGCTAGAGTTGGAATCGTCCGTTCATGGTCCGACCATAATGCGCCATCATTAATAGGCCGTATTTCATGACACTATGAAAATGGCCCAACGTATTAATGGACCACAAACAGGCCGACTGTAACCACGGGCTGAATTTGGCCCACAAGCAGAAAATGACAGTAACGGGACTTAAGTAAACGAATGCTGGAAATGAGCCCAAGAATAAATGGGCTCTGAGAAGGCCGAAAGATAACATGGGCTGGAAACGGCCCAACGGAATAATGGGCCGTTAATGGGTATAAAGTGATACACTATTCATTACGGGCCAGTTTCACCATTGGCCGTTAATGGGTGTAAAGTGATACACTGTTCATTATGGGCCAGTTTCACCACGGGCCGTTAATAGGCCAAGAGTTACATAGGGCCTCATATGGGCCGAAAGACGTCATGGGCCATACATGGGCCAGAAGTGAAAACGGGCTGGAATCATATTGGGTGGCCCAGATGACGCTACTGGGCCTAATTCAGATAGGGCAAACGGGCCTTGGGTTAGCGTGCTGTAAATGGGCTATATGCGAACAGGCCGTTAACAGGCTTTACATGGGCCGGCCCGCCACCTTTTGACCAAGTCAAATGGGCCGGCCTTTTCACAAGAATGGGCCTCTATTGGGTCATGCCACGGGTCGACGTATCATAGGCGCCTTCTGTCCATTGAGTGGATGACATCTGTCCCAACGATCAGCCGACACGTGTTTCCTCCAGCCAATGATGATTTTACACGTGGAAAATCCCTATTGGTCGGTGCTGTTAATGGGTTATCGGATCCAAAACCCGACCCGATGGCTTAACGGTGTTCCGTTACGGTGGATGCCACGTGTCGGTCACCCTTGACGAAAGCACTTCTGTGACGCGCGATTTATCGTCATGGAAGTGGACACTTCCATGATGATAGTTTTGGTAATGTCATGGAACACTTCTACGACAGCACAGGTATGACTATCTTTATTCTGTCATAAATTTGTCATGGATGTACATGCATGACAAAAAACGCAACCTACTGTGACAAACACGTATCATCACAGAAGTGTATTTTTTGTAGTGGCAAAAGCAGACTCCGAGTGATCTGAGCTGCCCTCATCAGAGGCAGTGATCGAGTCATTCAAGACCTGAGTAGCACTGTCTTCCAGGTTGTTCTCAGGAACCAAACCATGTTGCACTGTCAGCCCCTGCGCGGCCAGCCATGCTTGAAAGTTCATCAGGTAGGGTGGCATTTGGACAACTGGCGGAGCTGGTGGCGCCTGCCACTCACCCCTGCCATTGTTGCCTTGCTGAACATCATTGGCCGAAGCTGCATTCTGAACAAGCCAATTATGAACTTGTTGTTGAAAAAGCTGCTCCGTAGTGAGCTCTAGACTGAACTGGGGACGCGGATTGCCGTCCGAAGGAGGTGGTTCTTCGCCTGCAGGTGGAACTTCAGGGAGGAGCGCATTCCAATCATTGCTGCGCAAGATAGTGATTTGGACTGTCCAACAATCCCGTGCACCACCCAATTGCCACACTACAAAGCTTTTAGGGACTAGCCGCAGACTGATAACTCTAGCTTTGATCAACATAAACCTTCTATCCTGGCGAGGGTTATACTGAGACACCAAGTATCCAAATCCCCCTAAAGACTTACTAATGTAGTAGTCTGTTTGATAGTCATAGGGGAAACCAAAAAACATCAACCAAATCTCAGGACCGAAGGTAGTGGTGCGCCTATTGAGAGCCTCATGATGCGGCACAAAAGTAATTAGCAGATATTCTTCCTCTAATTCCAGAGGGGTGGCAACAGCAGTATCTCTGAGGAAGGAATCCGCAAATCTTCAAATCCCAATACCCATAGGATGATCACTGGATTCAGTGGTGAAAAGTTGGGCTTCATGAAGCAAACCTTGGATAGCAGTGCGGATGGCGGCTCGGCGGTGCAGAGTAACATATTGACTGGTTTCAGGAATGGCGAGGTAGTCGTGATTCGACGAAGGAATCGGGCCGACCACCATCCCACTCCGGACGACGCGATATGCAGGCCCGGGCTCGATGGCGAAGCCCGGCGGCAGGAATGCCACCGGGTTCAGGGGATAGTTCGCCCTGGTGGAGGGGGGAGCGAGGATGGGAGCGATGATGGTGACTGCGGTCGAGTGGCAGAGCAGAGCGGGGGTGTATCAGTATTCGAGGCAGAAGTTGGAACGTGAGGGATATGAATGCAAAGAGTAGATTTTTTGGGCACCCATTTCCATTGCCTCGCTCTGAGGCGTTTAAGGCAAAATCGAGCCACGTGGCCATAGAAGTCGCATCTATTGCATCGGACGGTGGTCGAGGGTTTGGTAGTTGTGGAAGTGGTTGAAGTAATAGGCATTGAAAATCCTGGTTGATTGATATGATTCCCGATACTTGTGGATTTCAAGCCCAAAAGGGACGGTGGATTAGCGCGTAGTGGGCAGAGGGTTACCTTATGATCGGGTGCAGAACAATTAATGCAAGTAATCCTGGCATGGCGGGCAATCTTTTTGTGACCCCATTGTAGGCATCATCCACACAGGTTTGCCCAATTAGCAGATAAATCTGAAATCTCCTCTTCTGTGTATGCAGCCTAGGCCAAGTCTGCCTTGTATTGGGCCGAAAGAAACGGGGGCCAATGCTCATGGGCCGGTGCATATTCGAATGACTAAGAGAGGAAACTTTGCGGGATAGTGGGATATGCCACATTGACTCTGCATTTAAAGGCGCCCAATGGGAGAAAAACCGGGATTTGTGATTCCTCTAATCTCACTAATTGGAGAAATTTGTTCAATAAGGAAATAGGTTGATCAGTTGCCACAATTGTGGGTGTGGCACGAAAAGATCCAAAATTGAGTTGTTCGTCCTGATCAAGAACTGTAGCATGAACAGGTGAATCCGGTCATTGATCATTCCCAATAGCAGAGGTAGAAGCTTCACCCGAATCCTTATAGGAAAACCGCAGAAAATTGAGCGGAACCAAATTAAACTTTGCAAGCTGCTGCATGGAGTTGGAAACACACGTGGGGTTCGTAGAGCCCAACTTGGACTGAATAGCAATAGGTCTCTGACCCGATAACTCTGGTAATTCCTCATCAGCATGCCAACAGGATACGGCCACTGGAGCACGATAAAAACCGAAAGTGGCAAACGAAATCTGGCCAAACCCGGTCCTTAAGACTGTATATGAAGTGGCCAACTTTGTTATTAGCAACAGAAAACCGAAATGCTCGAGGAGAGATTTGGACCACGTTGAGACCAACACGATAGCCCCTAGTGCAGCATTGAAGAGCAATACCAACAGATTCCACCGTGAGAGGGAACGAGGCAGAAGAAAACGAAGCCACCAAAAAGAATTCCTTGACATCTCGAGAAGGGGGGAAATGCACTTTAGATCCAAACCCGCGTCTCACATGATCGGCCAGGGCAAGGCCCGGGGCAAAATCCCAATGGAGTAAACCCTCCATCATCCTGATGTGGCAAGTTAATTAAGAAGAGTCAGACTAGTTTGGTGACCCCCCTTCAATTCCTCTATTGGAAACAATGAACCCGAGAAGTTTTCCGGCCGGAACACCAAAAACGCGTTTTCCCGGATTGAGCCATATATCATATGTTCAGAGGTTGTCGAATGTAAGGCGTAAGTCGTCCACCAATGATTCGATGTGCTTAGTTTTGATGACTACATCATCTACGTATGCCTCCACAGTTTTGCCGATTTTCTTTTCCAGGCATGTTTGAATCATGCGTTGGCAAGTGGCTCTGGCATTTTTGAGCCTGAAAGGCATAGTCTTGAAGCAAAAAGGCCCATACGGAATAATGAATGTCGTTGCGGCCTGATCGGATTCCTTCATCTTAATTTGATGGTATCCGGAATATGCGTCGAGGAAACACAGTGAATCGTGTCCTGCGGTCACGTCAATGATTTGGTCAATACGGGCCAACGGGAAGGGGTCCTTAGGGCAGACTTTGTTGAGGTCTTTGAAATCGACACAAAGGCACCAGGATTTGTCCTTCTTTGGCACCATGACCAGTTTGCTAGCCATTCAGGGTGTTTGATCTCTCTCATAAACTTGACTTCAAGTAGTTTGGCTAGCTCCTCCCCCATAGCTTGTCACTTGGGTTCAAAAAATCGCCACAGCGTTTGCGTGACTGGCTTGAACCCCTTTATTATGTTGAAGCTATGTTCGGCCAGTCTGCGCGGGATTCCTGGCATATCCGAAGGATGCCAGGCAAAGATGTCCCAATTCTCGCGCAGGAATTCTCTTAGAGCGGCGTCAATCGTTGGATCCAGCTATGCTCCAATGGTTGGTGTTTTGTTAGGATCCATTGGGTGTACTTGAAATTTGACTATTTCGTCTACGAGCTTGAAGGAAGTGGATTTGGGCCTCTTGTTAAGGATTACATCGTCCTTGTCCACTATGGAGCGCAGAGTTGTTAGCTCCTCAGCTGCGTGGGCCTCGGATAGAGCCTCAAGGGCCAGTGATGTCTTTTTGTTTTCGGCGCGGAGTGCTATATCCGGATCACTAGTGATAGTGATAACTCCGTTGGGCCCTGGAATTTTGAGCTTCATGTGCCCGTAATGGGGTATGTCTTGAAAGCGTGTGAATGCGTCTCGCCCCAACAGGGCATGATATCTGTTGTTGAAAGGTGCCACGTGGAAGAGCAATTCTTCGGACCTATAGTTCTCATACGTGCCGAATATGACATCCAATTTAATCTTCCCCGACCTTCGTGCTTCTCGAGTGGCGATAATGCCTCGGAAGGTGGTGTTGTTTTGCTTAATGCGACTTTTGTCCATTTGCATTTTTTGGAGCGTATCTTCAGAAATGAGGTTCAGTCCGTTGTCGCCATCCATGCGCACTTTAGTGAGTCGAAAGCCGTCCACAATTGGGTTTAAGACCAAGGCGGCTATTGCTCGCACTGATCTGGCCCTTGGCTCGTCATCGGCGGTGAAAGTTATCGCCATATCGCTCCAAGGATTTATTGTGGCTACCTAGTTTACTTCAGCGAGGTCGCGTAATGCCCTTTTGTGCCGGTTGTTGGAATAAAAGATCTCAAAGACCGTAAAAACATTGAGGTCGACATCCTCCGAAGAGTGCCTCTCTGAAGTGGTGTTGGTGAGGATGGCCTCGCTGCTCTTAGACACCTGCCGGAGTACCCAACATGCCCAAAGGCTATGTGTTGGTTCGGTATTCGGCGTTGTATGTATCTGATAGGGTTTGTCAAGCAGGTCATCAAGGACAGTTCTATGTCCCGTGAAGGGTTTGATTTTTTGTCTATGAGATGATGATCCAGTGCCCCATAAGGGTGCATCCTTTTTGTCCGTCCGGTGGGTTGCTTAAAGGCAGGAGGTTCCCGTGCCAAATCTCCGAAGTGCAGTATGCGGCGGCGGTTGAGGGCGTTGAGGATTCCCTCGTCTATACAGTTGCGCCCAAATATTGAAACCGCGTCGTCGTCGCAACAATCTTTAATCTTTTTTTAACAAGGAGGAATCTGGCCTAGAAGTGATGGACCGTTTCCTCAGGTTGCTGCCGCATGTACATTAGGTCGCATATGTCTGGAAGACCTGAATTGCTTGGTGAATATTGGTTGTGGTGAGTGGGCAGGCTAAAATCCGAACCCTGACCCACCATTGCATTCGGAGTTTGAAGAATTTCCGAGGTCACTAGCCCAGGATCTAGAGTGTCCTAGTGGCATTTGGGTGTAACGCCTGGTTCTATGTTCGGAGGACAAGAGGTCTCTTCCCGAAGATGGGTATCCGGCTCGCAGGGCTCGAAAATCTGAACATAGATTGTTCTTAACTTAGGGGGAGAAGTATCCTCGGTTTGTTCCTCCACGACCGCTACCAGATGGGTGATTGGCGGGGACTTGATTTCCCTCTGATCGGGTTTAAGCACAATCCGATCATAGTCTATAGCAACCCCCAGGGCGGCGATGCGATCTAGTAGCTCGTTCAAGGACGAGACATCTGCTGGATCCAACTTTTCGGGGTGTTCAAGGCCGATGTGAAGTCGATGTTTAGCGATGTGGAGGGCTGCCTTTGGCTTAACAGCCTCGCGGGTGCCCATGGTAAAGACACCGAGCTAGAGGACCTGTCCAGGATCTAGGGCCCTTCCAGAGGTAATGTTGTCGTTACTGATAAGGCAAGCCATAGATCCCGCCATCGATGACACAGTGCAACTCTGAATGAAAGCACGAATGTCGGTGTCAAACCGGCCGATCTCGGGTAGGGGGTCCCGAACTGTGCGTCTGAGGATTGAAGGTAACAGGAGACAAAGGGGACACGATGTTTACCTAGGTTTGGGCCCTCTTAATGGAGGTAATACCTTACTTCCTGCTTGATTGATCTTGATGAGTATAGGGGTTACAAGAGTTGATCTACCTCAAGATCATAATGGGTAAACCCTAGATGTCTAGCCTATGTAAATTCTGATTGCCTCTACGGACTATCCCCTCCGGTTTATATATACATCGGAGGGGCCTATGGTTATACAGAGTTGGTTTACAGAGAAAGGAAATCATACATCCGGATGCCAAACTTGCCACCCACGCAAAGGAGAATCCCATCCAGACATGGGGGAGGCCTTCTATTTTGTGTCTTCACGGCCCATCAGTCCGGCCCATGTGACACGACCCGGACACCCGAGGACCCCATAATCCAGGACTCCCTCATGGATCACATCATCATGACCGTCACCACACCGTCGTGTTGACGAAACTCTCCCTCAACCCTCTGCTAGATCAAGAGTTCGAGGGACGTCATCGAGTTGAACGTGTGCTGAACTCGGAGGTGTTGTACGTTTGGTACTTGATCGGTTGGATCGCGAAGACGTTCGACTACATCAACCGCATTAACCTAACGCTTCCGCTTTTGGTCAACAAGGGTACGTGGACACACTCTCCCCCTCTCATTGATATGCATCTCCTAGATAGATCTTGTGTGACCATAGGAAATTTTTTGAAATTGCATGCTATGTTCCCCAACACGTACATCCACGTTGATGGAGACTTCAACCCACGAATGGTAACAGTTGCGTGAGTCCATGGAGGGCTCCACCCATGAAGGGTTCACGAAGAAGCAACCTTCTTTATCCCACCATGGCCATTGCCCACGAAGGACATGCATCACCTGGGTAGATATTCACGAAGTAGGCGACCTCCTTGCCCTTACAAACTCCTCGGTTCAACTCCACAATATTGACAGAGGCTCCCAAGTGACACCTAACCAATCTAGGAGACACCACTCTCCAAAAGGTAATAGATGGTTTGTTGATGATGAACTCCTTGCTCTTGTGCTTCAAATGATAGTCTCCCAAACACTCAACTCTCTCTCTCTCTCATAGATTTGGATATGGTGGAAATATGATTTGAGTGGAAAGAAACTTGGGGAAGGCTAGAGATCAAGATTCTTGTGGTTGGATTGGAATGTCTTGGTCTCAACACATGAGTAGGTGGTTCTCTCTCAGAAAATGAGTACTGGAAGTGTAGGCATGTTCTGATGGCTCTCTCTTTAATGGAGTATATATATAGCCTCCACACAAAATCTAGCCAGTACACACAATTTACCAAACTCGGTGGGACTGAATAGTGAAACTCGGTCAGACCGATATGGTTCAAAATGTGCACGTTAGATTTTTTGGTGGGGCCGATATGATCATCTCGGTGGGACTGATGTGCTAGGGTTAGGGTAAACCTTCAACTCGGTTTGACCAATTACACAAACTCGGTGGGACCGATTTTGGTAATAAGCAAACAGAGAGTTGGTCAGGCAAACTTGGTTGGACCGATTGCATAACTCGGTGGGACCGAAACAATTGCAACATGCAACAGAGAGTTTGCAAGCCCATCTCGGTGAGACCGATATCCCCTCGGTGAGACCGAACTGATTAGGGTTTCTAGCAGTGGCTATGTTAAGTGAACTCGGTGGCGCCGGATAGGTCAAATTGGTGGGGCTGAGTTTGACTTTTGGTTTGGGACATATGTGGTAATGAGAAAGTGGTTGAGGGCTTTGGAGCATATCACTAAGTGCTTTGAGCAAGCAAGCCATTAAGCAACACCTCATACCCTTTTAATAGTATTGGCTTCCCTATGGACTCAATGTGATCTTGGATCACTAAAATAGAAATGAAGAGTCTTGAGCTTTTGCCAATCTTCTGTCCTTAGCTTCTAGAAGGGGTTCCGCATCCTCTTGTCCATGCCACGCCTTTGTTGAAATTTTCTGAAATTGAAGGAAATATGCCCTAAAGGCAATACTAAAGTTGTTATTTATATTTCCTTATATCATGATATATGTCTATTATTCATGCTAGAATTGTATTTACCGGAAACTTGATACATGTGTGGATACATAGACAAAACACAGTGTCCCTAGTAAGCCTCTACTAGACTAGATCATTAATCAAAGATGGTTAAGTATCCTAACCATAGACATGTGTTGTCATTTGATGAACGGGATCACATCATTAGAGGATGATGTGATGGACAAGACCCATCTGTTAGCTTAGCATTATGATCATTTAGTTTTATTGCTATTGCTTTCTTCATGACTTATACATGTTCCTCTAACTATGAGATTATGCAACTCCTGAATACCGGAGGAACACTTTGTGTGCTATCAAACATAGCAACGTAACTAGGTGATTATAAAGATGCTCTACAGGTGTCTCCGAAGGTGTTTGTTGGGTTGGCATAGATCGAGATTAGGATTTGTCACTCCGAGTATCGGAGAGGTATCTCTGGGCCCTCTCGGTAATGCACATCACTATAAGCCTTGCAAGCAATGTGACTAATGAGTTAGTTGCGGGATGATGCATTACGGAACGTGTAAAGAGACTTGCTGGTAACGAGATTGAACTAGGTATGCTGATACCGATGATCGAATCTCGGGCAAGTAACATACCGATGACAAAGGGAACAACATATGTTGTTATGCGATTTGACAGATAAAGATCTTCGTAGAATATGTAGGAGCCAATATGAACATCCATGTTCTGCTATTGGTTATTGACTGGAGATGTGTCTCACTCATGTCTACATAGTTCTCGAACCTGTAGGGTTCGCACGCTTAACGTTTTGATGACGATTTGTATTATGAGTTATGTGATTTGATGACCGAAGTTTGTTCGGAGTCCCGGATGAGATCACAGACATGACGAGGAGTCTTGAAATGGTCAAGACATAAAGATTGATATATTGGACGATGTTATTCATGCACCGAATGAGTTCCAAGAGGTACCTGATAATTATCAGAGTGCCGGACGGTTATCGGAACCCCCCGGGGGAACTAATGGGCCTTAGTGGGGAGAGAGAAGGGCCAAGAAGTGCTGGCCGCCCCCCCCCCCCTACATGGGTCCGAATTGGTCTAGGGGAAGGGGATGGCGCCCTCCTTTCCTTCCCTTCCCTCTCTGCCTTCCTTCTTCCGCCTTTCCTTAAGGTGGAATCCTACTAGGACTTGGAGTCCTAGTAGGACTCCGCTCCCTTGGCGCGCCCTACAGGGCCGACCGGCCTCCCCGTCCCCTCCTTTATATACGGGGGCAGGGGGCACCCTAGAACACACAAGATCAATTGTCTTAGCCGTGTGCGGTGCCCCCTCCACAGTTACACACCTCGGTCATATCGTCGTATTGCTTAGGCGAAGCCCTGCACCGGTAACTTCATCATCCCCGTCGCCATGCCGTCGTGCTGCCGAAACTTTCCCTCGTCCTCAACTGGATCAAGAGCTCGAGGGACGTCACTGAGCTAATCGTGTGCTGAATGCGGAGGTGCCGTACGTTCCGTGCTTGGATCAGTTGGATCGCGAAGACGTTCAACTACATCAACCTCGTTACTAAACACTTCCGCTTTCAGTCTACAACGGTATGTAGACACGCTCTCCCCTCTCATTGCTATGCATCTCCTAGATAGATTTTGCATGCTCATAGGTAAATTTTTTAAAATACTGCGTTCCCCAACAATGGCATCCAAGCCAGGTCTATGCATAGATGTTATATGCACGAGTAGAACACAAAGAGTTGTGGGCGATAATAGTCATACTACTTACCAGCAATGTCTTACTTTGATTCGGCGGTATTGTTGGATGAATTGGCCCAGACCGACATTACTGTTGGAGTACGGGTTCCAGCAAAACCCTTGGGGTTCGAACACTAGGGTGCACACGAAGATCTCTCTCCCCCTAGCTCACACTCTCACCACGATCTTAAGGCCTAGCTCGCCGAACCCACGGAACAAGGGACACAAGAGTTTTACTGGTTCGGGCCACCGATGTGGTGTAATACCCTACTCCAGTGTGGTGTGGTGGATTGCGTTGCAGGCTGCGGGTGAACAAGTACAAGGGAAGAACAACCTCCTGAGGAGAGGCATTCTTGAGCTCAATGAGCTTGTGTGGTTGGGGATGATCTGAATGATTCGTCCAAGATGAGATCCCCCTCCCCATGGTGGTGGCTAGTCATATTTATAGAGGCATGGGTCCTCTTCCCAAATATTAGGCGGGAAAGGATCCCACAATGGCCAATTTGAAGGGGGACAACTAGTACAAGTTATCCTAACAAAAGGGGGTCTTCGCCCGCCAAAGGCTCTGGTGGTGACGCCGTCGTGGGCTCC
This sequence comes from Triticum urartu, assembly GCF_003073215.2. Lineage (NCBI taxonomy): Eukaryota > Viridiplantae > Streptophyta > Magnoliopsida > Poales > Poaceae > Triticum > Triticum urartu. Next base: position 449,610,688 of record NC_053028.1, read on the forward strand.
GTGGTGACCTCCGTCCTGCCGTCCTGCTGGTCTTGGTCTCGTTGCATCGATATGGAAACCTTTGCCTAATGCCTTGGCACTCCTCGTCTGCACCTGCCCCTTTATCACCAAAGAGGCATCCTCTACTCTACGCGCGCTAGCGCCCTCCTGGCCTTCGTCATCATGGCTCACGTCACGTAAACCTCATGAGGTGCCCATCGCCTTGATCTCTCAGCTCCTCACGAGCCAGCCTAGTGAGGCTGACCCTGAGAAGGTCCTGTGTCGTCCGCCTCGCGAGGGTCTTGAGTGTTTGCGGATGAATATGAGCCGTACCAGGCCACTGGATGAGCCACTCCCTCGGCCGCAGGCAGGCAAGTCTGGGGACCCCCGTTCCCATAACGTCGACAGTAGCTCCCGGGGCCAAGGCGCGCTCGGACATGGCTTTGAGGCGAAGCCAAGGGGCAAGTGTGGAGTGCCACGGGCCCCAACGGCCTGTGGCCTTGATTGACGGGTGGTGATTGATGGGATGTGGGCGTCTCCGCTTCCCCATGCTGCCTCGGCAACTGCTCGACTTGATGAGTCCCTATTGCATGTAGAAAAAGGTCATCATTACCTTAGATTGTGGAGGCCGGCGGTTGGCCTCCCCTTGGCTATAAATGAGGGGAGGAGCAGGGCCCCCGTTGCTCATATCTTCCTCCATTCCGCCCGCTTCTTCTTCTTCCTCCTTGATCGCCTCCTTGGAGCGGCACCCGTGGTACCGATTCGGAGGTTCTCCGCTGTTGAAAAGGGGAAAGGTCCCCGCGAAGAGCTTGGGCCTCTCCCGTCGAAGAAGAGGCTGGTCCGCCCTCGTGATGTCGTCGTGAGGCTGGAGGTGACGATGCCTTGGCACGAACCGCCTCCCCCCGGCTATATGCTGCCTTTGTATGCCCAGGCAGAGGGCTCCGGAGGAGGAGGCAGGGACCGACGCCCCTCACGCCACGGCCGCAGTGGCCGTGCAATGGTGGCACGCGCCGCTGCCCCGTGAACCCACGACGAGGGCTCCTCGCGCGAACTCATGGTGTGGGCGGCGATGCCATTGTGCACGTGGATCCGGTTCCCGCCGTTCTTCACCAAAGAGATGCCGCTGAGGGGTCCACTAGAGTTGTGGCTGCATCACACTAGGTGCGACACCCCGGTGACGTGGGCGGAGGTTGAGGTCATCTCCCCAGGCAAGGTCTTCATGACCCGTGGATGGGGTGAGGTAGCTCGTGTCTGCCGCGCGGAGGGTGCGCTCGCTATCTATTTCAAGTACAACGGTGCCTCCACGCCGTTCTTCAAGGTCTTCGACGAGGCGGGCAATCACCTGGAATGCTGCCCTAGAGGGGGCCCTCAGGACGGTGTGGCGGCAGGTGCTCAGCGCGCCCTTGGACCTGCTGACAGCTCCTCCAGCAGCAGAGGCGGCTCTTGGGGGTCCAGCGACTCTCCCGAGCCTGACGAGACTCCGGAGACGAGTGACGACAGCTACATGCCCCTGAGCTCTCACCGTGCCCGGAGCACAGCCGCGGCGTTCGCCCATCGCCGCCGTTGATCTGGATGGGGTTGGCGTCGGCCTCCTGTGGCCCACTGTTGATGACAACGTCGGCGGTGACGCCTGTAGATAGGGCACCTAGAAACCTTCTTCTTTTGTTCCCTCATGATAGCTTGGTGCTCTACGCCAACAGGTCCCGGTCCCCAGGCAGGCTGTAGCTGTCGCTGGTATGCCAGGTCGCGATGCCGTGGAGGGCTAGGTGGAAGCCCTATTGAAGAAGTTCCTCGCCGTCGAGCCTACACCTCCAACTGATGGCCTCGCCGATCCTGCGACCGAGGCCGACAACACGGCCGATGGTGACGCTGCCGGCGGGAAGGCGCTCCCTGACGATGGCGCCCAAGGCTGAAGAAAGGGCTTGCTGGTGAAGAACGGCGCTCCTTCTTGTTTTACTTTCCTGTGACATGAGATGTGCCTCATGGAGGTGTTAAAAATCTGCTTGGCGTTTGGGGGACAATATGCTGTGTAATAATTTATTTAGGTTCCGTGATTTCCTTCCCGTTTGCTTGATGTTCTACGTCGGCAGGGCCCGACCCCGCACATACCTCAGCCGCTGTTGGGCCGTCCGGATCACCAGGACGGACCAAGGGGTAGGGGCTACATGGCCAGTTAGGCTCCTGAGTCGCAATGCTCATGAGTCCCCCTTGATGTGCAAATGGCCTGCGGGAAGGAGCCGCTAAAGTAGGCCTTAGGGTTCTACGTCGGCAGGGCCCGACCTCGCGCATACCTCAGGCACCGTTGGGCCGTCTGGATCACCAGGACGGACCAAGGAGTGAGATGCTACGTGGCCAGTTAGGCTCCTGATTTGCGATGCTCAGGAGTCCCCCTTGACGCTCAAGCAGACCTTCATACCTGTCCTCGCCGAGGTCCCACTCAAGAGTGGTGCGAGACGACCAGGTCCGAGGGACCTGGCAGGACGGCGTACGCTAGGCAGGGCCTGAGCATAGCCCCCGTTTCCAGCCCCCTCTCATGACTCTCCCGAGGGGAAAGCATTGTGTTGAGGCTCGACACTGAGCCGGGTGGCTCCCTGAGGTTGGTACGGCCATGGGGCAGCCCTTAGTTGTTTATCGCCAACGCGGAGCATAGCACTTCCGCACTTGCATGGGCATAGCCGCTCCCCGGCCATGTCGACTGCCAGCGCGGAGCATGGTGCTTCCATTGGTGCATGGGTGAGGGCTCCCTCTGAGTGGAGCCCCCGGGGCATGTACAGCCCCACCCTGACACGTGGCTTGCACGGCAGGGCTAGACGAGTTGTGTCTGGGCACTCGTGAGCCAGCGCCGGACTCACAAGGCCCTACCTCAAGGCGGGTTGTGCCTGGTCTTGGTTCTTGATAGCTTCGGTGGTCCTGCGAGATGGTTAGGCAACCTACGCCAGACGAATTTCCTTAGGCGATCCCTTGAGAAGGCCAGACACCAATGACCCCAGGAGGTGACGTGAACAGGGCCGTCTCGCCAGACGGAGCTCAGTCGTTGCGTTTATCGATGCTGCAAGGATGAACCCGAGCACATACGCTCTTGGGGATATGACTATCAGATATGACCCACGAGGAGGGGTCGGATCATCCATTATGGCAGTTCATCTAAATGAAGCCCAAGAGTATATTAAAGATGGCGGTTCATAAATAGGCTTGTTAAAAGGCCCAAATCCAGAGGCGGCTTAAGGCCCGTAAGTGTAAACCGCCATGTATATGTAAACTTGTATTATAAGGCATGTAAGATGAGTCATCGAGCTGGACATGTTGTATGAGCCGGCCGGGACTCTGTAGGCCGCAGGGCGTCAACCCATGTATATAAGGGGACGACCCGACAGCGGCTTAGGGCAAAGAAACAACAAGTCGAAAGCCAGTCAAAGCGTGTTTAGGGTCTAAACCAGTATAAACTCCCCGTGTCCTTTGTCCCATTTAAACCCCTTTAAGCTAACCTCATCACAATGGCTCCACAACTAAGTCCTTCTATGAGGGCATCTGCCGTCACACTTCCACGAGAGTTGGCGCCCACCATGGGGCCAGCGCACGGTGGTTTTGAGTTCTTAAAGGGCAACTTCGAAGGGCTCAAGGGATACGCTATGGGCTGGATGACCAAGAGTCGTCGCGGAAAGCTCTACATCGGTGATGCAGGATGGGGCCCGGTGGCTGGCTCAATTGGGTACGGGTACCGGGTCCCCTTCGGTGGAATCCATGTCTTCATCGGCATGATTGACGAGCCGGGCCCTGAGCCGGACATCTTCACCGACATCATCGAGACGGCTTAGCGTGCACGACCCGACCGGGCTCAACCCGCCGTAAGGAATGTCTTCGTTGGGTTCACCCACGGGGTTGAGTTGGAAGGCTCAGTCTCTGCCAGTGAGACGACCATCTGCTCTGATGATGAGTTGTCCACAGGCGAGATCAACTCAATATATCAACTACAGGACAGGCGGCTTAGGGGCTGTTCGAATGGCGACAGTATTCCGGATCCCCGTGAGCCTCCAAACAGGTGGCGATCTTCAAGGCTGGCACCCAACCGGTTCTTGGTTCGATAGTCACCGCGGCTATATCTTCTAGTGCAGCTACGGTAATGGCAGCTGGGGCTGGTGGTTCAGTGCACCCTTCGGCTCAAGTCTTAAGGGATCTTTTGGATGCTTTGCCGACTCTGATGGAGGTTGAGGTAACCCCAGACAACCAGGAGCAGCACAAGGTAGAGATAGCTAAGTTGCGCGATGAGATAGCACAAGCTAAGGCAGAATTAGCAACAGAAAACGCTAGGATGGTGGTAGAGCAGGCCATTTTAAGTGCCCAAGCACAGCGGATTCAAGCAGATTCATATCGGCTCACGGTGGATCAGAACGCGTCAAACAAAGTTTTGAGGAGAAAATACCGAAGTCGTCTGCCCTCAATTTATGAGTCAAGGGACCTCTTCAACACCCCTAGAGCCGGGGCCAGTAACCCGCCAGTGGTAAATCAGATGACTGAAGTGCCAGGCGATGGGGTGCCGGGTCAACCGTGCATGACAAGTTCTCCATATATGAACAACACCCCGCCTCAACACGTGGTAACACCACTGGGTCACTACTCCACCCCTTTGGATGATTGGCGGCGACGCGATTGGCGGCTTTACCAGTTGAGGGTGAGACTCCGGCGGCGGTTGAAACCTGAAGGGCTAGGGAGCTCCTTCAAACAGCTTTAGTGCAGCAACAAGCTTACTCTTATAGCCGTGACCGGATCCATTCAACCCCTCGTCCAAGCCGGAGCTATAGTAGGCACATTGAATCACCAGCAGTCTCGAGTACAAAGCAGCGCCGTAACCGACCTCATGGGCATGACCCGGCGTGCAATGGTGCCAATGCACATGATTTAGTGGACCAGGGCAGAGCACGTCGGGAGGCCGAGTTGGCGGCTCATCAGCACGCGCCGGTTTACCCGATAGCTTCGATTGAGGCCAGTGTAACTTCCAAGGCTCTCGGTGTGCCGTGTCTAACTGTGGCTCTATGAAACGAGCGTCTGCCGAAGGACTTCAAAGGCCCTCGTAAAGTGCCTAATTACACGGCTGATCAACCCCCTAAGGCATGGGTGGAGAGTTATGAGATGGCTATGGAGATTTTGGATGTTAGCGAGGCTGCGTACGCTAAGTATTTCACCATGAAGCTATAGGGAAGGGCTCGTACCTAGTTGAAGGGGTTCTCGGCTAACTCCATCGGGTCATTGTCGGAGCTGAAGGCCCGGTTTATCCAGAATGTCAAATACACGTCTAAGTAGCCTATGTCAATCGTGGATTTGGTTTCTTGTGTTCAGGCCGAGGGCGAGTCAACAACCAGCTGGGTGGTCCGGGTCTCGACCATCATACATTCTTCAGATAATATCTATGTCGGTTCAGCGGTTCTGATGTTGGAGAAAAATTGACGGTTCATCCCACTCAAGCAGAAGCTTGGGCGTCTCAAGCGTCATTGCAACAAAATGGGGGAGCTAATGGCGGCTCTTGTAAAGTATGCCGACTCTGATGGTATCAAGGACCCCGACTCTGAGGATGAAAGATCGGGAAAGGGAAAGAAGAGTAATGGAATGAAGGGACAGCAGTATAACCCTACCAATCAGGGCGGCAACGGTAAGCTCAAGGCTGATGATTTTGTGGCTAACACCGGTGCGCGCAATTATAACCAGCGTCGTAAGGCACCGCCAGCTCAAGGGGAAAGATTTGACCTTGGCGCAGTATTAAATTAGCCATGTCCAAAACACGGAAAGAATCAGAAGCTAGCTACTCATTCGTGGAAAGATTGCAGCATAATGAGAAGTTTTAGGGAGTCAATCCAACACAACCATGGCACGAACGGTGGTTCAGGATCCGGCTCTCATGGCCTGGGTCATGGTGGAGGCGGCTCAAATTCCGGGTTTCACGGCCAAGGCAATCAAAGTGGTTACAATCAGCAGAATAATCATGGGAATCAACTGCAGCAACAGTCTGGTTATCAGAGTAATCCAAAGAAGTTGAATAGTGGGCAGTACCATGTTTTCACCACCAGTCTGTGTAAATGAGATCAGAAGCTTCACAAGAGAGCTTGGAACACTGTTGAGCTGGCGGTGCCCCGCTATTTATGTTGGTCAGAGCAACCTATCATGTGGAGTCATGAGGATCATCCGCCCCGGGTTGATAATCCGGGTCACCTAGCTCTGGTGGTAGCGCCTCAGGTTGGGGGCTATAAATTTACTAAGGTACTCATGGATGGAGGTAGCAACATTAACATACTTTATTATGAGACCTTCTGTCGCATGGGACTGACTGATAAGAATCTTAAACCGTGAAACACTATTTTCCATGGTGTGGTATCGGGTAAGTCGGCCTACCCGGTGCGTAAGATATCTTTAGAGGTTACTTTTGGAGATGTGTATGATTCCAGGTCTGAGAATTTAACCTTCGAAGTGGTCAAGATCAAGAGCCCTTATCATGCTCTGTTTGGGCGGCCGGCTTATGCTAAGTTCATGGAAAGGCCTTGTTATGTTTACCTACAGCTTAAAATGCCATGTCATAAGTGCACCATCACAGTGTATGGGAGTCATAAGGTGGCCTTGGAGTGCGAGGAAGGTGATGTGGCTTATGCCGAATCAGTTTGTGCAACAAAGGAGCTGAAATTTTACAAGGATAATGTTGACCCGGCAAATATGACATCCTTGAAAAAACCAACCACAGAGCATGATCCTTCCTTCAAGTTTAAATCGGCAGATGATACTAAATTGGTTGACTTCGTCCCTGGTGGCTCATCTAAACAGTTCAGCATCAGCGCTAATCTGGATCCAAAATAGGAAAGTGCGCTCATCGAGTTCATCCATGAGAACCGGGACATCTTTGCATGGAAACCTTCAGACATGTCGGGTGTACCGAGGGAACTCGCTGAGCATACTCTTAATATTGATCCGAAGTTTAAGCCGGTCAAGCAATTTCTTCGCCGATTTAATGAGGAGGTGGCCTGGCTCTTAGCGGCCGGATTTATCATTGAAGTTTTCCATCCTGAGTGGTTGGCTAACCCGGTGCTGGTGCTTAAGAAGAACGGCACTTGGCGAATGTGTGTGGATTACACGGACTTAAACAAGGCTTGTCCGGCTGACCCGTTTTCCCTCCCTCGTATATATCAAATCATTACTGCTACGGCGGGTTGTGAGCATTTGATTTTTTTGGATGCTTATTCAGGTTATCATCAGATCAATATGGCAGCTAAGGACCAGGAGAACACAACTTTCATTACTCCGTTTGGAGCCTTCTACTATGTGTCTATGCCTTTTGGGCTCAAGAGTGCCCAGGCGACTTATCAGCGGTGTGTACAGAATTGCCTTCATAATCAGATCGGGCGTAATGTTCATGCTTATGTGGATGACATTGTGGTAAAGTCCAGAAAGAAAGAAACCCAGATTGATAATTTGAAGGAGGCGTTTGATAATCTCCGGGTCTACAAGATGATGCTAAACCCGGCCAAATATGTCTTTGGCGTACCAGCAGGCAAGCTCTTAGGATTTCTGGTTTCTAACAGAGGTATTGAAGCTAACCCGGAGAAGATCAAAGCCATCACTTCATTAGCTAAACGGGCGTGTGTTAATGATGTTCGGCGTCTGGCAGGTCGTATTGTAGCTCTAAGCCGGTTCATAAGCCGGTTAGGTGAGAAAGCTATTCCTCTTTATCAGATGGTGAAGAAGACATATCACTTTGTTTGGAGTGATGCTGCTAATCAAGCATTTGAGGATTTGAAAAAAATAGTTGGCTGAGCCGCCCGTGCTTGTTGCAACCATTGATAAAGAGCCTCTGTTGTTATATGTGGCTGCTAACAGCGGGGCCGTAAGTGTAGCTATTGTGGTGGAAAGGAAAGAGGCGGGAAAGGACTACCCGGTTCAACGGCCGGTTTACTACATCGGTGAGGTACTTATTGAATCCAAGCAGAGATATCCACACTGGCAGAAGCTTGTGTATGGGGTTTTCATGGCAAGCCGAAAGCTCAAACAACATTTTCACGGTCATCCCGTTTCTGTGGTTAGCTCGGCTCCTTTACGAGACCTCATTCAAAACAGGGAAGCCATAGGCCAGGTTGCTAAATGGGCCATTGAGCTTGGACGTCATGGTTTAAAATATGTGCCTTGTACAGCCATCAACTCCCAAGCACTTGTGGATTTCATCAACGAATGGATAGAGTTGCAAGCGCCTAAGGAAAAGCCAGATAACACATATTGGACTATTCACTTTGATGGATCCAGGCAGTTGGAGGGCTCGGGGGTTGGAGTTGTCTTGACTTCCCCGAGAGGTGATAAATTTTCTTATGTTCTCTGGCTAATGTTCCCTTGTACTGACAATGCAGGTGAGTATGAGGCCTTGCTCCATGGTCTTCGGATGGCTAAATAGATGAATCTATGCCGGGTGAGGTGTTTTGGTGATTCAGATCTGGTAGCTGAGCAAGTTTCCGGTACTTGGGATTCTAAGGATCCGCTCATCGCGGCTTATCGCCGAGAGGTTGATGCTGTTGAGGGTCATTTCAAGGGGTATCAAATTGAGCATATTGATCGCAGGAAGAATGAGGCGGTTGATACTTTAAGCCAGCTAGGGTCTCAGCGTAAGCCGATGCCACCTAACCCGTTTGTGGATATTTTGCTTAACCCGTCTGTTAAAATACCTACAGAGGAGGATCTTGCTGTCGCTGACTCGGAGGCACAATTGGTGGCGGCTCTTCATGCTATTCCTGATTGGACGGTCCCGTATTTGGTTTACATGACCCTGTCGGATCACGAGTTCCGGCAAAACCTTCAAGGTTTGAACACTGGGGTGCGCGCGAAGATCGCCCCCTACCGATCCACATCCTAGCTCAGCTAAGAACTTACAGGCTAACTCGACGAACTCACAACAGAGATGACACAAGATTTATACTGGTTCGGGCCACCATTGCGGTGTAATACCCTACTCCAGTGTGGTGCGGTGGATTGCCTCTCGGGCTGAGGATGAATAGTACAAGGGGAAGAACAGCCTCCTGAGGAGAGGTGTTCTTGTGCTTGGTGAACTTGTGGTTGCCTTGGTCTCTCTCGATCTCACCTCCCTCTAGCTATGGTGGTCGTTAGTCCTATTTATAGAGGCCCTGGTCCTCTCCCCAAATATTGAGTAAGAAGGGATCCAACAACGGCCAATTCTAAAGGGGACAGCTAGTATAGCTTATCCTTACAAAAGCAGTCTTCGCCTGCCAAAGGCTCTGGTGGTGACGCCGTCTTGGGCTCCACGGTGACCTCTGTCTTGCCGTCCTGCTTGTCTTGGTCTCATTGCACCGATATGGAAACCTTTGCGTGACGCCTCGGTACTCCGCGCCTGCACTTGCTTCTTAGCACCGATGAGTAAACAAGGACACTGTGTGCGCTGGCGCCCGCCTGGCCTTGGTCGTCATGGCTCATGTCACTAGAACCTCGCGAGCTTCGCCTGGACCTGAACTCTCCACCCCTCACAAGCCAACCTGGTGAGGCCGCTCCTGAGGAGGTCTTGTGTCGCTCGCCTCGCGAGGGTCTTGATTCCTTGCTGGTGAAGATGGGTCGTACGGGCGCGCTCGCAGAGCCACGCCATGGGCCGCAGGCAGGAAAGTTTGGGGACCCCCATTCCCAGAACGCTGACAGTAGCCCACGGGCCCAAGGCGCGCTCGGGCTTGGCTTCGAGGCGAAGCCAAAGGCCAAGTGCGGAGCGCCGTGGGCCCCAGTAGCCTGCGGCCTTGGTCGAGGCATGGCGGTTGAGTGGTCGTGGGCGTCTCCGCTTCCCCACGCTGCCTAGATACCCGCCTGGCTAGGCGGCCACCGAAGTCTACACGGTTATTCTTCCATCGCCTGCGCCATTCTCCTCCAATTCCTCTGCTTCCCCCGGACTCTGCTCCTCTTTCCAATCTGACCTGAGCTCTGCTCACTCCATCGCCATGGCACCGATGCAAGCGGATAAGGGGAAGAAGCCTCTGTCTTTGGCCAGTGCGCCCTCGGCCGCTGAGCCCGTAGTTGACCGATCGCTGGTGCTCAACGATGAGGGCATGGGCAAGGTGCGTCCCATGCTTGCCTCCAGCTTCACTGAGTGGGGAGGAACGGTGGGCTGGCCTGCATCTCGAGCTCGCATCGACCGGACAGTCACCGAGGTCCCATTCTTCATCGACGCCCTTTGGGCTGGCTTGGTCCCACCTTCCTCCACCTTCTTCAACGCTGTGCTTGCGCATTATCAGATCCATATGCTGCACCTTGATCCTAAAGTAGTGATCCTCCTTGCCATGTTCGCCTTTGTTTGCGAGGCCATGATAGGCATTGCCCCTTTAGTGGCCCTTCTCCGCCACTTCTTTTTGCTGCACCTGGTTGATCCTCAACAGAGCTCAGGATGCCTGAGCTTTCAGGCTATGGCGGCGACGGACGGCGCGGGGATTGACTTCGAGCTCCCACCATCCACGAGCGGGTTTCGGACACGGTGGGTATTTTTTGATGTCGGAATGCTCAGCCCCCTGCTCTCTTCTCCGTCAGCGCCCGCTATTCCCAGCTCCGGTTGGTGCCATCAAAGGCTTACCGATCCGCGCCTTGCCCCTGTTTGGCTCAGGATGAGGTGGCTCAAGGATCTTGATGTGACTGCGCCTATGGTGGTGAAGGAGTTCATCCGGCGCCGGATCGCCCTGCTTCAGTGCCACTCTCAACTGATGTGGTCCTTGCTCAACAGTAAGGATCACATGAGACTTTAGGAGTCCGGGCTCCCTCTCGAGGCACGGCGAATGGTGCTCGAGGTCCTGACGGGTGTCCCGCTGCCTGATGACATGCTGAGGAAGAGTTGCCTTCTGTATCGCTGCTTGAACAAGGCGACATTCGCGGAGCAGATGCCCGCCTTTGATGAGTGGGGGCTGCGCCTAGTCGGCCTTTTGTGGCCTTGTGAGAACCCATTCGTCGTGGTTCCTCTTCCTGCTGCTGGCGCCGAGCTCGCCCCAATTGTGGATGCATGGGGGCGAGCACCGTCGGGGGTTGATGGCGAAGGTGTCGGGATGATGATGCCGCCCAGGGCTCCTGAGGCGTCATCCTCAGGAACTCGCGACTCTTGCCCTGGGCCGGTGGTTGAGGAGGCGACGCAGTCCACGTCTCCCGAGGCCAGGGCTCCTGAGGCCTCGACACGTCACTGTGAGGCAGGGCCCGCTGGCTCCCCTCAGCCTGGTGCTCCTAAGAATGTCCCTTCGAGCGCTTCTCATGTTGCGCCTCGTGTTGGCCGCCATGTCCAGCGCTTCGGTCGGCTCTATGTGGACTTCGAAGAGCTCAGCAAGAGGAAGGGGTCCCCAAGCAGCGGCACCTTCCGCCCGTTAAAGCAGAGAAAGTACATCACCATTGACGAGTAAGTACCTTATCTTGGTGATTCTCCACGTGATGCTTCCCTTCCTAACGATATCTCTTCAAGATTCCTTCCGCCAAGGCTGCAAGATCTCCTGAGGAGCAGCCTCCTCTCGCCTCGCTTCTCCTGCTGGGCTCGAGCACTTCATGCCCACGCTCTTCTCGTGGTGTGGAGTCAACCTAGGAAGCCGGCCCGTCGACAAGGTGCCTCGAGCTCGCGCCTTCGCTGTCTTTTCTTCGCAGACCTACTCGGAGCACAACAAGCGTGCCAAGGGTTCCTCCCCTTGTAACACCCACGATGCGGCTATATCTCCCACGTGTCGGGGCACGACTTAGAGGCATAGCCGCATGGTAGGTTTGTCGCAAGAGGGGTAATCTTTACACATCCCATGTACTAAAAAAGAAAGGGATAAAGACTCAGCTTACAATCGCCACTTCACACAACATAAATATATAATCCAGAATACAATCAAGGTCCGGCTATGGAACCAAAATAAAAGAAGACAACCCCAAATGCTAGATCCCTGATCGTCCCAACTGGGCTCCACTACTGATCAACTGGAAACGAAACAACACAACGAACATGATCTTCATCGAGCTCCCACTTGAGCTCAGTTGCATCATCTGCACTGGTATCATCGGCACTTGCAACTATTTGGAAGTATATGTGAGCCATGAGGACTCAGCAATCTCACACCCTCGCGATTAAGACTATTTAAGCTTAGGGGTAGGAAAGGGTAGTGAGGTGGAGCTGCAGCAAGCACTAAGCATATATGGTGGCTAACATATGCAAATAAGAGCGAGAAGAGAAGCAAAGCAACGTTCGTGAACTAGAAGTGATCAAGAAGTGATCCTGAAACTACTTACGTTCAAACATAACTCCAAAGCCATGTTCACTTCCCGGACTCCGCCGGAAATAGACCATCACGGCTGCACACGCGGCTGATGCATTTTAATTAAGTTAAGTGTCAAGTTCTCTACAACCGGATATTAACAAATTCCCATTTGCCCATAACTGCGGGCACGGCTTTCGAAAGTTCAAACCCTGCAGCGGTGTCCCAACTTAGCCCATCACAATCTCTCATGGTCAAAGAAGGATATTCCTTCTCCCAGGAAGACCCGATCAGACTCGGAATCCTGGTTACAAGACATTTGGACAATGGTAAAACAAGACCAGCAAAGCTGCCCGAATGTGCCGACAAATCCCGATAGGAGCTGCACATATATCGTTCTCAGGGCACACCGGATTTTCCAAACTTCCGGTAGGCCAGCCCAGAGTTTTCTTGGTGGCCACCGGCGGCTGACAGGTTGGACCAACACTGAGAGGAGCACTGGCCCGGGGGTTTAAAATAAAGATGACCCTTGAGTCTGCAGAACCCAAGGGAAAAAGGCTTAGGTGGAAAATGTTAAAACCAAGGTTGGGCCTTGCTGGAGGAGTTATTATTCAAAGCGAACTATCAAGGGGTTCCCATAACACCCAACCGTGTAAGGAACGCAAAATCAAGGAACATAACACCAGTATGACGGAAACTAGGGCGGAAAGAGTGGAACAAAACACCAGGCATAAGGCCGAGCCTTCCTGTTGGGGATATTACTATCAGTATGACCCGCCCAGGAGGGGCCGGGTCAGCCCCAATGGCGGGTTACATAAGAAGCCCAATGAACATCCAAGATGATAGTTTATAAACCTTATAGAAGGCCCAAATGCCTGGGGGCGGCTTAAGGCCCAATATTGTAAACCGCCGTATGTAAGGAAAGACTTGTAAAGAAAGGCATGTAAAGGAAGTCACTGAGCTGGACACGATTATGAGCCGGCCGGGACTCTGTAGGCCACCAGGCGTTAACCCATGTATATAAGGGGACGACCCAGTGGCGGCTTAGGGCAAGAAACAAGAAGTCGATAACCAAGCCGGCCAGTTGAGCCTCTTGGTGATCGAAACCCCAACAATACCAATCCCAACTAGACGTAGGCTTTTACCTTCATCGTAAGGGGCCGAACTAGTATAAAACCCTCTAGTGTCCTTTGTCCCGATTAACCCCTTTAAGCTTCCTAGTGTGATGGCCCTACGACTAAGTCCTTGCTCTAGGACATCTGCCGTGACAATTCCACGACAGTTGGCGCCCACCGTGGGCCCAGCGCATAGTGGATTTGAGTTCTTGAAGGGCAACTTCGAAGGGCTCAAGGGATACGCTGTGGGCCGGATGACCAAGAGTCATTGCGGCAAGCTCTACATCGACGACGAAGGCTGGAGCCCGGAGGCCGGCTCAATTGAGTACGGATACCGGGTCCCCTTCGGCGGAATTCACGTCTTTATAAGCCGGATCGGTGAGTCAGGTCCTGAGCCGGACGTCCACACCAACCTCATCGAAACGGCTCGGTGCACGAGGACCGTCCGTGCTCAATCTGCCGTGAAGCATGCTTTCGTAGGCTGCGTCCACGAGGGTGAATACTATGAAGGATCGGTGGAGGGCGGTGAGATGGCCGTCTGTTCTGATACTGCTTCATCAACGGGCGAGATGGATTCTTTGTACCAACTGCAGGACGGCATGCTCAGGGGCTGTTCCGATGGTAGCAGTATTCTGGACCCTCTTGAGCCGCCGAATTGGGCCGGAGTCTTCATGGCAGGGACACAGCCCGGGCAGAACTCTACAGCAGCGGCGACAACAGATACCAGGTCGGCGGCAGCCGGGTCAGGAGACCCCGCGCGCCCCCCGGCTCAGATCTTGATGGACCTCATGGATAAACTGACAACTCTATTGACTGCCGTGGTAGGGCCTGCGGATAAAGCCCACCATGACGCAGAGGTGGCACGCGTACGTGAAGAGATGGTGCAAGCTAAAGAAAATCTAGCTGCAGAGGAAGTCAGGATGGCAGCAGAGCGGGCGGCTTTGGACGTTCGTGCTCAACAGCTTCAAGCAGAGACCTTCCGGCTCTCGATGGATCTGAGCGTGTCGAACGAGGTCATGAGGACGAGGCATCAGAAAACCCAATCACGTTTGCCTCTGACGCTCCATCCTAGGAATCTTTTTCACACACCCGGAGCAGGGGGAAGTAACCCGCCGGAGGCACCTCGGATTACAACACCCGGTGCACCGGTCCAGCCGCGCGCCATGGATCCGCCTCGTATAATTATAGCTCCTCCTCATTACGTCCCAACGCCGCCAGGTCACTTCTCCAACCCTTGGGAAAACCTCATCGCAGCATCGGCTTGTCTGGCGGCTCTTCCGATGGAAGGTGACTCACCGGCGGCAATTGAAACATGGAGGGTAAGAGAACTTCTTCAAACAGCTCTGGCGCAGCAGGATGCATACTCCTATAGTCGAGACAGGGTCCATTCAACTCCTCGCCCAAGCCAGAGACCGAGTTACAGTAGGCATATGGAATCCGTAGATATGTCAAGCAATGCTCAACGCCAGAACCGGCCATACAGGCATGAGCCGGTGCGGGCTGGAGCCCTTAACTTGGCGGATCAGGAGAGGATTCGTCAGGAGGCGCAACGAGCAGTTCAAATGGCAGCAGACCAGGCGGCTCATCAAACTTTTCCAGCTTATCCAGCAACCTCGGTCGAGGCAGGAGTGGCCACAAGAACAGGAGGCGTTCCTTGCTTGGGGCCGGCCATACGCAATGAGTGTTTGCCAAAGGACTTTAAGGGGCCTCGTAAGGTACCTAATTACATGGCTGACTTATAGCCCGAGGCTTGGATTGAGAGTTATGAGATGGATATGGAGTTATTGGAGGTCAGCGATGCAGCAATTGCCAAGTATTTCACTATGATGTTAGATGGAACAACTCGTACTTGGTTGAAGGGATTGCCACCCAATTGTATCGGTTCATGGGCGGAGTTGAAGGCCCGGTTCATCCAGAACTTTAAAGGCACGTGTAAGCAGCCTATGTCAATTGTTGACCTGACCAATTGCAAGCAAGAGGATGGTGAATCCACAACCCATCAGGTGCGCCGGGTCAAGGAGATAATACATTCATCTGATTAGATGGATGCCGGCTCAGTGGTCTTGATGTTGGAGAAAAATTGTCGTTTTGAACCTCTGAAGCAGAAGCTGGGGCGGCTCAAGCGTGACTGTAATGACATGGGAACGTTAATGGCGGCTCTCATCAAGTACGCTAATTCTGATACTACCAGGGAGCTGGTGTCTGACAAAAAAATGCAACGAAGGGAAAGAAGAACGACAACGGCAAGGGTCACCAGCATAACCCGGCAAATTAAGGAGGTAATAAATGTAAGGCTGATGAGTTTTTTGCTAACACCAATGCACAGGACAGAAATCAATGGCGCAAGGGCAGACAGCCCCCTCGGTCGGGCGGGTCAGGTCCCACCCTTGAGCAATTATTGAATGATCCTTGTCCAAAACATGACACCCGGGAGAAACCAGCCACCCACCTGTGGAAAGATTATACGATCATGAAGGCGTTTAAAAATTCAAACGCGTTTGATGGAGGTCACGACCCAGGTGGAGGCTCAGGTGGAGGCGGTTTCCAAGGCCCGGGCGCCGGCTTAGGTTGAGGAGGATTCCACGGTCAGGGTCATCCTGGTAACCAAGGACGGTATAATCTGCAACCCGGCCAAGGTAATCAGCAACAACAGTCCAGATATTAGAGCAATCCGAAGCAGCTGAATAGTGGGCAATACCATGTATTCACCACTAGCTTATGTAAGAGAGACCAGAAACTTCACAAGAGGGCCATCAATGCCGTTGAGCCAGTGGTTCCATGTTACTTATGTTGGTCAGAGCAACCTATTGTGTGGAGCAGAGAGGATCACCCACCCTGGGTCGATAATCCGGGACACTTGGCTTTGGTGGTAGCACCTCAGGTTGGTGGATACAACTTCACTAAAGTACTCATGGATGGAGGCAACAGCATCAACATCCTCTACTATGAGACGTTCCGCCGGATGGGATTGACTGATAAGAGTCTTAAACAATCCAACACTGTTTTTCACGGTGTGGTTCCTGGCAAGTCAGCGTACCCAGTGGGTAAGATTGAACTGGAAGTAGCCTTTGGGGATCAGTATGACTCCAGAGTGGAAAAATTAACCTTTGAAGTGGTTAAGATCAAAAGCCCGTATCATGCTCTGTTTGGACGGCCGGCTTATGCCAAATTCATGGCTCAGCCGTGTTATGTGTATTTTCAGCTTAAGTTGCCGGGTTATAAGGGCACCATCACAGTACACGGGAGCCGGAAAATAGCCTTGAAGTGTGAAGAAGGTGATGCTACCTATGCTGAATCTGTCTATGCAACAGAGGATTTAAAATTTTACAAAGATCATGTTGACCCGGCAGACATGACGTCATTAAAGAAACCAACAACAGAGCATGACCCGGTGTTGAAGTTTAAATCAGCTGATGACACCAAGATGGTTGAATTTGTGGATGGCGACTCATCCAAGCAGTTCATCATCAGTGCTAACTTGGATCCAAAATAGGAAAGCGCGCTCATCGAGTTCATCCGTGAGAACCGGGACATCTTCGCATGGAAACCTTCAGACATGCCGGGTGTCCCGAGGGAACTCGCTGAGCACACTGTCAATATTGATCCAAAGTTTAAACCTGTCAGACAATTTCTCCGACGGTTCAATGAAGAAAGGCGCAAGGCCATTGGAGAAGAGGTGTCCCGGCTTTTGGCAGCTGGGTTCATTGTAGAAGTCTTTCACCCAGAGTGGTTCGCAAACCCGGTGCTTGTACTCAAAAAGAATGGCATCTGGCGTATGTGTGTGGATTACACCGATCTGAACAAGGCTTGTCGGATTGATCCTTTTGCCCTCCCCCGTATCGATCAGATCATTGATGCTACAGCGGGTTGCGCACGTTTAAGTTTCTTGGATGCTTATTCCGGTTATCATCAGATCAAGATGGCAGTCAAGGATCAGGAGAAGACGACTTTTATCACTCCTTTTCGAGCTTTCTGCTATGTGTCTATGCCTTTTGGGCTTAAGAGTGCCTAGGCGACTTACCAATGGTGTGTGCAGAATTGTCTTCACGAACAAATTGGGCGTAATGTTCATGCTTATGTGGATGATATAGTGGTAAAATCCAGGAAAGAGGAAACCTTGGTCACAGATCTGAAAGAAACTTTTGATAATCTTCGGGTCTACAAAATGATGCTTAACCCGTTCAAGTGTGTTTTTGGAGTCCCAGCCGGCAAGCTCTTGGGGTTTTTTGGTGTCTAACCGAGGTATTGAGGCTAACCCGGAGAAAATCAAGGCAATCACATCCCTGGCCAAACCAACATGCATCAATGACGTTCAATGACCGGCGGGCCGTGTTGCTGCTTTGAGCCGGTTCATAAGCCGGTTAGGGGAGAAGGCAATGCCTCTGTATCAGATGATGAAGAAAACAAATGATTTTGTTTGGAGCGATGCTGCAAACTCTGCTTTTGAAGATCTAAAAACACAGCTTGCTGAGCCGCCGGTCCTGGCTGCTCTAGTTGAGAAAGAGCCGTTGTTGTTATACGTGGCCGCCAACTCACGAGCTGTTAGTGTGGCTATTGTGGTGGAGCGCAAGGAGGCTGGCAAGGAGCATCCGATTCAACGACCGGTTTACTACGTCAGTGAGGTGCTAATTGAATCCAAGCAACGATATCCGCATTGGCAGAAGCTCGTATATGGGGTGTTCATGGCAAGCCGGAAGCTTAAGCATTATTTTCAGGGACATCCAATCACCGCGGTTAGCTCTGCTCCTTTGGGAGACATAATTCAAAACATAGAAGCCACTGGGCGAGTCGCCAAGTGGGCAATTGAGCTTGGGTCTCATGGTTTGAAGTATGTGCCACGTACCGCGATCAAATCTCAAGCACTGGTTGACTTCATTAATGACTAGACAGAAATGCAGATACCATAAGAGAAACCAGACAACACGTATTGTACTATTCATTTTGATGGGTCCAGACAGTTGGAAGGCTCGGGGGATGGAGTTGTGTTAACCTCTCCGCGAGGTGACAAATTTTGTTATGTGTTATGGTTGATGTTTCCTTGCACTAACAATGCAGTAGAGTATGAAGCCCTGCTCCATGGTCTTCGAGTGGCAAAAGAGATGAGTTTGAGCCGGGTCAGATGTCTTGGCGACTCAGATCTAGTGGCTCAACAGGTATCAGGTGTAACACCCTCGATGCGGCTATATCTCCCACGTGTCGGAGCACGACTTAGAGGCATAACCGCATTGAATGCAATGTTGCAAGAGGGGTAATCTTTACACATCCCATGTACTAGATAAGAAACAGGTACAGAGTTGGCTTACAATCGCCACTTCACACAATACATAAATAAAACATTACAGCATCCAGATACAATCAAGGTCCGACTACGGAACCAAAATAAAAGAAGACCACCCCTAATGCTACAGATCCCCGATCGCCCCAACTGGGCTCCACTACTGATCAACTGAAACAAAACAAGACAACGAACACGATCTTCAACGAGCTCCTCCTTGAGCTTGGTTGCATCACCTGCACGGTATCATTGGCACCTGCAAACTGGGTTTGGAAGTAATCTATGAATCACGGGGACTCAGCAATCTCACACCCTCGCGATCAAGACTATTTAAGCTTATAGGAAGGGTAAAATTATGAGGTGGAGCTGCAGCAAGCACTAGCATATATGGTGGCTAACATACGCAAAAGAGAGCGAGAAGAGAAGGCAAAGGCACGGTCGAGCAACTATGATCAAGAAGTGATCCTAGAACAACCTATGACCAAGCATAACACGAGACCGTGTTCTCTTCCCGGACTCCGCTGAAAAGAGGCCATCACGGCTACACACGCGGTTGATGTATTTTTAATTAAGTTAAGTGTCAAGTTTCCTACAACCGGACATTAACAAATTCCCATCTTCCCATAACCGCGGGCACGACTTTCGAAAGTTCAAATCCCTGCAGGGGTGGCCCAACTTAGCCCATCACAAGCTCTCACGGTCAACGAAGGATATTCCTTCTCCCAAGACAATCCGATCAGACTCGGAATCCCGGTTACAAGACATCTCGACAATGGTAAAACTAAACCAGCAAAGCCGCCCGAATGTGCCGACAAATCCCGATAGGAGCTGCACATATCTCATTCTCAGAGCACACTCGGATGAGCACTCCGTACAACTAAAACCAAACCTTGAGTTTCCCCGAGGGGGCGCTGCAAAGGGCTCTAGTTTGGACCAACACTCAGAGGAGCACTGGCCCGGGGGTTTAAATAAAGATGACCCTCGGGCTCCAGAAACCCAAGGGAAAAAGAGGCTAGGTGGCAAATGGTAAGATCAATGTTGGGCATTGCTGGAGGAGTTCTATTCAAGGCAAACTGTCAAGGGGCTCCCATTATAACCCAACCGTGTAAGGAACGCAAAATCAAGGAACATAATACCGGTAAGACAGAAACTAGGGCGGCAAGAGTGGAACAAAACACCAGGCATAAGGCCGAGCCTTCCACCCTTTACCAAGTATATAGATGCATTAATTAAATGAGAGATATTGTGATATCCCAACAAATATCCATGTTCCAACAAGGAACAAACTCCAAACTTCACCTGCAACTAACAACGCTATAAGAGGGGCTGAGCAAAGCGGTAACATAGCCAAACAACGGTTTGCTAGGACAAGGTGGGTTAGTGGTTTGACATGGCAATATGGGAGGCATGTTAAAGCATGTGTTAGGTATCGTAGCATAGGCATAGAAAAAGAGCGAGCATCTAGCAAGCAAAGATGGAGGTGATTTCGAGGGTATGGTCATCTTGCCTGCAAAGTTCTCCGAGAAGACGAAAGCTTGATCCTCGTAAACGTACTAAACGGGTACCTCGAACACCAACTTGTCTCCCGGCTCTACCCAAAGCAAGAACACAAGCAAAGGGAACAACCATCAACCACGGTGCAATGCGCAAGCAACATGATGCAAAACAAGGCATGATATGCGGGATATGATATGCAATGCATATGCAAGATTCGGAAAGGAATGATTGAACCTGGTCTCAACTTGGAAAACCAAGAGTGCCACTGGAAAGATGAGTTGATTTTGGTCGAAATCGATGTAAAGATCACCGGAATTGGATGCACGCTTTGCAAATGGCAAGCAAAACAAATAAGGCATCAATCTGCGATTAACAGCACGAGGCCATCTAAATGCATCAAGAACCACAAGCTACTGCACTCTAACATAACAACAAATCACATGGCAGGGATCCACTCAAGATGCTTGACAAAAGATGAACACTGAGCTATGGCTAATTCACTCAATAGCAGGTTCAAACAAGCATGGCAAAAATGTAAAAGATAACAGGTTTGAGACTTTGTGAAAATAACATGTCAGGAATTAAACATCAGGAAGCAATGTTTAGAGCAAGATAACAACATGCTACAGGAACATATCATGGCAAAGCAAGGTATGGCATGAAGCTACTCAAAGCATACCACAAAAGTCCCTTACTGTCCATAAGCCATAAGGGATCATAAAATACAATGGCAACCATGTGAACATAGCAATTATCGTTAACAGATTCAAACTTGGTAGAAAATTGGAACATGGCAAAGCAGATATTGAGTAGGCATGTTTACGAGCTCGATGCACTCACCATAAGGCATTGCATGACAAAACAAGCATACACCCAGCAAGTAGACATGGCATAGAAGCTAAACATGGCAAGAACAACCTCATAGCATGCATAGACAAACTATAAAAACCTCGGCAAAATTGCTTAACATGTAAACAATCTGCCAGGAACATTTTATAGCAAAAGTAGAGCTCGATTGAGTCAAGCTAGGGTGCTCCATAATTGCAAACAAATACATGGATGGAAAGAGCACAAAAATATCTACAAAACATCCTTACTGATCATGCTCAAAAGAGGCATGGATCACTTTGTAGCGACAAGAATACATGGCATAAAAATATTAACAGGGCAAAGTCTTGGAAGATTTCCAAGTCCCTGAAATCAGCAACATCACGAGAGCTACTTTGCATGCTTGTGCTAGTCACCACAATGATCACAAAAATACATGGCATACACCCTTGTAAAGATGGCATGGCATACTTCAAAACTCATGTAGGGCTCAAGTTCATAGGAGGCACACAACAATCATGGCAAAAATGACAAATGTCCAATTACTGATAAGAATCTGAAACTAACGTCACATAGCACTCTTGCAACAACATTTAGGGCATCAAGATGATCTCAAATGAACAAGGTGCAATGGAATGAAATGAAGTGCTCGTCGAGACGAACAATTTGACATGCTACACGCCCAAAATGGAGCTACGGGTGCAAAGTTATGGCACGATGAACAGGGCTAGAAAATATGCTGATCCGGGGACTTAGTCGAAATTGTACCCTCGCGAAAAGTCAACCCGGGACGGGACGGAGCGGGACGAAGAGATCCGGGACGGAGGGAGGTGTTTGGATCGGTGGATGGGTGGATCTGGTCCACCCGAGCAGATCTGACCGGTCTCGATCTCCGGCGAGGCGTCCATCTCCGGCGAGGATCGGCACGGGCTCCGGCGTGCGTCGGGAGGCGAGGAGGCCGGCGGGTGGTGGAGCAGGTGCGGCGGCGGGGCTCGGCAGTTGGGCGGTGGCCGGCGGCGAGCGGAGCGGGGGCGAGGCGCGCGGTGTGCGGCGGCGGCGAGGCAGCGACGGGGCGCCGGCGGGGCGGACGACGAGCGGCGCAAGGGCGTGCTACGGTAGTCCAGCGAGCGGCTGCGCCGGCGATGGACGGCGTCGGGAGGGCGCGCGGGATGCGGCTTCGACGAGAGGGGGCCCGCGGGCCTGATCCGGGCCACGCGGGCCGGTGGCGGGGCTGGAGGAGAGAGAGGGCGGCGGTGGTGAGGTGGCGGCGTTCGATTGGACGAGAGAGGCGGCGGACGCGTCCGGTCCGGGACGGACATGTCCGGCGGCGCGAGGAGGAAGAGGACTAGGGTAGGGGTGGATTTGACCCGGGATTTTCGGGGGAGAGGCCTTTTTATAGGTAGGAGGAGCTAGGAGGCTCCAAATTGAGCACGGTTTTTGGCCACGCCATCGTGATCGAACGACCTAGATGATGGAGGAGGTTTAGGTGGGTTTTGGGCCACTTTGGGGTGGTGTTGGGCTGCAACACACACGATGCCTTTTCGGTTCCTCAGTTAACCGTTGGAGTATCAAACGAAGTCCAAATGGCACGAAACTTGACAGACGGTCTACCGGTAGTATACCAAGGCCGCTTGGCAAGTCCCTGTCCAATCCAAAAATGTTTAACACCCGCACACGAAAAAAGGCAAAAGGGGACGACGTAGGACATAGGAGCGTCGGAATGCAAAACGGACAATGGGGAAAATGCTCGGATGCATGAGATGAACATGTATGCAAATGTGATGCACATGATGACATGATATGAGATGCATGACAAAGAAAAAACAACATGAAGACAAAAACCCGACAACGAGGAAATATCATAACTTAGTGCCGGAAATGGCAAGAGTTGGAATACAATTATGGCAAGTTACATACGGGGTGTCACATTAGGCAAGTGGGATTCCAAGGACCCTCTCATGGCGTCTTATCGCCGGGAGGTTGATGCTGTTGCAGGGCATTTTAAAGGTTATCAGGTGGAGCACATTGACCGTCGAAAGAACGAAGCGGCTGATGCTTTAAGCCGGTTGGGGTCTCAGCGTAAGCCGATACCACCTAACACCTTTTTGGATGTTTTACATAACCCGTGTGTCAAGTTGCCCACAGGAGAAGATTTAGTTGTTCCTGACGTGGAGGCACAGTTGGTGGCGGCTCTTCATGTCATCCCAGATTGGACAGTACCGTTCTTGGCTTACATGACCCGGGGAGAGTTGCCAACGGATGAGACTCTGGCTTGACAGATAACCCAACGGTCTAAGTCAATGACGATTTCGGATGGAGAATTATACCATCACAGTGTCTCCGGTGCGTTTCAGCGGTGTGTTTCCCCCGAAGAGGGTCAAGAAATACTTCGTGAGATACATGAAGGCGATTGTGGTCATCACGTCGGGTCAAAATCTCTGGTGGCCAACGCTTTTCGTCACGGTTTTTGCTGGTTGATGGCTCACGCTGATGCAGAGGATCTGGTCAGCAGATGTGATGGATGTCAAAAGTTTGCACGACGAGCTAATGTGCCAGCTCAAGAGCTCTGGATGATTCCAATCACTTGGCCGTTTGCGGTCTGGGGGCTTGACATGGTGGGACCTTTCAAAAGGTCTAAGGATAAAAAGACACATCTCTTGGTGGCAGTTGATAAATTCACTAAGTGGGTTGAGGCGGAGCCTGTGAGTAAGTGTGACGCCGCCACGACGGTTCAGTTCATGAAAAACGTGATCTTCCGTTTTGGTTTTCCACACAGCATTATCACTGACAAATGGCACTAATCTATCCCAAGGGGCTGTGGAGGAGTTTTGTCAACGTGAGCACATCCGGCTTGATGTTTCTTCTGTAGCTCATCCTCAATCCAATGGTCAAGCTGAGAGAGCCAATCGGGAAATTTTGAAAGGTCTCAAACCCCGGCTTATGGTTCCCTTACAGCGAACACCGGGTTGTTGGGTAGAGGAATTACCCTCGGTGTTGTGGGGTATAAACACCACACCTAACGGGTCAACAGGTTACACACCTTTCTTCATGGTTTATGGAGCAGAAGCAGTGTTGCCTAGTGACATCCGTCATGACTCGCCCCGTGTGGCGGCTTATGTTGAAGCTAATAATGAACAAGCCAGACAGGATGCACTTGACTTGTTGGATGAAGAAAGAGACTTAGCAGCGGCCCGGTCAGCAATTTATCAACAGGACCTGCGCCGTTATCACAGCCGTCGGGTTAAGTACATGACTTTTCAGGAAGGCGACCCGGTGCTCCGGCCCATCCAGGATCTGTCAGATGCACACAAATTATCCCCACCTTGGGAAGGACCCTTTGTGGTCAGTAAAAACTTAAACAACGGGTCATATTACCTCATTGTCGTTCGAGAGCACAAAGACTCACGTAAGTCGGAGGAGGAGACCCGCCGGCCGTGGAACATTGCTCAACTTCGGCCATACTACACCTGACCCACCGGCTCTCATCATGTACATACTTTGACATTGTGTATACCACGATAAGTAATAAAGTAAGACCATCGGTCTCTTTTCTTTTCAAAGATTATGCATCTTTGTTATTTCTTATTTTCAAATGACTATTAAGGAGCTGACCATATTTGAATCAAGTTTAACCTTTTTTGGTCCGGCTTATGATCATATCCAAATCTACCTGCAAATCTGATGGTCACTTGGGGTCTTCTTGTTCAAACATAGGTCGTATTTGAACCAAAGAGAACATAGCTGTCGTAACCGTCTTGATCGGCTCAAGGCCAAACTCACTTGGGGGCTTCTTGATCGTATCTGAATCATAGCTTCCCCTTTTGGGTCCGACATGGATCGTATTCGAATCAGGGTCGTTAAAAACCTCTCAAGGTCATTTGGGGGCGTCCTGTTCAAACATAGGTCGTATTCGAACCAAAGAGAACATAGCTGTCGGTACCCGCTTGATCGGCGCAACGCCAAAACCACTAGGGGCTATATGGTCGTATTCAAACCTTAGCTTAAACCCTTTGATCCGGTTTACTGATCGTATTCGAATCAGAAGCCCCCAACCTTTTGAATACAAGGTTAAATTATGCTTATTATCTGTTGTTTGCCTTTTAGTTTTTTGTTGTCTCAATATTACAAATAATTAACCTGGTCTTCTTCACCAGCTCGACTATTTGACAACACAGCTACCAAGGTATAATGATCGTTGAGTATTCAAAAGCATTGACTTCTCATAAAGTTTGAATTATCAATTTCATTACCCGGGTTATTCAAGCCGGCGGTCTAAGGATCAAAAGGTACAAGGTATGGTTATTACTTATACACAATTACCTGCTGCATTAACTAAAAGAGTTAATGTCGGGGATATACCCGTGGTATGACCCGACCGGAAGTATGACCCGGCCGGACTTGGCGCTTCACCGATGACACGCCAGAGGACTGGTGACTCACGGATCTGGCGGCTCACTGGTCAGACGACTCACGGATCTGGCAGCTCACTGGTCAGATGACTCACGGATGACCCCGACGGCAGGTCACATAGAAGACTAGGCCCAAGGCTAGTAGGTCGGCTCATATTATGGTGGGTCGGCTTAAGACAGAAGGCATGAGGAATATTTCCTTTACGAGGAAGCAAGACCCGTACTTGTATCCGACTTGTAATAGAGAATAAGTTAGTTCTAATCCTAATAGCACTCTACATGTAAGCCGCCCCTTCAACTTATATAAGGAAGGGCAGGGCTCCCCAAAGAGGGAGAAGCAACAGAAAATAATCTATAGGGCTAGACACAAAGAGCCGGCTTACCGGCGACCCCCTCATGATCATAATGAGACCTAGCCACAAACAGCATGTAGGGTTATTACCGGATGATGTTTCCCGGGGCCCGAAGCTGTCTAAATTCTTGTCTTGTGTGTTGATCCGCCGTGCGTCTCTCGATTCCAACCAACCTCTTCAAGCTACCACATAGATGCGTTGGCCTCGCGACTAAGTCCTCACACTAAGGACATCTGCCGTGACAAATCCACGATAGTTGGCGCCCACCGTGGGTACTTGCTTGTCTCCCTTGACGTCCATAGCGTGTGCCTCTGTAGTTAATTCTCCACAAACTGCAATACCTTCTCTATCTCTCAAAAAAGGCATAGGCATCACGCGACGCAATGGTACAACCAGCAAAGACGGCATAACTATAAAAACCAGGTTTGGCGGCTCACCGTCCATTCGCAGGCGGCCCACGGCTGAGGTGACTCAGGTGAAGATGAGCTGTAGTGGGGGTGGAAGCAGCAGAGGTGGGGCGCAGCGGCCTGGGGTGTAGTCATGACCATAGCGCCGGCAGAGGGCGGCGGCTTGGCGGAGGTCAGTAGAAGCGGCGACTCGGGGCCAGTAGTTCCAAGGGGGACGAAGGTAGCGGCTTACGGGCGGAGGCTCTCGTCACGACAGAAATACACACCATGAAGGCGATCGGCGGCTCGTGCGAGGGCCGCAGCTCAGACAACGAAAACTGCGGCAGACCTCGGCCGTAGAGGCAACAGCAGGCCTCGACGGCGGCTCAGGACAGAGGTGGCGCGACAACGGCTCGGACGCGACCAAGGATGAACGAGTCCGAAGTGACCGCGGTCGGGGCTGCTTGTAGTCCAGGTCGGAGTGCGTACGGCCGGACGAATCCGAGGCGAAGAAAGCACACTGAGGCGGAGACGGCGGCGGCAGTGATAGCGAGGTCCGGGTCGTTGCGTCGAGGCATGGACGGCAGAGGAATCCATATCGCTACCTTATCCACTTACGGTCGTGGCCTCCGGCCCTCTTTTTTTAGTTTAGCTTGATCTTTGTGAATAGATCGAACATGGCTTTGGCAATTGAGGAATCATAGCCTAGTCCTTCACGTGAGATGAACTGTTAGGCCATAATTGGCCTAGAAACTTGTGCCTTCGTAGATTTGCCTCTCCTTGTAGCGAACGGATACATAAAAAGTGCAACTTGACTTTGCACGACCCGGTCTTTACGCCAGGGAGCAGTACGCTCAGACTTTTTTTTGTTGATCTCGGCGATTTGATCCTTGCGCTGATCAATCTTGGATAAGTCTTCAACTTGCAGCAGCGGCGGCGCATCCGATGCAACCCTAATTTTCCTTTAAATCTTCCAAACCATGAATCTAGACCGATGAACTCAAAACTGATGCAGATCTTTTCCAACCGGCTCTTCTTCATCCGGAAATTATGAACTTCTCAATCCCTATGAGAGATCCCTCTAAGAACTCAACACCACCGTGCGCAGGCCCCACGGTGGGCGCCAACTATCATGGATTTGTCACGGCAGATGTCCTTAGTGTGAGGACTTAGTCGCGAGGCCAACGCATCTATGTGGTAGCTTGAAGAGGTTGGTCGGAATCGAGAGACGTGTGGCGGATCAACACACAAGACAAGAATTTATACAGCTTCGGGCCCCGGGTAACATCATCCGGTAATAACCCTACATGCTGTTTGTGGCTAGGTCTCATTATGATCATGAGGGGGTCGCCAGTAAGCTGGCTCTTTGTGTCTAGCCCTATAGATTATTTTCTATTGCTTCTCCCTCTTTGGGGAGCCCTGCCGCTCCTTATATAAGTTGAAGGGGCGGCTTACATGTAGAGTGCTATTAGGATTAGAACTAACTTATTCTCTATTACAAGTCGGATACAAGTACGGGTCTTGCTTCCTCGTAAAGGAAATATTCCTCATGCCTTCTGTCATAAGTCGGCCCACCATAATATGAGCCGGCCTAGTGGGCCTTGGGCCTAGTCTTCTATGTGACCCGCCGTCGGGGTCATCCGTGAGTCGTCTGATCAGTGAGCCGCCAGAACCGTGAGTCGTGTGACCAGTGAGCCGCCAGATCCGTGAGTCGCCAGTCCTCCGGCGGGTCATCGGTGAAGCGCCAACTCCGGCCGGGTCATACTTCCGGCAGGGTCATACCGCGGGTATATCCCCGACAGTTAGTCTCAGCCCTTGTCCTTTGTTTATATCTATTTCTGGTTCCTATTGTGGTAAACATATTTGCTATAAACCGGGTGTTGTAACCCGTTTGGTTCTAAGCCGCCAAGCCAGTCTTTTCTTTGTATCTACAGGAACAGAGTTCAAATGTTGCAGAAACAAACATTAAATATGATGCATACATTGGCATCAGGAAACACAGAATCACATAGAAGTGTTTTATGCGTAATGGCATAAGCAAAGCATATAGTGTTTTCACAGCTAAGCTATTACAAGGCTTTATAAGCCCACGAAGATGATCATTGTTCCTCCCTCGCCGGTTCACCACCTTCTGTTGGCTGGAAGTTGGGTTTTGACCAATCAAAACCATTCACGGCGACAAATTCGGCTTCATCGTCGATCAGGCCGACCGGGCCAACTTCCGGGGAAAATGTGTCTTCTCTTACTGGTGGGATCAAATCTGTTACCTTGTACGAGGGAGTGGCCATCTTCTTATTCTCACTATCAAAACCCGGCTTATATTTGTCAATATTGGTATCATCTCCAAGGGTAGTTGCCTGAGGCCGGACTCCGCCCACGCAAGCCATGAAGTCATCCTGCTCAAAGGGAGATCCGTATTCCTTCACGGTGGGATAGCCTCTAGCCACATCCGCCGGGTCTAGGTCTGGCACCCAAGCCTTGGAGCGTCTCAGGGCAGTCAAAGCCCCGGCTCGCGCACAGGAGCGTTTCACTTCTTCAAATTTGGCAGGCAGGATTGAAAGTTTCTTCAGGACGTCGCTGAGCCAGTTGTGTCCTTGATTGGCAGGAGAGATGGCGACAAGTGCCCGCTATGCGCCAATATACAGTTGTTCTACCAAAGTATACACTTCCTTCAGTTTAATCAAAGGATTGTGGCTCAGATTTTTGCTTCGTGGGCCTGCACATTTTTATACACAAAGTCAGATGGCGGCTTATACTCCGGATCAGCAAAAGGCACACAAAATTAAAGTCGGACGGCTTACCAAAGATGGCAGCCACCATTTGAGACACCCGGCCCTTTAACCTGTTCAGCTCTGTTAAAATCTTTTCAAGGGCTATTTCGGCCTTCTCAGCATGTTGGGTTAGAAGTGTTTTTTCCTCTTCCCAAGTTTTATTCTTGGCAGCGAAGCTGGTCTTTAAATTTTCCGTCTCAGAGAGACTTATTTGCAGTTTGGAGTTAGCAGATTTGATTTCTGCCTCCTGACTCACTAGCCGGGTCTTCGCATCAGTCAATTGCGAGTTCAATTCAGATAAGGCATTCTGCAAAACATTCAGATGAGTCAAGATTTTGTTTCAAGTTCAAAAATCAAGATTCAATCCTCAAGTACTTTACAAAAAACCACTTGACACTTGGGGGCTAATGTATGCCAAATCAAATTTTTGTGACTCTAAAGACATACTTTAAGTCCCAAGTACCTTACAAAGTAACAACACTTGGCACTTGGGGGCTAATGTATGCAGTTCAGTAAGTTTCTCAAGGTTAAGCCGGAGTATTAAGTCCTTTGAATACGGTACCAAACAATTTAAAGTACTGGCTCATTTATGATCAAAATGAACCAGCCCTTGGGGACCACAGGTGAAGCTTTGTTCTATTGAATTCAAGAAAAGTTTCAAAGGTAAAGGTCTCGGCCTATATTTTACAGTCTACAGATCATTCCGGTTCTCTCATAATCTGAAGACTTGGGGGCTGAATGGATATAGATAAGCCAGAAGAACGTACCACGTATTTCAACTGCAGCTGTTTGACCATTTCAATCTTAGAGTCGCGACTGGAGTGTACATGGCTAAGATAGCCGGATAAAATATCATTGGAGTTTAGATGGTCATAGTTGGCAACATCAAAGCGAACTTTCTGTCTCTCCAATGCCTCTTGTTTCGCAGTACACCGAGCCAACACGGTCGGATTCCCTGGTTCAATAAAGCGGCTCCCGGCGATCTGAAAGTCTTGTGCAGACGGTGATGGCGGGTTGGCTGAGCTTGATGGTCCAGTAGCAGAAGGGTTCAGGAGGATTTGCTTCTACATCAACAGGCGGGTCTGCTGGAGCATCGGTTAATGGAGAAGATGGCCTGGCCGGGTCAGATACAAGCACTGGCGGGTCTTCCACCGGTTTAGCTACCTTCGCTTTCTTGTATTTAGCTTGTCCACTAAGAAAAATGTTGCAAGATCATCAGTATAAAGATACAATTTGAAGAACCCGAAAAATATGAGGATTTTTCATTACCCAGGGGTAGTCTTGAAGGCCGGAAATTGCGTCTGTGATGAGTCTCCAGAAGAGCGAGACACCTCCTGAAAGGATAAAATAGAGTTAAAAGTAGTACAAGGGGAAGGATCTATTAAAAAGAGTTAAAGACATAAAGAAGTAAACCTCATTCGGACGCTTCTGAGGAGTTTGTTGAAGAACGACAGCCGGTTCATCTTCAGTCCAAGCTTGATGGCGGCTTTCATGTTGTTGCTTTTTCAAACGAAAGTTGGGATGCAAGTGAGCTAAAGGGCTAGAAAACCTTACTTTACGGATCACTCGTCGAACTTTTTGTCTTGGCAAGGGCTCTGAGTTGGAGGAAATGATAGTTACCTCTGCTTCCACAGCCTGACTGGCCCCAATGTCATCCTGGTAATGATCAGTGTCAATAAGATTGTTAAAAAATTGGCCAAGGGAATCAAGGGCTACCTCCGAGTCAGATGTATCATCAAGCTTCATCAAATCTTCAACAGTGCTCTTTTTCTTCTTTTTCGACCTCCGGGTCGTTTTCTTGGCGTTTATGGTGGCGTCTTTTGCTTTCTTGGCAGCCTCGTGGTCATACTTAACTTTCCATAAGTCAGAGTTGGCCTGCAGACACGTAAAAACAAGATAAAGAGTCAGGCAAGTATTAAAACAATACGGCTGGGAAAATACAAAAGAGAGAAATAACGACATCCTTACTTCTGGCACCAGGTTAAGCTGGCAGAAGGGGTTTAACCCGATGACACTGCAATCTTTGTATTTCCCGTTCACCAGAAGAGTTGACATTGAGACAATATATTCTTCTATCAATTGAACGGGGCTATGACGAAGAGAGTCATCCGGGCCTCCACCATACTCATACATCAGCTTTGACCGGCGGCTCAAAGGGATGACCCACCCTGAGATCCAGCAGCGAGTCAGATCAACTCCAGTTAACCTGTTCCCCAACAGAGCATTGATCCTTTTGATGGATGGTATCAACCTCTTGCGTTCAGCGACGGTAAGCTTATCAGGAAGCGCGGACTTGGAATCAAGACGATCGTGGCGATAACCCGGCAGTGGCTTCTCGTTTGCTCGTGAAGTGTCCCGGCAGTAGAACCAAGCCTGGTTCCAGTCCTTTGGGTGACTTGGTAAGACAATGAGGGGGAAGACGGCACCCTGCCGGCGCTAAATTGATATGCCTCCAAGTTCTAAGCTAAGGCCGTTGGTGCACTCGTTTGCCGGTTTAGATAAAAGTATTCTCTAAAAAACTCCACGGTCGGCTCTTGTTGATGATATACCTCACAGAGCACTTGGAAGTTACAGATGTTAGATATGGAGTTGGGCCCGATATCTTGAGGGTGGAGCTTGAAAAGGTGGAGGACCTCTCTGAAGAACTTTGAGTCGGGCGGTGAGAAGCCACGGTTCATGTGGTTAGTAAAAATGATCACCTCACCGTCTCTCGGATTGGGCCGTTCTTCTTCCGGGTCAGGGCCACGGTAAGACATGACGGTTTTCGCTGGCCGAAATCCTATGGTGAAGAACTCTTTTAAATGTTCCTTAGTTATGGTTGAGGGAACCCAGATACAGATGGTTGGTGTTTTGGACGGCATGATTTGCAAGGAACTGAAAAGAGAAGCAACATGCCGATTCAGTTTAATGGTGAGATTGACAATTAAGTGACGAAGATGCAAAACAAGTAACGGCGGCTTAGTTAAGGGCTAATGACATATAAGGAAAATTAAGCCGGCATGATAACCCGCCATGACTACAGATATTTGAAGAAGGCAAATTCAGCTAAGTATTGAGACAAACAAGTTTCCTACATTGCTTGGTATTATTCCAGATCAAATGGTTGTTCAAAATGAAAACAATTCTAGACCTAAAAAGTTCAGTACAGAGGAGTCGGTAAGTTCTGAAGAAGCCTTTTTAATTAGATAAAGGGATCTGTGGATCAAGAACAGGTACAAAAACACTACCGCGCGAGCATATATATGACTTTTTGGATCAGAAAAGGCTGGCGGTGGAAGAACTACGATGAACTATGATGAACTATGAAGAACACGCAGGAGCTTGGAAACCCTAATGCAGATCTGCGAAACGAAGGAAAGAAAACTTACGGTTGCAGGTCTACTGCGGAGGTCGCTGCGGTTTCTCTAGATTGGTTCAGGTTGATGTAGCGGCCAAAGTCGATAGAGACGGAGATGAGGCACGGCGGTGGCAGAACTCGAGCAGCAGGGGGTTTGCGAGAGGAAGAAGACGGAGTGAGAGAGGAAAGTGAGAAGGCCGTGGCGTGCCTATTTATAAGGGAAAGATGCGAACAGACGGGCGCGAATATCAAGGAAGAGCTGAATAACGGTTATCTAGCTACATAGGCGCCTCGATTCTCGGGAGACATTAAAGATAAAAGATCCGTTGGGAGATGATGTCATGAAAGTTTTTTGCATTTTCAAAAGATGACGTCACGGCGGGTTACAACAACTTCAGCGAAGATAAGAAGATGAATTTTTGTCTAAGTATTGAAGATTGACCAAGAACGAAGTTCAAAGTCAACCTGGGGCCTAATGTTGGGGATATTACTATTAGTATGACCCGCCCAGGAGGGGCCAGGTCAGCCCCAATGGCGGGTTACATAAGAAGCCCAGTGAACATCCAAGATGATAGTTTATTAAACCTTATAGAAGGACCAAAGGCCTGGGGGCGGCTTAAGGCCCGATATTGTAAACCGCCGTATGTAAGGAAAGACTTGTAAAGAAAGGCATGTAAAGAAAGTCACCGAGGCGGACACGATTATGAGCCGGTCGGGACTCTGTAGGCCACCAGGTGTTAACCCATGTATATAAGGGGACAACCCGGTGGCGGCTTAGGGCAAGAAACAAGAGGTCGATAATCAAGCCAGCGAGTTGAGCCTCTTGGTGATCGAATGTGACACCCCAAAATTTTGGCCTTGTTTTAATACACTAAAATTTTGCCAGGAAATTAAAACTTTTATTTTCTGGGCTCCCTTTTGATTTTTGAACCATTTTCTCCCTTGTTATTATGGAGTTTTCCCCAAAAGTGAAAACCTTTCAAATATGTTATTGGACTTGTTTAACCTCTCAAGAAAAACTTTTCTTTTATCAGTATAACTAATTACCTAATTAAATTGCTTGATCTTTATTTTCTTGAAAAAAAATGGTTTTCCAAGGTTATATGGCCATAATTGAACTACAACCATTTAATAAATTCACCTAAAATTCTAACCAAAATTTGGAGATGTCATGTGATGTTTTTAAATCACTTCTATACAAAAATATCTTTTATTCATGTAATATTTTGAGCTCTGCATCAATTTTCCTTCTCTGGTCCAGAGTGCAATTTTGCACTACAACCCATTCAAATAATTCTTTCTAGCCTCCACCAAAATTATGGGATGTTGGTAGTAGCATATGATTCAACTTTATGCAAAAACCCAGTGATGTTATTTGAAAAATTTGAGTGAATCAACCTCATTTTCATTCTGGTCCAGCCTTGTGATTTCTACTACAACCCTATTTATCTTTGCTCCAGTAACCTTGTGCCTTCTCCTACTTGTAGACAGCCCTACCAAACCCCTAAGTCCAGGAGCATGCACCCATTTGAATATTTTTGGTTCATGAAATAATGTCATTTATATTCTGTCCAGAATTGAAGTTTTGCAAAACTTGCACTAACAAGTTTCTGCTTTTGGCCAACTAACCTCACCACCTTCTCATTCATCTAAGGAGACCTTGATCTGGAGATTTTGGCCACCCCAAGTATTGCCTAGATGCCCTTGGCATTTTGACAAACACCCTGTGTGCATAGCCAGATTTGGCATGGATTCAAGTTTACATTTTGAACTTGGCCACCTGACCTAACCACCATGTCCATTCACCCTCTACCTAACTCTAACCAAGCCCTGTTTCTTCCCAGCCTCAACCGCGACCTCTAGCATGCTCTAGCATTACGTCGAGCACGTCCCGTGCATGCCCGGAGCGCGAGCAGAGCACGCGTTCTGCACGTGCCGCGCCCGAGCCAACGCGTCGCGCCCCTAGCTTGCCCCCACTGCAGAACCACGCCACGCACGTCCCTCCTCACCGCTTCACGCCAAGCCGCCCCTCGCCGCGCCCCGACAGGCCAAGAGCTAGCCGCCGCGGCCGCCCGACAGCCCCTGCTCATGTCGGCGCCGCCCGAGCCTCTCCCGCTCGCCACCTGGCCCCTGGAACAGCGCGAGCTCATCCACGAGTGTGTCCACTAGCGCTCGTCGCCGCCACGCCGCCCTAGCTACAGAATGGCGGTCGCCGGCGACCTTATCCGCGGCCGCCGCGGAACCGCCTTGGCTCGCCCATTTAAGGAGCCCCGAGCTCGTCTCCGCACGCAGGAAGTCCCAAGCCATCTCCCTAGTACCCCCTTTGGCCGCCAATCGACCCGAGGAGGTCTCCTTCCCCATCTCCGGCAACCGCAGCCGCCGCCACTGCCCCGGCCATTCCGGCACCACCAGGGCCTCCCCCTCTCCGTTCTCTTCACCAGGAACCTTCTCATCCTCCCGTGAACTTGTTCCCCTGCTCGATTTTGATCGGAAACCACCGCAGCCCCAAACTCACTTCGCCCCCGAAGCCATCTCCGCCGCAAAGCT
Organism: Triticum urartu; assembly: GCF_003073215.2. Classification (NCBI taxonomy): domain Eukaryota; kingdom Viridiplantae; phylum Streptophyta; class Magnoliopsida; order Poales; family Poaceae; genus Triticum; species Triticum urartu. The sequence continues at coordinate 449,645,400 of NC_053028.1, forward strand.
CGTCGCCGGCAACTCCGTCCAAGTCGGCGACCATAGCGGGTACCCCCGAGTTCGTCTCGGCCTCCTGAGCACGCCCATGCACTCAGATCACCGAGGGATGCCGCCATTCGCCGGCGAGCCTCACCGGAGCTCCGCCTCTGTTCGGTCAGGGGGAGACGACACGCGCGTGGACCAGTCAAACCTGACCGGTGGGCCAGGCGGGCCCACTGTCAGTGACCCACGCGCCGTCCACGCTGGAGTAAGTGGAGGCGTAAAACCCGTAGTACGTTTTCTCTGCCCGAAGGCGTAATCTCTGTTGAAACGTTTTCTTTTTCCTGATTTTTTTAAAAACAGATTTTGACCACAGCTTTGACTGTCTATAACTTTTTAAATATAACTCCAAATGAATTGATTCTTTTTCCTACATCTCTCAAATTCTGTCTAGTTTATTTTAAGATTTATTTGAAAATTTTCCAAACAACTTTTTTGTACTGTTTTTGAAATATGTGTTATTTGCATATTTTTGGAAATAGGATTTTTGGGAGAGAAGGAAGCTTTCAAAAATTTTGGAGAGCACCCCCACCTCACCACACCATGAAGGCAAGCATTCTGAACCACGGAATAATATTTTTGGTGTGTTAGTTGACACGTTTAAAACACCACCTTATACCGGAGAACTTGTTATTTCATGTGATATGATCATTTGCATGAATGCATATTAGTGATTTCCTTGCTGTTGGAAATGAATATACTTGTGATGGTAATCATCCTCATGTGCCTTGCATGCATGCCGGAAAGAAATCCGGGAAAGCCTCTGCCTTGGGTAGGAGTGAGCTTGTCGCCGGTCCCCGTCGGGACGGTTATGTCCGGTATGGCATGGTAAGGTATATTGAGTGGTGATTTTGTTGGTTGAAATATATTTTTGTTATACATGTCATGCAGGGAACTCATAAACCTCCTGAGTCGACCGTAGATCGAGTCTTGTTCCAGTAACCCCCATACTTGCTATGTACTACCACTTGTCCCTGCCGCAGGTAGGGTATGGTTCAGTAAGTCGTCAACCCCTTTCAAGCACACACCGTACAGAGAGGCCATGGTGGATGATACCGGTTGTAGCTGGTAGGCAGGCCACCTGGTCCGGGGGCATGGGTGTTTCCGGTTGGGACCGAGAGGGGAGGCCACCCCTTAGAGCGCGCGATATAAATTTGATCCCATGCTACGCGAGGTTGTAGCCTCCCCACTTAGAGTTTTGCTTAACGAGTGTCGTGGGTGATTCCAGACATCGATGAGTTAAGCTGGTGTGTGCAAGTTAGGCGTGTTTTCAACTAAAAGGCCGTGGACGGAATTAGTCCCGATGGACTAAAGGAATCCGTTACTCGTGGGTAAAGACACCCTCTGCAGAGATTAAAACCTATTCGAATAGCCGTGTCCATGGTTAAGGATTACAGTCTGGGATGGGTCAAGTGTTGGTCTTAGTGTCGGTCTTCGGAGGAGATATTGTTAAACCAAACTTGGATACCGACTAGTTACTTGTGAGGACCCTGATTTTTATTTTGTGATGGACTAACCCGTTGCATTATCAGTATTATCGAGTATCCCTAGGACAGTTCTACCTCCTTGATATTCATTGTGATTATTTATTTTATAAAGCCATTTATGTGGTGTCGCTCAGACGTCCGACTGTGGCATTTCTTTTAAAGCCCTTTATGTGGTGTCGCTCAGACGCCCGACTGTGGCATTTCTTTTAAAGCCCTTTATGTGGTGTCGCTCAGACGCCCGACTGTGGCATTTCTTTTAAAGCCCTTTATGTGGTGTCGCTCAGACGCCCGACTGTGGCATTTCTTTTAAAGCCCTTTATGTGGTGTCGCTCAGACGCCCGACTGTGGCATTTCTTTTAAAGCCCTTTATGTGGTGTCGCTCAGACGCCCGACTGTGGCATTTCTTTTAAAGCCCTTTATGTGGTGTCGCTCAGACGCCCGACTGTGGCATTTCTTTTAAAGCCCTTTATGTGGTGTCGCTCAGACGCCCGACTGTGGCATTTCCTTTAAAGCCCTTTATGTGGTGTCGCTCAGACGCCCGACTGTGGCATTTCTTTTAAAGCCCTTTATGTGGTGTCGCTCAGACGCCCGACTGCGGCATTTTATTCCCACTCTATTGCTGCTTATTCACGTTGCATGAAAATAACCTGCTTGCATGCATAAAAGATGTTTTATTTATGACTGACGATGTGATCATGGAATTTTTCAGTGCATGATTATCAACTATATTATACCTGTGTTCTTAATGTTTGCGAGTACATTCAAAGTACTCACTGGCTTGTCCCTGGCTATTCTCTTGGCCAGATTTCTGCTTGGAGAGGAGCGTGGCGATGACAGCCTCGAGACCTAAGCAACGGTGATAGCAGCCTTGCGAAGATAGGAGTTAACCTGGTCAGCTGTTCCTGTGGGAAATGGAGTCCCATAGACACTGATGTCTCACAAACCGCTTCCGCCATCAACCACTAGAAACCCAATTGTTGTACTCACAGGCCAGAATGGTCTTGTACCACATATTTTTTTGTATTTTGCTTGGAATTTCTGTATCAAGTTGGAGCCTCATCAGCTAACAGTAATCCTGGGGCTGATGAGCACGACGGTCTATTCTAGAAATTTATACCCGGAAGACCCGGTCGTGACATCGAAACCCCAGCAATACCAATCCCAACTAGACGTCGGCTTTTACCTTCTTCCTAAGGGTCCTAACTAGTATGAAACCCTCTCGTGTCCTTTGTCCCAATTAAGCCCTTTAAGCTTCCTAGTGCGATGGCCCTACGACTAAGTCCTTGCTCTAGGACATCTGCCGTGACAATACCATGACACTTCCACCCTTTACCAAGTATATAGATGCATTAAAGTAAACAAGATATAATAATGACATCCCAACAATATCCATGTTCCAACATGGAACAAACTTCATCTTCACCTACAACTAACAACGCTATAAGAGGGACTGAGCAAAAGCGGTAACATAGACAAACAACGGTTTGCTAGGAAAGGTGGGTTAGAGGCTTGACATGGCAATATGGGAGGCATGATAAAGCAAGTGGTAGGTATAGTGGCATAGCAATAGAGCGAACAACTAGTAAGCAAGGATAGAAGTGATTTCGAGGGTATGGTCATCTTGCCTGCAAATTTCTCAGAGTTGACGAAAGCTTGATCTTTGTTAGCATACTCAACAGGTTCCTCGATCACGTACTTGTCTCCCGGATCTACCCAAAGCAAGAACACAAGCAAAGGACCAACAATCAATCACGGCGCAATGCACAAGCAACATGATGCAAAACATGGCATGACAAGCGGAATGTGATATGCAATGCATATGCGTGCTCTGGAAGGAAAAGAATGATCAAGGCGTCAACTTGGCAAACCAAGTGTGCGGCTGGAAAGATGAGATGATTTCGGTCGAAATTGATATAAAGATCACCGGAATCGGATGCACGGTTTGCAGATGACAAGCAAAACACGAATGTCACAATTCTGCGATTAACAGCACGATGCCATCTAGAATGCAACAAGAAACTAAGCTACTGTACCCCAACGTAGCAACAAAGCACATGGTAGTGATTTACTCAAGATGCTTGACAAAACATAAACATTGAGCTACGGCTAAATCACACAAGAGTAGGTTCAAACAAGCATGGCAACATTGGAAAAGATATCAGCTTCACAGACTTAGTGAAAATACAAACATGCCAGGAATTAACATCAGGAAGCAATGTTTAGAGCAAGAAAACAACATGCTACAGCAACATATCATAGCAAAAAAAGGCATGGCATGAATCTACTCGAAGCATAGAACAAAAGTCCCTTATTGATCATGAGCCCAAAAGGCACAGAAGATATGATGCCCCCCATGTAAACATAGCAAGTTTCATTAAAAGATTCAGACTTAGCAAAAACAGAGCATGGCATAAACAGAATTATGAAGGCATATTTGCGAACACGATTCACTCACCACAAGGCATTGCATGACAAACTAAGCATATCAACAGCAAGATGACATGCTCATGAAGCTAACCAAGGCAAGAGCAAGTTCATAGCATGCATGGATCAACTACAACAACCATGGCAAAATTGATTAACATGTCAACAATCTGCCAGGAACATTTTATAGCAAAAGTAGAGAAATATTAAGACATGCTAGAGCACTCCATAGTTGCAAACAGGGGCATGGATGGATAGAGCATAACCATATGTCCAAATCATCCTTATTGAAGCAACTCAAAACAAGCATGGATCTCAGTGTAGCATCATTTTTACATGGCATCAAAATAACAACAGAACAAGGACTTAGCAAAATCCTAAGTGCCTGAAATCAGCAATATCACGAAGGCTACTTTGCATGCTTGTGCTAGTCACCACAAAGATCACAAAAATTCATGGCAAGCACCCCTGTAAAGATGGCATGGCATAGATCAAAACACATGTAGAGCTCATGCCCATATGAAGCACACATCAAATGTGGCAAAAATGACAAATCACCCTGAACTGATAAGCAACAGGAGCAAACATTTTATAGCACTCTAGCATCAATGATTTGGGCATCAAGATGGACTCAAACAAGCATGCCACAATGGAATGAAATGAAGAGCATCTCCTAATGAACAATCTGATATAACATGCGCATGAAACAGAGCTACGTTCTTGGAGTTATGGCATGATGAACAATGGCATAAAATAGTGCAGAAAAAGACTTAGTGGAAATTTCAACCTCCGGGAAACTGGACGACGCGGCGCGGGATGGATGGATCCGGGATGCGAGGGCGTTTGGTTGGCGGGATGGGTGGATCTGGTCCACCTAACCAGATCCGGGCGGTGCGCTCCGACAAGCGGTGAGGTGGTGGCGGACGGCGCGCAGCAGCGCGGAGGCGGTGGAGCGGTGTAGCGGCAAGGCGGCGGAGCGAGCCGAGCGCTTGGGGCGGCGGTGCGGGTGCTCGGGCACGGGCAGGCCTGCCGTGGGCTCGCGGGCCCGTGCGGTAGTGGGAGGCGGCGGCGACAGGTGACGAGGCGCGGTTGGGCGCGGGCGGCGGCGGCGCTGATGTGGCGGCACCGGATTGGTCCGGGCGAGGTGGCCGGTGGATGCGTCTGACACGGACGGACACGTCCGGCTGTGCGGGGAGAAGGAAGCTAGGGTTTCAACTGCGAATTTTGGATGGGGAAGACCTTTATATAGGTAGATGGAGGTGGGAGTGTCCAAATGGAATGTAGTTTTCGCTCATGCGGTCGTGATCCGACGCCGGAGGACATGGAAGAGGTTTGGAAGGGTTATTGGGCCGATTTGGAGGGGTGTTGGGCTGCAACACACACGAGGCCTTTACGGTTCCCCAGTTGACCATTGGAGCATCGAACGGACACCAAATGACATGAAATTTGACAGGCGGTCTACCGGTGGTGTACCAAGGCCGCTTGGCAAATCTGGGTCCATTCCGAGAAAGTTTAACACCCTCTCCCGAAAAGAGACAAGAGGGATGCGCCGGTGCATGTGGGAGTGTTGGATTGCAAAGCAGACAACGGGGAAAATGCTCGGATGCGTGAGACGAACACGTATGAAAATGCAATGCACATGATGACATGATATGAAATGCATGACATGAACAAAATGCAAAACGGAGACAAAACCCAACCACGAAGGGAATCTCATATCGCATCTCCGAAAAAGGCAAGAGTCGGAGTTACAATTATGGAAAGTTGTATCCGGGGTGTTACAACACTCCACCACTACGAAAGGATCTCGTCCTGAGATCTAGGATGGCACCGGAGAGAAATGAAAGAGGAAGAGAAGAGGAACAACTGGGTTGCTTCTTTGACAAACGAGTGAAACTACGAACCTTGGGAGGTTGAACAAATTGAAAGAAAGAATACAACGAAGATGAACAAAGTTGAAAACAATCCGTTAGAAAAAAGGAACAAGGAACATTACGAGAACCTTGTGGGTTGAAAGACATAAGAAAAGGCTACAATGGACAAGAAGTACATGCAAGCACTCCGATAGAAATGAAATGTACATGGAATGATAAGATCAATTACGACAACACTCCGGTTAAACAAGATAGAGAAGGAATAAGAATGATATAATTTGGGCAGCACTCCGACTGAAAATGGAAGGAATTGAATGTGATCTTAACAAAATAAGATGATGGGTCGAAGAGAGCAACATCACAATGCCTCCGGAAGAAATGAGAGAATGGAATGGAATGAACGGAGGAGAAAACAATATCTTCTACCTCAAATGAGCTTGAAAAGCATCTTTAGGAGAAGGGTCGAACAGAGTTGTTGGAAAACCAAAAACGAAAAGAGTAAGCTGGTTGTGGGATTATGGAAAACATCTCAAAACTATGGGGTGAAATTCTGCCACTAACGGAAACAATAGATTGGATTGATATCAACAAGGAGATGAGAAGTTTATTTCACCGGGAGGATAAATGAAGAACTTGGGTCATTTATAAGCACCATAAATAGCAACAATCCTTAGAGAAAGCTTTTAGGTGAAATATAACCCAAGATAACTCCAATGAAGAGGTTGACGGGTTGCAAAGCATCTCCTGAACGAAGAGAAAATGATGGGTTTAAAATATCTCATTCTTAACAACAATGAACACTTCGAGAAGGAATTAAATCCTTTATGAACCATCATATAAAGCCTCCATGAAGAACTCCGGTAACAAAAGGATGATCAAACGAAAGGAAAGAGAAGTTGAAAACACAAGGTGAAGCCTTGTGATGATTTAGATGGAGCTTCACGACGAGATAATGCGGAAAAACTTGGAACTCCGGAAAAGAAAGATGAACAAAATAAATCAAGAATTTTGATGAACCTCCGGCATAAGGAATTAATCACTTGGATGAAACAAGAATAAGAATTACATTATGCTTGTCCTTCATCAATTAAATTGATGACAAGCAACGGATTTGGCATACTACTTATTCTCGTTGAAAGGATTAAGAGAAATATAGCATAAACTTGGGAAGGTCTTCAACGAACCACCGGTAGGATTGGAAAGAACGAATGAATTGATATGATAACCAAGGAAAATAACTCTTGAACGAACCACCATAAGAATTGAAAATGAGAGTAGCAAAGGCACAAATCACCGGGTAGAATTGGAAAAAACGAATGAAGATACTTGTGGGAATTTAGATACAAGTGAAATGAAGAGATCATGAACTGAGTAGAGAATACTTGAGCGATGCAACGGTAAGATTTTGAGAATGAGAGCTGAAAGCTGAGAATGAATAAACCCGAATTGATGGCCTCCGGAGAATCAGACTAAAAAGACTCCTGAACTGGTCCGGATGGGTGAAAAGAATTCTCATAATAGAAAACAATTATGAGAGGATGGCATCAAGCTTGAACTACGCATCTCTGAGAGAATAGATAAGGTTTGGAGGAAAAACTCTTCTTCGGTCTTCAAATGTTGAGAATGACGATGAGAAACACCACCATGAATTGTTGAGATACTCCGGGAGAATCAAAAGCGAAGTGGTTGAGCCAACAATGAAAAGAGTTATAAGATCTTGGAGAAACCAACTGATTGATGATAATTCATTCTTACGTCAAACTTTAGAAGATTTGAGAATAGCTCCGAGAAAATAGAAGAGTCTGGTAAGATCCTGGGAAAAGACCTGTGGGTTAGGGCCCACTCAAGAGAAACACCATTGAACGATTTCAAAGAGAGATTGCGCCGGTTGAATTAAATGGCTTGAATGAGATAACAACCTCGAAATAGGTTGAAGAGATCTTGAATGAAAAGACGAGTCTTCTAAGATGTCTTCAGCACTCCAGATAACATGAATAGCAAGAGGTGGATGATTAAGAGATGCACCGACATGAGAAAACATTTGAAACAAGGAAGGTAAATGATCAAGAAAGCTTGACTTTAATCCACCGTAGAAGAAAAGAATGAAGAATGAGAAACTTGAAGCACCATTAGTATCTTCCTGAGAATCACCAGATAAGAACATTGACGAAAAGAATGGAAAGACTTCCCATCAATAAAAGGATACTTGGATAAGAAATCAGAGTCCTTGAAGGAAAAGGGTGGGAGGGCAGGAAAACAAAAGCAGCTTGTGCAGATGGAATGGATACCATCTAGAAAACTTAGAGTTAATCTTGCGGATGTTGAAATGATCGGATCCACTTGAAGAGAAACACGCCGGTTGAAAAGGATTGACAAGACGATCTCGATGATCAAGAAGGATTAGCATTCACATAAAAATATGAGAATACCGCTAAGGAAAGGTATGAAATCAACACTTGACATTGAAGCAACTCGAATTCCACAATTGAAAACAAAACAGAGGATTTTCTTGCAAAATAAGCCGGAAACAAACATATCATAGATCCCATATCGTATCATGTGTCTGTTGGAAAGATATTCTAGGAGCTACTTGAATTCCCACTTATAAACTCCCGAAACTTTCTGGTTATGCAATCAGGTGTTGGGGATACAGGGGAAGCATAATATCTCACCGAAAACTAGCAAATCCTACATCCAGCTATATCCATCCTTCAACACATAACCAAGAAACCTTCGGAAATCATTTACCTAAACCTTCGAAAAGCATCCATTATACGAGTTATGGCAATACTACCAAACTCCCGCCCCAGTAATGGGTGGCGTCGAGGTTATCTCACCAACAACAGCATAAAGGGGATTTTCGATGTCGACGAACTCAGGTATTCCCGAACTGCAACAATAAAATTGTGACGACAACACCTCGGAGCTCAACTCCCCGGGACACTTCCACAACCCCTAAATGTCAGGAGGCACCAAGAACAATGTTCTCATCACAAAACCATCAGAACGATTCCAAGATACCCGCGTGATCCTAAAAAAAGTTCGTGAAATTTGAGGAGAGAAGAGTCAAAATTCTACATTAGGATGCCTCACCACAACGACGAAGGGAATGAGGAGTAAAAAGAATCCTACTCTCCGATATATATAATCCTAAGACTCAAAACATTTTGTTCTAGACTCAACAACGTCAGCGATTCGATCATGCAGGGGGCTCCTAAGTCGGGGATGGCTCTGATTACCAACTTGTAACACCCACGATGCGGCTATATCTCCCACGTGCCGGGGCACGACTTAGAGGCATAGCAGCATGGTAGGTTTGTCGCAAGAGGGGTAATCTTTACACATCCCATGTACTGAATAAGAAAGGGATAAAGAGTCGGCTTACAATCGCCACTTCACACAATACATAAATATATCATCCAGAATACAATCAAGGTCCGGCTATGGAACCAAAATAAAATAAGACAACCCCAAATGCTAGATCTCCGATCGTCCCAACTGGGCTCCACTACTGATCAACTGGAAACGAAACAACACAACGAACACGATCTTCATCGAGCTCCCACTTGAGCTCAGTTGCGTCATCTGCACTGGTATCATCGGCACCTGCAACTGTTTGGAAGTATCTGTGAGCCACAAGGACTCAGAAATCTCACACCCTCGCGATCAAGACTATTTAAGATTAGGGGTAGGAAAGGGTAGTGAGGTGGAGCTGCAGCAAGCACTAAGCATATATGGTGGCTAACATACGCAAATAAGAGCGAGAAGAGAAGAAAAGCAACGGTCGTGAACTAGAAGTGATCAAGAAGTGATCCTGAAACTACTTACGTTCAAACATAACTCCAAAGCCGTGTTCACTTCCCGGACTCTGCTGGAAAGAGACCATCACGGCTACACACGCGGTTGATGCATTTTAATTAAGTTAAGTGTCAAGTTCTCTACAACCAGATATTAACAAATTCCCATCTGCCCATAACTGCGAGCACGGCTTTCGAAAGTTCAAACCCTGCAGAGCCCATCACAAGCTCTCACGGTCAAAAAGGATATTCCTTCTCCCAGGAAGACCCAATCAGACTCGAAATCCCGGTTACAAGACATTTTGACAATGGTAAAACAAGACCAGCAAAGCCGCCTGAATGTGCCGACAAATCCCAATAGGAGCTGCACATATCTCGTTCTCAGGGCACACCGGATTGTCCAAACTTCCGGTAGGCCAGCCCAGAGTTGCCCCTGCTGGCCACCGGCGGCTGACAGGTTGGACCAACACTCAGAGGAGCACTTGCCTGGGGGTTTAAAATAAAGATGACCCATGAGTCTGCAGAACCCAAGGGAAAAAGGCTTAGGTGGCAAATGTTAAAACCAAGGTTGGGCCTTGCTGGAGGAGTTTTATTCAAAGCGAACTGTCAAGCGGTTCCCATAACACCCAACCATGTAAGGAACGCAAAATCAAGGAACATAACACCGGTATGATGAAAACTAGGGCGGCAAGAGTGGAACAAAACACCAGGCATAAGGCCGAGCCTTCCACCCTTTACCAAGTATATAGATGCATTAAAGAAAATAAAATATAATAATGATATCCCAACAATATCCATGTTCCAACATGGAACAAACTTCATCTTCACCGAGCAACTCTATAAGAGGGGCTGAGCAAAAGCGGTAACATAACCAAACAACGGTTTGCTAGGAAAGGTGGGTTAGAGGTTTGACATGGCAATATGGGAGGCATGATATAGCAAGTGGTAGGTATCATGCCATATCAATAGAGCGAACAACTAGAAAGCAAAGATAGAAGTGATTTCGAGGGTATGGTCATCTTGCCTGCAAAGTTCTCAGAGTTGACAAAAGCTTCATCTTCGTTAGTGTAATCAACAGGTTCCTCGATCACGTACTCGTCTCCCGGCTCTACCCAAAGCAAGAACACAAGCAAAGGACCAATAATCAATCATGGCGCAATGCACAAGCAACATGATGCAAAACATGGTATGACAAGGGGAATGTGATATGCAATGCATATGCGTGCTCCGGAAGGAAGAGAATGATCAAGGCATCAACTTGGCAAACCAAGTGTGCCGCTGGAAAGATGAGATGATTTCGGTCAAAATCAATATAAAGATCACCGGAACGGATGCACGGTTTGCAAATGACAAGTGAAACACAAATGGTACAATTCTGCGATTAACAGCACGATGCCATCTAGAATGGAACAAGAAACTAAGCTACTGCACTCCAACATAGCAACAAAGCACATGCCAGTGATGTACTCAAGATGCTTGACAAAACATGAACACTGAGCTACGGCAAAAGTGCAAAAGATATTAGCTTCACATACTTCGTGAAAATAATAACATGCCAGGAATTAACATCAGGAAGCAATGTTTAGAGCAAGAAAACAACATGCTACAGCAACATATCATAGAAAAACAAGGCTTGGCATGAATCTACTCAAAGCATAGAACAAAAGTCCCTTAACTGATCATGAGCCCAAAAGGCACAGAAGATATGATGCCCCCCATGAAAACATAGCAAGTTTCGTTAACAGATTCAGACTTGGCAGAAAACAGAGCATGGCATAAACAGAATTATGAAGGCATTTTTGCGAGCACGATTCGCTCACCACAAGGAATTGCATGACAAACTAAGCATATCAACAGCAAGATGACATGCTCATGAAGCTAACCAAGGCAGGAGCAAGTTCATAGCATGCATGGATTAACTACAACAACCATGGCAAAATTGATTAACATGTCAACAATCTACCTGGAACATTTTATAGCAAAAGTAGAGAAAGATTAAGACATGCTAGAGCACTCCATAATTGCAAAAAGGGGCATGTATGGATAGAGCATAACCATATGTCCAAATCATCCTTATTGAAGCAACTAAAAACAACCATGGATCTCACTGTAGCATCATGTTTACATGGCATCAAAATAACAACAGAACAAGGACTTAGCAAAATCCTAAGTCCCTGAAATCAGCAATATCATGAGGCTACTTTGCATGCTTGTGCTAGTCACCACAAAGATCACAAAACTACATGGAAAGCACCCCTGTAAAGATGGCATGGCATAGATCAAAACACATGTAGAGCTCATGCCCATATAAAGCACACATCAAATGTGGTAAAAATGACAAATCACCCTAAACTGATAAGAAACAAGAGCAAACATTTTATAGCACTCTTGCATCAATGATTTTGGAATCAAGATGGACTCAAACAAGCATGCTACAATGGAATGAAATGAAGAGCATCTCCTAATGAACATTCTGATATAACATGCGCATGAAACAGAACGACGATCATGGAGTTATGGCATGATGAACAAAGGCATAAAATAATGCAGAAAAAGACTTAGTGGAAATTTCAACCTCCGGGAAACTGGACGACGTGGTGCGGGATGGGTGGATCTGGGATGCGAGGGCGTTTGGTTGGCGGGATGGGTGGATCTGGTCCACCTAACTAGATCCGGGCGGCGGTGTGCTCCGGCGAGCGGTGAGGTGGCGGCGGACGGCGCGCAGCGGTGCGGAGGCGGCGGAGCTGTGTAGCGGCACGGCGGCGGAGCGAGGCGAGTGCTCGGGGTGGCGGCGAGGGTGCCCGGGCCCGGGCGGGCCTTCCGTGGGCTCCCGGGCCCGCGCGGTTGTGGGTGGCGGCGGCGATAGGTGGCGAGGCGCGGTTGGGCGCGGGCGGCGGCAGCGCTGATGTGGCGGCACAGGATTGGTCCGGGCGAGGTGGCCGGTGGACGTGTCCGACGCGGACGGACACGTCCGGCGGCGCGGGAAGGAAGCAAGGGTTTCAACTGCGAATTTTGGACGAGCAAGACCTTTATATAGGTAGATGGAGGTGGGAGTGTCCAAATGGGGTGTAGTTTTCTCCCATGCGATCGTGATCTGACGGTGGAGGAAATGGAAGAGGTTTCGAAGGGTTATTGGGCCGTTTTGGAGGGGTGTTGGGCTGCAACACACACGAGGCCTTTACGGTTCCCTAGTTGACCGTTGGAGCATCAAACGGACACCAAATGACACGAAATTTGACAGGCGGTCTACCGGTGGTGTACCAAGGCCTCTTGGCAAATCTCGGTCCATTCCGAGAACATTTAACACCCGCTCCCGAAAAGAGACAAGAGGGGTGCGCCGGTGCATGTGGGAGTGTCGGATTGCTAAACGGACAATGGGGAAAATGCTCGGATGCGTGAGACGAACACGTATGCAAATGCGATGCACATGATGACATGATATGAAATGCATGACATGAACAAAATGCAAAACGAAGACAAAACCCAACCACGAAGGGAATCTCATATCACATCTCCGGAAAAGGAAAGAGTCGGAGTTATAATTAAGGATAGTTGTATCCGGGGTGTTACACCCCTGGTCGTGGACGGCGGCTGGATGGCTTCGATCCTGGGGTCTTCTTCAAGCAGCGGGCCTTCACTTGTTTGGGCCCCTCGCGGATCCTGTCCCGCAAATGGGTGGATGCCAGCCCCCAGCCCCCTGTTGAATGGGGACGAGCCACTTCAGGCCCCATCCGCGGTCCCCGTGGCGGAGGATGAAGTCAGCAGCATGCTCGAGTTGGCGCGAGAAACGAGCGTCGTCCTCCATGAGCTCTTTCAGGAGGCGATGGGTGCGATGAACCGGCTTGGTGAAGAGCTCGTGGATGTGGACGCGCACCTCGTGGCCGAGGGTCTTCGGCTGGTGGAGGAGCGGCATAAGCTGAATGTGGCCATCAACCTCGAGGCGCCTCCTGCGAGAGCTTGATAATGCGAAGGCTGAGGCTTCCCTCGCCGCCTCCTGTCACTACAAAAAAAAGACACATCCGTGACATTTTGGGCCGAACGAATTTTTTTCCTGTCATACTGATGACACTTCTATGACAATAATTGTGACAAGACACGGTATCATCATAGATGTGGTGGGGTCCTACTTCTATGACAAAAATCATGATAGAAAATGGCTTTTCGTCCTGGGCGGGCTGGAGACGCAGCTGCATGACATTCTTTGGGCAGTCCATGATGGAAAAAACCATGGTAGAAGCGCGGGCGAGGAAAATATCGGGGTGTTCCCGGTTACGGTGGGTGGTCGGGGCCGAGCGATGCGCATTTCTCTCGTACATGCACGCACGTTGGTGCGAGGCGTTGGGCTCTAACTGAACCCGAGCGAGGCGTTGGGCTCTAACTGAACCCGAGCGATTGCACTACAGGCTACGCGTTACTAAACCTGAGCGATCGATCGATGGCTGTTAACTGAACCCGATCGAGCGATTCCTTCGCTACTACTGCTAACTGAAGCCGATCGATGCTCCCTCTGGATGAAGAGTGAGCATTGCTAGGGGGGTTTGGATGAACAGTTCCCGGTGGGGGTGGATGAACAGGACCTCGTGGTGTTGCCTCTGGATGAACAGGACCCCAATCGATCGAGCCGATTGGGGCTGGATGAACAGGACCCCGTGGAGGGCAGGATGAACAGGACCACCCCGTGGAGGGCCGGATGAACAGTAGATGGTGGAGGGCTGGATGGACAGTAGCCCGTGGAGGTATGGTTGAACAGGAGCCCGTAGAGAGGGCTGGTTGAACAGTAGCCGGTGGAGTAGCGCGCGGTGGAGGCTGGATGAACAGGAGCCCGTGGATGAACAGTCGTAGGTGGAGGCTGGAGGAGGTCGACGGTGGATGAACTCTAGCCCGTGGAGGCTGGAGGGGGTCGACGCTGAAGATGAACAGTATCCTGTGAAGTCCCGATTTGCGGTACGCCACACCCCTCCCGATGAACAGGACCCCCGTTTTGACCGTAGCGCTCCAACTCAAGTTCGTTTCCTCCGTTTTGCGGTACGCCACACCCCTCCCAATCAACAGGACCCATGTTTCGACCGTAGGAGGTCTGTTTCCTCCGTTTTGCGGTACACCAGACCCCTCCCGATGAACAGGATCCCGTTTCGAACGTGGTCGGTCGAACACAAGGCCGTTTCCTCCATTCTGCGGTACGCCAGGCCTCGTTTCCATCGGTTGTTCCGTCCAAGCCCTCACGATGAGCACGACGACGCATTCCGTTCCGACCCAGCCGGTTGGCTCCCCATGAACACGATGACGACGCCGTTTCTCCGTTCCGACCCAGCCATGTACACGAGCCCTGGCCGTATGTACGTGCGAGTAGGCGTTCGAGACCCTGCCCGTATGTACGTACGTGGCGGTATTTACTTTCTTGCACCCTGGCCGCTGTACGTACGTGTACATGCTAGTGCGCGCCTGTACTACGACATGTGTGCGCCTCTACATCGACCAGTATGTACGTACACGTTCATGAGCAGAATGACAATGCTACATACGCTTTGACCAGGTGGGTCCCGACTGTCAGGCACTTCCTTGCGTGCGAAGATGCAGCTGGTGGGTCCCAGCAGTCAGGGGGGCGAATCGTTTTTTTTTGCCAGGACGCACTTCCTTGCATGCGAAGATGTAGCTGGTGGGTCCCAGCAGTCAGGGGGAAACGTTTTTTCACGAAATACGGTGGCTCGTCCGGTGGGTCCCCGCTGTTAGGTGGAGGAATAATTATTTTGCGCGTAATAATGAGGCACTTCCTTGCTACGGCCGTGGACCCAGCTATCAGCCTCTCCACGTACAGTCCACATCCGATGGAAGCCGTTCCTTGACCACGTTGACCACGCCGCGCCGAGAGCACCAGTGCGGTGGACGACGGCGAGGCCTAGGAAGGTGATGACGCAGAGCCGGGGAAGATGCGGCAGTGGAAGCCCGCATGGAGAGGAGTACGAGGGTTCACTGGTTCGGCTGCGATGTGAGGCTTTCGTCGCCGCAGGGCCTGGCCAGTGGTGGGAATAGTAGGGGGCGGTGAGGCCTCCGCGGCAGCATAGCCGGCACTGGAGGCAGGAGCATGTGGCACGACCGGCGCTGCTTTGGGAGGCTGGAGCGAGAAGATCAGAGGTTGAAGAAGCACTACGACCGTTGGATGGAAATCGTACGGTCACTGGAGCTAAAACCGTGCATATTGACTAAGTTGACAAAGCCCTCCGTCCCCGTCAACTTAGTAGGCCCAGAAGTCAGCCTCCCACTATACTGGGTCCTAGCTAGCAGGGGGAGTATTCATTTTTTGTGCGTAATAAGGAGGCACTTCCTTGCGTGCGAAGATATAGCTGGTGGGTCCGATCTGTCAACGGCGGTAACGTTTTTTTCATGAAATACAGAGGCCCTTTAGGTGGGTCCCAGATGTCAGGTGGAGGAATCATTATTTTGCGCATAATAAGGCGGCATTTCCTTGCATGCGGCCGTGACCCAGCTGTCAGCCTCTCCACGTACAGTCCACTCCGGATGCATGTCGGTCATTGACCACGTTGACCAGGCCGCGTCGAGAGCACCAGGGCGGTGGACGACGGCGAGGCCTAGGAAGGGAACGACACGGACCAAGGAAGACTCGGCAGTTGTTTCCCACGCGGAGGGGAGTACGACTGTACGAGGGTATACTGGTTCGTCTAACATCGCCGGAGAATAACAACAGGTGTGCGTGAGTAGAGGGATGGCCAGGCTAGCGATGGGAGTACGGTGGGGCCGTGAGGCATGCACGTTAGCACAACCGGCCGCGGGGAGGAGAGAGCAGGCAGTCCCGCCGGCGCTTGTTTGAGCGGCTGGAGCAGGAAGAGTAGAGATTGAAGAAGCACGACGGCCATTGGATGGACATCCAACAGTCAATGCTTGTGCGTCAACCTTTTTTTAAGAAAGCCTCAAATATGTGGAAACCTTCATACAGCCCATCTGCCATTATTTCTAATAATTTACAGCCCATTTGCTAATTCTTAAGGTTTTTTTGGAGCCCATGTTCTTTTTGTTAGCATTACAGCCCATATTGTGGCCACGGTTAAAAAATTATACGAAATTTTGCATATTTCGGTGCGGTCCGAACTGTTCTTAATCCCGAAATTTCGAGTCACGTTCAAACTGATTTTAAAAATAAATAAATATCAATATAAAATCCAACAAATTGTCCACACATAAAAATCAATGCAATTTAAAATCTCAAAATGAAAAAAAAGAAATTTGAAACTAATTGCCGGTTTGATGTGTTTTAAAAATGTACATCCCATTTCTCATTACTGATAGGCCATTTTCTCGGCCAGCCGAATGAAAGCTCTCCTCGTCTTGAAAGATTTCAGCCCAACAGGCCTGACAAAGCGACTTACTTGGCAAATCACAAAAAAACTGGGTTGTGGCCGTGGACCCAGCTGTCAGCCTCTCCACGTACAGTACTCTTCCGATGGAAGTCGGTCGTTGACCACATTGACCACACCGCGCCAAGAGCACCAAGGCTATGGATGACGGCGAGGCCTAGGAAGGGGACGACTCGGAGCCGGGGAAGACGCGGAAGTGGATACCCACACGAAGAGGAGTATGAGGGTTCACTGGTTCGGCTGCGGTGTGAGGCTGCAGTCGCCACAGGGCCTGGCTAGCGGTGGGAGTAGTAGGGGGCGATGAGGCCTCAACGACAGCACAACCGACCACTGGAGGCAGGAGCAGGCGGGCTCGCCGGCGCTGGTTTGGGCGGCTGGTGCAAGAAGAGCAGCGATTGAAGAAGCAGCAGGACCGTTCGATTCAAATCCAACGGTTACTGCTGCTAGAATCGTTTATTGACTAAGTTGACAAGCCATGCATACGCATCAACTTAGTAGGCCCACAGGTCAGCCTCCCAACCGGTGCACCCCAGATGTCAGTGGGAGGAATCATTTTTTTCACGTAATAAGGAGGGAGTTGATTGCGTGCGACCAGGCCAGCAGAGGGAGTAGGGTGCGCCGGGGAAGCCTGCGCGGCATCACAGCGGGCCACACGAGGAGGGAGCAGGCAGTCCCGCCGGCGCTAGTTTAGGCGGCTGGAGCAGGAAGATCGGAGATTGAAGAAGCACGTCGGCCGTTGGATGGACATCCAACAGTCACTGCTGCTAGAATCCTGGTTGACTGACAAAGCCTTGCGTAAACAAGCCAGCCTCGAAATCTGTGGTGTGTACAGCCCCTTTGCTATTATTTTTATAATTTTTACTCATTTTCTAATTCATATGGAATTTATTGCAGCCCGTTTCCCATTTTTAGAATTGCTGCCCATTTTCTGGTCAGTACTAGGGTTAAAAAAATTAACTAAATATGTGGGAAATTTTGAAAATTCGCAATTTTTTGCTGGGGAACAAAATATTCTTAATCCAAAAATTAGTAGCCATACTAAAACAAATTTAAAAATAAATTAGTACTATGTCATGTTAAATACAATGAAATACGTATAAGATATCAGTGAAGAACAAAAACAAAAAAAGAAACTAATATCCCATTCGCTATTTTTTTTTTGAATTTTCAACCCCTTTTGATATTACTTTTAACACACACTGACCATACTCTTTGGCCAGGACGGAATGCATCCCTCCTCGTCTTGAAAGATTTATAGCCCAGTAAGTCGGAGAAAACAAATAGGTCTAGCTTGGGTATTATTCAAAAAGAAATAATGGGCTACCTATTTTCCCAAAGAAAAAACTGCTGGGCCGGTCATGTTGTTAGACGAGCCATAGAGACCGCACAACCCAGTTTACAGCCCGCTCCTCCGAATTACTACTAAAAAAGTTGTGCAATTCTGTCGTTAATTGACTAGAGTAAAAAATGATGTCGGTCCCAGATACCAGCAGGGTGGATTAGAGTAAAAAACGAGGGGTTCATCTGAGTAGTAAAAGAGGCGCTTGCTTGTGTTCGGGAGTGGACCTAGTGGGTCCGTACTATCATACTCACAACTACAGTCCTCTCCCGATTCACTATGTTGACAAGGACCATTTCGAAAAAAACTATGTTGACAGGGCCGGACAGCGGCGCCGCGGCGAGTGCACCAAGGCGGAGGATAAAGTACTGCCGCCAATGTGCTGGGCTGGGTTGGACATTCTTATTGAAAAATAAAAATGGACTGGATCTATTTACGACGTTGACTACAATTTGCATGGATCCGCTGGTTGCAGGAAGAAAATGCTAGGAGGAAGAAGACTGGTCGCTATCTTTGCCGAAGAATAATGTCGACTGAATGTAAGGACACTATCATAGGAAATAATATCCTCCTGTTAAATCGTGAATTTAAAGAACTGGTGCATGAGCATTTAGCTTTATTTATTTATTTTCTTATTTATGTTTAGGGGATCATGACCATGTACCTGGGTCGGATTTATGTGAGAGCCTCCCTTCCAGTTAATTATGGGCTTCTCTATTGGGCCTTCATCAGTGGGCTGCATGATATCAACAAGTGGAAAATGTGTTCCGTACGAAAAATAGTATGCGCTAAGTACGGTACGGGGCACTAAAGGATCGAACCGTGAAACGACTTCCAAAACATTGTGTTTGTCGTTCTAACAACACATTTATTCAACCAACAAACGAAAAATACTACTGATTGTACATTGAAAACAGCAGCAACAGCAACCAGGGCTGGGGGTGCAACAGAAGCAGTAAACAGGCCAGAAGAGTGAAGACATAGCTCTCTCTTCCAAACCAAACATCAGCCATCATTACAAAAGGGCTACCAAAAAAGAACAAGTGTATGCATGAAACTAAATAAAGATCCTACTACACCAAGTTACGTGTCTAACTAACTGGCTCAGTTAGACGTTACTATTTATTAAGCTATGGAGATTGGCTAACGGCTTGAACCAGATGAGTGCCTGACGGGGGAAACTCCAGCCAGCAGGTCAAAGTCTGATACTTGTGACCCTCTCTCCTACTTTGGGCTACAGAGTGTGGCGGTACACATCAGGGTATGATGCATGGAGAGGCGCATGGTATGCTGTGTACACACAGTTTTGCCTAATGAACGAAACCGCGCTGCCATCATGATCCTTGCCGTCAGCTATCTCCTGGTTAATCAGATAATTCGGTCTGACAAACAAAGAGCGTGTAACAAGGCTACTTACCAACCTCCAGTCAAAAATTCCCGAAGGCCCAAAGAAGCTGAGATCCAGCTCAAAGACCTTGCAGTGACTGTGATTGTATTGCACGAAACAACACGTACGTGCGAACGATCATCAATCATTCGTCATCGTCTGATCGAGCCAGGAACCACCTGCAACTGCCATGCCACTTTTCTTTGAAAGGTTATGGGATTAGGAAGGGTAGGGACACTAGGCGGCCTACAACATAGGGTCATATCGAAGTCAAACAACTTGCTTGAGTGATCACAGTACTGGTACTCCCTATAGTACCTGCTACTATGCCCTAACTTGCTTGAATATAGTAGTGGAGTAGGACTCTACTCTACTACTAGCACCGGAGTAGTAGTATGTTCTAATCTAAAATAGTTACAAACTTCAATGCCCGAGTGTGGAACGACTACAAACTGCCATCGGTGCTAACTCCAATCTTGCAAGTCATGGATCTGTTTCTTTTTAACCTTCCATACGAATCTGTAGCCAGCCTGCAAGTCATGTACACAGTACTGACAGTGGAACCCACAGAGTACTTAGAATACAAGATTAAGGATGCAATTAACTTTTTATAGAGGGAGAATCATACACGCAATTAACTCAAATGGATTGGATGTGACTCTATTATTCTCCAACGGCAACTGGCAAATTTCCTCCCGTTGGCCCAAGTAGGTTTCTCGGTTTGCATGCGGGTTTAATGGAGGGGTTTGATGGAGGTGAGGAGGCGTGTTCAGCCGGGCGTGCAGTGGACGGAGCAATACTATTCGGTTTGACAACTACAGCTAGTATATTATAAAAAACAAAGAAGAGTAGTAGAGATAGAGATAAGAATAAAGACTAGGGAGGAGAACCATCTACTACTTCGTGGGCTACTCCTGCGCTCCATTCGGCGGTTGCAACGTCCCCTATAGCCACTCCCTCCTGTGCTCCATTCGGCAGGTGCTATTGAAATTTGGGGAGCGCACTCTCACGACTGCTAGCAGTGACGACTTCACCGACGACGACTTCTTCCCCGACCTCGGCAACCTCTTCCTCAACGACATGGGTGAAAACCTCAACGCCAATGGTGCTGCTCCCGTTGCACCATATGTGTTTCTGTCCTTCCTGTTCGAAATCGTGGTAGAATTCATGTTTATAGTCTGTGTCCTAGATTCGATCTGTTCATCTACTATGCTAGTCCGCATGATTAGTTTAATCTCTGTTATAGCCGTCATGATTTATTTTGTAGTAAATCTCGTAGTAACTTGCTCATATATTCAACTAGCGGAACGTCCCCTACAGCCACTCCCGTTTCATGGACGGCCTGGTCGATGCCTCCAAGGATCCCTTCGTCTACTGCTATGAGTGCCCGGTGCCATTTTGGGGCTCGCCGGCGGACATCATGCATCACCTGACGCAGGCGTGCGGCGATCACTACTGGCCCTTGGCGAAGAACATCAAGTACGAGACATGCTACCCGTTCACCGTATCGGGGTCGCTGGAGGATCAGCGCCGCCTGCTAGTCTCGGAGGAGGATGACAGCGTCTTCCTCTTGATCATGGCCACCGACGAGGCCCGCGCAGGCCGCCGCCACATCTGTGTAGTGTGTGTCAGGGGCGACGCCGCTGACGCTGACACTGACACGAGGCCGATGTATGGGTGTGTGCTCACTATTACTATCCCTTGGAGGTACGTGGGCAGCGACACTGGCTACATCAAGCTGACTAGGACTCTGCCGAGCTGGGACCTTCCCGCCGATGTGGACATGGAAGACGCATGGTATTATTTGACCCCCAACAATGTGCATGGGGACTCCAAGGAGGTTCACTTGGACATCTTCATTACTAAGTTAAATGTTGATCATTAGTCTTCGCTCAATGTAATGCGCTGTCTAAGCATGTGGAGACTTCCATGCATGATCTTGCTCTATTGGAGTATCGCACATGAATAAAAGTGTATCCATTTATGGTTTAGTCTAGAATCTTCCATGTATGAATTTTTACTATAGTACTGGTGAAAGACTTATGATGAACCATTTCTTACATATCCTCTGCCCCCTTCCAAGTCATCCTGATTGAATCCCTCCGTCTAGGTGTATAAGCGCATGGTTAATACTTAAATAGTATAGCCAACTATTGACTATAAGAAAGTGCCATGTCATCTGTAGCCAACATGTATAACAATGGATACTGAAAAACTAATTCTTGAAGATCATTTCCTGCAAAGCACAATAAGAGTTATTTCTTCACAAGTTTTGGATGCAGGTTGAACACTTGAATGCTTTTGTTTGCAAAAGATACCTTTTTATCTATTTCACCCGGATGTTTGTGAGCTCAAGAGATGAGATAATATCTGAACAAACCTATCGATACCCGTTACACATGAGATGACCCACACATCCTTTGTCAAAATAAACAACTCCCCGATCAATGCATTTCACTCTTCCGTGCAACGCACGGGCACCTTACTATAGATTAGTACGACCAAAAATTGAACTAACATTATATATAGTACGATAAATGATGATGCATGTCACCTAAAATTATATCATTGAAAACTATGTTCAAATATGAATCAAAGGGTATTGTTTTTGTTGACATGCACTAACATTTTGTCAGTTAAATCTTCAATCAAATTCAATGGGGGATAAACCACGACTGATGTAGTAGTACTAGTGTAGAGGGCGGCACTGCACGGGAGTCTCACCCCGCTCGTGGCGCGGTAGTAAAGCCGTCATATCACAAAACCCAACCACTCCCAGCAATAAGTGGCCTGGTAAAATAAACGGACAAGCAACCATCACATTCCTCCGTCTTTTTTGCATTTCATATCTCTACATTTACTTTCTCTGGTTCATCTCGCACACTCGATCCCTAGCTACTACTCCAAGTATCCCTAGCTACTACTCCTAGGGCCAGTTCTTTTGGCGGCTTCTCCAGCTTTTCCCATAAGACTAGTCACAGTGGAGAGTAACATTAAGGTGCCTCACTCATTTATTTGGGCTTCTAAACTACTACTAGTATTACCTCCATCCTGGTTTATTCCTCACCATTGTAATTTGTGCTAAATTTTGACCAAAGATTTAACTGATAAAATGTTAGTGCATGTGACATGCACTCACATTTCGTTAGTTAAATTTATGATCAAAATTTGACACAGATTACAATGGGGACCAATAAACCAAGATGGAGGTAGTAGTTATGGGATTACTAATCTAGAAGCCTAAAAAAAACTGGCCCCTGGTACTCCTACTAGTAGTAGTACTCAAGTTGGAATTCCAATTGCAAGGCACAACTTGTTAGGCCAAAAATTTGATTCAGGGTGTAGGAAGCGGGTTGGGAATTTGCATGCCTTTCCAACCAGTGAGATACTCCGTACAAAGTACGACAGAGAAATAACCACAGAGAAGGAAGCTAAAAGTAAACAATCAAACGAGCATTTTTGCATTTGTTTTGCATTGAATCATTTCACAAGCTTGACTAGTGCTATTTTTCTACTTCTACAAAAACCGCATCGTAATGTTAAAACGTGCAGTTGCACGTACATAAGTAATAGTAGTACTCCCTCCATCTAGGTGTATAAGTCTTCCCTCCTTCTTGGTCACGGTGCACAACCAAAGATGACTTATTGACCTGGACGGAGGGAGTAGCACAGTCTGCAAGCATATATAGAGAGAGATGTGTAGTGCGGTAGTATATAGTAAAGTTTGTGCTATATGCACATACTTGCAAAATGCGTATGAATACACAAGGTTTCCAAACTTTCCCTTTTACATACTTAATTAAGGACGCTAATAATTCCTGAATGCTCGGGATTTATCATTTGCGTCCCAAAACAAATGAGATCACCTTACGAAAGAAAAATTATACTCCTCCTAAAAGCCACGGCGCTCGTAGGAGCGCTCGCGGCACGCCATGAGTGCCTTGGTGCACGGCCGTTTCCCAGTGCGCCAACACAACACCTCTTCCTCAGCCTCGCAACTCGCGAGGTGCTGATTGGCGCCTTGCCGGTGGGCGAGCGCGATCTCACCTGTGTGGTGATCCGGCGCCAGCAGGTACTCCTCCTCGCTGGACGCGTGCACCCAGTCCACGTACCGCCAAGTGTAGATGAGGCGCTTGGGCCCGACTGCACTCAGGGCGTCGGCACGGGCATCCTCCGCCACCCTCACGGCCCTCGCACAAGCCTTCTGCCAAAGAGCCAATTGCCTGATCGACTCTCTCGGATGTGACATAGGCCTCCCAGGCAGCTTGTTCCGCGGTGCACTTCTCTTCCTCGGTGTTCTTCTCCGCCTCTATTTTGGCGCGCTCTGCTGGAGGCAAAGCTTCTCACAAGGCGACATCCATTTCTTTCCAAAGCTCCTCAAGGCTAGTGGGCTCGACGGGCGGCGCGGCGTTCTCCTCGTAGCGGGGAGCCGACGCGTCCTCCGATGCGCGTGCTAGCGAGATTGGGAATGCCGACGCGTCGCGACGAGGAGCGAAACGCCGACGCGTCCTCCTCGACTAGTGGCGGCGAGGAACGGAACGGCGACGCGTGACCATCCGTTCGGTGCAGCGAGGGGCACCTAGGGCTTGGGAGGGGCGATGCCATGGTGCTCGACGTGAGAGGGAGGGGGAGGAGATAGCGATGAACGTGAACGTGAGGGGGAGGAGATAGCGATATCGTGGGAGGCTTAGTATTTATAGCGAGCAATGGCACACCTACGTAAGATATAGACTGAGCTGCACTGACTTAACTGCAGGTCCAGTTGCGTCACTGACATGTGGGCCAGACTCCTATTGGGCCCATATGTCAGTGACCCAAAGCACCTGTAGTTAAGTAACAGCTACGTGGGCATATTTGTTGGAGTAAATTACGGGGGAGGGAAGGGGTGGAAATATTGTTGGTCACAATGAATTGGACGAGCGCGGGGGGAGGAGAGTCATGCATGCATATTTTTTCCACACAGGGTGGAGTGGTGGGACCGACGGAGGGAGAAGGAGAGTCTGGCAGGCATATTGTTTCCACACATGGAGAGGAAAAGACTTGGAGATGAAGGGGCTTCCTGCAGGTATGGGGAACGGTGCATAATAAGTCTCATCTTGCATGTCGGGCTAGGTATAGTCTCAAGTCATTAAAAACATACATGCCCCACACATGTTCATATTTCAAGGTGCACTAAATTATTGCATGCGATGATTAAGGCTGGCCATAATGGTGGTATCTTAGCTAGTATCATGCACATGGGAATAGCAAACATGCTGATGTAGTAGTTCTTTTAATCAAAGAAGGGTTTCCCCTTCCGATTTTCATTACTGAAAACCAACATCCAAATCTAAACATAGAATTTTCCCTAGAACAACCAGGTTCAACATCTCGCAACATAAACCCATACAACCATACGCCAAGGAGGTATGTAGTAGCTAGTACTATGAATTCCATTTTAGCTCCATACCAATCGTTCTAAAAACTACTTAGTACTTATAACGCGCCATTGAAAATCAGAACTCTTAACCCCACTAAAAATGATATTTTAAACATGGCTACTCGATCTGTGGCAACTGGTGAGCCACTGCCTCCAAGTCGTTCACCTGTGGTCCCAACCATCAACTCCTATGGATCAAATTATCAAGCGAGCTGACTATTCCTACAAAGGTGCGCTCCACCACGTACCCGGTACACGCGAATGCAGCAATCGTGCACCTAGGGTTTAAGGGTTTATTTGTTAACGTTGCCTTTACGTAACACACATGTGTGCGAGACAATGAGAGACTGACTGCATGCGTGCGCCTCTTCTCTTCGTATATGTACTCCACCATTTGTCTGGTGTCCACAAAATTATAATAACTACTAGCAATGTGCCAATGCGTTGCCACACAATTTGAGTAGATTAATACATATTCACCGATTTGATATAAAAAAATTCTAGTTTTTAAATACGTATATCACTGAAAAAATGTTATGTTTCACTCAAAATATATTCCTTTGGCGGTTTTGATGAGATAAGGGAGGAATGTTGTTGGTTTCAAGATTCGAGAAGTGGTATATGTCTAATTTCTACTCTTACTAGCAAGATGCCCGTGCGTTGCATGGAACATCAAGATCTTGTGGGAGAAAATGATGAACGAGGGAAGGCCTTATCTGCAAATGTGGAGAGGAGTGCGGGTATATTGCCATAGTTTCGTTCCTATCCGTCAAATATAAATCGGACAGCCTATATTGCAGGATGGCAGGCCCACCATCATCACCAACTCTGTTTTCATCCCTACTCTTATAAAAAGCATAGTCGGTGATGATCGTGTGCCTGCCATCCTGCAATATAGGCCGCCCGATCTATATCTGATGGATAGGAAGGAAACTATGTCAATTTGGCAAAAAGATAGCCACACCCCTCTTCACACTTGCAAATAAGGCCTTCCCTTGTTTGTCCTTTTCTCCCACAAGATAAACTACTCATACAAACGCATGGGCATCTTGCTAGTTGTTGCAAAAAGCCCATGTGTGTGAGAGAGAGAGGGAGATAGGAGGAGGACGGAGTGCATGTGTGACAAAGACACAAAGAGTGTGTGTGCGAGAGGTGTCAGCTAAAAATAAGGCGATAGTGTGTGTGTGCACGATCGAGAGGGCGTGTCTCAAGAAGGGAAGAAAAATCTACATAGATACAAGGAGCGGGAGAGAGACATGTATGCGATAGTGGAAGCATGACTGTGCGGGTGTATAAACCTATCTAGAGGCTAGTCAATAAATGTTTGTGAGAGAAATACGAGACGGGGGTGCGAAAGCGAGAGTTTTGTGTGTGTGAGAGAGAGACGGTAGTCGGGAAGGGGAGTGGAAGCAGGAGTTGTGTGTGTGTGTGAGAGAGAGAGGGGCGAGTTTGTCTCATCGGTAAACAAATGAATAATGTCAGTCTGGGATGGAGAAGAAAAGGAGACTGCAACAATTGTTGTGTCTACAGGAGAGAGAGAGAGAGAGTAATTTTAGTGGTATGATTCATATCTAGAGACATATAGGGTGTGTGTGAGAATCCCATAGAGAGAAAGACAAAGTGAAAGACGAGTGGAGACTGTGTGTGGCGGTGAAAAAGAAAGCTTAGGTACCTAGTGATACGAGAGAACGTTTGAGACGTGAGAGATAATAAAAACCGTGTAATGTATAATGATAGGGAGAGTGTGAGACTTCTCAATGGAGACGTCAAGAGACCATGTTTGCGAGGATAGGGGAAACATGAAGTGAGCGTGCAGGTGAGCTGGAGAAAAGAGAGTGATAGCTACATGAAGGAGCATGCATGCGAGAGAGATGGGCATGAAAGGAGTGAACATAAAAGGGATTCAAATATTTGAATTCGCGATGATGATACATGTAATCCATACTCGAACCAAAATTGTTCTTTCAAACATGCATACTCATATGAATTCACGTGCATCTATGTTATTTAATATGTAGATATTACTGATCCATACATTTTAGTAGAACATAATTTGGTTTAATTTTTTGAATTTAACCTTATGCTTTTGAGATCATTGTATTTGTAAATCACATTATACATATAAAGGAGCAGAATTCTTTGTTGTGCTTTTGAATGTATATATTGAAAAATGATGTATATAGAATTTTATTCCAATCGAAAATGGATCACGCTCGAAAAAATAGAATACAAATGGGATTCGAATTGAGTTGGCCCGGTAAACATGCACTCTGCAAAATTTGAACGAAGCGGGGAAAGTCGCAGTAACTGTCCGAAACCAAAATCTGTGAGATGGAAATTACTACTGCATATCCCTGCCACGCAAAGCCTATCTGCTTGATTTCTATAGGTTTCGATAGGGGTTGGTTTGTAATTTCACTCGAACATGACATAACCGCCTCTCACCCGGATTCATACATGGTGGGCGCCAAAACACAGTGTGTCCTCGGCCGAAATCGACTCCCTCCCTGATTCATACACGGTGGGCGCCAAAAAAAACTCTTGTCGGCAAATATTCGGTGTATGCGAGGTTACCATCCTATCCTCAACTGACTAATATTGCTGTGATGTAGGAAATTTGAAATGGGGGCTAAGTTTGTAAATTTCCTCGCATTTGAGACAAGCGCGCCCTGAAGACATGGTTCCCCCCTTCCTCTCCACCTCCATTTCCCCATTCGTACTCCGTGGGCGCCAAAACACCCTCTCCACCCCAGCCTCCTCCGTCCGCCACCCCAGCCACTGTCGTCCTCCTCCACCATGCCGGAGCTGATACCCCGATGCCGCCGTCCATTACAAGAGATCGACCTCTCTCATCCACGGCTTCGGACCGGGATCCTTGCATCCTGTCCTCTCGCTTCATCCCCGTCGTCGTCCACCTTGCCGGCACCGCTCCTACAACCGTCTCGTCCACCGCGCCACGCCACCACCATCTACCCTCCTAGATCTGCTTCCACGCCGCCGACAGCCATCGCTACCGCAGCATCGTCAAATTCTCAGCAAATGCATACATGGCGTCGCACCAGAGGCAGCACTCTTTCGCATCTGCTCAACTTATTTATCGCAGCAAGAAAATAGATCGCCACTGCTTTACTCTGATTTCTTGTCCATCACTTACTTGCTAGTTGAGAGCAAACATTGGTTGCGAAGTTGCCTTTGTCCGGTTTGCACCTTCAGATCCGCCATGGCACGCTCAACAATATACTCCCAATGCTTATGGTTTTCGCCTTTTATATTCCACACTAGTTAAATCACAGTAGACTAAATTTCAAAATTGGGTCAGTCAATTTTTCAGAGCTCGCCGGAGTTCGCCGGTGTGAACGAAGGGACTCGGGTGGGGACTTTGGTTGTTGGGGGAGGTTGTGGGGCCTCGCGGAACGAAGAAAACTCGGGGGGGGGGGGGGGGGGGGGGGGGGAGGAACACAGGCGGTGGGGCCCGATGGTCCGACCGGCGGCCCGTGCGGCATTCTGTATGGGAAGAATCAGAAAGAGGAAGAAGGGTTAGGAGACGTAGGATCTTCATCCAACCGCCTGAAATCATCGACTGACCCAAATGCAGACATGCCTTTATATTTTGTACCATCATCGTACCTGCTTAGCACTGCTCCTAAATCCATCTAGCTAAACAACGTGCCACTCATAATTCCAAACTTGTTGCTCAAGTACGAATCTGATATGATGCTGATATTACTAAAACAGATAACATTTAACTGGTTAGCTAATGTTCCTACTTTACTTTTGAAAAGCACGTGCACCACATATAGAGAGACATCAGGGAGTTGCTTTCTTAATGCGCTCGGGTTCATCATGTGTGGGCACTGCGGAACAAACATTTTATTATCCAAAATATGCTTGCTCTTCTTTAGCATGTTCCTCTTCCATTCTTCTTTAATAAGTACTCTCTCCATTCCTAAATACAACTCTTATTATAGATTCCACCATGGACTACATATGGAGCAAAATGAGTGAATCTACACTCTAAAATGTATCTGGATACATCTGTATGTGATCCATAGTGGAAATCTCTACCAAGACTTATATTTTGGAACGGAGGGAGTATGATAGTATTATAGTATGTTCCTTGTAGTGAATATGAGCAGGGACATTTGCAGTGTCGAGGTCTATACGGTCGGTTGGTATGGACAATTTGAACTAGTCGGGCGTCTTTGATTCGTACGATTTTGTAAACATGGGAATAGGATTTGCAGTGGCCTGCCCACTTGAATCTTATAAGAATAGCAAGGAAATGCGGGGAGTTGTGTTTCCTTTGAGAGTTACACTGATATTAACAGTACCGCACCTTCAGTTGAAGAGAGCTGGTATCCGAAGGCTTTCTAGCCGTACCGGCAATACTAGCACATATATTCCAGCAAGTTCCACTTTGCTGATTTTACTCTAATGCTTATGGTTTTCCCGTTATATCTACACTATGATCTGTGTAGCTGCTTTGTGTCGCACTAGAAGCAGTCCACTCTTGAAGCTAAACACCGCAATGACTTACAAAATTGGCACCAATGCATTGAGTGCCATTCTGGATGCAATGAAACTCATACGCTCACCACCTGTTGATTCTTGTTCAGAATATGATCCTAATGACTATTCTAACCTCGAGGAGTCAAAGGCAGATGGCCTGTCCTGTTCACCCATCAAGCTGCATGTTCTAATTTGGCAAGGTTTTATTGATTGCGCATATCTTGCATATGTTGTCTTGCATTTCTTCTACTTTGCTGCACCGCCATCTGCTTAGTTTACTCATCATATATGTCGAGATGCCATGCCCATCCATTATCAATACATATTCCATCTGTTATCATACCATGTTTTTCCACTCAAATGTTGTTCTTGTGCATCAGACATCAAAAAGGAAGAGGGTGATTGTCGAACCTGAAGGAGCACCAGCAAAGTCCTTGAAAAACGTGTTTGTGCCGAAGAAATCAGACAACACCCCACTTATATTGGTTGTACAACCAGTGACACAAAACGTAGGACCCACTCCAGCAGACTGTACCCATACTTCACTGGCCACACCACTAGCCGCACCACACAGGACCTGGACTCCATCAAAAGGTATGCCGATTTTAGTTGCCATAGCACTAGATGTACCACAGAAAAATCCCACTCCAGCAAAAAGTACAGCAAGTCCACCGGCCAAAGACCTATTCCAACTTCAAAGACAGCCAATTCCTGCAGATTGGAACCCCATTCCAGTTATTCCCAGTTTAAAAGACAATGCTTTAAATGTTGTTAGGGACTACATGCATTTATTCCCATCATGGGAAGATTATAGTGAAACAAACACCATTTTCACATCTTCCTGTCCCACTTACGTGTAAGTGCTATTATTCATGGTGATTATTTTCCTATTTTCTGCTGATTGAACACATTAATGATTTACATTACATTGTTGTAAGTAGGCGAGGGTCAATCTGGATAGTCGTGACGAGTAAAGCTTGCTTGCGCTTTTCAAGGAAGCATTGTAGCATATTGGTGTTACTTGAGGAAATCACACTTTGATGGCAAGTCTATAAATGAATTTCTGGTGAAGTCTCTTGTGCTAAATTTAGAAGACATTGAATGGAAAAACCTTGTTATGCACTGGTCTCGTTCCGAGGATGAGGTACTGTCTATGATATCGCATGACAATTTGAACTTCTACTTTTCCGCATGTGCCTTACGGATCTTTTTTGCAGGAAATCTACTTGAAAAAGAATTCCGGTTTGAAAAGAACGACAGGATATCGCAAATATGCTGCCCGCTGCTTTGCTCTTGTTAGTACCCGTTGTCCTGTATCACTGTACTTGCATACATACCCGGTTCCTTATGTGACAGCAGTATGCATGATAGCTTGCTTATCAATTGTTCGCTCCAAATTATCTGATCTATATGAGTGGTTACATTAGTGTAGAATATATCCAATGCCAATGAAATTTTTTAGCTCTGCATTGTTCTTGTAAGTACCTGTTGTCCTTATCAGTGTACTTATATTGTGTAAAGCCCCGAGACCATTGTGCCAGGTGTCCTCCAGTTTTCGCTGTCGTTGCCATGTCATTTGCTTGCGTGTTGCATCTTGTCATGTCATCATGTGCATTGCATCATCATTTTTTCGAAACTTGCATCCGTCCTGGTCTCCTCGTTCTCTCCGTTGTCCGTTCTGAGCCCAACCACACTTGCACGCGGCCGCGACATGTCCGAAATAGTATTTTATAAGTGGCCGGAAGATGTTCTCGGAATGGGATGAGAGTTGACGTGTGGTCTTATTATAGTGTAGATAGACCGCCTGTCAAGTTTCATCGCATTCGGAGATCGTTTGATGCCCCAACAAATAACTATAGCGGCAGTATAGCCGGTCTAACGTCGGACGTTTTCGGTCTCCGGAAACAGTCGCCGGGCCTCCCTCTCTTCTCTTCTCTTAGTTTGAGACCGTCTACACAGCCCACTACCTACCGCTAGGTCCAACCTAACCTCTCTCATCAGCCCGCAGCCCTCCTCGCGCGCGCGTCCGAAAATTGTCCCGGACCCGACCCGAGCAGTCGTCACCATCGTGTCCGGATCATCCTCAAACATCTATAAAACATCTCTATTTTCGTAATTGGACTCCCTAACCTATTTATTCTCGACCGTTCGATTTTGATCAGAGGATCCGTTTTTCCCTAAGCTATCCAACCTACCTATATAACCAACCTAACCCTAGACCTAGGCCGTCCCATCCATCCATTACATCCCGCAGCCGCCGCCACCTACATTCCCTTATTCCTCGGGAGCTTGTCCGATCGCCGCTAGTCCCCTTCTTCCTTGGGATTCTCCCAGATCCCCTCCTCACCAACAGCCACACTCTTCTCCTTCCCTCGTTTTCAGCATTGGACCAACTAGACCCGCACCCGATCCAGATCCTCTCCCGCCTCCGACTTGGTTTTGCGCCGCCGACCAACCACAGCCTCTACCTTCTCCTCGTTTTTCCTTCCTGTCCAACCACCAATCCTGTAGGAGCCCGAGCTCCTCTGCCCGTCGCCCCTCTCCTGGAGCCGCGAGCGCCCAAGGCTCCAGCCGCCCGAGCACCGGCCAACTCGCTGGAGCAGACCACCGGCTACCAGGACCGACCTCCCCTGCTCCTTTCTTCTTCCCTTCCTTCTCTCTGCCTGCTTTCCCTTCACCATTTTCAACTCTCTCTTTCTCTGTCTCGTTTTGGACAGGGAACCGAAGGAGGCCGCCATGGCCTTGGAGTTCCACAATCGCCTCGTCGCCTGGATCCATTGCTCCGCGCCCGTCCAAGGCCTTCCTCGCCCGGATCCGCCCAACTCTGGCCTCCCTCGCCTCTCCCGCGTCACCGGAGCCCCGGCGACCCCTCCGGGACCTACTGTTGCCGCCTGCGTCCTTCTCTGCTTCGAGCCACATCCTGCATCGAGCGAACACTCTTCCTCGAGCGTTAACCGCACCCCCCTCCACCTCCCCGTTCGGTCCAGCCAAGGCCCAAGCTGCCCACTTTGTCAGCCCGAGCCGCCAAGCCCGCAGTCAGCTCCACCGACCGGGCCATGGCCCATGGGTGAGCAGCCCCAACAGCTCCTCTCCTGTGCACTATTGGCCCTGCCAGATTCGGCCCGTGTTGTTTTTTTCCTGCCAGGACGAATTTTCCTATTATCTAGAGAACTGCATATTTATAGATTACCCCTCCATGTTCATGCATTAATAACTCTTGAACCCTACTTCGGATTAAAATGGTTTAAATATGTAAAATGCTTAGAATTTCATATAGTTTCATAATATGTCATTTTCATCCATGTTTAAAATGTTTTAAAATGATGTTTGTGTAATTTTTGCTTAATGCCATGCTAAAATGCTTTAATTCATAACAATTTAACCGTAGCTCCAAACTTAATAAACTTTATATGTAAATGGGGTAGAAAAATGCCTAGTTTAACATGGTGTACTTACATTGCATGTTAAACAACTCTAAAATTGTGTTTAGGGCATAACAGTACCAAATCTATAATATGCTAATAAGGAGTTTCCGGAACTGTTGTTCGTTGCTTCCGGCCTCATTTAAACTTGCCTAGATTAGATAGTTTCATCATGCTTCACCACTGGCCATGCTAACAACATTTAATATTGTTGGGTACATAAATGTGATCGAACTAAATAACTTGAATGTGGTGTTTCGTCAATATGCAACTCGTTGCATATTGGGCTCCTTTTAATTTGTAGGATTGATTGTGCACTTTGCCATGCCATGCCTCATTAAACCGGACAGGCATCATACTTGTTGTGCATCATGCCATGATTTTGTGGTGGTTGTTTACTATGTTGTTTGCTTTCTGTCCGGTGTTGCTTCTTTGGGTTAGTTCCGATAACGTCGTGTTTGTGAGGATCCGTTCGACTACGCCCGTTTGTCTTCTTCATGGACTCGTTCCTCTTCCTTGCGGGATCTCGGGCAAGATGACCATACCCTCGAAATCACTTCTATCTTTGCTTGCTAGTTGCTCGCTCTTTTGCTATTCCTATGTTGTGATACCTACCACTTGCTTATCATGCCTCCCATATTGTTAAACCAAGCCTCTAACCAACCTTGTCCTAGCAAACCGTTGTCTGGCTATGTTACCGCTTTGCTCAGCCCCTCTTATAGCGTTGTTAGTTGCAGGTGAAGATTGGAGTTTGTTCCTTGTTGGAACATGGATATTTTGTTGGGATATCACAATATCTCTTATTTAATTAATGCATCTATATACTTGGTAAAGGGTGGAAGGCTCGGCCTTATGCCTGGTGTTTTGTTCCACTCTTGCCGCCCTAGTTTCCATCATATCGGTGTTATGTTCCCGGATTTTGCGTTCCTTACGCGGTTGGGTTATAATGGGAACCCCTTGACAGTTCCCTTGAATAAAACTCCTCCAGCAATGCCCAACATTGGTTTTACCATTCACCACCTAGCCTCTTTTTCCCTTGGGTTTCGCGGACTCAAGGGTCATCTTTATTTTAACCCCCCCCCCCCCGGGCCAGTGCTCCTCTGAGCGTTGGTCCGAACTGAGCTGCCTGCGGGGCCACCTCGGGGAAACTTGAGGGTTGGTTTTACTCGTAGCTAGTCTCATCTGAGTGTGCCCTGAGAATGAGATATCTGCAGCTCCTACCAGGATTTGTCGGCACATTCGGACGGTGTTGCTGGACTTTTTTTACCATTGTCGAGATGTCTTGTAACCGGGATTCCGAGTCTGATCGGGCCTTCCCGCTAGAAGGAATATCCTTCGTTGACCGTGAGAGCTTGTGATGGGCTAAGTTGGGACACCCCTGCGGGGATTTGAACTTTCAAAAGCCGTGCCTGCGGTTATGGGCAGATGGAAATTTGTTAACGTCCGGTTGTAGAAAACCTGAAGTTGACCTTAATTAAAATGCATCAACCGCGTGTGTAACCATGATGTTCTCTTCTCGGCGGAGTCCGGGAAGTGAACACGGTGTTGGAGTTATGTTTGACGTAGGTTGTTCTAGGATCACTTCTTGATCATAGTTGTTCGACCGTGCTTTTGCCTTCTCTTCTCGCTCTCATTTGCGTTGTTAGCCACCATATATGCTAGTCGCTTGCTGCAGCTCCACCTCATGCCTTTTACCCTTCCTATAAGCTTAAATAGTCTTGATCGCGAGGGTGTGAGATTGCTGAGTCCCCGTGGCTCACGGATACTTCCAAAACTAGCTTGCAGGTGCCGATGAGACCGTGCAGATGACGCAACCAAGCTCTGGAGGAGCTCGACGGAGATCTTGTCCTTTGTGTTGTTTCGTTCTAGTTGATCAGTAGTGGAGCCCAATTGGGGTCGATCGGGGATCTGTGTACCATTTGGGGTAGTCTTCTTTTATTTTGGTTCCATAGTCGGACCTTGTTTGTATCTGGATGATGTAATGCTTTATTCATGTAATTGTGTGAAGTGGCGATTGTAAGCCAACTATGTATCTCTTTCCCTTATGTATTACATGGGTTGTCTGCGAAGATTACCTCACTTGCGACATTGCTTTCAATGCGGTTATGCCTCTAAGTTGTGCTTCGACACGTGGGAGATATAGCCGCATCGAGGGCGTTACATATTGACAGGTAGTTGTTCATGTACCATCACCCTGCAGCTTATTTTCCTTTGCCCTCCATTTTCTACACATAAGATATATATTTACTCTTACCATAAGGTTGGATAACACTGATGGTACTGAAGAAGTTTAGCTCTGCATTGCTCTTTGCTGTACCTTTTGCTTGTATCGATGTACTTACATTTATAGCTACTTGGTTATGTAGCATCATTCTTCATCTTATCTTAAATATTCTCCATTTTTTCTTATATTGTCACATCTATATTTACTCTTAACAAAATGTAGAATAAAGGCAATGCTTATGAAGAAGATTGTGTGGTAAACTTATTGAATTGCCCCCCCCCCCATCAGCATGGACAAGGGCTTTATAGAGCGTGCCTTCACCAATAATTTAAGTTTGTCCTTCTCAAGGCTTCAAACTTTGTTGTGTATATTTGGTTAGGCATGACTGCAACAGCTGTTTATTTTTGGCATTTGCATCAAATTGCATGTTTAAATTTATTATGTACTCCAGTTCATAAACAAAAGTTTGTCCTTCTCAATTTAAGTTTTCAGTTGTACAACCAAGTTCCTTCTTCATACCATGTAAATTAAACTATATAGAGCAAGGGATAAATTGATAGCACACTAACCATTGATACTTATGAGTTCTTCATCTGTAATCCAGTGGTGTAGTGAAGCTGCCAACTCCTTCACAATGTCATTTCCTGCCATGTCTTGCCTGAACAATACCATATTGTGTTAATGCTATTTTAAACTGTGTCACTTTATTCGTTAGTAAGAAATGTGATGAATTGTCAGCACTGATACTTATATGTGCAAAACCTGTCATCTATCTGGTTGTTTATCTTTCAGAGTGAGGAGGATATAAGTGTCAAACAAGTGCAGTCTCACCAGCTTGCTCAGCTGCTTGCGCTGCAGCTCCCGAGCAGGGCTAACCTTCCTTGAACTCTATTGAAGTGATGTCGGTTTTGTATACTATTTTGTCGGCATGTTTAGTTGCACTGGTGGGGATCTTTGATGCCCAGTGTATGTAATCTGTTGTCTGCTTGTGCTTTATTATCATAGTGGCGAACTTTGATGCCTAGTGAATGTAATATGCCGTAATTTCTTAATTGTATAGTCTAGGTTTTTTCTTATTCACGATGCTGCAGTTATTTTACTGTATATATATCACGTCTTCGCAGTAAACCGGCCAAACCGTAAAATTAAGGTACATAATCGGGCCGTCATGCAAATCACCATGTATGATCCGCATCATGGGCCCCGTCATCTTGGTCCGTTAACATGCCTAAATGTAAACTAGCCCACTAGTAGATTCAGGTCTTTAATAGGCCGAGTAAACCGCCGGCCCTATTTTCCCAAGAAAACTCAATGGGCCTTTAGGAGGCTGAAAAGTAGGTTGGGCCTGAAGCGTGCCGAACAGCTCACGAGCTGGCAGCAGGCCAAAATAGACCCCGGCCCATGAATGTGCCAATCAAATCATGGGCTTGTAACAGGCCAAAATTGTCTCGGTCCTTGTTTGGCCCAATCAGATTATCGACTACGAGCAGGCCGGATCCAAACCGGGCCGTAGTTAGGCCCAACTATATGATGGGCTTTTAATAGGCTGAAATTAATATAGGGCCAAAATGTTAAACGGGCCCTTAACTGGCCAAAACTAATATCAGGCTGAATTACTAAATGGGTCTTTAGCAAATGGGCCCAAAAGCATAGCGTCTAATTGACGGGCCGAATCTGATACGAGCCATAATTTTGCTTAAAGCCTCTTAAAGGGCTGGACCTGATCTGGGCCGTAATGTGGCCCAAAACGTGGTAGGCTTTTAACGGGCCGGATCTCATATGGGCCATTATTAGGCCTGGAACATGGCAGGCCATTAATGGACCAGATCAAATATGGGCCGGCATTTGGCCCAAAACATGGCAGCCAGTTAATGGGCCGGCCTACTAGGGTCCTCAAAATCTTGTGGGCCTACAGCTGGGTCGGCCCATTAATGTCGGCAAAATGTCATGGGCCTTTCGCTGGGCCGGCCCATTATGGTCCACAAAAATCTTGTGGGCCTTCACCTGGGCCGGCCCATTGTGGCCCGCAAAAATCTTGGGGCCTTTACCTGGGCTAGCCCATTATGGCCTACAAAATCTTGTGGGCCTTTAGCTGGGCCATCCCATTATGGTCCGCAAAATCTTGTGGGCCTTTAGTTGGGCCGGCCCATTTAAACTTTATGGGATGGTCCACCTGTTAACATATCATAGGCGCATCTCGCCCATTGGATGAGTGCACCTGTGCCAACACGGAGCTGACATGTGTTTCCTCGAACCAAAACTGGGCCAGATAGCTTAACGGTGTTCCGTTACAGTGGATGCCACGTGTCGGTCACCCTTCACGAAAGCACTTCTATGACGCGCGATTTATCGTCATGGAAGTGGACACTTCCGTGATGATAATTTTGGTAATGTCATGGAACACTTCTACGACAGCGCAGGTATGACTATCTTGATTCTGTCATAAATTTGTCATGGATGTACATGCATGACTGAAAACATGACCTACTGTGACAAACACGTATCATCACGGAAGTCTATTATTTTTGTAGTGCGTGAGGCCTGTTCCCGAGCTCTGAAAGAGGCTCGAGAAGCTGATCACCGTCGTGAGGCCATGGAGAAGCGCGCGTGGGAGCTCCAAGCCTGGAGCACCGTCTTGGATCAGCAAGTGGAGGCACGCAGGGCTGCCCTTGCGTCGTTGAGGGGGATGCCCACCGAGGAGGAAGAGATCCGGAAGCGCGAGGAGGTGCTGGCACTGTAAGCCGTGGAGCGTAGCCTTGAGCTTGAATGGCTGGAGACGAGGGATCGCCAGGTTTCTCAGGTGGAGGATGACGTCGGCGCGCGAGGCCAGGGCCCTGGAGGAGGTCGATCGTCGGGTGGCCGAGGCTCACACGGATCTCGAGAGCAGGTACGACCTGAAGCTGAAGCTCGTGGAAGCTGGGGCCACTAGTAGGACTGCTGCCCTCAAGTCCAGGTTGGTCGAGGTGGAGCGGCGCAAGGAGGCCGCCGCAACAGCCCTGGCGTCAACGCATGCTGTGCTGGCTTCCGCCCGTGCCGAGCTGCTCCCTCTTCGGAAGAGGGTCACTGACGCCGAGTCCGTCGCGCGGCAGGACAAGGAAGAAGTGCTTCAGCGGCGGACGTTGGAGCGTGTGCACGCCCCCATGCTCTAGGACCTCAGGAACAGGGCCAACACCGCCCTAGGCCATATCTGCGATGAGAATGCTCCTCATCCCCATGTGAATGACTACGCTAGCCACCTCCGCTTCTTCGCCGACATGGTGACGCGCCTGGAGAGTCGTTCTGAGAGGGCTCGCCAACTTGTCGAAGAGAGGAGCCGCGGCCTGCTCGGACATGCGTTCTCCCGAGTCTTCAGCCATCTCCAGAACGCCGACCCCAACTTTGTTCTTGATGCCGCCATC
This sequence comes from Triticum urartu, assembly GCF_003073215.2. Taxonomy (NCBI): domain Eukaryota; kingdom Viridiplantae; phylum Streptophyta; class Magnoliopsida; order Poales; family Poaceae; genus Triticum; species Triticum urartu. The sequence goes on from NC_053028.1 coordinate 449,684,080, forward strand.
GCTCCCGTACCCGAGGCCATTCGGGGCGACCTGTCGCGATGGGTGGAAGACAATTTGGACGCGCTGGTCAGGGCCTTCACTTCTGACGATGATGGGGTGGTGGTCATGGCGGACGCAGGCAACGTGGTCGACGACGGGGATGGCGACGCTGTTGGACCTGATGGTGATGCCATCGAAGGTGGCGGCGATGCCAGCGATGGTGGCGGCGATGCAGCGACGCATCTGAGGGCGATCCGGGGGATGCGGCGAGCGACATGTCCGACTGATCCCGTGCTTCCCAGCTATTTGTCCTGCACACAGAAGCTCAGGTGTAGCCCTTGAAGTTGTAAGAGCATTTTTTGGAGGGGAAGCCCCTCTTGTAAATGTGCTACTGCCTTTATTTTGTTAGGTTGAGTTGAATATGTATCTTTGTGGACCCACGTGCCCTGGGGCAAAGTTGTTGTTGCGTTTTACCTTATCCTGGGCGAGCCTAAACCTGCTCGCGAGGTTGGAAGCTCCGGAGGAACTCGCCGAGACAAGGCACTCGCCGAGACATTTGCTTTGAGGGGGGCGCTTGATAAACGAGCGCTAGCCGGGGCAAGGCATGCGCGTGGCGCGTGTATGTCTTGCTCAGCCCCGCTCGCGAGGGGCGCGCGAGGGGGAAGTAGCAGACGCGAGCTCTGAAATAAGGCAAGAACCAAACATCAAGAAAGTGCTCGAACGAGAAAAGGCACCCCCGTGGGCATCAATGAAAATTCAACTTCAACTCAAATCCAAATCCAGAAGGCAAGACTACAAAAAAAGGACCCAAAGCAAATGGCCGCGTCTGGCACCTAGTCTAGTATTCTTGTCTTCAAGTCTTCTCACCAGCGCGGAGCTAAGTGCTGCCACTAGGACGTGGGAGGGAGCCCCCCAGGTCCAAGGGCGGCACTCCTGAGACTCCGGGGCATGTACAACCCCACTCGTTATTACGTGAGACTGTCATGGGCGGCAATCTTCACAGGCGTGAGCCTTACTTCATATCGCCAGAAGAGGGCCCCGCCTAGCGCTGCCCCCGACCACTGTCGGTACGACCGGAGACTAGGACGGCACCAACGAGGGCAGAGGGGACGCCAGCGGCGCCCTCGGAGACCACGGGTCCTCTACCAGGCGTAGGCTTTGGAGCAAATCCTCGACAGAGGGCCTACCTCCGGGGGCGCCTTGTTCCGCGTGGCACTGAGGAGGGGCTTCGTCCCGGCTTCCTTCCTGCAGCCCCCAGCATGCCCCCCTGGAGGAAGGGAGGCTGATGAGCCGGGACCGCCATCTTCCTACTGCGACCTGATCCCCCTGCGTACCATGGTTAGCGTAAGCCTGCTCCTTAGGAATTAGTGGTACCCTGTAGCAGTTGTCGTCGGCGCGGTTGGTGAGGCTCCCGGAGGGGTCCTGAAAGGCGCCGGCTTCTTGCGCCTTCTCCTCCCAGCCCGGCTCGAGGAGTGAGCCAGGGTCGTCTTCCAGCACGTACTCCTGGTCCACCATGCGGGGCACGTAGGCCTCCGAGGCCGCCGCCTCAAAGACCTCGCTGTAGTGCATCACACTCCATGTCGCCCGACCCAGCGTGCCGCCTTGAGGATGGTAGGGCTGCATTCCGCCCGGACTGTAGGTGGCAGTGCTCGTGCACGCACCCAGCAGAGGTGGCGCGGGTGCGAGCGGGCGTGCAGCCCCATTGGTCGCGCTGGTGTCGATGAAGCCTGGTGGTGCACCTGTAGGCACGCGGACACGGCGTGGCCCTCCATGCGACCTGGCCGTAGCTCATGGCGTGAGTAGAAAACAGAAGGGCTGCGCTCCTGAAGCTGCGGCATCCGGTAGCTCGGCAACGCGCTCCAGCAGTGTATCCCAGCTGCTCTCCATTAGCCGACATCATAGTAGCTCCCGTGCGGCGTGGCTTGCGGCCCTTGCAGCAGCCCGCACCTATCATGGGGTGAGGGTGGACGGCGCCTGGCCGCGCCGCCCGCGCTGCGTAGTGTCAAGCGGCGCTCGTGCCACATGGAGCGCGGGGTTGAGGTCTTCCTGGGCAGGCGGCGCCGCCCGGGTCAGCCAGGCTGCCCAGCGGTGGGCGTTGGTCCTTGAGTCGTCGGACATCGGAACTGCAGAGCGTCGGTGAATCGACTGGCGGGAGAGAAGCTCTGGCGCATCCCTACCTGGTGTGCCAAATGTCGGATCATGGGTTTCGGCAAAACCCTCAAGGTTCAAACACTGGGGTGCGCGCGAAGATCTCCCCCTACCGATCCACGTCCTAGCTCAGCTAAGATCTTACGGGCTAACTCGACGAACTCACAACACAGAGGACACAAGATTTATACTGGTTCGGGCCACCGTTGCGGTGTAATACCCTACTCGAGTGTGGTGCGGTGGATTGCCTTTCGGGCTGAGGATGAATAGTACAAGGGGAAGAACAGCCTCCTGAGGAGAGGTGTTCTTGTGCTTGGTGAACTTGTGGTTGTCCTGGTCTCTCTCGATCTCACCTCCCTCTAGCTATGGTGGTGGCTAGTCCTATTTATAGAGGCCCTAGTCCTCTCCCCAAATATTGAGCGGGAAGGGAGCCAACAATGGACAATTCGAAAGGGGACAGCTAGTATAGCTTATCCTGACAAAAGCAGTCTTCGCTTGCCAAAGGCTCTGGTGGTGACGCCGTCTTGGGCTCCACGGTGACCTCCGTTTTGCCGTCCTGCTAGTCTTGGTCTCGTTGCACCGATATGGAAACCTTTGCGTGACGCCTCGGTACTCCGCGCCTGCGCTTGCTTCTTAGCACCGAAGAGGAAACAAGGACACTGAGCGCGCTGGCGCCCGCCTGGCGCCCGCCTGGCCTTGGTCGTCATGGCTCACGTTACTAGAACCTCGCGAGGTTCGCCTGGCCTTGAACTCTCTGCCCCTCGTGAGCCAACCTGGTGAGGCCGCTCCTGAGGAGGTCTTGTGTCGCTCGCCTCGTGAGGCTTGGCCCCTAGCAAGGGTCTTGAGTCCTTGCTGGTGAAGATGGGCTGTACGGGCCCGATTGCAGAGCCACGCCGTGGGCTGCAGGCAGTCAAGTCTGGGGACCCCCATTCCCAGAACACCGACAGACCCAGGGTGAGTTGCCGGAGGATGAGGTCTTTGCTAGACAGATAACCCGATTGTCTAAATCAATGTCAATTATCAATGGGGAGCTGCATCATCGTAGTGTCATAGGGGCGTTTCAACGCTATATCTCTCCAGAATAAGGTTGTGAGATTTTACGAGAGATCCACAAAGGAGATTGTGGTCATCATGCTGGCTCTAAATCTCTTGTAGCCAAGGTTTTTCGTCATGGGTTCTATTGGTTGACGGATCATGCTGATGCTGAGGATTTGGTAAGCATATGTGACGGCAGTCAAAAAATTTCACGACGAGGTCATGTGCCGGCTCAAGAATTGAGGATGATTCCAATTACTTGGCCATTTGCAACATGGGGGCTTGATATGGTTGGGCCCTTTAAGAGGTCAAAGGATAAGAAGACTCACCTCTTGGTGGCAGTTGATAAGTTTACTAAGTGGGTTGAAGCAGAGCCGGTTAGTAAATGTGATACAGCAATGGCGGTTCAATTCATGAAGAAGGTGATCTTCCATTTTGGCTTTCCACATAGCATTATAACATATAATGGTACTAATCTCTCTAAAGGCGCTATGTAAGAGTTTTGTCAACGGGAGCATATCCGGCTTGACATTTCCTCTGTGGCTCACCCTCAATCAAATGGTCAGGCAGAATGAGCAAATCAGGAGATTCTGCGAGGTATCAAGCCCCAGCTTATGGTTCCTTTGCAGAGAACGTCGGGTTGTTGGGTGGAGGAATTACCCTCAGTGTCATGGAGCATCAGTACGACCCCCAACAGGTGTACGGGTTACACAACTTTTTCATGGTTTATGGGGCAGAGGCGGTTCTCCCTAGTGACATCCATCACGATTCACCCCGGGTGGCGGCTTATGTTGAGGCTGACAATGAAAGGGCGCGTCAAGATGCACTTTACTTATTGGATGAGAAGCATGATCTCACGGCTGCTCATTTGGCGATTTATCAGCAAAACTTACGTTGTTATCACAGCCGCCAGGTCAAAACCAGAACCTTTCAAGAAGGCGATTTAGTGCTCCGGCTCATATAAGATCAGACAGATATGCACAAGTTATCACCACCTTAGGAAGGACCTTTCATGGTCAGCAAGAATTTACATAATGGGTCATAGTACCTTATCGATGTTCGAGACAACAAGGACTCACGCACATCAGAGGAGGAGACCCGTCGGCCGTGGAACATTGCTCATCTTCGGCCCTACTATACTTGAGCCACCGGCTCTCATGATGTACATAGTTACCTGATGTATATAATATAAGCAGTATAATAAAGCCAGCATGCCTGACAATTCAGGGCCTCTCTCGTTTCTCTTCATCGAAGTTGAGTCTTTATCATCATATTCATTTAAGAGGCTCGATGCCCAAGTTTCAGGAACCAAAGAGAGTTGGATGCATAGCACAACTCAAACATAGGTCCCTAACGAGCACGATTTGTAAGCATGTCACTTGGGGGCTTCCTGTTCAAACATAGGAATATTCGACCAAAGAGAACATAGCGTTACTACCATCTTGACCAGGTTTGTTCAAACATAGGCGTATTAGACCAAAGAGAACAAACTCTGACCGGGTCATCCTACCTGCAACCAGTTGCTTCAACTCCATCAGGTTATCCAGATTGACCCGCCGAACTCTTAACGATCAGTCTTTACGGCGTATTCAACCAAGATCTGAGCTTGATTAAGGTTCAAACGGCGGCTTGTCATGCGAGAGCATGGTTTATAGATAGTCAGGACGAATGCAGGCTTCATAAGCCTCCTTCCTTGGAACTTGGATAAATCAGCCCGTGATGTATGATGTTACTCTGACCCCGCGTACTCCTGATAAGTCTATAAAGCAAGATATGACTTTATGTGGGTTCAAATGTCGATTGGGTACTGTGAGTCAGGCTCACGAAATGCATGGACAATCCAGTGGCTCCGGCTAGTTTCATTGAAGAAGACACTTTGGCTTAGCAGCCTACAAAAGCCTTGAATTTCTTTTGATTTCTTATTTATACTCTTTACATGGTTTTTTCGTTGCCTTCTAGTTTTTAAAAGTCAGGCCCAGCTGCCCTGTATACGGCTCATATTTGAAGCATACTTTGGGTTTCTGCAACCCGTCAGGAGGACAGACTCTAAGTCGCCAGAGTATCATGTTTAGAGATATAGCTCTAACACCTATAACTGCATGAAGCTGATAAACCGGCACTCTAAGCATATACTACAGGTATGACATCTTATTTCACAATTGTCAGATTGGCCCTGGTTATGGACTTTTCAACCTCAGTAGCTTTAATTGGGTATCATGACCCGCCCAGCGGTAAGCTTCCAGGGCGCTTGTATTTTCTTTGCCTGCATGATAATAATCATTCAGATCTGCATAAGTCAAAGGCTATCATATTTATAAGGGTTTTTAAACCGGCAGATCAGCATTATTAAGTAAAAGGCAGAAACGAGAACGATGGCACAGTAGATTCAAGTTTAGCTACCCTATTACATGGCTCCATGAGCCGAATGATATCAAGTGTTTTTCAAAGAACAAAGGTATAAACATCCCGGTGGATCATTCTTCTTAGACTGGTTCTGGATCATCCATTGCCGGTTCTTCGTCCTCCTCTGCCGTCTGGAAGTTTGGTTTCGACCAATCAAAGCCACGCAAGGCATAGAATTCAGCTTTGTCATCAATAAGATTGGACGGGTCAATTTCAGGAGTGAAAGTGTACTGACGAATCGGAGGAATCAAATCCATCACTTCATCGTAAGCCGGCTGATATTTGGAGAGATTGGTTTCTTTAGCAATGACTGTCGCATGAGGACGGATTCCTTTAACACAAGCAGCGAAGTCTTGTTGATCAAAAGAAGGACCATCTTCCTTCAGACTTGGATATCCACTGGCTACATCGGCCGGGTCTAACTGCGGTACCCACGACTTAGCACGGCTCAAGGCTGTCACAGCACCGGCTCTCGCACAAGACTGTTTTATCTCTTGAATTCTGGTGGGCAGGATTGACAATTTCCTCAACACATCACTTAACAGATTCGGTCCTTGATTAACCGGGGAGATGGTAGCCAATGAACGTTGAGCTCCATTATACAACTGCTCGACAAGAGTATATATCGCCTTGAGTTCACAAGCATGTCCTGGTTAAGGTTGGTACTCCTGGGACCTGAGTAAATCACAGATCGGTTAAATGGCGGTTTATATTGCTACGACAAGTACTCACTTTGGATGAATAACAAGGCGACTCACCAAAGATAGCAGAAACCATCTGAGATACACGGTGTTTTAAGCCGGTGAGCTCAGTGGTTACCTCTTCAAGAGTTGCCTCTGCTTTTTTAGCTCGCTGTATTAAGACAGTCTTTTCTTCAGCCAAGTCTCTTTTCTCCATCTCAAAATTGGTCTTCAGCTTTTTCGACTCAGCCATGCTAAACTGGAACTGTGACTCAGCCTTTTGGGTCTCGGTTTCCTGAGTCGCCAGCCAGGTCTTTGCATCATTTAATTGAGATTCCAGTTCAGCAGTAGCAGCCTGCATGAAGCGCAGAGTTGTCAAACACATTCATGGTGGATTACAATAATATAAGTCCCAAGCCCTTTGCAAGCAACAACACTTGGCACTTGGGGGCTAATGTCTGTCAAAGCAATTTTTTCAAGTGAACGGCTCTTATGAATAAAGTCCCAAGCACTTTGTAAGCAACACTACTTGGCACTTGGGTGCTAATGCATATTTCTTGTATCTTATTAATGATGAGTCGGATGTGCTATAAACAGTCTCAACCGACTCATGGGGACTATGCAGTTAAGCTCTACTTTCTTACACAATGATAAACAGAACCGGCTCATTCATGCCGATTAAGCCGGCCCTTGGGGACTACGGATGCAAAAGTTAAACTGATGAACATCCAGTTTAATTCTAAACCGGACTTAGAGGGAGTCTACGACAGAAGCTTATGGATTCTTGTAAGTCTAAAGCCTATTCAATCTTCTCATAGCCAGTAGACATGGGGGCTGGCAGGATATACATAACTTATTTAAAAGCTGGAAGTCATACCTCATATTTTTGATGCATCTGTTTGACCATGTCAATCTCAAGGTCGCGACTGGAATGAACTTGGTTAAGATAACCAGACAATACTTCATTGACGGTCAGTTGAGAGTAGTCAGCAATGTCAAATTTCATCTTTCGCCTCTCAATGAACTCGTCTTTAGCGGAGTGCTTAGCCAAGACAGTTGGGCGTCCCGGTTCTCTGAAGCTGGTGCCAGTAATGATAACATCTTCACCATGTTCTTCTGGCGGCTTAAGTAGATTGGATGACTCGGTGAGCACAGGATTGGCATCAGTATGATCACATGAGAAGTCATGAATTTTAGGCGGAGTGTCAGTGGCGGGTTCTTCTGGCTGTTTGTCAGAACGCTCAGGTGCAGGGGCTTGCTGCTCCGGCTCAGCAATTTCAGGTGCCTCAGTTGGCTTGGTCACCTTTGCCTTCTTGTTAGGCTTTGCTTGACCACTGCACGGGTTATGACAGGTCAGTATAAATAGAAGATTATAAAGAGCTATAGAGTAAAATTAATTGCCATTACCCATGGGCAGTTTGAAAAGCCGGCAACTCGGTTTGCGATGAGTCGCCAGAGGAAGAACGGGCAAGTTCCTGGTCAATAGTCATCAACAGAGTTAAGTGATAGGCAAATGAGACCTGCCAGCAGGTTAAAGGAGCAAGTTAAAAAAGAACCTCATTTCACTGTTTTCGAGGAGCAAGAGTGTTTGGTAAACTGGAGGACAATTCTTCACCCCCACCGGTCCGGGTCTGACATCGATTCTCGTGTTGCTATCGTTTCAAAAGAAAGTGAGGATCTAAATAAGCCAAGGGGTGTGAAAACCTTACTTTCCGGGTTACTTGCCGAAATTTCTGTCTTGGCAAAGGGTCTGAGCTGGAGGAAATAATAGTTACCTCTTCTTCATCTACTTGGCTGGCTCCCGTGTCATCATGATAATAGTCAGTTTCAATAAGATGATTTAAAAACAAGCCAAGAGAGTCAAGGGTTACCTCCGACTCAGAGGTGTCATCCAAATTAAGCATATCAGAGGCGCTTGGTTTGTTTTTCTTCTTGGTCGTCTTCCTAACGGTTTTCTTGGCGGCTTTCTTCGCAGCCTTGGCCTTCTTGGCAGCTTCATGATCATATGTCTTCTTCCAAAAATAATACTTACCTTGTAAAAGTCATCAAAGGTTGAGTTAGCAAAATGTTTGAATAATGAAGTAAATGTAAATAAGTTCAGAGACTCACATCTAGTGGCGGGTTAAGTTTGTAGAAAGGGTTTAGACCCAGTTTGCTGCAATCCTCGGAATCTTCATTCAAGAGCGTTCTTGTTATTTCAATAATTGCGTCATCAGACAGACGCAAAGGGCTATGCCGTAATGGATCCTTTGTGCCGCTTGAGTGTGTAGACATTAACCCTGGCCGACGGCTCAAGGGTATGATCCGCCAGGCAACCCAGCATCGAACTAAGTCAATGCCAGTTAATCCATTTCCCAGCAGAGCCTTAACTTTCGCTATGGTGGGCGCAAGTTTTCTATGTTCAGTGGCTGAGAGCTTTCTCGGAAGATCATGCTTCGGGTCAAGACGTTCAGCGCATTAACCCGGTAATGGATTCTCGTGAGCCAAAGAAGTATCTTTGCAGTAAAACCTTGTCTGATTCCAATCTTTTGGGTGACTCGGTAGGTAGGCATAAGGGAAGATGGTTTCTCTTCTGCGTTGAATCGAAATTCCGCCAAGTTCCAAGCTAGGATTGTTCGTGAACTCATTCTGGCGGTTCAAATAAAAGTATTCTCTGAAAAGCTCAACACTGGGCTCTTCTTGAAGGTATACTTCACAGAAGACTTGAAAGTTGCAGATATTTGACACAGAGTTGGGTTCAATGTCTTGAGGATGGAGCTGGAAGAAGTGTAGGGCATCTCGGAAAAACTTAGAGCCGGGTGGTGAGAAGCCTCGGTTCATATGATCTGTAAATACAATCACTTCGCCCTCCTTCAGTTGAGGTCTTTCTTCGCCCGATTCATTGGCACGATGGTGCATGACATTCTTCTCTGGCAAATATCTGATTTTGACAAAGTCTTTCAGAATGCCCTCAGTGACAATGGAGGGAACCCAGTTGCATGCATAGAATGTGTTTGGCGGCATTGCGAAGAGAGAAAGCCTAAAGAAACGGAAATTTTGACCGGTTCAAATCAGATTGGTGAAATCACAGGTGAACAGTTACAGTATATATTTTCAGAATAGCGGCTTAAGTGAGGACTAATGATATATGAGTAATTATAAGCCGTACATGTAAGCCGCCATGACATGTACTGGTATTCAGGATCTGACAAGAGCAAAATTTTACTAAGTGTTGGGACAAATAGGTTTCGCGGATTCAGGCTATGAGATTGGATCTGCAACTATTTAGAGAAATGGAATAAAATCTAAACCTAAGGTGGCGGCAGCAGAAGAGTGGGGGTGTTCAGATGAGAACTATTGCAAGAAAGATATGGTCTGATATCAAAAATAAGTGCTAAAACAGTTACCACGTAAGGTTTTTGTGGTTTTTCGGATCTAAGCCATGAATCTAAGCAAGAAGAAAGAAGGGCAGTGACGAACACCTATGAGCACTGAAACCCGAATGACAGATCTATGGTGAAGAAAGGGAAGACTTACTAATGCTGATGAGATAGCGGAGAGGCGCCGCGGTGTTCCGGTCCGTTCAGGGTGATGCAGCGGCCGGAGTTGATGAAGAAGATGAAGGTCGACGGTGGCGGAGTTCGAGTGCACTGGGACGTCGCGAGGAGGAAGAAGAAGGAGAGAAGGCAAAGGGGGAGAATGAGAAGTGAGCTCATGGCCCTATTTACTAGGCCGAAAGGATAAGTGGCATGTGCGGGAATCGAGGAGACAAAAAATGGATGTGTGATGGTGTAAGCGCCTCGATTTTTGGAAAGGTCAGTTAAGAAAAAGATTTATTTGGGCCATGCGTCGTATTAATTATAGGTGACGTCTCGGCAGGTTACCATGATTTCCGGAGATGATGTCATGGCGGGTTATAGCATGGCACAGGAAGATGAAGAAGTATTTTTTCTAAATGTTGAAGATTGACATGAACAAGTTCAAATCAACCTGGGGCCTAATGTTGGGGATATGACTATCAGATATGACCCACCAAGGAGGGGCCGGGTCATCCATTATGTCGGTTCATCTAAAATGAAGCCCAAGAGTATACTAAAGATGGCGGTTCATAAATAGGCTTGTTAAAAGGCCCAAATCTAGAGGCGGCTTAAGGCCCGTAAGTGTAAATCGCCATGTATATGTAAACTTGTATTATAAGGCATGTAAGATGAGTCACCTAGCCGGAAACGTTGTATGAGCCGGCCGAGACTCTGTAGGCCGCAGGGCATCAACCCATGTATATAAGGGGACGACCCGGCAGCGGCTTAGGGCAAGAAACAACAAGTCGAAAGCTAGGCAAAGCGCGTTTGCTCCCTGGTAATCGAAACCCTAGCAATACCACCTCAAACTGGAGTAGGCCTTTACCTTCACCGCAAGGGGCCGAACCAGTATAAACTCCCAGTGTCCTTTGTCCCGTCAAACCCCTTTAAGCTAACCTCGTCGCAATGGCTCCACAACTAAGTCCTTCTACAAGGACATCTGCTGTGAAACTTCCACGGCAAACGCCGTGCCAAGCCTACTCATGCGAGGAATCCCAAGGAAAGACAACCAGCGCGCGGCTCCCGTGGCAACAAGGGCGATTGCGGGTGGGTCATCGAAGTACCAGATAAGCAGGTGATAACCATAGAATGACTCAAGCAAAGGGGCAGGTTAGCTTAGATAGATGCAAGAACGATACATGCCACTGGGACGGACCCGAGCGGCCTCGGGATGATGCAGCCCGAGGGGCGCCCCCAGCAGGGTAAGCTAAAGATGCAAAAGGATACACGTCACAGGGACAGACCCGTGTGACTTGGGGATAATGTTGCCCGAGGAGCGCCCCCAACTGAATGAACTAGAGAGAGTCACCTGATACCGTAGTTGGAGTGGTGTTGGAGTAGCTGATCGTGCACGATGAAGGAGTCGTTCCTCACGAGCCGCCAGGGCCATGAGCCTCAGGAGGCTCCGGGGGCTTGGGTGGTTCCTTACGGACCGTCGCCATCTCCGCCAGGACAGCGTGATGTCGGGCCTCCTGAGCCACCTGAATGCTCTGCAGGTGGCGCGAGAAGGTGACGGCCACGTTTGGAAAGCCAAACGGCATGCGTACGTAGGTGTGAGGTGGACCCTCGCACTAACCAACGCGTGAAGGCCAGAAGCGCTTTGCCGTGTTGAGCCCTGGAATGTCGACGCAGACGCGTAGCCCGCCGGGATGGGGAGCTGCACCGGGTGGTGGGCGGCGGTCACCACGTATGGCCCTTGCCTCTTGAAGGTCCTTGGTCGCCTTGACGATGACTCCTGAGCACCGGGCGCTCCTCGCCTAGTGCCCTCCTAAGGGAAACGTGCGGCGAAGCACGCCTCCACATGGTGCCCGAGCGCCCCCCTCGTGATGCTGTCTAGGTCTGAGGCCCTCCAGAAGAGGGCCCGTGAGCCTTGCCCAAGGAGGGCACTAGGCGCTCCTTCCTATGCGAGGGAAGGAGGCGCCCTAGCTGCGAGCATGGATCCTAAGGTGGTGCCGCTGGAGACGCTGCTCTCCTGAGGCCCTAGGTGGAGTAGCTGCTTCTTCTTCTTGGGGATGGCCTCAGGATGGTACAGGGTGCCTTCGTTGTTGGGGTCTTCAGCTTCTACAGCTTGGTAGGCAAACTCGAGGGAGCACACCGCATCTCCTTCTTCATAGGGGATCGTGATGACACCACCACACCCTGGCATCTTGAGGATGTTGTAGCTGTGTTGGGTCACTTCCATAAACTTGGCCAATGCTGGGTACCCAAGGATGTCGTTGTATGGCAGACGGATGTGGGCAATGTCGAAGTCGATGAGCTCGGTGCGGTAGTTGTTACGCTGGCTGAAGGTGACAGGGAGGCGGACCTGCCCTATCGGGGTGGTGGAGCCGTCAGTCACTCCTGAGAAAGGCTTGGTAGGCTATAGCTAATCGTATGGCACTTGGAGGCTATTGAATGTCTCGACGGACATGACATTGAGCCCTACGCCGCCGTCGATGAGGGTCTTGGTGACTTGGGCATTGCTGGTGACAGGTCAACAAATCATCGAAAGGACGCCGGCGATCGCCACACACTTGAGCTGGTCCAACGAGCTGAAGGTGATGGAGCACTTGGCCACCTGAGCGGGCGCGTGGCCTTGAGCCTGGGAAGGGCCGCGTTCACCTCACGAGCAAACCACTTGAAGATGCGTTGGGAAGCTGGGGCCTGTGCACCGACCAAGATGCAGGCGATAACACGTGGCTCCTGGAAGCCCCCAGCCCGCTCGTCCTGATGGTGGTCGCCGTTCCTCCTTGGTGGTTCCGGCAACAGAGGGAGGCCAGCATTGCCCTAAGGATGGTCCTCACGAGGCTGGTCCCTCCAGGCGCCCTCGTGAGGCTGTTCTTGCCAATTGTTCTTGCGAGACTGGTCGCACCACTCCTAACGGGGGCCGTGGTCGACTCAGCATCCCCCACTCCGTCCTCTTCCTCGGACGTAGCCCCGGTCATTGTGCTCGGGGCGCCGACCGAAGCGTCCATCTCCAATGGCCCTGAGCTCTTGATAGTCGTGGGTGTTGTGGCTGTGTACGTTGTGGAAGGCGCAGACCGGATGGCTGCTGTTAGACGACTTGGGGTGGTCCCGACGCGCTTCGTGTCCGGCTCCGCCACGAGCACGGCTACTCCCTTGTGCTTCACGTCCTTGGCCTTGGATTTCTTCTCTTCTGGGTCGGTAGCAGGGAGATCGAGGAGCGAGAGGCACGCCTCCTCAGCTCTTGCACACTTGGTTGCCATGTTGAACATCTCCAGTGTCGTGCATAGCTCCTCATGGATGGCGAGATCCTCCTTCATCTTGACGTCGCGAACACCATTTGAGAACGCTAAAATTATGGCCTCATCCATCACCCTGGGAATCTTGAGGCGAACGATGTTGAAGCGCTGGATGTACTTCTGTAGGGTCTCTCCTAGCTGTTGCTTGATGCGGCGCAGGTCAACCGCGGCCGGTGGGTGGTCGCGAGTGCCCTGGAAGTTGGAGAGGAAGCGGTCGCGCATCTCACCCTAGCAGGAGATTGACTCGAGGGCAAGTTCAGGAGCCACGAGCGAGCACCATCCTTGAGAGCCATGGGAAACCAGTTCGCCATGACTTTCTCGTCGCCGATGGCCACCTCGATGCTCATCTCGTAGAGATGCAAGAACTCCGCAGGTCGGGGGTGCCGTCGTAGCGTGGGGGCAGGTATGGCTTGAACTTGCCTGGCCAAACGACGCTACACAGCTCTAGAGTGAAGGCACGGCAGCCTACTGTGGCCATCGGGGCCCGCCGCGGGGGCAAAGCTTGATCTTGACGCCCATGCAGCACCGCCGCAGGCGGCACGCGGTCTTGACGTGGTGGCGCCGTGAGTTCAAGAGCGTTTTTCGGCGGTCGGGGAACTTCCTGGCAGCTTCCTTCTTCACACACAGGCACCCGGCGCGACGGGTCGCACCGAGGGGCCGTGCGTCTTGGCACCCGGACGCCTTCTTGGTGTGGAGGTGGCGGAGGCGCTCCATGAGCTACATCGCCCGTAGCTGGGGGAGGGTGAGGCAGCGAGAGAGATGATGCAGGGGAGCCCCCAGCGGTGCTAAGGAGCTCGGCGATGTGGTCCAGCCAGTCCTCCTAGAGGTCTTTGACTGGGCGGTAGCACAGGAGCACGCGTGGCATGAGCAGCGCGTCTTGCGCATCTGTGGGCGCATGACGAGCGTGGGACGATGAGCCGGCCGGAGTCAGCGACGGGGTGGCGGTGCACCCGTCGAGCTACATAGAGGGGTGCAGTGATGATGCTTGTTATTCATTTCCCGCCGGGACGGTGGCGGCGTTGGCAGCGGGTGATGGAGAACGATGGGGAGGCCCGCAGATAGGAGCTGTCTGCGCGACACGGGCGGCCCAGCGCTTGGCGCGGGCTCGGTGTGCGTCCGCCATGGACGTGGTGGAGCAGCGGAGCATGGACCGACGGAAGAAAAGCTTCAGCGCACCCCTACTAGGCACGCCAAATGTCGAATTACGGGTTCCAGCAAAACCCTTGAGGTTCGAACACTGGGGGCGCACGAAGATCTCTCCCCCCTAGCTCACACTCTCACCATGATCTCAAGGCCTAGCTCGCCGAACCCACGGAACAAGGGACACAAGAGTTTATACTGGTTCGGGCCACCGATGTGGTGTAATACCCTACTCCAATGTGGTGTGGTGGATTGCCTTGCAGGCTGTGGATGAACAAGTACAAGGGAAGAACAACCTCCTGAGGAGAGGCGTTCTCGAGCTCGATGAGCTTGTGTGGTTGGGGATGATCTGAATGATCCGTCCAAGATGAGATCCCCCTCCCCATGGTGTTGGCTAGTCCTATTTTTAGAGGCTTGGGTCCTCTTCCCAAATATTAGGCAGGAATGGATCCCACAATGGCCAATTTGATGGGGGACTACTACTACAAGTTATCTTGACAAAAGGTTGTCTTCGCCTGCCAAAGGCTCTGGTGATGACACCGCCGTGGGCTCTGTGGTGAAGGTCGTCCTGCCGTCCTGCTGGTCTTATTCTCATTGCACAGATAAGGAAACCTTTTCCTAATACCTTGGGACTCCTCGTCTGCACCTGCCCCTTTAGCACCAAAGAGGCAACAAGTACTCTGCGCGCGCTAGCGCCCGTCTGGCCTTGGTCGTCATGGCTCACGTCAAGGAAACGTCACGAGGTGCCGCTCGCCTTGATCTCTCTGCTCTTCGTGAGCCATCCTAGTGAGGATGCCCCTGAGGAGGTCCTGTGTCATCCGCCTCGCGAGGCTTGGCCCCTCGCGAGGGTCTGAGTGTTTGTTGATGAAGATGAGCCGTACCAGGCCGCTTGATGAGCCACGCCCTGGGCCGCAGGCAGCCAAGTCTGGGGACCCCCATTCCCAGAACACTGACAATTACATGACCGTGTTCATGAGACTAGTTCTACGGACGTGCTTTGCACATAGGTGGCTGGCGGGTGTCTGTTTCTCCAACTTTAGTTGAATCGAGTTTGACTACGCCCGGTCCTTGTTGAACATTAAAATAGCACACTTGACGAAAAATCGTTGTGGTTTTGATGCGTAGGTAAGAACGGTTCTTGCTAGAAGCCCATAGTAGCCACATCAAACTTGCAACAACAAAGTAGAGGACGTCTAACTTGTTTTTGCAGGGCATGTTGTGATGTGATATGGTCAAGACGTGATGAGATATAAATTGTTGTATGACATGATCATGTTTTGTAAAAGTTATCGGCAACAGGCAGGAGCCTTATGGTTGTCGCTTTATTGTATGAAATGCAATCGCCATCTAATTGCTTTACTTTATCACTAAGTGGTAGCGATAGTCGTAGAACCAATAGTTGGCGAGACGACAATGATGCTACGATGGAGATCAAGGTGTCAAGCCGTTGACGATGGAGATCATGACGGTGCTTTGGAGATGGAGATCAAAGGCACAAGATGATGATGGCCATATCATGTCACATATTTTGATTGCATGTGATGTTTATCTTTAATGCATCTTATTTTGCTTAGTACGGCGGTAGCATTATAAGATGATCCCTCACTAAATTTCAAGGTATAAGTGTTCTCCCTGAGTATGCACTGTTGCTATAGTTCATCGTGCCGAGACACCAAGTGATGATCGGGTGTGCTAATCTCTATGTTCACGTACAACGGGTGCAAGCCAGTTTTGCACATGTAGAATACTCGGGTTAGACTTGACGAGCCTAGCATATGCAGATATTGCCTCGGAACACTGAGACCGAAAGGTCGTACATGAATCATATAGTAGATATGATCAACATAGTGATGTTCACCATTGAAAACTACTCCATCTCACGTGATGATCGGACATGGTTTAGTTGATATGGATCACATGATCATTTAGATGACTAGAGGGATGTCTATCTAAGTGGGGGTTCTTAAGTAATATGATTAATTGAACTTTAATTTATCATGAACTTAGTCCTAATAGTATTTGTATATCTATGTTGTAGATCAATAGCTTGCGTTGTAGCTCCCCGTTTATTTTTTGATATGTTCCTAGAAAAAAATAAGTTGAAAGATGATAGTAGCAATGATTCGGACTGGGTCCATGATCTGAGGACTATCCTCATTACTGCACAGAAGAACTATGTCCTTGATGCACCGCTAGGTGATGGACCTATTGCAGGAGCAGATGCAGACGTTATGAATGTTTGGCAATCTCGGTATGATGACTACTTGATAGTTTAGTGCACCATGCTTTACGGCTTAGAACTCGGACTTCAAAAATGTTTTGAACGCCACGGAGCATATAAGATGTTCCAAGAGCTGAAATTGGTATTTCAGACTCATGCCCGAGTCGAGAGGTATGAGACCTCTAACAAGTATTTTACCTACAAGATGGAGGAGAATATCTCAACCAGTGAGCATGTGCTCAGAATGTCTGAAAGTGGGAGTTAATCTTCCAGATAAGATAGTGATTGACAGAATTCTCTAGTCACTATCACGAAGTTACTGGAACTTCGTGATGAACTATAATATGCAAGGGATGACGAAAATGATTCTCAAGCTCTTCATGATGCAGAAATCGGCGAAGGTGAAAATCAAGAAAAGCATCAAATGTTGATGGTTGACAAGACCACCAGTTTCAAGTAAAAGGGCAAGGAAAGAATGGGAACTTTAAGAACGACAAGCAAGTTTTCACTCCCGTGAAGAAGCCCAAAGCTAGACCCAAGCCTGAAACTAAGTGCTTCTACTACAAAGGAAATGGTCACTAGAAGCGGAACTGCCCCAAATACTTGGCAGATAAGAAGGATGGCAACGTGAACAAAAGTATATATGATATACATGTTATTGATGTGTACTTTACTAGTATTCATAGTAGCCCCTGGGTATTTGATACAGGTTCAGTTGCTATGATTAGTAACTCGAAAAAGGAGTTACAAAATGAACAAAGGCTAATTGAGGGCGAGGTGACGATGTGTGTTGGAAATGATTCCAAGGTTGATAAGATCACCATCGCATACTCCCTCTACCTTCGGGATTAGTATTGGAACTAAATAAATGTTATTTGGTGTTTGCGTTGAGCATAAATATGATTGGATCATGTTTATTGCGATACGGTTATTCATTTAAGGTAGGGAATAATTGTTGTTCTGTTGACATGAATAAAATCTTCTAAGGTCTTACATCCAATGTAAATGATTTACTGAATCTCGATCATAGTAATACACATAATATTGATGCCAAAAGATGCAAAGTTAATAATGATAGTGCAACTTATTGGTGGCACTGCCATTTAGGTCATATTGGTGTAAAGTGCATGAAGAAACTCCATGCTGATGGGATTTTGGAATCACTTGATGCTTGCGAACCATGCCTCAAGGGCAAGATGACTAAAACTCCGTTCTTGGAACAATAGAGCGAGCCACTGACTTATTGAAGATAATACATGCCGTCCTCCCCCATTCGTTGGAGTCAGCAGCGAGCGCACGGTGAACCTTGTCCATGGCTTCCTGGTTGAGCACCAGTGACCGGCCAATGGCGGGTTCAGCAGATGGGGGCGACCCAGTTGAAGACCGAGCCTTTTTCTTTTCTTTCTCCATTTGCCGGGGCTCCATTGCAGCGAGGAGGGATGAGCTCGGGACATATTGGAAGGGGAGGTTATTGTTTCGAAAAGGCAGAAGAGTTGGAGGGGTGTGTCACCGACAATGGGGGATAACAGTGTAAGTCAGGGTGGCCGCCAAGCTAGGCGGATATCAAGGCTGCATGGGGAAGCAGGGATGCCCACGTCCAATGAACCCCACACGTCAAACGAGGCCGCGGGCTATTGGGGCCCATGGTGCTCCACACTTTCCCCTTGTCTTCGCCTCGAAGCCAAGCGTGGGAACAGGAAGGGGGGCTACTATCGGCGTCCTGGGAATGGGGGTCCCCAGACTTGCCTGCCTGCGGCCCATGGCATGGGTCCACCAGCGACCCTGCACGGCCCATCTTCACCAGCAAACAATCAAGACCCTCGCGAGGGGCCAAGCCTCGTGAGGTGGACGACACAAGACCTCCTCGGGGGTGGCCTCACCAGGCTGGCTCGCGAGGGGCGGAGAGATCAAGGCAAGTGGCACCTCGCGAGGTTCCTGTGACGCAAGCCATGACGACCTAGGTCAGGCGGGCACCAGGCGGGCGCCAACGCGCAGTGTCCTCGTTTCCCCTTTGGTGCTAAAGAAGCAAGCACAGGCGCGGAGTCCCGAGGCATCAAGAAAAGGTTTCCATATCGGTGCAACAGGACCAAGACCAGTAGGACGGCAGGACGGAGGTCACCGTGGAGCCCAAGATGACGTCATCACTAGAGCCTTTGGCAGGCAAAGACCATCTTTTGTCAAGATAGCTTGTACTAGCTGCCCCCTTCAAACTGTCCATTGTGGGATCCCTTCCCGCCTAATATTTGGGGAGAGGACCCGGGCCTCTAGAAATAGGGCTAGCCACCACCGTAGCCAGGGATCGGCTCATCAAGAGACGAAAGGATCTCATCTTGGACTGGATCCACTCCACCAAGAAAACCGCACAAACTCACCAAGCACAAGAACACCTCTCCTTAGGAGGCTGTTCTTCCCTTGTACTGTTCATCCTCAGCCCAAGAGGCAATCCACCACACCACACTAGAGTTGGGCATTACACCACATCGGTGGACCGAACTAGTATAAATCTTGTGTCCCTTTGTTCTACAAGTTCAACGCGCTAAGCCTTGAGATTGCGGTGAGGGCGTGAGTTAGAGGGAAGAGAGATCTTCGTGCGCACCCCAGTGTTCGAACCTCAAGGGTTTTGCTGGAAGCCGAAATTCGACAGTGCAAAGCATGGGGAGCGCGCTGAAGCCGGCGGTGGTCGCCGGATGGTCCCCCGAGTCGAAGGTGAGGTCGGCCTTGGGCACCGCCCATCCCGGGGGAGGTCCCTGCTACACAGAGGCGGCTGCTACCTCTTGAGCACTGCGTTGGATTTCCCCGAAGAGGAGAGGATGATGCAGCAAAGTAGCGTAAGTATTTCCCTCAGTTTTTGAGTCCCTTGTACCTACACAAAAACAATAGCTCAACGCAACCAACACGCTTAGGGGTTGTCAATCCCTTCACGGTCACTTACGAAAGTGAGATCTGATAGAGATGATAAATAATATTTTTGGTATTTTTGGTATAAAGATGCAAAGTAAAAAGTAAAAGGCAAAGTAAAAGCAAAGCAATAATAAAGTGATGGAGATTGATATGATGAGAAAGAGACCTGGGGGCCATAGGTTTCACTAGTGGCTTCTCTCAAGAGCATAAGTATTCTACGGTGGGTTAACAAATTACTATTGAGCAATTGACAGAATTGAGCATAGTTATGAGAATATCTAGGTATGATCATGTATATAGGCATCACGTCCGAGACAAGTAGACCGACTCCTGCCTGCATCTACTACTATTACTCCACTCATCGACTGCTATCCATCATGCATCTAGAGTATTAAGTTAAAAACAGAGTAACGCCTTAAGCAAGATGACATGATGTAGAGGGATATTTTCATGAAATATGATAAAAATCCCATCTTGTTATCCTCGATGGCAACAATACAATACGTGCCTTGCTGCCCCATCTGTCACTGGGAAAGGACACCGCAAGATCGAACCCAAAGCTAAGCACTTATCCCATGGCAAGAACAACAAATCTAGTAGGCCAAACCAAACTGATAATTCGAAGAGACTTGCAAAGATAACCAATCATACATAAAAGAATTCAGAGAAGATTCAAATATTATTCATAGATAGACTTGATCATAAACCCACAATTCATCGGTCTCAACAAACACATCACAAAAAGAAGATTACATTGAATAGATCTCCACGAGAAAGGGGAAGAACATTGTATTGAGATCCAAAAAGACAGAAGAAGCCATCTAGCTACTAACTATGGACTTGTAGGTCTGAAGTAAACTACTCACACTTCATCGGAAGGGCTTGGATGATGATGTAGAAGTCCTCTGTGATCGATGCCCCCTCTGGCGGAGCTCCGGAACATGCCCCAAGATGGGATCTCGTGGATACAGAAAGTTGCGGCGGTGGAATTAGGTTTTTGGCTCCGTATCTGATCGTTTGGGGGTATGTGGGTATATATAGGAGGAAGAAGTAAGTCAGTGGAGCAACAGGGGGCCCACGGGGGTGGGGGCGCGCCCCCCTACCTCGTGGCCTCCTGTTACGTGCCTTGACGTAGGGTCCAAGTCTCCTGAGTTGTATTCGGTGAGAAAATCACGTTCCCGAAGGTTTCATTCCGTTTGGACTCCGTTTGATATTCCTTTTCTTCAAAACCGTAAAACAGGCAAAAAACAGCAATTCTAGGCTGGGCCTCCAGTTAGTAGGTTAGTCCCAAAAATAATATAAAAGTGGATAATAAAGCCCAATAATGTCCAAAACAATAGATAATATAGCATGGAGCAATCAAAAATTATAGATATCAGTGGCGCCAATTTGGCGGAAGAACTGCTTGAGGTGGCGATATGAGGGTGATGCCTCCGAGCCGCCGAGGATGGCTGCAGCGGCGAGTGGCGCTGGTGCCGCGAAGCGCGTGACGAAGAGACCGCATGGATCTTTCCTGGAGGCCACCGAGGATCCTGGGAGGCTAAGCAGCCAGGCGCGCGTCATGCCGACTAGGGCCATGGGAAACCAGTTGGCCATGACCCTGTCATCTCCTCCGGCTTCCCGAACGGCCTCCTCGTATACCAGCAGGAAGGTTGCCGGATCCGCCACACCATCGTAGCGAGGCGGCATATCCGACTTGAACTTGTGCGGCCACTGCACCTGTGTGCCCGTCGATCCAGCCCATGGTGCCTTCGTGTGTGCCCGTCGATCTAGCCGGTGGGGCGGCGCCTGCCATGAGGGCCGAACAGAGGGACGAAGCGAGTTGAGGGGCGGAGCGAGCGAAGAGGCGGAGCTCCGGCACACCCCTACCCGGCGCGCCAAATGTCGGATTACGGGTTTCGGGAAACCCTTGTGAGGTTTGAACTCTAGGGCGCGCATGAAGAACACTCTCTCCCCGACTCGCATGCTCAAGGATTAGATAGCTTAGCTCGACGGGACCAAAAAACAAGAGACACGGGGGTTTATACTGGTTCGGGCCACCTTGCGGTGTAATACCCTACTCCAACTTGTGGGTGGATTTCCTCAAGGGGCTGAGGATGAACTAGTACAGTGGATGAACAACCTCAGGAGGTGAGGTGCTCTTGGGCTCGATGAGCTGGTGACCTCGTCAGGGTGGAATGAATCCGATCCCCTCTACGGTGGCTAAGTCCTATTTATAGTGGCCTTGGTCCTCTTCCCAAATGTTAGGCGAGAAGGGATCCCTCAACAGCCAAGTTTGAAGGGGACAACTAGTACAAGCTATCCTAACAAAAGGTGATCTTCGTGTGTCAAAGGCTCTGGTGGTGACGCTGCTGTGGGCTCCGCGATGACCTCCGTCCTACCGTCCTGCTGGTCTTGGTTTTGTTGCACATATATGGAAACCTTTGCCTGATTCCTTGGGACCCCGCGCCTGTGCTCGCCTCCTTAGCACCAAAGAGCAAACTGGTACGCAGCGCCTGCTTGTGCCCCCCTGGCCTTTGTCGTCATGGTTTATGTTACGCGAACCTCGCAAGGTGCCCCTTGCATAGATATCTCCGCTCCTCGGGAGCATGCCTGGCGATGCTGCCCCCAGGGAGGTCTTGGCATCATCCGCCTCACGAGGCTCGGCCCCTCGCGAGGGTCTTGAGTTGTTGCCACTGAAGATGGGCCGTACCAGGCCGTTGGTGGAGCCACGCATCGGGTTGCAGGTAGGCAAGTTTGGGTACCCCCGTTCCCAGGACGCCGACATCTCCATAACCAAGAAATATTTCCTTAGTCTTCTAAGGATAATTTTGACCGCTGTCCAGTGATCTACTCCTGGATGACTATTGTATCCCTTTGCCAAACTCATGGCTAGGTACACAATAGGTCTAGTATACAGGATGTCATACTTTATAGAAACTATGGCTGAGGCATAGGGAATGACTTTCATTCTTTTTCTATATTCTGCGGTGGTCAGATTTTGAGTCTTACTCAACTTCACACCTAGCAACATAGGCAAGAACTCCTTCTTTAACTGTTCCATTTTGAACTACTTCAAAATCTTGTCAAGGTATGTTCTCATCAAAAAAATCTTATCAAGCGTCTTGATCTATCTCTATAGATCTTGATGCTCAATATGTAAGCAGCTTCACCGAGATCTTTCTTTGAAAAACTCCTTTCAAACACTCCTTTATACTTTCCAGAAAATTCTACACCATTTCTGATCAACAATATGCCATTCACATATACTTATCAGAAAGGCTGTAGTGCTCCCACTCACTTTCTTGTAAATACAGGCTTCACCGCAAGTTTGTATAAAATTATATGCTTTGAACAACTCATCAATGCGTATATTCCAACTCCGAGATGCTTGCACCAGTCCATAGATGGATCGCTGGAGCTTGTACACTGTGTTAGCACCTTTATGATTAAGAAAACCTTCTGGTTGCATCATATACAACTCTTCTTTAATAAATCCATTAAGGAATACAATTTTGACATCCATTTGCCAGATTTCATAAAATGTGGCAATTTGCTAACATAATTCGGACAGACTTTGAACATCGATACGAGTGAGAAAATCTCATCATAATCAACACCTTGAATTTGTCGAAAACCTTTTGCGACAATTGGAGCTTTGTAGGTAGTAACACTACTATCAGTGTCCATCTTCCTCTTGAAGATCCATTTATTCTTAATGGCTCGCCGATCATCGGGCAAGTCAATCAAAGTCCATACTTTGTTCTCATACATGGATCCTATCTCAGATTTCATGGCCTCAAGCCATTTCGAGGAATCTGGGCTCATCATCGCTTCCTAATAGTTCGTAGGTTCATCATGGTCTAGTAACATAACTACTAGCATGGGATTACCGTACCACTCTGGTGCGGATCATACTCTAGTTGACCTACGAGGTTCGGTAGTAACTTGATTTGAAGTTTCATGACCACCATCATTAACTTTCTCACTAATTGGTGTAGGCATCACTGGAATTGATTTCTATGATGAACCATTTTCCAATTCGAGAGAAGGTACAACTACCTCATCAAGTTCTACTTTCCTCCCACTCACTTCTTTTGAGAGAAACTCCTCTAGAAAGGATCCATTCTTTGCAACGAATATCTTGCCTTCGGATCTATGAAATAAGGTGTACCCAACAGTTTCCTTTAGGTATCCTATGAACACACATTTCTCCAATTTGGGTTCGAGCTTATCAGGTTGAAGCTTTTTGAGATAAGCATCGCAGCCCCAAACTTTAAGAAACAATAGATTGGGTTCATACGGTGTCGTCTCAATGGATTTGGATGGTGCCCTATTTAACGTGAATGCAGCTGTCTCCAATGCATAACTCAAAAACTACAGTGGTAAATCAGTAAGAGACATCATAGATCGCACCATATATATTAAAGTACGGTTACGACGTTCGGACACACCATTACTCTGTGGTGTTCTAGGTGGTATGAGTTGTGAAACTATTCGACATTTTTAAATGAAGGCCAAACTCATAACACAAATATTTTCCTCCACAATCAGATCGTAGAAACTTCATTTTCTTGTTACGATGATTCTCAACTTCACTCTGAATTTCTTTGAACTTTTTAAATGTTTTAGACTTATGTTCATTAAGTAGATATACCCATATCTGCTCAAATCCTCTGTGAAGGTCAGAAA
Organism: Triticum urartu; assembly: GCF_003073215.2. Classification (NCBI taxonomy): domain Eukaryota; kingdom Viridiplantae; phylum Streptophyta; class Magnoliopsida; order Poales; family Poaceae; genus Triticum; species Triticum urartu. The sequence continues at coordinate 449,708,057 of NC_053028.1, forward strand.
ATAACGATATTCACCAGGAGCCCAACACTCATTGGACCATATACATCGGCGGCCTAGCCCGCATCTCGCACCTCCATCGACAGGACAGCCACCGAGGTTCCATTCTTCATCGACGCCTTGTGGGCTGGCCTAGTTCATCCTTTCTCTGCCTTCTTCAAACGTCATGCTCTCCCACTATCAGATCGATATGTTGCACCTGGATCCCCAATCATTCTCCCTTCTTGCCATCTTTGCTTTCGTCTGCGGGGCCATGGTGGGCATTCCCCCTTCCGTGGCCCTACTGAGCCATTTCTTCTCGCTACACCTGACCGATCCTCGACAACGCTCGGGATGCCTGAGCTTCCAGGCCGTGGGCGCCACGGCAGGCTCGGGGATTGACTTTGAGCTCCCACCATTTGCGAGCGGGTTTTGGACACGGTGGGTGTTCGTGGACGTTGGTGTGCTCAGCCCCCTGCTCTCGCTTTCTTTGGCGCCCGCCGTTCCCAGCTCCGGCTGGGACCATGAGAAGCTCGCGGACCCCTGCCTTGCCTTCGTCTGGCTCCGGTTGAAGAGGCTGAAAGACTTCGGCATGACTGCGCCCATGGTGATGCAGGAGTTCCTCCGACGCCGTGTCGCCCCTCTCCAGCGCCATTCTCGGCCGATGTGGGCCCTATCCGGCGGCCAGGATCGCATGAGGCTTCAGGAAGCGGGGCTTCCCCTCGAGGCACGAAGAATAGTGCTCGAGGTCTTGACGGGCGACCCCTCGCCAGCTGACATGCCGCAGGAGGGCTGTCTTCTATACTGCTGCTCCAACAGGGTGGAGTTCGCGGGGAAAATGCCCCCCTTCGATAAATGGGAGCTGCGTCTAGTTGGCCTTGAAGGGCCCGCGAGAATCCCGTCTCCGTGGTTCCCCTCCCTGCTGCCAGCATCGAGCTTGCCCTAAGAGTGGATGCAGGGGGGCGAGCTCTGCTGGAGGACGGAGCCGTGGGCACTGAGGCGTTGGCACCGCTCAAGGCTCCCGAGGTGCCATCCCCGGGAGCCTGTGACTCTTGCCTTGGGGCGACGGCTAAGGGGGCGACGCAATCCGTTGCTCCTGAGGCCGAAGCTTTCGAGGTCTTAGTGGGCCATCATGAGGCGGTGCCTGAGGGCTCTCCTCAGCCCAGCACTCCCGAGGTCGCCTCCTCGGGAGCCTCACCAACCACGCCCCGCGCTGGTTGCCGTGTCCAACGCTTTGGCCAGCTCCATCTGGACTTCCATGCGCTCCGCAAGAGGAAAGGGTCCCGCAGCTGCAGCAGTAATGCCTTCTGGCCATTGAGGCAGTGAAAGTATATCGCCATAGACGAGTGAGTACCTTATCTTTGTGATTTCTCGAGTGCTGCTCCCCCTCCTGACAGTGGCTCCTCAGGGTCCCTTCTGCTAAGGCCGCGAAGTCTCCGGGGAAGCTACCTCCTCCTGCCTCGAATCCCCAGCTGGCCTTGAGCGCCCAAAGCCATCATGCCACACCCGGCGTGACGTCAACTGGAGAGGCAAACACGCTAGCTTGGCGCCTTGAGCCCGCGCCTTCGCCATCTCTCCTTCGTGGCCTCGCCTGGAGCGCGGCAAGTGTGCCAAGGGCTCCTCCTATGGTTATGGATGGTGGTTGGATGACTCCTATCCTTGCTTCTTCTTTGAGCAGGGGCCTCAAGCCATCAGGGCCCCTAATGAAGCCTGGACGGTGACCCAGGAGACGCCAGCCCCCAACCCAATGCTGGAGGGGGCTGAGCCGCCTCGGATCCCGTCGGCCACCCCCGCTACGGGCGATGGACCAGGTTGCGCGCTTAAGCTTGCGCATGGGCGGAGTGTCATCCGCCACAAGACCTTTCAGGAGGCAATGGGCGCGATGAGCCGACTTGGCGGAGAACTCGCGGATGTCGACGCTCGCCTAGAAACCGTAGGCCTCCGGCTGGTGGAGGAGTGGCATCGCCTAAAGGTGGCTATCAACCTCGAGCGCCTCCAGCGCGAGCATGCCGATGTGAAGGCCGAGGCATCCCTGGCAACCTCGCGAGATGCCAGCGCCCGGGCCTTGGAGGAGGCCAGGGAGGCGGACAATCATCACATGACCGCCGAGGAGCGCAGGGGGGAGCTCCAGGCCTTGAACGCCTCCCTGGAGCAGGAGGTAGAGGCGCGCAGAGTTGCCCTGGCATAGATGAAGGGCGCCCTGTCCGACGAGGAGGAGATCTTGAGACACGAGGAAGCACTGTTGTTGGAGGCCATGGAGTGGAGCCTTGAGCTCGAGCGGTTGGAGATGAGGGAGCGCCCAAGTCGCCCAAGCAGAGGATGTTGTTGGCGCGCGCGAGGCCAGGGCCCAGGAGGAGGTCAACCATAGGGTGGCCGAGGCTTGCGTGGATCTTGTCGGCCGGTACAACCTGAAGCTGATGCTCGTGGAAGCCGAAGGTGTGGGCAAGACCGCTGCCCTCAGGTCAGGGTTGGCTGAGGCAGAACAGCGCGAGAAAGTCGCCGCAGCTGCCCTGATCTCAGTGCAGGCCGAGCTGGCATCCGCCCGTGCCGAGCTACTCTCTCTTCAACAGCGAGTTGTCAGCGCCGAGTCCTTCGCGCAGCAGAGCAAGGAGGAGGCACTTCGCCGACAGACGGTGCTGCGCGAGCACGACCCCATGCTTCGGGACCTCAGGACGAAGGCCAACCGGGCGCTTGGTACCATCTATGATGAGCACGCCCCTCATCCCCACGCCGAGGATTACGCTAGCCATCTTTGCTTCTTCGCTAATGTGGTGACGCGCATGGAGAGCCATGCTGAGAGGGCTCGCGAGCTCTTGGACGAAAAGATCTGAGGCCTTCTCGAGCGCGCATTCTCCCGCGTCTTCAGCCATCTCCTGAACACCAATCCTGACTTTGACTTTGCAGTCGCCATTGCCCCAGTGCCCGCGGTCGTCTAGGGCAACCTTGCCCACTGGGTGGACGACAATGTGGACGCTCTGGTTAGGGATTTTGCTTCTGATGACGACGCGGTGGTGGTCGCGACGGATGAGGGCGATGTGGTTGATGGCGGCGTGGCTGATGGCGGTCTGGCCGATGGTTGTGCAGCTGATGGCGGTGGAGACAGCGACAGCGACGGCGCCAGCAGCCTGTCCGGGAGTGATTCGGGGGACGAGGCGAGCGATATGTTCGGCTGACCCCTTGCTCATGTATTTCGAACCTGCACGCGAAAGCTTGGGTACGGCCCCTCACGATGTAAGTGCATTTTGAAGAGGGGAAGCCCCTCATGATGTAAGTGCATTTTGAAGAGGGGAAGCCCCTTTGGGTGCTCACGACTCCCCTTGTGGGCTTGATGTCGTAACTTACTTTGCTTTAGTCGGGCTTCAAACTGGTTCGGCGGTTGTGGACGTGCATTCTTCCTGAGAGGATCACCTCGCGAGCTCACGAGGTTTTGGTTTCCCGAGAGGTCCGCCGGTCTACCCGAGAGGGCCTCGCGAGGAGCGAGCACTAGTAATGGCGAGATGCGTGCGTAGTGCGTGTGCGCCGCTGCCAGCCCCCGTTGGCGAGGTTTTCAAAAGGGGGGAAGATAGAGGTCGTAAATCTCAAACAAAACATGAATCCAGAAGCTCACCAAATCAACGCGAACAACAAAGGATGCCCCCCGCGATTGCTAATGAAAATGAAACTTCAAATTCAAGATCAAAAGCTGCAAGTCTTAGCTAAAGAAAAAAGGTCGAAAGCAAATGGCCATGTCCGGCACTTAGCTAGCCTTCTTGTCTTCGAGTCTTCCCACTAGCGCGGAGCTAAGTGTTTTCACAGGCCGTGAGCGTAGTCATTGGGGGACAGTGTCGACGGCCAGCATGGAGCATGGTGCTTCCACTAGGACGTGGACAGGAGCCCCCGAGCCCAGAGGGCGGCACTCTGGAGACTCCGGGGCATGTACAGCCCCACTCATTATTACATGAGAGTGTCACGAGAGGAGACCTTCATGGGCGTGAGCCTTGCTTCATATCGCCAGGCGAGGGCCCCGCCTTGCGCCGCCCTCGACCACCGTTGGGGCATTCGGAAACCAGGATGATGCCAAGGGGCAAAGGGGACGCTTGTGGCGCCCTCGGTGACCACGGGCCCTCTGCCGGGGGAAGGCTCACTAGTGCCTCCACGGCAGAGGACCTAACTCCGGGCGACGCCTTGCTCGATGCGATGCGGGGAGGGGCCTTGCTCCCGGCCCCTCCCCGCAGCCCCCAATGCGCTTCTCTTGGTGAAAGGGGGGCCGCCGCACTTGGGCTATCGTCCATCGCTGTGACCTGATTCACTTGCAACCCATGGTTAGCGTAAGTCTGCTCCTGAGAGATCAGTGGTAACCTGTAGGTGTTGTCGCCGGTGTGGTCGGCGAGGCTCCCGGGTGACTCTTGGAAGGCTTCAGCTTCCAGCGTCTCCTCTTCGCATCCCGGCTCAAGGATTGAACCGGGGTCATCTTCCGGTGCGTACTCCTGGTCCATCATGCGGGCACATAGGCCTCTGGGGCCGTCGCCCTAGAAACCTCGCCGAGGTTCCCCACGCTCCATGTCGCTTTGGCTCGACGTGCCAAGATGGAAGGGCGGCATCCCGCCGGAACCGTGGGTGGTGATGCTTACGCCTGCGCCCATTGGGGGAGGCACAGGTGTGGTTGGGTGCCCAGCGCCGCTGGTTGCCCCGATGCCGATGAAACCTCCTGGTGCGCCCGAGGGCAGGCGGGCGTGACGAGGCCTACCATGCGATTGGGCCGCAGCCTGAGGCGTAAACAAGGAGCAGAAAGATGGCGCACCCCTGGCTACGGCGTCCAACAGCTCGGCAACATGCTCCAACAACGCATCTTGGCCGCTCTCCATCAGTCGGCATCACAGCAGCTCCCGCGCCACTGTGAGCGCGGCCCTTTTGTTCGCTTTTTCCCGTCGAGGGTGCGCCGCCATCGCCGTGGCGTAGCTCGAGGCCCTTGCGGCGGCCCGTGATTGCCGCGGGGTAAGGGCGGGAGGCGTCGGACCATGCCACCCGCGCCCCACGGCGTTCGGCGTTGCGTGTGCCACCTGGATCGCGAAGTTGAGGTCTTCTTGGGCGGACGACGCTGCCCGAGCTGGCCAGGCTGCCTAGTGATCGGCGTCAGCCCTCGGGTCACCGGACATCGGCGCTGCAGAGTGTTGGCGGGTCTGCTGATGGAAGAGAGGCTTCGGCGCACCCCTACGTTGCGTGCCAAATGTCGGATTTCGGGTTCCGGCAAAACCCTTTAGGTTCGAATAATGGGGTGCGCACGAAGATCTCTCCTCCCTCTAACTAACGCTCTCACCGCAATCTCAAGGTCTAGCACGTCGAACTCGCAGAACAAAGGGACACAAGATTTATGCTGGTTCGGGCCACTGATGTGGTGTAATACCCTACTCCAGTGTGGTGTGGTGGATTGCGTCTTGGGCTTAGGATGAATAGTACAAGGGAAGAACAACCTCCTGAGGAGACGTGTTCTTGTGCTTGGTGAGTTTGTGTTGTTGTCTTGGTGGAGTGGATCTGGTCCAAGATGAGATCCTTTCGTCTCTTGATGAGCCGATCCCTGGCTATAGTGGTGACTAGCCCTATTTATAGAGGCCCGGATCCTCTCCCCAATTATTAGGTGGGAAGGGATCCCACAACGGCCAGTTTGAAGGGGGACAGCTAGTACAAGCTATCCTGACAAAAGATGGTCTTTGCCTGCGAAAGGCTCTGGTGATGACGCCGTCTTGGGCTCCACGGTGACCTCTGTCCTGCCGTCCTGCTAGTCTTGGTCTTGTTGCACCGATATGGAAACTTTTGTTTGATGCCTCAGGACTCCGGGCCTACACTTGCTTCTTTAGCACCAAAGGGGAAACGAGGACACTGCGCGCTGGCACCCGCCTGGCCTTGGTCGTCATGGCTTGCATCACAAAAACCTCGCGAGGTGCCCCTTGCCTTGATCCCTCCGCCCCTCACGAGCCAGCCTGGTGAGGCCGCCCCCGAGGTGGTCTTGTGTCATCCACCTCACGAGGCTCGGCCCCTTGTGAGGGTCTTGAGTGTTTGCTGGTGAAGATGGGTCGTACAGGGCCGCTGGTGGAGGCACGCCGTGGGCCGCATGTAGGCAAGTCTGGGAACCCCCGTTCCCAGGACGCCGACATGCACACCCACCATCTGCAGCGTAGCGGTAACCAAGACCCTCATTGATGGTGGGGCTAGCCTCAACGTGCTCTCTGTGGAAGCTTTTGGCTTGCTCCACGTACCGCGCGGCCGGCTCCATCACACCAAGCCCTTCTCCGGAGTTGATGGCGGCTCCACCAGCCCCCTAGGGCAGTTCCACATCCCCGTCACCTTCGGCACCCACGACAACTACCGCACCGAGCTTATCAACTTCGACATCGCTCACATCAGCCTCCCGTACAACACCATCCTCGGGTACCCAGCCCTAGCTCAGTTCATGGTAGCAAATCACCTTACATACAACGTCATGAAGATGCCGGAGAGCAACGACGTCCTCACCGTGGCTGGAGACACCAAGGACGCCTTGATCGCCCTCAAGCTCGCATTCAGGGCCGCGGCAGCGGCGCGCCCTGCAGGTGAAGCAGCACCCGAGATGATGAGGACATGACTACCTTGGAAACGACCAAAAATATTGCATACATGCATATCTGTCAGGTTATTTCTAGTGCAAACTATTCAATAATCTATTTATGTTATCCAGAACAAAAATACTTCACACACTTTTGTGTTTTGTCTAATTGTAGGTCTAGGGGACATTTGTACAATCCACAGATGAAGATAAGGGAAAAGGAGAAGTTTAGGTCCAGTTCAAAAAGTCATCTCACGTCACTTTTGGTCCAAGAGAAGATAGAGTCCAAGTCTCTCATGTTCTGGATTCAGATTCGGACTGCACAGACATACCTGACTCCAAACATCAACAACCTTTTCATACGGACTCCAAATTGGGTGATTCTTTTTTTCTTGGAAAGTAGATTTCGTGATCTTTCCAACCCAACTGGAATCACCTTCAAATTCGTCCAGAGCATTGAGATATCGGCGAAACAATCTGACGCTGCAGCAGAATCCGAGTCAAACAATAAGTCCAAAGGTGTTGCACCACCTCCACTTGGGCCCATGAGCCTTGTACGACCTAGGGTTAGTTTTAGGCTGCCTTGGGACATCCTTCCACCTCCTTGGCCGCCACCCCTTGCTCCTATATAAGTAGATCCATCCAGTAGCTTTTTCCTTGGGTTTTGTTTATATTAAAAGTTCGCCATAGCTGCAACTTCGCGTACTTCGTTTGTGTCCAACGACCATACCAAGACGTCACAAAACCCCACCTTTGATCAATAAAGCTTTCTTCTTATATTCGCAATATCCATATTGCAATCTTCGTGCTCAGGTTGATCGTGCTCAAGTTTCTTGTTTGTTCTTCATTTCCCTGCAGGAAATAGACCTTCGTGTTCAGGTTGATCGTGCTCCGGCGTGGTCAATAACCTCTCGGAGTTGGTTTAGCGATTGCTAAGGCGCGACGTCCTCGCACGTTCGTAGTCGGATCGTCAAAGTCGACTTCCTCAAAACTATAGCCACCATCTCATCGAAAGACGGGACACCTTTGCCCCTATCAAGTGGTATCAGTTTTCAGGTTGCTTGGTGAGAATTTCCAGTTTTCCCTAGATTAGATTTATTTTCTTACCTATTGTCCAAGAAAAAGCCACAAAAATAAGTTAGATCTATTCATTCTTTGTCCAAGACAGTCTAAGCCTTCGCAATTTTCTTTTCATTGCTTGCATAGTTGAATTATCGGTTGCATCATCGTGTCGAGTTGCTAGTCTTAGTGTCTAGGTCGTTTAGAGTTTCGAGTTCTATTCACATTAGTCACGCCGCCGCTGCATCATTATCCCTTTCGTTGTCCACCACCCATCCATCAATCTCCTCCACATGCTACCCACTGTTCATTTTCATAATCATAGTTGAGATCATTCCCATCTTCGCTTGATCCAATCTACATCTTATCTAGTTTGTTTTGGAAAGAGGGAGAGAGAGAAAAAAAAGACTGAAAAAAAACGAGAGAAAAAAAGTAAAAAAAAATCATAGAAAAAAAGAGAAAGAAAAAAAAGTGTGAGGAAAAAAAGAGAGAAAAAAGAGAGAAGAAAAAAACAAAATTCAGATCTATCTAGACTCAATCTCGTAGTTGAATTCGGATTGGAATCTGTTTTGTGCACTGTTCAATAAAACAGGCATAACTTTATCATACGAAGTCCGTTTTGGCTCCGCGAGTACGCTAGCGATGAGCCGCATCTAAATAGTTGCAGAAGCTTGTTCAGTATTTAGCACCTCAAAATCGGCTTCTAAATTGGTCTTTTTGCCCTCCGAAGTTCACAAACACAGCTTATTCCAGTTTTTCAGGCCAGTTTTAGAATTTTTTTGACTCCTCATATCAACTCGGAATTGAGTGATTCCTTTTGTGTTTGAAAGCTTGAGTCAATACCATTTTTGAAAAAAATTATCAAAAAATTGGCACAAACTTTTCGAGAGGAAAGTTGGAGACAAAGTTGTTGATATATCCTGCTTGGCTATTGTTTCACATCATTATCTTTATTGCCGTTGTGATCTTCACTTATATCTTGCTGTCCAGAGCTACTTAGTATCCTTCATTGATGCTAGTTGTGCTACGACGTGACCTCATTAGTGGTCTAGGCTCGCGTCTCTAGTTCGGTCTAGCCTAGGACCAGCACAGTACCGTCATTGAGCGTTTATTCAACATTGCATCTCTGATTGATTATTGCTAATCTTTTCTACCATATATAGCCAACCCAGCTCCACATATTTCTACATCATGTATACGTACGTTCCCATGGCAATCGCTTTACACAATCTTCGGAGTTATTTGACACCGCTGGTTGCCTGTCACCACCTGCTGCTTGGTAAGAACTTGTAAGATATTGATATTTGCTTTACCGTGAGCGCTTTACCACCACACCCTAGTAGTTCATAGGAACATTATTATTGAATTTTGTTTCTTGTTTCTACTAATCATGACAGGTTCCAGAGATAGAAGTTATCGGACGACAGACACATCTTCACCATCACGAGAGTTGGGACAACACACACATGGACATGGTCAGGTTATCTATTTACCGTCATTCGAGGGTAGATTTAATCCTGCTATTTATCTAGCTTGTGAGCTTGAAGTAGAACAAGTTTTTAATCACCATGATTTTTCTGAACTTGAGAGAGTACGAGCTACCACTAGAGCATTTACTGGTTTTGCTTCTGTTTGGTGGAGTGTACATTGTAAGAAAAACATTGATAACCAACCCACAACTTGGAAAGTTTTGAAAGCTGTAATGAGACAACAATTTTTTCCTCCTTACTATCGTTGTGAATTGCTTCGCAAATTGGAACAATTAAAACAAGGCAGTAACACTGTTCATGCTTACTACCAAGAGTTCAAATTTTATATGCATCATTGTGACATGGAAGAATCTGAGGATGATACAATGAATAGATTTTTTGGTGGTTTGAACCATGATATCCGTGCAAGATTTCAGTATATTCCTCGTTGCATTACTGGTATGTATGTTCGTGCTTGTACCTTTGAGAGACAGATACAGGAGGATGCATTGGGTGAAAACAACAACTACCATTCCAGTTCATGCTCACCACCGCCGGTTGGTTCCTCCACCGTTGCACCTACTAGAGCAGCCCAACCTCGGATTGTGAGCGCGACAGCATCTCAAGAGTATGGTACATTGTCAATGTGCGTACCTACATCAGCTACGTCTTTGCAACAAGGTAACAATAAAGGTATTGATGATATAACTTCACATGAGAATGATGCATGCCTAGTTAACTTGAATGCATCATGTGTTGAGTTACCTGTTGATTTGAGCACACCACCTATTTTAGAGAATTTTGTTACTGTCATGAATGTGTCATGTGATCAAATAACTGAAATACCAACAATTTTGAGTGCACCCAATTGAATTAACTGTTGATGCAAAAGAACCAATATTTAATCATTTTGATATGACCTCTAATCTTGGTGATGATTCTATGTCCAGTGACTTATTGCATGTTTGCTCATTTAAGCATGTTGTAGCATGTAAATTTGATGCAAGTAAGGTTTATTCACCAATGTTGGGATGGTTTAATGATGAACATTGTCAATCTTTTGAAATGAATAAGAGCTTTACTTATATGTGCAAACTGAGTAGCAATATTTTCATGCCTTCTACTTCTTGTGATAATTTTTTGGCTTTAGAATTTATGAACTATGAAAGTTACTCATGTATACATGTGTCGTATGTGCAAAAATCAAGGGAAGTAAAAATGGATGACATATACATATACAACATGTACACCTTGTCTCTTTTGTTAGCAACATTTCAGATTAAGCAACACCGAGGACGGCTTTGTTTTCAAGAAGGGAAGGATGATGAGCACATGACTACCTTGGATACGACCAAAAATATTGCATACATGCATATTTGTCAGGTGATTTCTAGTACAAACTAGTCAATAATCTATTTAAGTTATCCAAAACAAAAATACTTCACACACTTTTGTGTTTTGTCTAATTGTAGGTGTATGGGACATTTATACAATCCACATATGAAGATAAGGGAAAAGGAGAAGTTTAGGTCCAGTTCAAAAAGTCCTCTCATGTCACTTTTGGTCCAAGAGAAGATAGAGTCCAAGTCTCTCACGTTCTGGATTCAGATTCGGACTGCACAGACATGCCTGACTCCAAACGTCAACAACTTTTTCATACGGACTCCAAATTGGGTGATTATTTTTTTGTTGGAAAGTAGATTCCGTGATCTTTCCAACCCAATTGGAATCACCTTCAAATTCGTCCGGAGCACTGAGATATCGGCGAAACAATCTGACGCTGCAGCAGAATCCGAGTCAAACAACAAGTCCAAAGGTGTTGCACCACCTCCACTTGGGCCCATGAGCCTTGTACGACCTAGGGTTAGTTTTAGGCTGCCTTGGGACATCCTTCCACCTCCTTGGCCGCCACCCCTTGCTACTATATAAGTAGATCCATCTAGTAGCTATTTCCTTGGGTTTTGTTTAGATTAAAAGTTCGCCATAGCTGCAACTTCGCATACTTCGTTTGTGTCCAACGACCATACCAAGACGTCACAGAACCCCACCTTTGATCAATAAAGCTTTCTTCTTATATTCGCAATATCCATATTGCAATCTTAGTTTCTTGTTTGTTCTTCGTTTGCCTGCAGGAAATAGACCTTCATGGTCAGGTTGATCGTGCTCCGGCGTGGTCAATAACCTCTCGGAGTTGGTTTAGCGATTGCTAAGGCACGACATCCTCGCACGTTCGTAGTCGGATCGTCAAAGTCGACTTCCTCCAAAATGATAGCCACCATCTCATCGAAAGACGGGACACCTTTTGCCCTATCACGAGACCCAAGGGTCTGCACCGGCGAAGAAGAAGCAATTGTTCTCCCAAGATCGGGCCAAGAAGAAGCAGGTGTCGGTCGACGAGGACGGGACCTCAGGAGCCACGTTCACCATAGGCGCCAGCCTCAACCCAGACCAAGAAGAAGCACTGGTGAAATTCCTGTGCGCGAACAAGGAGGTATTCGCCTCGGAGCCCAAGCAGCTGGTGGGGGTCCCAAGGGGAGTAATCGAGCACCACTTGAGGGTGTGCCCCAATGTGCGCCCGGTGAAGCAGAAGGCGCGACGACAGTCCATAGAGAAGCAGTCCTTCATCGCCCAGGAAACCCGCAAGTTACAGGCGGTGGGTGTCATCCGCGAAGTCCGATACCTGGAGTGGCTGGGAAACCCCGTCATCGTGCCCAAGAAGGGCGAGAAGGAACGCATGTGCGTTGACTTCACCAACCTCAACAAGGCCTGCCCTCAGGACCCGTTCCCACTTCCGTGCATTGATCAGATCGTCGAGTCCAACGCCGAGTGTGACCTGTTATGTTTCCTAGATGCCTTCTCAGGTTACCACCAGATCAAGATGGCGGTGGAGGACATAGAGAAGATGGCACTCTTAACCCTGTGCAGGGTGTACTGCTAAACCCGCATGCCGTTCAGGCTGCGTAACGCTGGGGCAACCTTCCAGCGGCTGATGCACATCGCTCTAGGCCAACAGCTCGGGAGGAATGCTGAAGCCTATGTCGATGACATTGTGGTAAAATCTCGGGAGGCTAGGACCCTCATTAGGGATCTGGAGGAGACTTTTGCCAGCCTACGCAAGGTAGATCTACGGCTCAACCAGAGAAATGCGTGTTTGGCGTCCCCTCCGGCAAGCTGTTGGGTTTCCTCGTGTCGCATAGGGGGATCGAGGCCAACCCAGAGAAGGTCAAATCAATAGAAGACAAGATCCCGCCGTAGACTCTCAAGGAAATTCAAAAACTCGCGGGTTGCGTAACCTCACTAGGGCGCTTCATCTCGAAGCTGGGGTAGTGCGCCCTCCTGTTCTTCAAGCTAATGAAGAAGAAGGGCCCGTTTGAGTGGACTCCAGAGGCCGACATGGTGTTTCAAGACCTCAAGAGATACCTAACCAGCCCACCGGTGATGGTGGCGCCTCGTCCTCTCGAGCCCCTGGTGCTTTACCTGGATGCCACACCTCATTCCGCTAGTGTAGTGCTGGTGGCCGTCCGGGAAGAGCGCCAGGCCAAGAGCCTGCCACACGGCATTGTGCATTCGGTTGGGATGGTGCGGAACCAAGACGGCACCACTGAGGCCGCAGCGGCGCCGGCAGATGACCAAGCTTCACCAAACGGCGCTTATGAGGCTGCGATGGCCCCGGTGGGCAATGAAGCTCCTAAGGTCCCCCAGCCTCAGGAGGCGCCCAGGCCGCAAGAGATATCAGACTCCACCAGCACTTCCGCCCTCGTCGGACACCCGGTGTACTTTGTCAACACAGTATTGCGAGATGCGCAGACCCGCTACCCCATGTCGCAAAAGCTTTTGCTCATGCTCCTCGTGGCCTCGCGCAAGTTACACCACTACTTTCAAGGCCAATCCATCAAGGTCGTCTCAGCTTACCCACTAGAGAGGGTACTCCAAAGCCCCAACGCAGTGGGGAGGGTCTCCGAGTGGAATATTGAGCTGCAGGCCTTCCAGCTGGAGTTCAGCACCACCAGGGTCATCAAGGGAGCCGCGCTCGCCCACTTCGTGGCGGAATGGACTGACGCTCTAGGGCCCGAAGCATGCGAGCATCGGTCTCTCCCGCAAGGGAGCGAAGCACTAGACTGCTAGGTCATGTACTTCAACGGCGCTTCCGCGCGCCAGGGCGCGGGGGCTGGAGCTATACTCATCTCACCCACCCAGGACAAGCTCTACTATGTCATGCATCACTTCTTCCAGCGGGGTGAGAAGGTCTCCAACAACATCGCGGAGTACGAAGGTTTGATCGCCGGCCTCAAGGCCGCGGCGGCCTTGGGAGTGAAGCGCCTCACCATCAAGGGCGACTCTTAGCTCCTCGTCAACTTCTCCAACAAGGTGTACGAGCCAAAGGACGAGCACATGGAGGCATACCTCGCGGAGGTACGATAAATGGAGAAGCAATTCTTGGGCCTAGAAATGCAGCATGTGCCCCGCGGCACAAACAAGGAAGATGGTGATATCGCGAAGTGGGCGTCAAGGCGTCAGCCCCAAGAGCCCGGCGTCTTCGAGGAGCGGCTCTTTAGGCCTTCAGCGACCACTCCGGATGTGGAGCCTACACCGCCTCAAGAGGAGCTCCCCCCGCCACCAACCTCACGAACTCCTGCCTGCGGCCCGACCTCAGGAGCGCGCCTACTCCTTGTGCTTGAACCCCAGGAGGGATGCTAGACTACGGAATTCAAGCCATACCTGCTGCAAGGGACCATAGTGGAGAAGGAGGAGGACGCGGAGCGCGTAGCTCGGCAGGCGACTTCTTACTGCATCCGAGACGGTGAGTTATACCAAAACAACTGAATGATGTTCTCTTGTGATGCATATCCAGGGAGCAAGGGAATGAATTGTCAGCTGACATACACGGCGGAGATCGTGCGCACCATTCGTCGTCATGCACCTTGGTGGGCAAGGCATTCCGCAGTGGATTCTACTGGCCCACGGCACTCAGTGACGCAACCGAGCTGGTGAAATCCTGCGAGGCTTGCCAGTTCCATGCCAAGAAAATCCACCAGCCTGCTCAGGGCCTCCAAACCATCCCACTCTCATGGCCGTTTGCGGTCTGGGGGCTGTATATCTTGGGTCCATTCCCTCAGCACCTGGGGGCTACCGCTACCTCTACGTCGCCATCGACAAGTTCACCAAGGGGGCGGAGGTGGAAGCCGTCTGCACCACCCCGGCTGGCTCCGCAGTTAAGTTCATCAAGAGCCTCATGAGCCGGTTCGGAGTCCCTAATCGCATCATCACTGACCACGGCTCGCAGTTCACTAGCAATCTCTTCAAAATATATTGTGCTAATCTTGGAACGTAGATATGCTACGCCTTGGTGGCGCACCCCAGAAGCAACGGCCAAGCTGAGCGTGCCAATGCGGAGGTCCTGAGAGGCCTCAAGAGTCAAGACAAGGACCTTCAAGAAGAAGCTCGAGGCCTGTGACAGGGGCTGGCACGACGAGCTCCAATCTGTGTTGTGGTCCATCCGCACCACCGCCACCAAGCCGACGGGCGAGACTCCGTTCTTCCTCATCTACAAAGCCGAAGCAGTTCTCCCTCATGAGGTCAAGCATCGCTCCGTGCGGGTCCTAGCGTTTGACGAGGTGCGTCAGGATGCCATGCAGGGGATGGACCTCGTGCTGGGGGAGGAACGCCGCCGCCAAGCCTCGCTCCGTGCGGCAAGGTACTAGCAGGCGTTGCGGCGGTACCACAGCCGCAACATCCGCTCTAGGATGCTCGAGGTGGGCGACCTCGTCCTGAGGCATGTGCTTTCCAGGGAAGGGTTGCATAAAGCTCTCACCCATGTGGGAGGGCCCATTTAGGATTGCCCGCGTCTCCAGGCCTGGCGTGGTGCGCCTGGAGACACAGGACGGGATCCCCATCCAGAACGCCTGGAATATCTAGCACCTCCGGAAGTTCTACCCATGAAGCAAGGCCCAGTGCTTATGAAGGTCTCCCCTCGTGACACTCTCACGTAATAATGAGTGGGGCTATACATGCCCCGGAGTCTCCGGAGTGCTGCCCTCGGGCCCCGGGAGCTGCCTCCCACGTCCTAGTGGCAGCTCTTAGCTCCGTGCTGGTGAGAAGACTAGACTAGGTGCCGGACACGGCTGTTCATTTGCTTTCTGTAGTTGGTTTGCAACCTTTTAATGAAATTTGGAGTTCTGGCGTTTCTCGAATTCTTGATTTGGTTCCCTTTTCCTCTACTTCTTCGCTCGCTTCTTTGTTTTGCGTCAGGGAGGATGGCAGTTGACCGACGCTCTCCCTTGTGCGCCTCGCGCAGGGGGTGGGCAGGTGTGTGCGTGCGCTGGGCTAGCCTAAACTACGGACACACCTCTCCAAAGCCCTGTCACCCCAGAGCTTCGGCTCCCTTGATCTTCACGAGGCGCCCTTGATTGGACTCGTGATTGGCGCACCCTCCTAAGTCCGTGCCCCGCGGGTACAACGACGTGGTGCACTAGGCCATGATTAGCCCATGCCTGAGGGCTCGCGCAAGGTAGAGTAAGGCACCCGACAGATGTCCTAACGAATTCTGCAGCTTTGCGACGCCTCTTGAGGTCAATGGCTCCCGAGTCAGTAGCAAGGAGGCCTTACAGGATGCCAGAAGGTGTGCCCTCATGAGACAGGAAACTACCCCGTGCGTATCAAGCTACGTTATCCCTCTGTGTCTACGTGCAGCACGAATCTCACAAAACAACACAGAAACAATAAACATAGCATAGCAGCATTAAATCACGGTTCATTACAGGCCCTCGTAGGACCCCATGCTTGTTTTTTGAAATGCAGGAAGAAAGGAAAGGACGAGAAAAAGTGGCCCGCATGACTGCAACAGCTGACGAGGCGCGACTCCGAGGGCCTCCCGGACTCAGCTCAATGTGAGTCCCTCTCGTGCTTCACTGCCGCGCGGTGGCGGGACGACCTGCCACCATCCTTGAAGTGGGCCTAGCGGCGAGGCGGCTGATCGTAGCCGCCGCTGCTGGTGCTCTCGCTGGCGGAGAAGCTGCCGCCGCCAGGCAAACTGTGGTCGTTGCCAAGGGCAAGCTCGCCCTCAGCCTCATCACGGCTGCTGCCCAAACAAAGCTCACCGTTGTCACAACTGTCTTCGGTGCAGCACCCTGCGCAGTGACCATCTTCCCCAAACACCCTCATGAAGACGGTCACGGCACCATCATACTTGAAGTGGAGGGTACACCGCCTGCTCAAGCCGCGCGCGTGGGCAAACGTCTGCCAGGCGCGGGCCAGGGCCATGTTGCCTGCGGCGCAGACCTCCACCACGACCCGCGAGGCTTGCTGCAGCAGCCGTCGGCCTGCAACCAGAGGCCATCAGGACCCGGGCCGGCAACTTGCCAACAAAGGAACGCGGAAATAGGAGCCAGGTGTCGGTCGGAATCTCCGACCACACCACGAACTCCGGGAGCACCTCCGCCGAGTGGAAGCATGGTCGAGGAGGCCGGGCGACCACGTCATGCCTCCCCTCGGTGCAGGGGCTGCTCCGCCTAGAGCGGCCCTCGCCATGGGAGGAGACACCGCTCCAGTCGCCGAGGACAATGCCAGTCCCTGAAGGAGTGCGACCACGCCCCTGAGGAGCCACGGCAGGGGTCATGACGTGCTTACGGGGACGGCCCCGCCCCCTCTTGGGCGGTGGTGAGCCGGTCCCCTCCTGGAAAGCCTTCCCCTTCTCCGCCGCCGAGAACATCTTCATGGGAGCCATGGAACTGCAGCGAGATGGCAGGCGAGGAGGAAGAAGAAGGAGCAATCGGCACGGAAGCAGAGATGAGCGAGGGGGCTCTACCCCTGCCCTCATTTATAGCCAGAAGGAGGCCAACCGCCGGCCTCCACGATCACAGGTAATGATGGTTTTCTTCTACATGCAGCAGGGTCTTGTCAAGTCGAATGGATGCCGAGGCAGCATGGGGAAACGAAGACGCCCACGTCCCATCAATCGCCACTCGTCAATCAAGGCCACAGGCGGTTGGGGCCCATGGTGCTCCACACTTGCCCTTTGGCTTTGCCTCAAAGGCAAGCTCGAGCGCGCCTTAGGCCCGGGGGCTACTTTTGGCGTCCTTGGAATGGGGGTACCCAGACTTGCCTGCCCGTGGCCCGACGCATGGCTCCACCAACGGCCTGGTATAGCCCATCTTCAGCAGCAACAACTCAAGACCCTCGCGAGAGGCCGAGCCTCGCAAGGCGGACGACGCCAAGACCTCTCTAGGGGCAGCCTCGCCAGGCAGGCTCCCAAGGAGCAGAGATATCTATGCAAGGGGCACCTCACGAGGTTCGCGCAACATAAGCCATGACGAGCAAGGCCAGGTGGGTGTGAGAGGGCGCAGTGTACCAGTTTCCTCTTTGGTGCTAAGGAGGCGAGCACAGGCGCGGGGTCCTGAAGAATCAGACAAAGGTTTCCATATCTATGCAACAACACCAAGACTATCAGGATGGCAGGATGGATGTCATCACAGAGCCCACAGCAGCGTCACCACCAGAGCCTTTGATAGGCGAAGACCACCTTTTGTCAGGATAGCTTGTACTAGTTGTCCCCCTTCAAACATGGCCATTGTGGGATCCCTTCCTGCCTAACATTTGGGAAGAGGACCAAGGCCACTATAAATAGGACTTAGCCACCACCATAGAGGGGGATCAGATTCATTCCACCCTGATGAGTTCACCAGCTCATCAAGCCCAAGAACACCTCACCTCCTGAGGTTGTTCATCCATTGTACTAGTTCATTCTCAGCCCCTCAAGGCAATCCACCCACAAACCGGAGTAGGGTATTACACCGCAAGGTGGCCCGAACCAGTATAAACCCCCGTGTCTCTTGTTCTTTGGGCCTGTTGAGCTAGGCCATGGAATCCTTAAGCGTGCGAGTCGGGCAGAGTGTGTTCTTCATGCGCGCCCCAGAGTTCAAACCTCACAAGGGTTTGCCAGAACCCGTAATTCGACAGTAGGTGATAAAGAGTTCATCGTAAAGAGTTACGTTGATGCAAGCTTTAACACCGGTGTAGATGACTCTGAGTCTCAATCTGGATACATATTGAAAGTGGGAGAAATTAGCTAGAGTAGCTCCATGCAGAGCATTGTCGATATAGACAATTTGCAAAATACATACGGCTCTGAATGTGGCAGACCCGTTGACTAAACTTCTCTCACAAGCAAAACATGATCACACCTTAGTACTCTTTGGGTGTTAATCACATAACGATTTGAACTAGATTATTAACTCTAGTAAACCCTTTGGGTGTTAGTCACATGGAGATGTGAACTAATCACATAAAGATGTGAACTATTGGTGTTAAATCACATGACGATGTGAAATAGATTATTGACTCTAGTGCAAGTGGGAGACTGAAGGAAATATGCCCTAGAGGCAATAATAAAGTTGTTATTTATATTTCCTTATATCATGATAAATGTTTATTATTCATGCTAGAACTGTATTAACCAGAAACTTGATACATGTGTGGATTCATAGACAAAACATAGTGTCCCTAGTAAGCCTCTACTAGACTAGCTCGTTAACCAAAGATGGTTAAGTTTCCTAACCATAGACATGTGTTGTCATTTGATGAACGAGATCACATCATTAGAGAATGATGTGATGGACAAGACCCATCCGTTAGCTTAGCATTATGATCGTTTAGTATTATTGCTATTTCTTTCTTCATGACTTATACATGTTCCTCTGACTATGAGATTATGCAACTCCCAAATACCGGAGGAACACTTTGTGTGGTATCAAACGTCACAACATAACTGGGTGATTATAAAGATGCTGCACAGGTGTCTCCAAATGTGTTTGTTGGGTTGGCATAGATAGAGATTAGGATTTGTCACTCTGAGTATCGGAAAGGTATTTGTGGGCCCTCTCGGTAATGCACATCACTCTAAGCCTTGCAAGTAGTGTGACTAATGAGTTAGTTGTGGGATGATGCATTATGGAACAAGTAAAGAGACTTGCCAGTGACGAGATTGAACTAGGTATGCTGATACCGACGATCGAATCTCGGGCAAGTAACATACCGATGACAAAGGGAACAACTTATGTTGTTACACGGTTTGACCGATAAAGATCTTCGTAGAATATGTAGGAGCCAATATGAGAATCCATGTTCCGCTATTGGTTATTGACCGGAGATGTGTCTTAGTCATGTCTACATAGTTCTCGAAGCTGTAGGGTCTGCACGCTTAACGTTCGATGACGATTTGTATTATGAGTTATGTGATTTGATGATCGAAGTTTGTTCGAATTCCCGGATGAGATCACGGACATGAAGAGGAGTCTGGAAATGGTTGAGACATAAAGATTGTTATATTGGACGATGTTATTCGGACACCGGATGAGTTCCGAGAGCTACCGGATAATTATCGGAGTGCTGGAGGGTTATCGGAACCCCCGGGGGGAACTAATGGGCCTTCATGGGCCTAAGTGGGGAGAGAGAATGTCCAAGAGGGGCTGGTCGCCCCCCCCCTCCTTGGGTCCAAAGTGGACTTGGGGAAGGCGGCAACGCCCCCCTTTCCTTCCCCTCCCTCTCTCCCTTCCTTCTTCCCCCTTTCCTCCAGGTGGAATCCTACTAGGACTTGGAGTCCTAGTAGGACTCCCCTCTCCTGGCGCACCCTACTGGGCCGGCCGGCCTCCCCCTCCCCTCCTTTATATACGGGGGCAGGGGGCACCCTAGACCACACAAGATCAATTGTCTTAGCCGTGTGCAGTGCCCCCCTCCACAGTTACATACCTCGGTCATATCATCGTAGTGCCTAGGCGAAGCCTTGCGCTGGTAACTTCATCATCACCATCGCCATGCCGTTGTGCTGACGAAACTCTCCCTCGTCCTCAACTGGATCAAGAGCTCGAGGGACGTCATCGAGCTGAACGTGTGCTGAACGCGGAGGTGTCATACATTTGGTGCTTGGATCGGTTGGATCGCGAAGACGTTCGACTACGTCAACCGCGTTACTAAATGCTTCCGCTTTCGGTCTACGAGGGTACGTAGACACACTCTCCCCTCTCGTTGCTATGCATCACCTAGATAGATCTTGCATGATCGTAGGTAAATTTTTGAAATATTGCGTTCCCCAACAGAAATATACTAGATAAAAATATTAGTCCAACAAGAGATATGTTGACATTAATTACCAAAGTCACCCAGGGAGCACTTGTGCTTTCAGAATGGAAACCTTTGCCTAATTCCTCGGGACTCCACGTCTGCGCCTGCCTCCTTAGCACCAAAGAGGAAACTGGTACACTACGCCCGCTGGTGCCCGCCTGGCCTTGGTCGTCATGGCTCACGTCATCCGTGCCTCGCGAGGTGATCCTTGCTTAGAATTCTCCGCTCCTTGGGAGCCAGCTTGAAGAGGTCGCTCTTCATGGAGGTCTTGGTATTATCCGCCTCGCGAGGCTTGGCCCCTCGCGAGGGTCTTGAGTTGCTGATGATGAAACCGGGCCGTACCAGGCCGTCGATGGAGCCATGTTGTGGGCCACAGGCAGGCAAGTCTGGGTACCCCCGTTCCCAGAACACCGACATCTGCATCAAACAGAGGTAAGTCCTTGAAGATTTCAACCTCTTGCTTGCTCTTGATGAGCATCTCCAGAGCATCATCAACAAGATCTTCATCACTTGATAGATCAATAACATTCTCCTCATTGCGCAGAATGCTAGCTGGTGTGAGGTCATGGCTAGAAATCTTCTTGGGCTTCTTGGATTTCTTGGAGATGCGAGATTGATCTTCAGACTGCACACTGGATTCAGGAGGTGCAGATTTCAATGGCTTCACTCATGAAGCTTTTGGAGCAGTTGAAGATTTTGAAGCCTTAGACTTCTTCTTCGGCTTCAGAGCTTCAGGATCATCCTCATGTTCCTCTTCGGCAGCCACCCCTTGGACAGTGGCCCTTTGGGCATCAATATGAGAGAGAAGCCCATAAAGATTGTTGAAGCGGCCAATGATGTTTTGGTTGGCTTCATGACTGTCACCGACCTTGGCGCACCTGGACCAGGATTGAAGTCAATTCCCATTTCCTTCTTGTTCTAGAGAGAAGAAGCTCTAGCAAACTAAAGATTTTGCTCAAACAGTTTAACAGCATGACACCATCAAAGACTGGAGGCGTCGACATTCTCAGGCTGTGGTCCTCTAACCATGCCAGGATAGAACCCCATGGCAATGGCTTCAACCTTCGTCTTGGGGGTCAGCTTCCTGTGTCAATATCCGCCCAAGGTGGCCTCACAGCGTTCTTCTTAGCATACTCAGGGTGACAAAGTGGTACTTGAACCATGCCTCTGCCCAATATCTTCGAATCCATTGGACCCAAGTCTTGCGTTCTCCATATGTTTCCTTGGGATCAGACTTGTATTGCTCATAAATATCTGGTGGCAGGTCCATAGCAGTGTTGTCCTGGCGCTGTCTGCCACCCTTCTTTGCATATTTGCTTGAAGCCATTGGATTCAAACTGAAAGGTTTCATAGTAGTGTTTGGCTTCACTCTGCTTGTCAGACAAGAGCTAGCTTCTGGAGATTCAATGTGATGCTATAAGAACTCTGCAAATGAATGCAGACTATGAGAACCAAGGGATTCTCCCATAGACATGTACCTGTGACAACATTACAGATGCGAGGGAAGGGGAAGAGGTCATATGCATTCTCAAAAGATTTTGAAGATAAATCAGGTTGAAGAAATTGACCTCATACTGCGAAGACATTCACTTATCGATGTGAGTTGGTTCTAGATTTGTACAAATCCTTGAATAAGTACAAGTGAGGAACTAACTAGTTGTAATGCATAAGTGAACGTTTTTGCAAGATATGAGATGCAGAAATAGAAGGATCTGGATTTGGAAGTGTAGAAACTTCTTTTTTAAGATGAGGACAGTTTCAACATATCAAATAAGCAGTAAAAACAAGTTTTTATTTACCGCTCGATGAACTGCTAGATGAGATGGAAGGAGGCCGAGCATTCCAATCTCCCGCACCCTAACTTGGTGGCAGAAGACACCTACGACGGTGGCGGAGAAGACGGTGCCCGCGGCCGGCGTGAAGACGACGTCGGAGAGGTTGTGGCAGCGAAGTGCTTCATCTCCGGTGTCGACTGATGCTAGCGGTGGCGCTAGGGTTTGAGCGAGATGGCGAGGTTGGAGAAGAAATATTGACCACATGGGGTGGAGTACTTATAAGGAGAAGGGGCGGCGTAGCACAATTACGCAGGTGCCCCTGGAGGTTCACATCTGATGGACATGTGGCAAGCATGCAGCTTATTGAGAGTTGAGCCATGTTCCCACGCGCATCTGGTTTGTCGAGTGGTCATTCCGTCTTCGCCGGTATTCAAGCAAAAATGATAAGATCATTAAAAACTGTTTTAAATGTGTGCCTCTGTATCTTCAGCTGACAAGGACGCAATGAAGACATTTGACACGTGTGAACAAAATACATATGAAGAGATAGAGAGAGTTTGAGGGATAAGCACAGCACGGGTTAGGGTCCGATCACATTTACTTAGTGCAAAAAAGCAAATTGAAGACATAGATATAAGTGAATGTTGTGGAGGACAGAACACATATATATGAATATCAGTGAAGACCAAATCAACATACACTAGTGCAGAACCGGGCAATAGCACCGGTTCGTAAGGCCCTTTAGTGCCGGTTCAGTAACCGGCACTAAAGTGTGGGCACTAAAGCCCCCCCCCTTTAGTACCGGTTCAGCATGAACCGGTGCTAAAGGGCAACCACGTGGCACGAGCCAGCTCCGGGGGCGCGTAGGACATTAGTACCGGTTGGTAACACCAACCGGTACTAAATGTTTGGGTGTGTTTTGGTTTTATTTTTATTTTTACTTTAATTTTGTGTTTTCAATTTAATTTAGTGATTGTTTTACATTATAATGAGTTGTTAAATCATTAGGTGATAGTACCACAGATTAGTTTGACTGGATGCATGTGGATCCTAGCTAAGTCATCAAGTATATGCCATATCCATATTATATATACTTGATCACCTAATTTAGTGATCAAGGTAATATGGATATGGCATATACTTGATCACTTAGCTAGAATCCATCCAGTTGAAACTAATCTGCGGTATCTTTCATAAATGATATAATAACTCATCATCATCATATTAATATAAAAACTCTTGCATCATATATATCATCACCAACAACAGTTTTCATAGATAGCTAAAAATCATCATATAATAGTCGTCTCATTACCACTACTTAATCATCATATAGTCATTACCGCTATCTAATCACCACCAACACTAGCTTAAAGAAGAAACATTCACTTGTACCAAAAGCCAAGATATCATCGAGTTCAACATGGTAATGATATTATAAGCGTTCATAACACCACAAAAGCAAATCACTCTTTGAGATTAAGTCCAGGACGAAGAACACGGACATGAGAGGACAAGTACTAAGAGCATGAACTAGCTAATCACACCTGCTGCTCTCTCTCAGGTAAAATAGCATAGAACATGTATAGATTTCCTGATTCATCATATTGGAGCATGAAGATGAACCTGTCTCCTAATCGTGGGTTGCACTTCTAATTGCTTCCCCCTAGTACTTCTCTGCGATCGTTCACAATTTTGCTCCAGTCTTTTACTATTAAGCATTCCTCGCTATTAGAAATCCTGAATGTACTAAAGTGCATTGTAGGATATCTTGGCCGTAAGCTAACAATATTCATGGTACCTTTAGTGTTGATCCAATCAGGCACAACATTCATCGGGAGTCCCTGTTGAAGAACATCGTATAGTAACATACTTAACAATGAAGTTTAGCTTAAATAAATAATGTATGCAAAAGATGCACTTGTCACATCCCTAGCTTCTAGTGTTGCCTAGTGTTTGCATCTTGCTTGCATCATGTTTAAATTTTTGAAACTTGAATTGAGGATTGTTGAAACCTCATAAATCTGATTAAAAGGAGGGCAAGCACCCTTTAAATAGCATTCTGTGAATCCAAAATGCCCTAAAAATAGTTTTGTGAATTTTGGCAATAGTTATATATCAAACCAAAATTCTGGAACATTTTTAAGGAATTATTTGGTCTCTGAATTTAAATCAATAATCTATTTGAATTTGGGGATATATTCATAATATATAATGAATATATTTTCAAATGCTTTGAAATGTTTTATGTACTTTTGGAATAGTCCAGAGAGGTAACATAAAATATCTCAGAAAGTTTTGGCACTGTTTGAAATTATTTTGAATTTAAAATAGTGGCAAAATAAAATGAAAAGGGCAACAGAACAGAAACATAAAAAAAGAACAGAACTCACCTGGTCCACTTACCTGGTGGCCCAACAGGACCGGCCCAGCTAGGCCTAGCCCACATACCTCCTCGCTGGTCGTCTTCCTCTGCCAGTAGGCAGAGGCAAAGATGCACGCGCGCGCTGGGAGGCCTCCACCTCCTGCTTCGCACCGGTAGCGTCCCCGCGAGTCCAGCTGCTCGCCTGCAGACGCCCGGCACCCCCCCCCCCCTGCACCTCTTCCCTCTCCTTCCTGGATCCTGCTGACCCTCCCTCGTTCACTTTCCACCTCGCCTCCCTCTCGTTCATCCTCATGACCGAGCCGGCCATGAGCGCACCGCCGCCGTTTCCGTAGCCAGCGCTGTCCCCGCGCCCCTTCTCCCTCTCTGGAAGCTCCTCCATGACCTGCTCGTCGTCTCCGCCGGGTCACGCTTCACCAGACGCGCCGCAACACCAACTACGCCGTTGTCCTCATCCTCTGCATCCGACCACCGCCGTCGTCGATTCGCCGGCCACAGGACATCCCCGAGCAAGACGAGCCCCTCTTCGTGCTCACCGTGAGCTCCTGTCCCGAACCCCACCTCTCTTTGCCTCATTTGCATGCCGTAGCCACCGGGTCGATTGCGCCCGAACGCGCCGCCGCCTGTGCTCGCCGCCGACGCGCCTCCGGCGACCATTTGGTCCACCAGGTGTGTCCATCGCCCTCGCCGCATCGCGCACGCACGCACCAGCACTTCAGCTCTCCCGCACGCACGCCATAGCTACCGCTCGTGCCTCACCCGGGCTCCGGCCGCCGCGGCCGAGCTCCTCGCTGACGCCTCCGGCCACCCCAGGCCCGGCTAGCACCACCGCCTGATGCGCACTGGTCTGGGCTCTCGAACGAGCCCAACCACGGTGCGAACAAGGCACCGTAGCGCCGTTTCCGCCAACTCCCGAGGTCCGGCAGCCGCTGAGCATGATGTCGGTGAGGATTACGGCCACCCCAGCTTGCCCTGTTTGCTCCGTTGGATGCGCATGGACCCGGGCTTCGCATAGGTAGTCCCCGCCGCTGTTTTGGTCGTCGGAGGAGTGATCCCGGGCTCGTCCGCCGTCTCCGCTCATTGCCGACGACGTAACTCTGGCTAACCACCGGATTAACACTAACCTAGTCGACCACTGGGTCAATGACTTGTGGGCCTGGCCCTGCTAACTAACCTAAATTAGTGTTAACTCAATCTAGTTAGTTTAGTTTAGTTACTGACACATGGGGCCCACTGGTCAGTTTGACCTGGACCGCCCCGTTGACCAGCTGACGTCACGGTGATGTAGTGCTGACGCAGTAAAGGAATTTCTGGATTTAAAATAATACATGAAATTCCAGAAAACAATTTGAACTTCTAAAAATCATGGAAATTCAACCGTAACTCCAAATGAAATAATTTATATATGAAAAATGATCAGAAAAATCCAATCTATCAATATGTACTTGTTTCATGCATGTTTAAACAACTTAACCATGCTGTTTAGATCAAAACATGATAATGCACCTTATAAGTTCTTAGTTTGAATTTGAATTTGAACCTTTGGTTCAAATCAACCCAAACCCTTCTGTTCTTAGCTGCATTAGCTCAAATCATAGCATATTGACATGTCATGATCATTCATCATGTTGTGCATTGCATTAATTGTGTTCCTTCTGTGTTTGCCGGTGGTTGTTCCCCCTCGGTAGACGTATGTTCCGATGATGAGTTCGATGACACCGATGAAGAGCTATATCATCTTCAGAAGTGCCAGGCAAGCAAAACCCCCTTGTTCATTCCGATACAATCCCACTCTCTCGCTCCTGCTCTCTTTTACTACATTAGGACAACAGCGATTCAACTGTTACATGCTGCGGTAGTTGAACCCCTTTCCTCTGCATGACCTGTCATTGGCACAGTAAATAGATGAAACCCACTAGCATGAGTAGGAGTTGTTTGAGCCCTAATGTGCCTACTCATTCATGCTTGTTTGTCATGCCTGCTACTTCTTAGAGTTGAGTCAGGTCTGATTTATCGGGGATGAATTGGAATGTGGTGAACATGTCCTATTGTGTGTGAGCTAAGTGTGTGAACACGATTTGATAAAGGTAGCGGTGAGAGGCCATGTAGGAGTACATGGTGGGTTGTCTCATTGCAGCCGTCCCCAGAAACTGAGTTCTGTGTTTGTGATCCATGAACAGTTACTACCACACATTGGGCTCCGGGCGGTCCAAGCTCTCTCGACTTATTAATCAACTCGATCTCTGTCCAGGAGTTGCAACTAGTTTCTGGTGTTTGTAGGTAGTGTTAGTAGTCTACCAAGTGGCACCCGGTACAGGTGGGCTTGGGACAGACTAGGCACAGTGGCACGGTGTACCAAGTGGCACCCGGATGGTGGGCTTGGGAACCCTGCTCACATCGTTTGGGGCCGTGAGCGACACCCCGGCCGGATCTCCTTGCGTATGGAACTCGAATAGGCGATAAACCTGGACTAGAGACTTGTTGGTTAGTCAAGTCATGGCCGACTCCCTCACCAGGATTCTGCTTGAAGGTTGCCGAGATACACGACGTGTACATGGTGGTAAGTGGCGAGAGCGTGTGTGAAAAAGTACACCCCTGCAGGGTTAACATTATCTATTCGAATAGCCGGATTCCTCGGATATGGAAACTTGGACCCCTTGCATACTTCATAGACAAGTGAAAGTGGATACTCTAAAACTCGCAAGATAAGCGTCAGTGCTATGGATGGCGTTCTCGCAGGGAGACGGGAGCGGATCCATAGTGGTGTATTGATATGGTGAATTTGTGGACTCGTGTGCGCCACCTCAAAAGAGTTACTTGCAGTCGTAGTTTAGGTTAGCCACTGAGTCAAAGCTGGCTTGCTGCAGTTAAACTCCACCACCCCCTTGTTGATACCGATGCATATGTAGATAGTTCTGATGTAAGTCTTGATGGGTACATTTGTACTCACGTTTGCTTATTTTATGTTTTGCAGAGAGATTTCAGTCTCGCTAGTAGTTCCACGTGGACTTCGATGTTTAGCTTGTTACCTCAGCTATGATCTTGTACCCTTGGGAGGGTCTTGTAGATAGTCAGGCTTCTGAGCCTTCTTCATTTGTAGTTGTCTGTACTCAGACAAGTTAAGCTTCCGCATGTGCTTGTTGCTTGTATGCTCTGAATGTTGGGTCATGAGACCCATGTTTGTAATTCTTGGCTCCTCGAAGCCTAATGAATAAATACTCTGAGTCGTAGAGTCTTGTTGTGATGCCATGTTGTATTGCACATATTGAGCATATTGTGTGTATGATTGAAATGCTTGGTATGTGTGGGATCCGACAACCTAGTTGTTTATCCTTAGTAGCCTCTCTTATGGGGAAATGTAGTCTTGTGCTTCCATGAGCCATAGTAGTCCGCTACAGCCCGGTTCACCGTGGTCCTGTTAGCCTAGTGCTACAGCCCGGATTCGCACGCTGCTGACCGACATGCTCGATGTTGATTCTTGTATGCCTGTTCTAGTAAGTTACTGCCACTTTGGGTTCACGACTAGTCATGTCGGCCCGGGTTCTCTGTCATATGGATGCTAGCGACACTATCATATACGTGAGCCAAAATGCGCAAACGGTCCCAGGCCATGGTAAGGCGACACCCGTGGGAATACCGTGCGTGAGGCCGCAAAGTGATATGAGGTGTTACCGGCTAGATCGATGTGACTTGGAATCGGGGTCCTGATAGCTTTGGTATCAGAGCCTGACTGCCTATAGGATTACCAATCCAACTGGTCGAAGTCGTGTCTAGAAATGCTTTAGTTATGTAAGGGAATTGATTGTGGATGGGAACGTAAGGCTCTTTTTACTCCTTATCCTCACGACCTTCTGATCTGAGTCATCTTATCTTTTCTACAGGGTTAAGAACTAGGCTTTCTCTTCTATCTCTCAGGATGACGTGTTACTAAACCGTAGTTGCGTAGGATTGTTGAGTTTATGCCTCAGTCCAGTTTCTACTACTCCAGTGTGTTGTTAGTTGGACTTGGAACCTTGATATTGTGATATTGAGTGGTTATGCCACCATTTTGCATGATGTCTCAAATCTTTTTGAGCATTTACAGCCATTATGCTGTCCGAGTCATCCCAGGTTTCTAAACAAGCTGATGCATTTGCAAATCCCTTTCTCCTGTGTTCGATGTCTTTTGGGCTAGTCTAACCATACTATCCGATGTGTTTAGGTAATTTATTGCCTCGACATATATGTTGGAGTTATTATTATGATCCTAGGTGTCTCAGAAGATTACCTAGTAATCTAGCTATGTTTTGTGTTCCCCGTGTGATGATTCTGGCCATCATTCTTGAAAGCATCCTGTGATGCCATTTAGTAGTAGGTATTCTTCTCCTGTGTTCTTGACCCAAGAATCACTCTGTTCACTTCGTGTTGATATTGTTGCTAGTTCCTTTAGGATATTAGTAACCTTTGTGATAGTCCTAGAGGTCCATGGTATTTCCTTCTTCCAAATACCATGAACCATTAAGGCAGAAGTTCTTTGAACCAAAAGATCACCATTAGAGTACTCCTGAGGAGTTCTCCATTCATAATTGTGACTCTGCCAGTCCTACCTCTCAGCATGGGTTATCCGGAAGAAATATGTTGAACTTGTTCGACATACTAACCTATGCATCCACAACTCAGAAAGATATATGTTCCTTTGAGTTCTTCCTCTGTAGTTGTATTCTGATCCTTGTCTATCAGTTGATAGCCAAGTTTATGTTGTGCATTCGTGTTATCGATGCCTATTATTCTTGTGGTCCATCGAGCCATTCTATTCTGGAATGACTAGGAGAAACAAACTCCAGCACCTCATCCATTTCTTGGACTGGTCAAAGTAGTTGTATTCCGTAGATCAAAATGCCAATCCAGCTTTTGTTCTGTTCTACCTCGGAGTATTACCCCCTTTATGTCAGGATTGTCATAGGAATTGCAGCATCTCTCATGAATTCTTGACGTAGTGATACTCTCTCCATCATTATTCATTTATCGGTTTCCGTGTTGTTGCAACCGGAATGTCGACAAGTGAATCGTGATGTGTGAAATCAATACTCCTAGCAACCCCGTTGCTTGGTAGTTAAAGGACAATAACTTCATTCTTAGCATGTTGGTTATTGAATCATCGTTCTAAGGTAGATTGTGCTACCTAATCATTGTTTCTGGTGCACTCTTCGACCAATGAGTTAGGAGTGTGCCAATCCATCACTCTCTTGATCACATTGTCTTGCCCTAACAAGCAAGATTGTTCTCGAGCTTAGTAACGTATCGGTGGTTCATGATGTTCCGAATATCTTCTTGGAAGTATTACCAGGTTGTCACCTGACCGCTATGTTGAGTTCGTGATCATGTTGGTTTTCCTCCAAACCGTCCTTTCTCCAAGAATCTGTGTCGGATACCCTGAGCAAGTTGGTTAAGCTAAACAACAACTTGGAGAGTTGAAAGATAAAAGCTTGTCCGACTCAGTTCATTCCAAAGGGATATCTTGCGTGTGTGTGCGTGTGTGTTGAAGAAAGATGATATATTCATCAATTGATCCTCGTGATCAATTGTCGGTGCTATTGTCTTACCCAAACTTTTATTTGAGTGTGGGCTATCGTCAAATCAAATCAGAACCAACGATATTCGTAATGTTGTCTTACTCGTGGTTGATTCCTCGAGCATACATCATTATATTCTTTGGGTCTGACCAATGCTATCACCGTGTTCACTTAATTATGGAATTCCATTTATATGGAAACCTGGATGAATTGTTGTTGAGCCCATCGACAACATCCATGTCCTCTCCATGATTTTGTCAAACATTAAGCGAGTGTTGGAAACTTTTGAAAGCATCTCTTCATGCTAGCTCATGAAGCATATGTTGGATGAAACAAGTGACTTCCTCTGATTCACGTGCATTTGGTGCAAGTTGCCGCCGTGAGTTCGAGAAAGTTAGTTTTGCTTCCTCTAGAATCATCCCAAGTCAGTCATGCACGTGCGAAGTATTCCATGGTCTGATAGACTAATCATCTTCATTCCATATGAATTCCATAGCACACTAAGCCACTGATTGACCTGTTCCAGGAAAAGGAGTTGTTGTGCTATCCTAGGTCATGCACAAGATTTCGATATCCTCAATGATGGTTCCCCACCAGAACTCGGTAGTGTTTTATTATAAGACTACTATGTGGTCATACTTGTCTGGGACAACGTGTTCACATGTTGTAGCAGAACCAGCTCATGTTTTGGAGCTTGCTATCGCAGTTCATTCCCCGAGAATCTCGCAACATCGTCTCGTCGATTTGTGTTGCAAACTCTCATTTTCCTTTCTAGACTCGGTGAGTCTAGAATATCCTGGCACCAACCAGATCTGAATCTCAGGCAGATATGATGGTTGGAGCATTTTCCAAGAACTATAATATTGGTCTCTCGATAACCGGTAAAGTGGATGTCGTGGCCAACACATCCAGCCGGAAGACCTATTATTGTAGTATCTCGATTGAAGAAAGTTGGCCACCTCCCCATGAGGATTTCGTAGGATTTACCTCCGTAGTTAATCCTTACGGATTCTGGTGCTCCCCAAGTCCGACCTTTTACTTGATGTTCTATATATCAAACCATATCTATGAATGGGATACACTAGCACATCAAGGAGAACATTAGAAGTGGAGTGTTATATGTCTCTCGGTCGATCATCCAGATTTTGTTCCCTTGGCCTTGCTAAGGTGAAATCTAAGAAAGTGTTATCTTCCTTTGCATCTGCATCATCCATCACCATTCATCATGGTGGTATGTTGTGTTGCCAGGATCCTTGACACGGATATTGGTAAAACCTTGATGAATATGGAGATGCTCAAGTTCTTGAGAGCACGCGCAAGCACTAGGTTTTACCGTTGGCGTTAACTGGGATTTGCTTCCAGTTTCCTCGGTTATGTTATAACCTTTTCAAACAGTGGACTCACTCTCGACTGTTGAGTTCTTCCCCAGTTACCAGAATCATTCCCAACATTTGCATTTTGTTCCCAGCTTGCACCTTAGTAGTTGTTGTTCAGGATCATCTTCAAAAGTGGACTTACCATGGGTCCCATCCATTTCCGATGATAAGCAAAATCATCCATTGCATTGTCTTCAACAAGGGAGTCCACATCATCCTTTCTAGTCCAAGTATGTCATTCTTTCTAACTCCTTCAAATGATCGATTGTGATTGCCTTAGGCTGGTATAAAGAGTTTCAATGATCTTCGAATCAAAATAATTCTTTTTGCCACTTAAGGGAATAATTCTACAAGTCACCTTCCCCGAGGTATCACGTTACGAAATCATGGAAAATATCTCCTTGCTACTTTGAAATTCATGCTCCATCTTATTCGAGTATGGAATTGTTGCCTACCTAGTGAACCTTCACCATCCGTTTCACTCCATCCCTCTAGGTGTATGCTTCGTGTCTCAGCTCGAGAGAAGTTACTATGTCTCATTCCATGAGTTGATCTTGTGATCATTAAGATGATCCTAAGTTGCTCGAACCTCGGGAAAGTCAATTCTTCTTAAATTCTCTCTTTCCATTCGTTGTCATGTTGGATGTAGTTCCCAAAGCAAGACGTCGAGATCAAGGTGATGCAATGAATCAACATCCTCGAGAAAGACATCTGGATCGTGAAGATTGTGTTAGCTTGTGTCCCTTTGTCTTCTTACCTCACGACTTGAATCTCGGGACGAGATTCTTGTTTAGTAGGGGTGAGTTGTCACATCCCTAGCTTCTGGTGTTGCCTAGTTTTTGCATCTTGCTTGCATCATGTTTAAATTTCTGAAACTTGAATTGAGGATTGTTGAAATCTCATAAATCTGATTAAAAGAAGGGCAAGCACCCTTTAAATAGCATTCTGTGAATCCAAAATGCCCTAAAAATAGTTTTGTGAATTTTGGCAAGAGTTATATATCAAACCAAAATTCTGGAACATTTTTAAGGAATTATTTGGTCTCCGAATTTAAATCGATAATATATTTGAATTTGGGGATATATTCATAATATATAATGAATATATTTTCAAATGCTTTGAAATGTTTTATGTACTTTTGGAATAGTCCAAAGAGGTAACGTAAAATATCTCAAAATGTTTTGGCACTGTTTGAAACTATTTTGAATTTGAAAACAGTGGCAAAATAAAATGAAAAGGGAAACAGAACAGAAAAATAAAAAAAGAACAGAACTCACCTGGTCCACTTACCTGGTGGCCCGACAGGACCGGCCCAGCCCACTTACCTCCTCGCTCGTCGTCTTCCTCTGCCAGTAGGCAGAGGCGAAGGCGCACGCGCGCGCTGGGAGGCCTCCACCTCCTGCTTCGCGCAGGCAGCATCCCCGCGAGTCCAGCTGCTCGCCTGGAGACGCCCGGCACCCCCCTGCACCTCTTCCCTCTCCCTCCTGGATCTTGCTGACCCTCCCTCGTTCACTTTCCCCCTCGCCTCCCTCTCGTTCCTCCTCATGACCGAGCCGGCCATGAGCGCACCGCTGCCGTTTCCGTAGCCACCGTTGTCCCTGCGCCCCTTCTCCCTCTCTGGAAGCTCCTCCATGACCTGCTCGTCGTCTCCGCCGGGCCACGCTTCACCAGACGCGCCGCAACACCGACTACGCCGTTGTCCTCGTCCTCTGCATCCGACCACCGCTGTCGTCGATTCGCCGGCCACAGGACATCCCCGAGCAAGCCGAGCCCCTCTTCGTGCTCACCGTGAGCTCCTGTCCCGAACCCCCCTATCTTTGCCTCATTTGCACGCCGTAGCCACCGCGTCGCTTGCGCCCGAACGCGCCGCCGCCTGCGCTCGCCGCCGACGTGCCTCCGGCGACCATTTGGTCCACCAGGCATGTCCATCGCCCTCGCCGCATTGCGCACACACACACCAGCACTTCAGCTCTCCCGCACGCACGTCATAGCTACCGCTCGCGCCTCACTCAGGCTCCGGCCGCTGCGGCCGAGCTCCTCGCTGACGCCTCCGGCCACCCCTTGCCCGGCTAGCACCACCGCCTGATGCGCGCTGGTCTGGGCTCTCGAACGAGCCCAACCACGGTGCGAACAAGCCACCGTAGCGCCGTTTCTGCCAACGCCCGAGGTCCGGCAGCTGCTGAGCTCGATGCCGGCGAGGATTACGGCCACCCCAGCTCGCCTTGTTTGTTCCGTTGGATGCGCACGGACCCGGGCTTCGCGTAGGTAGTCCCCGCCGCTGTTTTGGTCGTCGGAGGAGTGATCCCGGGCTCGCCCACCGTCTTGGCTCGTCACCAGCGACGTAACTCCGGCTAACCACCGGATTAACACTAACCTAGTCGACCACTGGGTCAATGACTTGTGGGCCCGGCCCTGCTAACTAACCTAGATTAGTGTTAACTCAATCTAGTTAGTTTAGTTTAGTTACTGACACATGGGGCCCACTGGTCAGTTTGACCTGGACCGCCCCGTTGACCAGCTGACGTCACGGTGACGTAGTGCTGACATAGTAAAGGAATTTCTGGATTTAAAATAATACATGAAATTCCAGAAAACAATTTAAACTTCTAAAAAATCATAGAAATTCAACCGTAACTCCAAATGAAATAATTTATATATGAAAAATGATCAGAAAAATACAATCTATCCATCTGTACTTGTTTCATGCATGTTTAAACAACTTAACCTTGCTGTTTAGATCAAAACATGATAATGCACCTTATAAGTTCTTAGTTTGAATTTGAATTTGAACCTTTGGTTCAAATCAACCCAAACCCTTCTGTTCTTAGCTGCATTAGCTCAAATCACAGCATATTGACATGTCATGATCATGCATCATGTTGTGCATTGCATTAATTGTGTTCCTTCTGTGTTTGCCGGTGGTTGTTCCCGCTCGGTAGACGTATGTTCCGATGATGAGTTCGATGACACCGATGAAGAGCTATATCATCTTCAGAGGTGCCAGGCAAGAAAAACCCCCTTGTTCATTCCGATACAATCCCACTCTCTCGCTCCTGCTCTCTTTTACTGCATTAGGACAACAGTGACTCAACTGTTACATGCTGCGGTAGTTGAACCCCTTTCCTCTGCATGACCTGTCATTGGCACAGTAAATAGATGAAACCCACTAGCATGAGTAGGAGTTGTTTGAGCCCTAATGTGCCTACTTAGTCATGCTTGTTTGTCATGCCTGCTACTACTTAGAGTTGAGTCAGTCCAATTCATCGGGAATGTGGTGAACATGTCCTACTGTGTGTGAGCTAAGTGTGTGAACACGATTTGCTAAAGGTAGCGGTGAGAGGCGATGTAGGAGTACATGGTGGGTTGTCTCATTGCAGCCGTCCCCAGGAACTGAGTTCTGTGTTTGTGATCCATGAACAGTTACTACCACACATTGGGCTCCGGGCGCTCCAAGCTCTCTCGACTTATTAATCAACTCAATCTTTGTCCAGGAGTTGCAACTAGTTTCTGGTGTTTGTAGGTAGTGTTAGTAGTCTACCAAGTGGCACCCGGTACAGGTGGGCTTGGGACAGACTAGGCACAGTGGCACGGTGTACCAAGTGGCACCCGGATGGTGGGCTTGGGAACCCTGCTCACATCGTTTGGGGCCGTGAGTGACACCCCGGCTGGATCTCCTTGCGGATGGAACCCAAATAGGCGATAAACCTGGACTAGAGACTTGTTGGTTAGTCAGGTCGTGGCCGACTCCCTCACCAGGCTTCCGCTTGAAGGTTGCCGAGATACACGACGTGTACATGGTGGTAAGGGGCGAGAGCGTGTGTGAAGAAGTACACCCCTGCAGGGTTAACATTATCTATTCGAATAGTCGGATTCCTCGGATATGGAAACTTGGACCCCTTGCATACTTCATAGACAAGTGAAAGTGGATACTCTAAAACTCGCAAGATAAGCGTCAGTGCTATGGATGGCGTTCTCGCAGGGAGACGGGAGCGGATCCATAGTGGTGTATTGATATGGTGAATTTGTGGACTCGTGTGCGCCACCTCAAAAGAGTTACTTGCAGTCGTAGTTTAGGTTAGCCACTGAGTCAAAGCTGGCTTGCTGCAGTTAAACTCCACCACCCCCTTGTTGATACCGATGCATATGTAGATAGTTCTGATGTAAGTCTTGCTGGGTACATTTGTACTCACGTTTGCTTATTTTATGTTTTGCAGAGAGATTTCAGTCTCGCTAGTAGTTCCACGTGGACTTCGATGTTTAGCTTGTTACCTCAGCTACGATCTTATACCCTTGGGAGGGTCTTGTAGATAGTCAGGCTTCTGAGCCTTCTTCATTTGTAGTTGTCTGTACTCAGACAAGTTAAGCTTCCGCATGTGCTTGTTGCTTGTATGCTCTGAATGTTGGGTCATGAGACCCATGTTTGTAATTCTTGGCTCCTCGGAGCCTAATGAATAAATACTCTTGAGTCGTAGAGTCTTGTTGTGATGCCATGTTGTATTGCACATATTGAGCATATTGTGTGTATGATTGAAATGCTTGGTATGTGTGGGATCCGACAATCTAGTTGTTTATCCTTAGTAGCCTCTCTTATGGGGAAATGTAGTCTTGTGCTTCCATGAGCCATAGTAGTCCGCTACAGCCCGGTTCACCGGCGTCCTGCTAGCCCAGCACTACTGTTCTGGAACATTTGACTGGCCGGCATGTGATTCACTTCGTTCCTGTGTCTGTCCCTTCGGGGAAATGTCACACGGTGACATCCGGAGTCCTTTCTAGCCTGCTACAGCCCAGGTCACCAGAGTCCTGTTAGCCCAATGCTACAGCCCGGATTCGCACGTTGCTGACTGACATGCTCGATGTTGATTCATGTATGCATGTTCCCGTAAGTTAGTGCCACTTTGGGTTCACGACTAGTCATGTTGGCCCGGGTTCTCTGTCATATGGATGCTAGCGACACTATCATATACGTGAGCCAAAAGGCGCAAATGGTCCCGGGCCATGGTAAGGCGACACCCGTGGGAATACCGTGCGTGAGGCCGCAAAGTGATATGAGGTGTTACCGGCTAGATCGATGTGACTTGGAATCAGGGTCCTAACATGCACTAAGGAGAAATAGTAGAAATCTTACCATCTTTCCCAAATATATGTGACCGTAGTTCAGTACGAACACTATTGGTCGCACGTTTTGAGTACTAACATTTCTAAGTGCAGGAAAAAAATTCTTGACAGCATCAAGATCCTCAAGCCATGAAACATAATGACTTGTCTCCTCGCAGTTTAGTTCAGCCCCGGGACAGTGGACGGTCCTGTCTACCAAGCGCCGGACATGTTTGCTTGATTGGAAATAAGCTGTCAATATAAATTACTTGTCAACTCTTTTTGAATAAACAATATCGAAGACATAAATATGGTTGAGAAACTCACATAATGGTAGAACTGGAGGCGTCTGCACATCGACCCAGATGTCTCTATTACCTTCAATATCATCTTCCGGACGAATATCAAAGGTGATAACCATATCAGGCTCAAATGCATAAGCCTTGGATAGTGCTTGCCAAGTTTTGCATTCAAAATAGGTGTATGTGTCTACATTGTATAATTTGACGTTGAAGGTATAACCATGCTCGGTCTTCAAGTAAACTCTTTTTACCTCCATAGTTTTATTAGGACTGAAACCTATCTTATCCAAGACAAAAATTCTTGCATGGCAGGGGATACGCTAGTAGAATAGTGAAAAAATTAAAATTAAAAGTTGAAGCAAATAAAGCATAAGTCATGCTTAATTATGAAAAAAGACTTGTCGTTATGACTTACTGTATCCACTTCGAAGTTCTCATCCAGCTTGGTGCTGAAGCGCCTATCATCAACTAGAAATTTTTTGCCGCACAGGTTGCGCTGGTCTTCGCAGTATTCGCACATAATGAAATCGTGTTCGTCGTCAGACGACATTCCTATGTTCATAGGTGAAACATTAAACACTTATTAGTTCTATTAATTCAACTAGTTCTGTTAATTCAACTAGTTCAACTAATTCAACTAAGCACTTACAAAAAATAAGGTAGCTAGTTCTATATAATAAAATGTTAATTAGATAATCAAATCTCATATAACTAAATTAAATATATATCTAACATATAATTTATATCTAATTCATCCAACATTTGACATTAATATCTAACATATGTTCATATATAGGTGAAACATTAAACACTTACTAGTTCTACTAATTCAACTAAATAAACTAGTTCTATTAATTCAACTAAGCATTTACTAAAAATAAATTAGTTCTATTAATTTCTTACTAAAATAAAGTAGGTAGTTCTATATAGTAATATTTTGATTAGATCATCAAATCTCATATACCTAAATTTTCTTACTAAAAATAACTAGTTCTATTAATTCAACTAATTCAACTAAGAAATTACTAAAAAGAAACTAGTTCTGTTAATTTTCTTACTAAAATATATAAAGTAGTTATATATAGTAATATTTTAATTAGATCATCAAATCTCATATACCAAAATTTTCTTACTAAAAATAAACTAGTACTAATTCAACTAGCTAGTTCAACTAAGCATTTATTAAAAATAAACTAGTTATATTAATTCAACTAGTTCAAATAATCTCATATACCTAATTAATTAATATCTAGCTAATTCATCTAACAATTATTTCAACTAATTCAACTAGTTCTATTAATTTAACTAGTTCTATTAATTCAACTAATTCAACTAAGCATTTACTAAAAATAAACTAGTTATATTAATTCAACTAGTTCAAATCTCATATACCTACTTAATATCTAGCTAATTCATCTAACAATTGACATTAATATTTAACTTTTCTATCTAATTCATATCTAATATTTCACATTAATCTAACATTCTTATCTAGGTAACTCATTTAATTAACAATTTGACATGCATTAATCTAAAAAACATAAAACAGAAAATAAGTAAAAAAAAATGTGTGTGTGTGTACGTACGAGCGGGGGCGGTGGCGTATGGGTGGCGGCGCGAGATGGCGACGACGGGGACGGCGCGATGGGGGCGGCAACGTCGACGACGGGGACGGCGCGACGGGGGCGGCGACGTCGACGACGGGGACGGCCGGGGTGCGCGACGACGGGGACGGGGACGGCCGGGGTGCGCGACGACGGGGACGGGGACGGCCGAGGGGAGCGCGGCAACGGGGACGGGGACGGCCTGGGCGCGACGACGGCGACGGGGACGGGGCACGATACGGGGCGGGGGCGAGGGCGCCGATGGGGGCTGAGCGCGACGAAGACGAACAGGAACTAACTAAAAAATTTTGTAAGTGTTGTATATATAGGAGAGGCCTTTAGTACCGGTTGGAGCCACCAATCGGTACTAAAGGCCAACTTTGGCCAGGCCAAGAGGCGGGAAGAGCAGGCCATTAGTACCGGTTGGTGGATCCAACCGGTACTAAAGACCAGCCTTTAGTGCCGGTTGGAGCCACCAACCGGTACTAAAGGTGGTGCGCTGCCACCCGCGGTGAACAAAGTTTAGTCTCACCTCGCCGAGCGAAGGGCAGCCGCACTGGTTTATAAAAACCCAGCCGCGGCTGCCCTTTTGAACTCCTCTATAAAGCAGGCTTGTGGGCCTAACTATGGCGTGCTGCCCTGTGAGCCTGCTGGGCCTTGTGGGCCTGAAATTGCACGCCCGTGGTCTAGCAGGCCCACATGGCAGCACCCCAAATATTTTTATATAGTTTTTTCTTTTCTTCTTTATTTTTTCTTTTATTTATTTCTGAGTAGTTTTTTATATAGTTTTTTTATTTTCTACTATATTTATTTTATTCTATTTATTTCTGAGTAGTTTTTTTATATAGTTTTTTTTCTTTTCTGCTTTATTTAATTTCTTCTATTTATTTCTGAGTAGTTTTTTATATAGTTTTTTTCTTTTCTGCTTTATTTATTTTCTTCTATTTATTTCTGAGTAGTTTTTTATATAGTTTTTTTCTTTTCTGCTTTATTTATTTTCTTCTATTTATTTCTGAGTAGTTTGTTTTGCGGAGTTTTGATTTTTTTTTTCTTTTCTGCTTTATTTATTTTTGCACATGCTATGTGGGTGAAATGATGGTACCATGCCAAGTTTCAACTTTTTCAAAGTTCATTTGTAGTGCTTTTTAATTTCAAGGTCATTTAGCTCTCAAAACAAATCATTAAATGCATGAAAAATAGCAAATGAAGGCAGAAATGGTTGAAAGTTGATGGCGTCGCTTTGAATGGTGCATACTGAATACACAAAAAGTCTGGAGTTGTAATAAGTTTAAAAAATGAAATGCCTTTGTAACAGATGAGTTTTCATCAGAAACCCAGATACTTCGGAAGAGATTGTCTAGTTTGTAAACGAAGTGCATCCAGTTTTTTCCGTAACTCTCTGTACTTTTCTACACATGCTATGTGGGTGAAATGATGATACCATGCCAAGTTTCAACTTTTTCAGAGTTCATTTGTAGTGCTTTTCAATTTCAGGGACAGTTAGCTCTCTAAACAAATTGGTAAATGACTGAAAAATAGCAAATGATGTCAGAAAGGGTTGAAAATTGATGACGTCGCTTTGAATGGTGCATACGGAACGCAAAAAATATAAGGGCATTTAGATCATGATCTTATATTTCTTTACAGTCTGAATTGTCAATATGATCTTATACATCAAAAATACTTTGATCATCAATGATCTTTTTGTGTACAATCTGAATTGTCAATATGAGTCCTCAATGATTTGTAAACCGGTGAAGACTCATATTGCGGCCACAAATTCTACACATAGAGTTCAATGAAGACCAAGTGCTTGTGATAGTTTGAGAAGTAACATATTTAAGGTGGTAAAAACCTTGTTAGGGGAGCGAGGTGGGACTAAAAACAGCTTGCCATAACCTCATTAGTACCTGTTCGTGGTACGAACCGGCACTAAATGGTGATGGTGGGGCCATAGCCTGACCGCAGGCTTCCACAGCCTCTTTAGTACCGGTTCGTGTCATGAACCGGTACTAAAGGTTCGCCATGAACCAGTACTATTGATCGCCGCCACGAACCGGTACTATTGATCACATTAGTGTCGGTTCTGTTACAAACCAGGACTAATGTGCTTCACAATTGACCCTTTTTCTACTAGTGATAGCGAAGATAAACTTTGAAGTCAAACCAATGTTGAAGACAAACCAAATATGAAGGTAATACAATCATGACGCCAAATGAAAATCTTCAAGAAAGTGGGGTGGTGGCGTTACCCACCGTATAGGAAATATTAGACCCAGACACGGCACACAATTATCATGGCGCTCTAAAGTCACATTCCACATTAATGTATTCACACTCAGAGGGTAAGTCTTCATGAATTGAAGATATATGTTACTTTGTGTGGTGCGCACCTAAGTCATCAATATGCATAAGCGTTAGGATGTGTGTCCATTCATAGGATATTTGAGGATCCTAAGATATTTAGCTCACACCGCAGCTTGCAAAACCTTTTCTCATCCAAGGGCTTCATGAAGATATCTGCCAATTGCTCTTCAGTGTTGACATGAATGATATCAATGTCTTCCTTCATGACATGATCTCTGAGAAAATGATGACGGATCTAAATGTGCTTTGTCTTTGAGTGCTGAACTGGATTGTTGGCAATCTTGATGGCGCTTTCATTATCGCAGTAGAGTGGCACATGCTTCAGGTTGATGCCATAATCCTTGAGAGTTTGCTTCATCTAGAGAAGCTAAGTGCAGCATGATCCAGCAGCAATTTATTGAGATTCAGTAGTGGACAGCGATACACGGTTCTTCTTTGAAGACCAACAGACAAGTGATCGCCCAAGAAAATGACATGTTCCTGATGTGGACTTGTGATCAACCTTCTCACCAGCATAATCAGCATCTACTAATCCAACTAGATCAAACTCTCGGCCCTTTGGATACCATAATCCTAGCGTTGGGGTGTGAGCCAAATATCTAAGAATTCGCTTCACAACGAGATGATGCGATTCCTTTGGTGCCGCTTGGAATCGGGCACACATGTAAACGCTAAGCATAATATCTGGCCTAGATGCACATAAGTACAATAAAGGACCAATCATGGAGTGGTATATCTTATGATTGAACTCTTTACCATTGTCGTCAGGGCCCAATTGACCTTTGGTTGGCATTGGCGTCGTATACCCTTTGCAGTCTTGCATTCCAAACTTCTTCAGGCAGTCTTTGAGGTATTTCTCTTGTGATATGAAGATGTAATTTCTCTGTTGATGAATTTGAAGACCAAGAAAGAATTTTAGCTCTCCCATCA
The DNA here is from genome assembly GCF_003073215.2 of Triticum urartu. NCBI lineage: Eukaryota > Viridiplantae > Streptophyta > Magnoliopsida > Poales > Poaceae > Triticum > Triticum urartu. The sequence goes on from NC_053028.1 coordinate 449,749,618, forward strand.
TGGACATCCGATATTGCTCTTGCATCAAATGCCCAAAATCATCATTGTATCTCTTGTTTGTACATCCGAAGATAATGTCATCCACATAGATTTGGCACACAAACAGCTCTCCATCATATTTCTTCATGAAGAGAGTGGGATCTAGAGAGCTAGGTTTGAAGCCTTTGCTCTTCATGAAGTCTTTTGAGTGTGTCATACCAAGCGTGAGGTGCTAGTTTGAGGCCATACAGTGCCTTATTGAGTTTGTAGACCATATCAGGATGCTTTGGATCTTCAAAGCCAGGATGTTGGGCAATGTATACTTCTCCTGCAATTTTTCCGTTGAGGAAGGCACTCTTCACATCCATTTGGTATAGAAGAATGTTGTTGTGATTATCATATGCTAGCAGTATATGAAGGGCTTCAAGCCTAGCCACAAGAGCAAAGGTTTCATTGAAGTTAATTCCTTCTAGTTGTGTGTAATCTTGAGCAACTTGACCATGCTCATCTTGCTTATTGCGATAGATCCATTTGGTGCCAATAACATTGTGCTTGCGAGGATCAGGACTCTTAACTAGCTCATAGACATTGTTCAGCTCAAACTGTTGAAGCTCTTCTTGCATTGCTTGAACCCATTCAGGTTCCATGAAGGCTTCATCAACTTTCTTGGGTTCAGATATAGAAACAAATGCAAAGTGCCCACAGAAGTTTGCTAGTTTTGTAGCTCTTGACCGAGTGAGTGGACTAGGTGCTTTGATTCTATCAATGATCTTCTCAATTTGGACCTCATTTGCAACCCAAGGATGAGCTCGGCGAAGACTTTGCTCATGTTGATTGTCATCTTCAGCTTCAGCATTGTCTTTAGACTGAGCATTGCCTTCACGTTGATTAGGTGTCGAGATGATGATTTCCTCTTCAGCCTGCACTATGGGTATGATTTCTCCAGTACCCATTAGCTTGATGGATTCACTTGGTGTAGCTTCATCTAGCACATTTGGCAGATGCTCTCTTTGCGAGACATTAGTCTCATCGAACCGCACATCTATAGTTTCAACCACTTTATAATGAAAGAGGTTGAAGACTCTATAGGTGTTTGAATCCTTTTCGTAACCAAGCATAAAACCCTCATGTGCTTTCGGTGCAAATTTTGAAGTGTGATGTGGATCCTTGATCCAACACCTAGCACCAAAGACTTTGAAATAGTTGACATTTGGCTTCTTACCCATCAGAAGTCCATAGGATGTTTTCTTGATGAACTTATGAAGATGAACTCTATTGATGATGTGGCAAGCAGTATCAATGGCTTTAGGCCAGAACTTTCTTGTTTGGTAAGATAGAATGCTCGTCAAAGAACCCTAGGACGAAATAAATGGTAAGACCATTCTGACACTTCATCTTGTGCCCCACAAGATGTTTTCGGTCCCTAGCATTGGCGTCAGAAGTCTTTGATTTCCGGCTAGAGACCTTTCCCTACAAGAGAAAGTTAATTCTTCTTAACCACCCACATCTTCAGGGGTGGCTTAGAAGCAATAAGTCTAAGTGCAGCATCTGAGAACTTTGGCTTTGGAGCCCTAGCAAATAGTCTTGTAGGAGGTGAATAATACTCATAAGAATATGCAGAAAAGTTCTTAGATTTGTGAACATAGCGGTTAGAAGAAACACACTCATATTCATGAGTCTAATGATGGTTTCCCTACAAAACATTGGCATTAGGGTGACCTTGTGAGGTCCTCTGTCTGTATGAAGCCTTTGGGCCCTATGAAGCCTTTGGTTCAGGGTTTGTCTTCTTCCCAGGTGGTGTCATGATGACATGCACGGGAAGCTTCTCAAGACAACTTTTGGGCACCCAGGTCTTTTTCAAAGGTGGACCATTCTTGCAGTTAGTACCAATAAACCTGGCAAACACGTCACCATTCTAATTCTTAAACACCTTATAATTGGCGTCAAAGGATTCATCAATGATAATGGGATTAGCACACGTGAAACCAGATAAGGTGGATGGGTCCACTGAAGGGCCCTTTGCAGCAACCCATGTGGTTTGGGGGTACTACTCGGGCTTCTAGTAAGAACCATCAACATTCATTTTCCTCTCGAGCCCAACACCCTCTTTCCTAGGGTTTTGGTTCAGAATATGTTTCATGAGGACATCACATAGTGTTTGATGCCTTTTGAGGCTTTTGTACATGCATGTTTCAAGCAGTGTCTTCAACCTAGCATTCTCATCAGCAATAGTAGTGGTATCCTCAGTAGAGGGGTTAGTCACCATATCAGCAGTTGAAGATATTGCAACATGAGAGGCAGTGGAACATTCAGCAATAGAGACAACATTATCACGCTCAAGACATTTTAAACATGGTGGCACAAAATCTTCCTGAGCGGAACTCATTTGTTGGGCGAGTAGTGAGTCGTTCTCCTTTTGAAGATCTTCATGAGACGCTCTCAGTTTCTCAAGATCTTGCTTCCTTTGAAGATAATCATACGAAAGCTTCTCACGAGTGGCTAAGAGGGTTTCATGACGACTTTCAAGTTCCTCATACTTAACACAAAGATTTTTGATGTCTTTAATTAAGGACTTAGTTTGATTTATTTCCGCGTCCAACAGGTCATCGCTTTTGTCTAGTAGCTTCTGAATGTGTTCCATAGCAGTTTGTTGTTTAGTTGCAATTTTAGCAAGAGTTTTATAGCTGGGTTTGGATTCACACTCAGAGTCATCTTCACTAGAGGTTTGAAAGTAAGCATCGCGTGAGTTTACCTTGGCACCTCGTGCCATGAAGCAGTAGGCCGGAGCAGACTCGTCCTCATCCTTGGCTTTAGCGTCGGCGACGTGACCATTGTCTTCAGTGTTAAAGATGGACTTGGCAACGAAAGCCAAAGCTAGATCCATGCTTGCCACGCCTATATTAGACTCCTCCTTAGACTCTACCTCCGCCTCCTCAGAAGCAGACTCCTCCTCTGAATCCATCTCCTTGCCAATGAATGCACGTGCCTTGCCGAATGAGCTCTTCTTATGAGACGAAGACTTTGATGAAGACTTGGAAGAAGACTTTGAAGATTTCTTCTTCTTCTTGTCATTGGAATCATATTGCTTTCTCTTCTTCTTCTTCTTCTTCCTCTTCTTAGTTTCCTTGTCCCATTGAGGACACTCAGATATGTAATGGCATGTCTTCTTGCATTTGTGGCATGTTCTCTTCTTGTGGTCACGAGAGAAAGCCTCGTCATTTCTTGAGCCGGATCTTGAAGACTTTACGAAGCGATTCTTCTTGGAGAACTTTTGTAACTTTCTCACAAGCATTGCTAGCTCTTTTCCAATGTCTTCAGGATCACCAGAACTGCACTCAGATTCTTCTTCAGATGAGGAAACAACTTTTTCCTTCAAAGCACGGGATCGGCCATAGTTAGGGCCGTAGATATCTCTCTTCTCAGATAGCTAGAACTGATGTGTGTTGAGCCTCTCAAGTATGTTAGACGGATCGTGATCTTTGAAGTCATGGCGTTCTTGAATCACCTGGGCCAGAGTGTCAAATGAGCTGTCAAGTGATCTCAATAGCTTCTTCACAATTTCATGCTTGGTGATCTCAATGGCGCCGAGTGCGCTAAACTCATTGGTGATATCAGTGAGGCGATCGAAGGTGAGCTGAACATTCTCGTTGTCGTTTCTCTTGAAGCGGTTGAAGAGATTGCGAAGAACATCGATTCTTGATTCTCTCTGAGTTGAGACGCCTTCGTTGACCTTGGACAGCCAGTCCCAGACTAGCTTCGCAGTTTCCAGTGCACTCACATGGCCATACCGTCCTTTGGTCAGACGACCACACATTTTCTTCTTGGCGGTTGAGTCCAGTTGCGCGAACCTGTTGACATCAGCAGCGGTGACACCTTCACCGACCTTGGGAACGGCTGTCTTGACGACATACTAGAGGTTAATGTCAATGGCTTCAAGATGCATGCGCATCTTATTCTTCCAATAGGGGTAATCAGTGCCATCGAAGACTGGACACGCAGCGGAGATCTTCATTATCCCTGCAGTCGTCATAGCTAAGACACTAGGTGGTTAAACCGAATCACACAGAACAAGGGAGCACCTTGCTCTGATACCAATTGAAAGTGGTTAAACCGTTTTTATGGAAGTCTTCAAAACACGAAGTCTTTGAAGATAAACTGTTGGAATGAACCTATATAATATGCAGCGGAATATGAACTACACTAGACAAGCCATAGTCAAGTAAGTAATACGGTGAAAGCACGAGGACTAACAACGGCAAGGTAGTATGGATCAGAATGGAAGACTGTATGAAGCCAAACAGGTAATAGTCTTCACATAGTGAAATCAAACAGATCAGGCAGGCAGGCAATGACTTCATGAAGACAAACTGAAAATTAAAGGAGGTAAGGGATAGAACCAGTTGCTTGGTGAAGACAAGGATTTGGTAGACCAGTTCTAGTTGCTATGACAACTATACGTCTGGTTGGGGAGGCTGAGATTGAACTCAGAAGACTGTGTCTTCACCTTATTCCCCTTGAGCTAAGAACACCCAGTCCTCGCCCAATCACTCTGATAAGTCTTCAAGGTAGACTTCCAAACCTTCACAGACTCCGCTCACTGGCGATCCACAATGACTCTTGGATGCTCAGAACATGATGCCTAACCAGCTGGAGGATGCATAGTCCTCAAGTGTAACAAGTCTTCAGGTCACGCGGACAGAAAGACTTCAATGATGCCTAACACTCTTTGGCTCTGGGTGTTTCGGGCTTTGTCCTCGCAAGGATCTCTCTCTAAAAGGCTTCAGAGGTAGGTTGCTCTCAAACGACAAAAGCCGTGCACTAACTCTGAGCAGCCGCCAATTTATGGTGTAGGGGGTGGGCTATTTATAGCCAGGAGGCAACCCAACATGATATGTCCGAAATGACCCTGGGTCACTAAGGAACCAACATGTGTCCAACGGTTGGATTCCAAACACACGCAGCAGCTTGGCTTGGGCAACAAGTAAAGCTGACTCATCCAACTCTGGATAAGATTTGCTCTCATTGTCGTCCCTTGAGGACATAGGATTTTGGTTGAGCATTACTTTAGTCATCTGACTTTTTCACTTGGACCCCACTTAACAGTACGGTGGTTCCTATGACTCAAGAAAGAAGAAAAGGAACTACGAAAGAAACTATGTCGTCGCACTCCATAGTCTTGAAGTGAATGCCTTCACATGTCATTATCTTCAACGTGAATGTCTTCCTGAACCACCGTTGTCTTCAATTTTTCCATACATTTTTAGGGGTCATCTCTGGTAGGTAAACCGAATCAATGAGGGACTACTACCTGTGTTATCCTGCAATTCTCACAAACACATTAGTCCCTCAACCATGTTTGTCGTCAATACTCCAAAACCAACTAGGGGTGGCACTAGATGCACTTACAATCACACAATACCATGCCGGTGGTGGTTGCCCTATAGGAACTCACCTGCATGCGGCGCTTCCGTCTGTGGGCCTGTGAGAGGTCGTCCTCCATCACTTTAACCCAACGAGACAGAGGCACATTTGACGAACAAGGAGGATTAATTCTTTTAGGGCTGTGTTAGGGTAGGAGGATATATATATATACTATGTGTCAAAGGGAGATGGCACCAACATATACTAGGTGTCACACATGAACATCACTCTGTGTGGGGACTTTGCAGTTTTTTAGGCAAATGTCACATCAAAGGTTGTGCATTAGGTATTCAAGACATCACAACCACACACCTCTCCATATATATGTTTTGGCACACATGCAAGCGACGATGGTTGTCCTATGGCACTAACTCACGTGGTTATCAGCGATGCTTCCATCTGTCGGCCCACTTGGTCCATCACGTTCACCGACAACGAGAGAGGTTAATTATTTTGACTTAGGAGGGGATTAATTTTTTCCTTGTCTTGCAGTATAGGTGAGATTACATATATAATAGCTCATGTGTACACATGAATCCATCCCGTTGGATCGAAGGGGGGCGAGCACACGACACGTCATGAACCTCTTGCTCTGTGTGGGGACTTGTGCGATTACCACATCAATGTTGTGCATTAGGTGTTAATTCAACACATATGCATGCATCCCGCACCTCCATAAATATGTTTGGGACACATGCATGCAATGGTTATCTTGCACACTCTCACTCGCTTGGTTATATATGGGCGGCAAGCCTATATATATATATATATTTGTGGACCCGCGTGGACGTCCATCAGTTCGACCGATGACGAGAAAGGTTACTGGGGTGGATTCTTCTTCTTTGGTTGGTGTTACCGTATAGTAGTAGGTCGATCATTCTAGGCCTAATTAAGTTTGAGTGCATGCATGCTACTCATCGTGAACCCTCGATCCGTGTGGGGATTTTATGGATCCAAAGCATGGTACCGCATCAAATTTGCGCATTGCGTATTCAAGCACCATGCACACCACTTCCATACATAATTGGGCCACGTGCACAGAGTGGGTTTGTCTTCAAACAGTACTCCCTCGCGAGTTTATAGGCGACAAGCTAGCCCATTTTGCGGGGCCGTGTGGACGTCCATCAATTTGACCAACAACGAGCAAGAGAGGTTATACGATCAAGTTGGATTCTATTTGGTCGTGTTATAGTATGTCTTGGTGAGATGCCCTCCCCCCGACACGTGTTATGTGTGTGGGGGGGGGGGTACTTCGCACTAACTGCAGCCTCCGTGGGGACGGGGAAGTCCGGTTATTTTGCGAGGCACACGTGCCACATCAAAGTTGTGAATGGTATAGTTAAATATGACAGCACACCTGAGGGAGTCCTGGATTAGGGGGTGTCCGGATAGCCGGACTATATCTTCGGCCGGACTCCTGGACTATGAAGATACAAGAATGAAGACTTCGTCCCGTGTCCGGAAGGGACTTTCCTTGGCGTGGAAGGCAAGCTTGGCGATACGGATATGTAGATCTCCTACCATTGTAACCGACTCTGTGTAACCCTAGCCCTCTTCGGTGTCTATATAAACCGGAGGGTTTTAGTCCGTAGGACGAACAACAATCATACCATAGGCTAGCTTCTAGGGTTTAGCCTCTCTGATCTCGTGGTAGATCTACTCTTGTACTACCCATATCATCAATATTAATCAAGCAGGACGTAGGGTTTTACCTCCATCAAGAGGGCCCGAACCTGGGTAAAACATCGTGTCCCCTGCCTCCTGTTACCATCCGGCCTAGACGCACAGTTCGGGACCCCCTACTCGAGATCCGCCGGTTTTGACACCCACATTGGTGCTTTCATTGAGAGTTCCTCTGTGTCGTCACTTTTAGGCCCGATGGCTTCTCCGATCATCAACAGCGATGCGATCCAGGGTGAGACTTTTCTCCCCGGACAGATCTTCGTATTCGGCGGCTTTGCACTGCGGGCCAATTCGCTTGGTCATCTGGAGCAGATCAAAAGCTACGCCCCTGGCCATCAGGTCAAATTTGGAAATTTGAACTACACGGCCGACATCCGCGGAGACTTGATCTTCGATGGATTCGAGCCACAGCCGAGCGCGCCGCACTGTCACGATGGGCATGATTTAGCTCTGTCGCCGAACAGTGCCCTGGAGGCCGCACCTGTGTCCGCTCCGACCCCTAGCTCAGAGCCGATCACACCAACCGAGGATGGGTGGTTAGACACCGCCTCGGGGGCTGCAATCTCTACGGCGATCGAGCCGAACACCAGCCCTATTCTCTGTGAAGCCCGTGACTCCAAGGAGCCGGACTCCTCTCCAGACTCCGAGCCCTCCGCACCCCGACCGGTCGAACCCGATTGGGCGCCGATCATGGAGTTCACCGCCGCGGACATCTTTCAGCACTCGCCCTTCGGCGATATTCTGAATTCACTAAAGACTCTCTCTTTGTCAGGAGAGCCCTGGCCGGACTATGGTCGGCAAGGTTGGGATGCGGATGATGAAGAAATTCAAAGCCCACCCACCACCCACTTCGTAGCCACTGTCGATGATTTAACCGACATGCTCGACTTCGACTCCGAAGACATCGACGGTATGGACGCCGATGCAGGAGACGATCAAGAACCAGCGCCTATAGGGCACTGGAAAGCCACCTTTTCGTATGATATATACATGGTGGACACCCCAAAAGAAGGCAATGGCGATGGAACAGCGGAGGATGACCCCTCCAAGAAGCAGCCTAAGCGCCGGCGTCAGTGGCGCCGCTCTAAATCCCGCCAAAACAAAAACGGTGATTCCGGCACGGGAGATAATAACACCCCGGACAGTGTCGAAGACAAGCACCTCCAGCAAGATTCAGCACAGGAGGATAGAGAAGCCAGCCCTCATGAGAGAGTGGCAGACAGAGAGGTCGAGGACGATAATTATATGCCTCCCTCCGAAGACGAGGCAAGCCTCGACAACGACGAATTTGTCGTGCTGGAGGATCCCGTCGAACAAGAGCGTTTCAAATCTAGGCTTATGGCCACGGCGAGCAGCCTCAAGAAAAAACAGCAATAGCTTAGAGCTGATCAAGATTTGCTAGCCGACAGAAGGACTGAAGTCCTTGCGGCCGAAGACTATGAACTCGAACGCCCCTCCAAGAGCTACCCAAAGCGCAGGTTGCTACCCCAATTAGAGGAGGAAGCACTTAAACCTACATCACCAGCGCATGATGCGGTCGACCGGCCACTCCGTGGCCGCGACAGAGAGGCCTCTCGGCCCTCCACTCAAGTCGCACCCCGGCACCGCTCAAAAAATACCAAGGCATGGGAAAATGCGCCAAACCTGCGAGATATATTGGAGGACAAGGCAAGGCAAACAAGATCATTCTACGGATCACGTGGGCGCCCCACGGCACGAGACGGTACTCGTCACGCCGGATACAGTAAATCCGGCCGGGCCGAACACAGTAGACAAAGCTCGTTTGAGCTGCGTCATGATGTAGCCCAATACAGAGGTGCCGCACACCCACTATGCTTCACAGATGAAGTAATGGATCATAAAATCCCCGAGGGTTTCAAACTCGTGAACATCGAATCATACGATGGCAAAACAGATCCTGCGGTATGGATCGAGGACTATCTCCTTCATATCCACATGGCCCGCGGTGATGACCTACACGCCATCAAATACCTCCCACTCAAGCTTAAAGGACCAGCTCGGCATTGGCTTAACAGCTTGCCAGCAGAATCAATTGGTTGTTGGGAGGACCTGGAAGCCGCATTCCTCGACAATTTCCAGGGCACTTATGTGCGACCACCAGACACCGATGACCTAAGCCACATAATTTAGCAGCCAAAGGAATCGGACAGACAATTCTGGACACGGTTCCTAACCAAGAAAAATCAAATTGTCGACTGTCCAGACGCAGAGGCCCTAGCAGCCTTCAAGCATAACATCCGCGACGAGTGGCTCACACGGCACCTAGGGCAGCAAAAGCCGAAATCTATGGCAGCCCTCACGACACTTATGACCCGCTTTTGCGCGGGAGAAGACAGCTGGCTAGCTCGCAGCAATAACATGACCAAGAGCCCTGATCATTCAGATACCAAGGACAGCAGTGGCAGGTCGTGTCGCAACAAGCAAAAGCGCCGCATTAACGACGACAATGCTGAGGATACAGCAGTTAATGCCGGATTCAAAGGCTCGAAACCCGGTCAGCCGAAAAAGCCATTGAAAAGAAATACTCCGGGACCGTCCAGTTTGGACCGAATACTCGACCGCTCATGCCAGATACATGGCACCCCCGAAAAACTAGCCAATCACACCAGCAGGGATTGTTGGGTGTTCAAGCAGGCAGGCAAGTTAAATGCCGAAAGTAGAGACAAGGGGCTACATAGCAATGACGAGGAAGAGCCCCGGCCGCCGAACAACAGTGGACAGAAAGGTTTTCCCCCACAAGTGCGGACGGTGAACATGATATACGCGACCCACATCCCCAAGAGGGAGCGGAAGCGTGTGCTAAGGGACGTATATGCGATGGACCCAGTCGCCCCAAAGCTCAACCCATGGTCTTCCTGCCCGATCACTTTTTATCGAAGGGACCACCCCACTAGCATCCGTCATGGCGGATTCGCCGCATTGGTTCTAGACCCAATTATTGACGGATTTCACCTCACTAGATTCCTTATGGACGGAGGCAGCAGCCTGAACCTGCTTTATCAGGATACAATGCGGAAAATGGGCATCGATCCCTCGAGGATTAAACCCACCAGAATGACCTTTAAAGGCGTCATACCAGGTGTAGAAGCCAACTGTACAGGCTCAGTTACACTTGAAGTGGTCTTCGGATCTCCGGATAATTTCCGAAGCGAGGAGTTAATCTTCGACATAGTCCCGTTCCGCAGTGGCTATCACACATTGCTCGGGCGAACCGCATTTTCCAAATTCAATGCGGTGCCACACTACGCATACCTCAAGCTCAAGATGCCAGGCCCTCGAGGCGTCATCACGGTCAATGGAAACAGCAACAGCAACGCCCCTCCAAGAGCTACCCAAAGCGCATGTTGCTACCCCAATTAGAGGAGGAAGCACTTAAACCTACATCACCAGCGCATGATGCGGCCGACCGGCCACCCCATGGCCGCGATAGAGAGGCCTCTCGGCCCTCCACTCAAGTCGCACCCCGGCGCCGCTCAAAAAATACCAAGGCATGGGAAAATGCGCCAGACCTGCGAGATATATTGGAGGACAAGGCAAGGAAAACAAGATCAATCTACGGATCACGTGGGCGCCCCACGGCACGAGACGGTACTCGTCACACCGGATACAGTAAATCCAGCCAGGCCGAACACAGTAGACAAAGCTCATTTGAGCTGCGTCGTGATGTAGCCCAATACAGAGGCGCCGCACACCCACTATGCTTCACAGATGAAGTAATGGATCATCAAATCCCCGAGGGTATCAAACCCGTGAACATCGAATCATACGATGGCACAACAGATCCTGCGGTATGGATCGAGGACTATCTCCTTCATATCCACATGGCCCGCGGTGATGACCTACACGCCATCAAATACCTCCCACTCAAGCTTAAAGGACCAGCTTGGTATTGGCTTAACAGCTTGCCAGCAGAATCAATTCATTGTTGGGAGGACATGGAATCCGCATTCCTTGACAATTTCCAGGGCACTTATGTGCGACCACCAGACGCCGATGACCTAAGCCACATAATTCAGCAGCCAGAGGAATCGGCCAGACAATTCTGGACACGGTTCCTAACCAAGAAAAATCAAATTCTCGACTGTCCGGATGCAGAGGCCCTAGCAGCCTTCAACCATAACATCCGCGACGAGTGGCTCGCACAGCACCTAGGACAGGAAAAGCCGAAATCTATGGCAGCCCTCACGACACTTATGACCCGCTTTTGCGCGGGAGAAGACAGCTGGCTAGCTCGCAGCAATAACATGACCAAGAGCCCTGGTAATTCGGATACCAAGGACAGCAGTGGCAGGTCGTGTCGCAACAAGCAAAAGCGCCGCATTAACGGCAACAATGCTGAGGATACGACAGTTAATGCCGGATTCAAAGGCTCTAAACCCGGTCAGCAAAAAAAGCCATTCAAAAGAAATACTCCGGGCCCGTCCAGTTTGGACCGAATACTCGACCGCTCATGCCAGATACATGGCACCCCCGAAAAACCAGCCAATCACACCAGCAGGGATTGTTGAGTATTCAAGCAGTCAGGCAAGTTAAATGCCGAAAGCAGAGACAAGGGGCTGCATAGCGATGATGAGGAAGAGCCCCGGCCGCCGAACAATAGTGGACAGAAAGGTTTTCCCCCACAAGTGCAGACGGTGAACATGATATACGCGACCCACGTCCCCAAGAGGGAGCGGAACCGTGTGCTAGGGGACGTATACGCGATGGACCCAGTCGCCCCAAAGTTCAACCCATGGTCTTCCTGCCCGATCACTTTTGATCGAAGGGACCACCCCACTAGCATCCGTCATGGCGGATTCGCCGCATTGGTTCTAGACCCAATTATTGACGGATTTCACCTCACTAGATTCCTTATGGACGGCGGCAGCAGGCTGAACCTACTTTATCAGGATACAGTGCGGAAAATGGGCATCGATCCCTCGAGGATTAAACCCACCAGAATGACCTTTAAAGGCGTCTACCAGGTGTAGAAGCCAACTGTACAGGCTCAGTTACACTTGAAGTGGTCTTTGGATCTCCGGATAATTTCCGAAGCGAGGAGTTAATCTTCGACATAGTCCCGTTCCGCAGTGGCTATCACGCACTGCTCGGGCGAACCGCATTTTCCAAATTCAATGCGGTGCCGCACTACGCATACCTCAAGCTCAAGATGCCAGGCCCTCGAGGCGTCATCATGGTCAATGGAAACAGCAACAGCAACGCCCCTCCAAGAGCTACCCAAAGTGCAGGTTGCTATCCCAATTAGAGGAGGAAGCACTTAAACCTACATCACCAGCGCATGATGCGGCCGACCGGCCACCCCGTGGCCGCGATAGAAAGGCCTCTCGGTCCTCCACTCAAGTCGCACCCCGGCGCCGCTCAAAAAATACCAAGGCATGGAAAAATGCGCCAGACCTGCGAGATATATTGGAGGACAAGGCAAGGAAAACAAGATCAATCTACGGATCACGTGGGTGCCCCACGGCACGAGACGGTACTCGTCACGCCGGATACAGTAAATCCAGCCAGGCCGAACACAGTAGACAAAGCTCGTTTGAGCTGCATCGTGATGTAGCCCAATACAGAGGCGCCGCACACCCACTATGCTTCACAGATGAAGTAATGGATGATCAAATCCCCGAGGGTTTCAAACCCGTGAACATCGAATCATACGATGGCACAACAGATCCTGCGGTATGGATCGAGGACTATCTCCTTCATATCCACATGGCCCGCGGTGATGACCTACACGCCATCAAATACCTCCCACTCAAGCTTAAAGGACCAGCTCGACATTGTCTTAACAGCTTGCCAGCAGAATCAATTGGTTGTTGGGAGGACCTGGAAGCCGCATTCCTTGACAATTTCCAGGGCACTTATGTGCGACCACCAGACGCCGATGACCTAAGCCACATAATTCAGCAGCCAGAGCAATCGGCCAGACAATTCTGGACACGGTTCCTAACCAAGAAAAATCAAATTGTCGACTTTCCGGACGCAGAGGCCCTAGCAGCTTTCAAGCATAACATCCGCGACGAGTGGCTCGCACGGCACCTAGGACAGGAAAAGCCGAAATCTATGGCAGCCCTCACGACACTTATGACCCGCTTTTGCGCAGGAGAAGACAGCTGGCTAGCTCGCAGCAATAACATGACCAAGAGCCCTGGTAATTCGGATACCAAGGACAGCAGTGGCAGGTCATGTCGCAACAAGCAAAAGTGCCGCATTAACGACGACAATGCTGAGGATACGGCAGTTAATGCCGGATTCAAAGGCTCTAAACCCGGTCAGCGGAAAAAGGCATTCAAAAGAAATACTCTGGGCCCGTCCAGTTTGGACCGAATACTCGACCACTCATGCCAGATAGATGGCACCCCCGAAAAACCAGCCAATCACACCAGCAGGGATTATTGGGTGTTCAAGCAGGCAGGCAAGTTAAATGCCGAAAACCGAGACAAGGGGCTGCATAGCGATGACGAGGAAGAGCCCCGGCCGCCGAACAACAGTGGACAGAAAGGTTTTACCCCACAAGTGCGGACGGTGAACATGATATATGCGACCCACGTCCCCAAGAGGGAGCAGAAGCGTGTGCTAAGGGACGTATACGTGATGGACCCAGTCACCCCAAAGTTCAACCCATGGTCTTCCTGCCCGATCACTTTTGATCGAAGGGACCACCCCACTAGCATCCGTCATTGCGGATTCGCCGCATTGGTTCTAGACCCAATTATTTACGGATTTCACCTCACTAGATTCCTTATGGACGGCGGCAGCAGCCTGAACCTGCTTTATCAGGATACAGTGCGGAAAATGGGCATCGATCCCTCGAGGATTAAACCCATCAGAACGACCTTTAAAGGCGTCATACCAGGTGTAGAAGCCAACTGTACAGGCTCAGTTACACTTGAAGTGGTCTTCGGATCTCCAGATAATTTCCGAAGCGAGGAGTTAATCTTCGACATAGTCCCGTTCCGCAGTGACTATCACGCACTGCTCGGGCGAACCGCATTTGCCAAATTCAATGCGGTGCCGCACTACGCATACCTCAAGCTCAAGATGCCAGGCCCTCGAGGCGTCATCACAGTCAATGGAAATACCGAACGCTCTCTCCGAACGAAGGAGCATACGGCGGCTATCGCAGCGGAAGTACAAAGCAGCCTCTCAAGGCAATTCTCTAGTCCGGCCATTAAATGTCCGGACACTGTCAAGCGCACCCGGAGTAACCTACAACAAGACCGCCTGGCATGTTCCGAGCAAGCATAGAAATGCCGCCCCAACCCTAGCCCTCGCGAACTTGTGAAACCAGTGTTGCGCGTACATAACTACGCTTTAGAAATACCATGGGCACAGGGGGGGCACCATCACGGCACGCCCGAAATGCGGTTTAAACCGCACTAGGGGCTGCCGATTTCTTAAATTTTCTCTTATTTTCAGGACTCCATCCTTCGGAAGGCTTGTCCGGCTGTACAACCGCCGCACAAATGATACAACCAGGGAAGCAGAAAGCTACGCCGCACTACGGAACTCTAAGGTGGTCTCTATAACGAGCAGTATACCTGTTTCGCATAACATTCCGCAGCTCGCCCCTGGAAAGGGCATATTTGATAGTCCCATCTTTTGCTTATCGCACTATTTGTATCGTCCTGCTTTGATCGCAGCCTTTTTAAATAAACAATGCATAGCTTCCGTCTATTATTGCATTACCTTTTTTACGAATATATGTTCCTTAATGACATGTTGCACCCGTACACTTTGGTACGGCCAATACGCCAGGGGCTCAAGTACCCCCACAATACGGCATGAGAAGTCCGAACACTTTCACAAGTGCGGCACCCCGAACTTATAGCATTATATGCATCGGCTCCGAATCATGTCTTGGGTCAAATGTTGGGTTTGCCCGGCTCCTATGTTTTGGTACCTTACGTTCCGTTATATCGGCTAAGGTAGCACTAGGAGAACTACTGCGATTGTGCCCCAGTTGAGCTGGGCTAAGCACCTCAGTAGAGAAAGCTAAAACTGACCGTCATGATAAGGCGAGAGTTGGTCGCTGTTCGAGTGGTTTTCGAGTCCCTAAAGACTTATGCCGCTTAGAGCGAGGAGTCGGCTTTGTCCGGCCTAGGCGTGGATAGCGCCCCGAACTCGGTCTTCCAAACACTAGGGGCTTTACTGAAATTTAAAATTATAGAATTCTATAGCTAAGTGAGAGTGTTCAAGCATTATAGTCTGATTGCCTTGTTCGTTGTGTTGAGCGCCTCCCTCGAAGGACCCAAGAATGGGAAAAAGAGCGCTCATGTTTATCCCGAACACCCCAGCACTCGTGCCATGGGGGCAGAAGCCGACGACTCGCCATCTCTCAAATTTGATAAACGGCCGCACAGAAGGTAATATTTTAAATTCAAAAAGCATTGCTTAGCGCACATGAACAAGTTTTCAGCGCATAGGACAAAATGAGCGAGTTCACTAAAAAATTACATTCATGGAACATTCATCCGCCACAAGGCGGGCACCCTTCAGAACGCCCTCATAATACATCTCGGGCTTGCGATGCTCCTTGCCCGGCGGTGGCCCATCCTTCACAAGCTACTCAGCATCCAGCTTGCCCCACTGCACCTTCGCACGGGCAAGCGCCCTACGGGCACCCTCGATGCATACGGAGCGCTTGATGACTTCGAGCCTTGTACAGGCCTCCACCAGCCGCCTCACCAGCCCGAAGTAGCTCCCAGGCATGGCCTCTCCGGGCCACAGCCGGACTATGAGGCCCTTCATGGCCTGTTCGGCCACCTTATGGAGCTCGACCAGCTGTTTCAGCTGGTCGCTTAAGGGCACCGGGTGTTCGGCCTCAGCATACTGCGACCAGAACACCTTCTCCGTCAAGCTTCCCTCCTCGGCTCGGTAGAAGGCGGCGGCATCCGACACGCTACAGGGCAAGTCTGCGAATGCTCCTGGAGAGCTCCGGATTCGGGTAAGTGACAAGTAATTCACTTTTTCGTGCTTTCTTTGCATAAAGAATGCCTTACCCGACGCTATCTTTTTTATTGCCTCAACCTCCTGGAGGGCCTTTTGGGCTTCGGCCTTGGCAGACTTGGCATCTTCAATGGCCGCCGCAAGCTCAGACTCTCGCGTCTTCGAGTCAAGCTCCAAGCTCTCATGTTTTTTCATGAGAGCCTAGAGCTCTTGCCGCACCTCGCCAACCTGCGTCTCATGCTTCTCCCGCTCGGTGCGCTCCGTGGCCGCCCTCTTTTCGGACTCGGACAGCGCTTGCTTAAGGGTCGCCACCTCAGTTGTGGCCCCTACAATAGCCGCGTTAATCATGTCACTTTTTGCAATTGCACCTTTCACATATTTCAATAAGGTATTTCTTACCTTCCTTCTCCTCAAGCTGCTGCTTGGCTAGGACGAGCTCTTGCTCGGACCACTCGAGGCTCTGCTTCAGCGTATCCACCTCCGCAGTCAGTGCGGCAGAGGCCAGCAGCGAAGCCTACATACGCATATTGACTTGATTATGTTAGACTCCTGCGAATGTTATTAGATCCTCTATTCGGCTTTCTTTCCGAACACCGAACAGAGCATCAGGCGCTACTGTCTATGCGGTAATATTTTTACATATTCTTTACTTACCTCAAAGCCTGTTAGAAGGCTGGCATAGGCTTCAGTCAGTCCGCTCTTGGCGGACTGAACCTTCTGGATCACCGCACTCATAATAGTGTGGTGCCCCTCGTCGATGGAGGCGCCGTTAAGCGTCTCCAGCAAATTGTCCGATGCCTCTGGTTGGACAGAGGTCACCGGCTCGGTAGGCTTGCTCCTCTTGAAAAGAGGCTGCCTACCGGAGTCCGGAACCGTTGAAGGTTCCGGCGCGGTGTCTGGCTCAAGGCCGGACTTAGAGCCCTTGGGAGTTCTATCCCCTTTACGCTTGGAGTCCGGGAGGTTGCCTTGCGGCGCCTCCAGGACCACCTCCTCCTGGCTTCGAACCTGTTGGGACGCCACCTCGGCGCCGTCCGTAGGGTGGGGGGAGGAAGCCGTCGAAAGAGAATTCACATCCGATGAATCCAGGGAGCCGCTCGACGACTCGTCGAGCCCAGCCTTGGGCGGACTGCACAATCATGTTCGACGTAAGGAAAAGTTGTGCAATGGGGGAATACTATGAATCACTCGGGTATCCGGATACTTACGATCTCGCCAGGGGCTTGGCCCTGTGCGGCCACTCCTCTTCGCCATCGTCGGCGTTGGTGGAGTAGTCTGGAGGAGGGGTCTTCCCCCTCTTGGACCCTTCGGCCTCCCCGGTTGGGGCGGCCTTCCTTTTCTTCCCTCCCCCCGCTGGAGGGGGAGAGGTCTCTTCTTCCTCCTCCTCGTCTTCATGGGAGGAGTTCGCCTTGGAGTCTTCGGATGGTGAATCCGACACCTCCTGGCGCCGGGCACTCTTTCGAGTCCCCGTGGCCTTCTTATTGGCCTTCTTCTCCGGCACCACGTAGGGTGCCGGAACCAGCAGCTTCGCCAAGCGAGTGTCCGCTGGGCCTTCGGGCAAAGGAGCCGGACAGTTGATCTGTCCGGACGTCTCCTTCCAATCTTGTCAAAGGTAAGGGAGCTTAGATCCCGCATGGAGTCAAACTATGAAAAAACTAATACCCTTTAAAAGGTAAAAACAGCTTACCGCACGAGCGTGACGCTGCGTGCTGAATCTGCGATCCTCGGTAGCGGATGCAGGGGCCTCGGCGCCCTTGAAAAGCACCTTCCAGGCATCTTCGTACATCGTGTCGAAGAGCCTGCTTAGAGTTCGGTGCCGCGCCGGGTCGAACTCCCACAGGTTGAAAGCCCGTTGTTGACACGGGAGGATCCGGCGGATGAGCATAACCTGGACTACGTTGACAAATTTGAGCTTCCTGTCCACAGGGTTTGGATGCATGTTTGGAGTCTGGTCAGCTCTCCTTTTTTACCCCACGACAGGCCCGTCTCTTTCCAGGAGGCGAGTCGTGTAGGGGGTCCGGATCGGAACTCGGGGGCTGCGACCCATTCAGGGTCGCGCGGCTCGGTGATGTAAAACCACCCCGACTGCCACCCCTTTAGTGACTCCACGAAGGAGCCCTCGAACCATAGGATGTTGGGCATCTTGCCCACCATGGAGCCTCCGCACTCCACTTGGGTGCCGCGCACCACCTTCGGCTTGACATTGAAAGTCTTGAGCCATAGGCCGAAATGGGGGCGGATGCGGAAGAAAGCCTCGCACACGACGATAAACGCCGAGATGTTGAGGACAAAGTTCGGGGCCAGATAGTGGAAATCCAGGCCATAGTAGAACATGAGCCCCCGGACAAATGGGTGGAGAGGGAAGCCCAGTCCGCGGAGGAAATGGGGGAGGAACACCACCATCTCATGGGGCCTAGGGGTGGGAATGAGCTGCCCCTCTTCGGGAAGCCGGTGTGCAATGTCGTTAGACAAGTATCCGGCCTTCCTCAGTCTTTTGATGTGTCCCTCCGTGATGGAGGAGACCATCCACTTACCTCCCGCTCCAGACATGGCTGGAGAAGGTTGAGGTGGGGTGTGCGGACTTGGGTGCTAGAGCTCGAGTGCGCGGAAATGGATAGGCAGAGGAGGAAGAAGGCGTGGATGAAAAGGCGGATCCTTATCCCCTTATATGGGCGGACGCGACTATGCGCCCCCACCAGCCTGGTAAAACTCGCTTATCTCCCAAGCGCCGTAGTCAATGGCGCGGTTGGGTTACCCACGCCCGTATTGATGACAAACCCGGAATAAGGGGACACGATCTCTGCTTTAACAAGACGTGCCAAGGAAACCACCTCGCTAAACGCGCTGAGGTAGAACAATAAAACGATTCAAATAAAGACTTGGCCGTGGTGTGATGTCACGCTACAGAATACGTCAGCAGATTAGATTTGTGTAAATATTATTCTCTCTATGGAAATATGTGGAACCTTATTTTGCAGAGCCGGACACTACCTTTGTGTTCAAAATCTTCTATGAAGTACTTGGAGGAGGAACCCGCCTTGCAATACCGAAGACAATCTGCGCGCCATACTCGTCGTCATTGAAGCCTGGTTCAGGGGCTACTGAGGGAGTCCTAGATTAGGGGTTGTCCAGATAGCCAGACTATATCTTCAGCCGGACTCCTGGACTATGAAGATACAAGAATGAAGACTTCGTCCCGTGTCCGGAAGGGACTTTCCTTGGCGTGGAAGGCAAGCTTGGCGATACGGATATGTAGATCTCCTACCATTGTAACCGACTCTGTGTAACCCTAGCCCTCTCCGGTGTCTATATAAACCGGAGGGTTTTAGTCCGTAGGACGAACAACAATCATGCCATAGGCTAGCTTCTAGGGTTTAGCCTCTCTGATCTCGTGGTAGATCTACTCTTGTACTACCCATATCATCAATATCAATCAAGCAGGACGTAGGGTTTTACCTCCATCAAGAGGGCCCGAATCTGGGTAAAACATCGTGTCCCCTGCCTCCTGTTACCATCCGGCCTAGACACACAGTTCGGGACCCCCTACCCGAGATCCGCCGGTTTTGACACCGACAGGAGGAAAAGGTAAAGGGCAGCCTCCATAGACCTGGAGGAAGGGGTGTCCAAGAGGGGGAAGATAACCCTCTCAGACAGTTTGGATTCGGATGTCAAACTCATCCCCAAGAGGTGCTCCAGGGTGAAGCCCCTGGCCACATCGTAAATATCCAAGGACACATCTACAAATATTCGGTCTTTTATATTTTCAATATAACATGTTATGATGTGTATATTTCAGTCCTGCCTACGACCTCCCCCATCCATCACTATCTAAGGGGAGCTCTCTGCCGCCTGAGATGGCAGAGAGTGAGACGCCCTCGCGAGCTTCTCCTCCCACCACCGCGGATGACACCGAGGTGTTGTCCCGAATGGCATCTCCGGGCCACGAAGAGGTGAGGGAGGCCGCCCATATGGCGCCTGAGGGTTAGGCCTCGGCTACCGAGAACATGGGGGTGCAACCCCCATGGAGACCGATGACAGGGGCCCTAACCAGTCCAGGCCCCAGCCGAACACTATTCCGGAGACCCATATGGCTCCGGAATCGAGCGAGCAACCCCCTTCGAAGGAGAGGGGAGCGTCGACTCCGACGGCGACCTCCACTAATCTGGAGGCGCCGAATACTCTGGTGGAGGCACTACGACGTGCTACCATCGTGGAGGAGCACTGCACCCTGATGGGTGGGGTGGCTGAGAAGGTTCGCTCCGCAAAGAGCGGGCTGAACGAAGCCTTCACCAACCAGCTAACGGGCTTCGAGGTATACGACGTAATACTCTTAGACGCTTTTCATATGAAGGAAATATGCCTGTATATAGATAGTAGCCCCTGAGACTCTGTTAAGGCCGAACGAAGGATCCAATAGTAATCGCAGGAGGTGACGTACTTGTCTATTGGATAACAGGCATCCCTGTTGGCGGCGACTGCCCAGGCCGCTGAAGTTTCTGAACTCAATCGGAAGCTGAAGATGGCTGATGATGAGATCGGCCGCATTAACAAGCGGTTCGATGAGGCGCAAGGTATGTGTGTACGTTTAAAAGAGTTTAATCATATATCTGAAGTAATATGCAAATTCAAAGTGTAACTCATGTACTACTATGATTATGGGTGCAGGTAGCGTGGCCGAGGTCGAGGCCCTTAAGAGCGCCCTAGCCCCAGCCAAGGAGGAGGCAAAAACGAGCAAAGCAGCCGCTGATAAAGCGGTTGCGAATTTAAAGACCGAACAGGTCGCCCGCCGCCAGCACGAACAGAGGGTGGCCGAAGTGGAGCAGGAGTTGAAAGACGCCATCAGCAAATGCGAGACTTTGGAGGAGAATACTTCGGCCCAAGCGGCCGAACTCGCCAAAGCCCTCCATGAGGACAAGGAGGCACAGACCGAGTCCCGGAGTGCTCGTGAAGAGATCCGGCAGGCCGAACAGATAGCGGCTGGTAAGCCCTTTCTTTTGCAGAGTATATTTGGTGGTCAAAGATATGCCTTGCTCACTCAACTGTGGAGTTCTCCATACGCCTTTGCGGATCTTCTGAAGAGTGCTGCAGACGCCGCGCAGTTATTCCGGGCCTAGCAGGGGAACACAATGGAGAAGCTCTTATGGTCATAGTTCCTGCCGCCAGAGCGTCCGGCGCTATTGAACAACCAGATGATGCAACTGGCGGAGCTGCATAGGATGTTCGCCTTGGCCATGAAGGACGTCATAGTACAGCTTTGGCCAACCGAACCCATTCCTAGCAGCTACTTCAGCCTGGTGAACCGACTCGCCGACGCCCTGCCCCGAGTTGAAGCTATAAAGCATTCGGCGTGCATAGAGGGTGCGCGGATGACCTTTGCCCGTGTGAAGATGCACTGGGCGAAGATGAAGGCCACCGTCGTGGCAGCCAAGGGCCCACCCGAAGGCAAGGACAACCGCAAGCCGGAGCGGTATTTTGACGATGTCCTAGAGGGTGCCCGCATAGTAGAGGGCCAATGCTCAAAGGAGATCATGTTTGAGTGTATCTAATATATTTATCCAGACTTTGTGTTATGAACCAGGGCCTGCAATATATGTATGCTTTTATCTGAAATTACTTTCCTCCTGTGCGGCCATTTTTTTAATTCTGAGAGTTTGTCTGTCGTCGGCTTCAGCCTCCTCGCAGATGCTACGGGGGTGTTAGGAATAGTGCACGATCACACTTGACCCAACGTCTTGGTCCGTAAAGGAGGTGTCTGCGCAGCGAACCAGGCAATTGGACTATGCGGCTTCATCACTTTCACTTAGCCATAGGAGTTTGAGGTGAGACTAAGTACTACCCCCTGGTGCATATGTGGCTATCCGAACTGGGATGCCTTAGGCGCGTGACTGGACGAAAGCCAGTCCTTTGTATAATACGGAAAAAATCGCAAGAGATTTATAGCAAGTCGCTGAATCGCCGACCAGCTCTCGCCATATCATGACAGTCAGTTTTTGGCTTTCTCTACTGAGTTGTTTGACCGGACGAACCAGAAACACAATCGCAGTAGTTCTCCCTTTACTACCCTAGCCGAACAATCGGAACGTAAGGTAGTAACCACAGGAGCCGGGCAACCCAACTATTGACCAAAGACATGATTCAGAGCTGATGCATATAATGCAATATTCGGGATGCCATAGTATACTCTAGAAGTGTTCGGACTTTTTTGGAAATATGTGTGGCCGAATAGAGCCCCTGGCATTTAAGCTGTACCAAAGTATATATGGCAATCTGACACAAAGAAGGAATACAGACTTAATGAAAGAAACCAATGCCGAATAGGGGTTGGTGAAAAACGATTTCCATTATAATCTGATTGATACATCAAAACTTGCTATTACAGATAATGCCATAAAGATCAACGATATTTTACATGCCGAGAGTTTGTACACTAGGGGAAGCTGTATACAAGGCCGAAAAAAGAAAAGGTATTATTGAAGATTCCCTTGACGCCCTACCGCACGTCTGCGCCGCTATCGCCTTGGTGTCGAATCCTTTGAGAGGAGAAATTGATGATCGTATGTATAGAAGGGGCCTGTGAAGGAGCCCTTGTGCAACCGTCAGGTGATGAGGTTCTAACGAACCTATAATAGGAGGGAAAAAGGGAGAAAAAGGAAGGGGTTGAGGTCAAAATAGGGTTAAACCACACTATAGACCTTGCCCATATTGTGCCACCGTCGTTGCCCATGGTATTAAGTGCGTAGTTATGCACACGCGGTACAATACCGCAATTAGATGGGGTGATCAACAGACGCGGAGCTGCTAGTCCAGCTCTGGATGCACCAAGCTGTCGTTCTGCAGAGTATACCAGACTCGTTTAACAGTGTTCGGGGGCTTGATGGCTGATGAAATGTTCGGCTTGATGAGGCTGCTTTGTACCTCGGCTGCGAGGGCCGCAGTATGCTCCTCATTACGGAGGGAGCGCTCCATATTTCCATTGACTATTATGACGCCGCACGGACCGGGTATCTTGAGCTTTAAGTAAGCATAGTGCAGGACTGCGTTGAAGCGTGTGAAGGCGGTCTGTCCAAGCAGTGCGTGATAACCACTGCGAAAGGGGACAATGTCGAAGATCAAGTCCTCGCTTTGTAAGTTATCCGGTGAACCGAAGACCACTTCCAATGTTAATGAACCCGTGCAACGGGCCTCTACACCGGGTATCACTCCTTTAAAGGTGGTGTTACTAGGCTCGATTCTTGACGGGTCAATACCGATTTTACGAATAGTTTCTTGATAAATCAAGTTAAGATTGTTGCCGCCGTCCAAGAGGACTCGAGTGAGATGGAATCCATCGATGATTGGATCGAGGACCAGACTAGGGTTGCCGAAACTCCTTGACGGATACTGGTCGGGTGGTCCCTATGATCGAAGGTGATTGGACAAGCCGACCAAGGATTGAATTTTGTGGCGACTGGCCCTGCGGTGTAGAAGTCCCTTAGTGCGCGCTTGTGCTCCCTCTTGGGGATATGAGTGACGTATATCATATTCGTTGTTTTTACCTCAGGGGGAAATTTCTTCTGTCCCCCTCTGTTCGGTGGGTGGGGCTCATCATCATCCTCGCTTGGCGACCCTTTCCCCTTATGTTCGGTATTTAACTTACCGGCCTGTTTGAAGACCCAACAGTTTATGTTGGAATGATTTGCAGGCTTGTCGGGGGTACCATGAATCTGGCAAGGCTGATCGAGCATTTTGTCTAAATTGAATGGTCTATCCCTGTTTCCTTTGAATGGCTTCTTCCATTGATCGGGTTTAGAGCCGCTGAATCCGGTGTTGACCATTGTTTCTTTGGTTTCTTCATTGTTGTTCTGACGCTTGTGCTTGTTACGTCGCGGCCGTACGTTGCCTTCCCTGACTTCGGAGGTGCCGGAGTCGCCGGTACTATTGCTTCTATGAGCTAACCAGTTGTCTTCTCCCGCGAAAAAGTGGGTCATGAGTGTGGTAAGAGCCGCCATAGACTTTGGCTTTTCTTGGCCGAGGTGTCAGGCAAGCCATTCGTCGCAGACGCTATGTTTAAAGGCCGCTAGGGCTTCAGTGTCCAGACAGTCAACGATTTGGTTCTTTTTAATTAAGAACCGAGTCTACAGTTTCCGGGCTGACTCTCTGGGTTGCTGGACTATGTGACTACGGTCATTGGCGTTTGGTGGCCGGACATAAGTACCTTGGAAGTTGTCTCAGAATGCACCTAGAGCAGACGCTGCGGCAGTGATACCGCCGCAGCGCCTACTGGTACCTTGCTGCTCGGAGCGAGGCTTGACGGCGGCGTTCCTCTCCTAGCACGAGGTCCATCCCCCACGTGGCATTCTGGTGTGCCTCATCAAATGCCAAGACCCGCGCGGAACGATGCCTGACCTCATGTGAGAGAACCGCTTCAGCTCCGTAGACTAGGAATAATGGAATTTCGCAGATCGGCTTGGTCACAGTGATGTGGACAGACCACAGCACGGACTGGAGCTCATCGAGCCAGCCCCTGCGGCAGGACTCGAGCTTCTTCTTGAAGGTTCTTGTCTTGAGGCCCCTCAGGACCTCCGCATTGGCGCGCTCACCTTGGCCGTTGCTCCTCGGGTGTGCTACTGAGGCGTAGCATATCTGCATTCCAAGGTTAGCAAAATATGTTTTGAAGAGATTGCTAGTGAACTGCCAGCTATTGTCGGTGATGATGCGATTAGGGACTCCGAACCGGCTCACGAGGCCCTTGATAAACTTGACCGTCGAGCCGGCCGGGATGGTGCGGACTGCTTCCACATCCGCCCATTTGGTAAACTTGTCGATGGCGAGGTAGAGGTAGCGGTACCCCCGGGCGCTCGAGGGAATGGACCCAAGATGTCCAGCCCCCGGACCGCAAACGACCACGAGAGTGGGATGGTCTAGAGGCCCTGAGCAGGCTAGTGGATTTCCTTGGCATGGAACTAGCAGGCTTCACAGGATCTCACCAGCTCGGCTCCGTCGCTGAGGGTCGTGGGCCAGTAGAATCCGTCGCGGAACGCCTTGCCCACCAAGGTGCGTGATGACAAGTGATGTCCGCAGTCCTCGCTATGTATGTCAGCTAACAGCTCGCACCCCTGCTCCCTGGAGATACACCGTAAGGAAATCGTTCGGTCATTTTCGGTATAGCTCATCGTCCCGAATGCAGTAGGTTGTGGCCTGTCGAGCCATGTGCTTGGCATCTTCCTCCTTCTCCGGCAGGGTTCCTTGAAGTAGGTACGCCTTGAATTCTTCGGTCCGGCATCCCTCCTAAGGCTCGAGTGCCAGGAGCAGACATGCTCCTGAAGCCAGGTGAAAGTGCAACTATCCCAGGGTGGTTTTGGTAAATACTAACAACATACACTGGTGTGTGGCAGTCCTAAACAAACGGTTTTTAACCCCTTTCTGGGACGACATTTGGAACCGTCACCAAGTGGGTGTGGGTGATAGGGGGGTCCTTCCCACGCGACCCAGAAATCGTCGGGGATATGCCCTCCTGACACTCAGGCTCGGTAAAATGAGAGCATGTGCGACCGGCGAGGGCTCAAATATGGAAACACGTACATTAGAGCTAAAAAATACAATTATACGGCAAAATTGTTTCCAGTCGCAAGTACATCTCACACAGCTAGTCCCCGCTAAACATTTTTGTTCATATGTACATCCCACATAGTCGCTCCAAGGAAAACATTTTCGTTCACAGGTACATCACACACAATTTTTTACGTTAAATCGTTTGCGTTATTGAATGTATTACACACGGTGCGTAGAAGAAATTGTGTGGAAAAGGCTGTCCATCACACACACTTTTTATGTGGTAAATATTTGCGCAAGGTGGCCTAACGCAAACAGTTTTCAAGAGAAAGTTGTGTGTGATTGTTCATTGATCCAACATGGTTTATTCCTTGAAACTGTGTGCGTTGCCTGAGGTCATCACCCACGGTATTTTGTCAACAACCGTTTGGAATAGCAAAACCTAATTAGCAGGCTAATTCGCCATTAGGAAGCTAATTATCCGATTATTCATAATCCATTTATTAATCTAATTAACATTTCATATTAGCACACAATATATTTCATTTCCATATTAAGGAAGCATAATTTCATAATTGAAATACATCAGAGTACAACATGATATAGCTTCAGCACTCAGCTACCCCATTACACAACTGCACCAGCAGCAAGTTCCACATGCAACATGTAGAACCTTTTGAAATTATCACCATACATGATATATAGACAAATGCATCTCATCTGGAAAACTGCTGAAGCGGAAGGCGAATATTGAGCCTTCATTCATGTTGAAGGTCTTTGCAACTTTAGGCAAGTGCTTGTGGATGATTGACCGTCCGTCCTTCGTCCTCTTCAGGAACACTTCAATATTGGACCGTGGGTGTTGTATGAATACCTTCCTCGCCTCCTGACCATAGAGGTGGTTTGAGAGGTAATCATCAGTGAACTGCTCTAGAAAGGCCTAAAAAGAAGGATGTGCATAAATATCTTCTCTATATTGGAAATGGGGCAAAGGAATGAAAAAAGGCAAGGTATAATAGTTAGTACCATCTTGTAGTGAACTAATGTCTTCTTCATTGTGCAGACAAAGATCTTGTTGTTTTTTGTCGCTAATTTCTTTATCCTAACAATCTTTCTGAGTTTCTTGATTTGATTGATATTCATGGACAACTCATTTCCCCAGATGCAAAAAGGGTCGAACAGTGGGTCAAAACCTCTGACAGCAGGACTTACATGTGCAAGACCAAATTGTTAAAAACCAAAATATTAGAATGGTTCCTGCAATTGCACAATAATGTGCTATTAGAGAATGGACCATGCATGTGCTAACCTCGATTGTAAACCTCACTGCTTTCCATTGTTTCCCTGCAACACATATAAGGTAGTTAGTCATCAGGTTAAGTAAGGGTTTGCATGCTATCAGTAAAATATGTTGATGAAAAATAAGCACATTGCAGATTCATCAGATTAATTCAAGCCACACGGAAAACCCATTTACCCAAACCAAGCATGATTAAGAACTAGGAAATATAGCACTTGTATATGTAGCCAAATTTGATGTATTCCTCACATGCACAACAATACAAAATTCTACCCACGACAATTGGACATTGCTTTGCAGGATTGAACCAAGCAGTTAACTAAAAACCACAACAAATGAACCAAACATTAACTGAGCACCACATTGCACAATATAACATACTCCTAATAGAAGATCAGACAGTTAACCAAACAGTTAACTACAGCCAATTGTAGCAATTGTATTTGTTTCTCATGTATTTACTGCATCCAAATTCAATTTATTCCTCACATGGTATACAATCACAGAATGCACCCACAACTATTGAACATCTCATTGCAGAATTGAACCAAATAGTTAACTAAACACCACTACACAAATGAACCAAACGTTAACTGAGCACCACATTGCACAATGTATAACCAAACCAAGCATGCTTGACAACTTGGAAATATAGCAATTGTATTCGTTTCGCATGTATTTTGTAAAGATAAATTCGATTTATTTCTCACATGGAAGATAATACAAAATTGCAGCCTGAAGAATTAAACATCACATTTGCAGAATTGAACCAAACAATTAACTGAAGATGACAACTCATTAACAAAATAGTTAATAAGTGAGCACCACACTGCACGACATATAGAACATATACACTAGAGCACCAGATTGCATGGTAAAATTAGATAGCACAATTCAATAGAATTTGTGAAGGAAAGCCAAGAGCAGCACACGCAACGGGTAAACCGAGCATGCTTAACCGGCGTAGCTAGCAAATGGCAAAGTGCTCCTCCAAGATCTGGGGGTCGACACGAATGGCAGCCATCGCGACCTCATCTGCGTGTGCGGCCACGATTTACTTCTCCGCTGCCAAATGCTCCATGAGATCCTAGCTATACTGCGTGCACCATGGCTTAGGGAGGCGCTTATTTGGTGGTGGGGTCGGTGATTTGGGTGGAAGGTGGCATGCTCGTGCCGGCGGTCGGGGCATGTGGGATGTGGAAGGAGGAGGAGGATGGGGGTCGGGTGTGTATTACCTGTCTGGATACACGAGGCCGAGGAACGTGAAGGAGGGTCGCAGACGAGGAGGCGGCGCTGCAAGCAAGGAGTGACGGTTTCAACTTGGAAAGGAAGGCGGAAAGAGGGAAAATATGGCTTTTGGTAAGGGGGAGGGGGCGGGGAGGTAGATATTTCCGCGGAAGCCGAAAATTTCGAATCTCTTCAGCCAAAAAACTGGCACGCAAAGTGTCATCAGACACGGTCCCTTATTCAGAACTGTGTACGATATGTGGACATCACAAACGATTCAGATAGCTTCACCCGTGTGTGATGAGTTTGAACAAAAGTTTTGGTTCAAATTTCCATGGTTAAAGTGGTCATCCACGTCATTGCATAATTTGTTACACAAAGGAGACTACAGCACACCTGCACTTCTTAATCGATCAATTTCAGCAATTAAACAGAGTTCAGCGCTCTTAATTAAACAAAACAAACAGTACTACTACGGCTGGTGCTCGTCGATCTCCGCCGCCGTCTCCATGTCCAGCTCGCGCCCGACGGTCTCCTGGGGAAGGGGCTCCGTGGCATCCATCGCACCATACTTGGCAAGCATCTCGCCATCCGTGTCCGCCATCTCTTTGGAAACGGCCGCCATGAGCTGGGCATGGGCGGACGCGCTCTGGGCTTGGACGGGCTCCGTCGTCGCAAGGTATGCGGCGGAGGAACGGATGTTGCTTGAAACCTCTCGGCGATTGCCAGCTCTTTGGCCGTGGGTTGCCGACCGTTGTCAGAGAACCTTCGTCCGATTTGTGCGTTGACCGCCAAGAGCTGGGCGTGGGCGGTGTCGACATGGTCATGGGCGGCCTCCATTAGGGCTAAGGACGCCACTTCGAAAACGACAGTTGTTGTGTCGCTCTGGCCAGTTGCTATCCTCGAGACAGATGTAGCTGCCGCCACCTAAGAAGCAACAGCGGCTATTTGGGTTGCCTTTACCGCCCGGTCACAGATTGCGGTCGCGCTCATGCACCTTGTAAGCACGCGGATGGCGGCTACGGCCGCGCTCTCACCGGAGTGGGCTACCGAAGTTGCCCTCACGACGCGGGTCCACGTGCCCATCTTTCCCCGGCGATGATTGAATAGTGAAATGATATTTGGGGAGTGAGCTAGTGTGCTTGAGACACTGGCTATGGACTGTAGCCGACGCACCTTCTCGCGTAAGCCATAGGCGTACTATACACCGACGGTGCTCCAGGATATTTTGTGCTGCATCTCACATATGGTTGCTGATAATAAACTGTGTGCGATCTACTTGATTTTTCATCTTGATTTGAATTACATAATGGGGTCACGGCAGCAATGGACGCTGTTTGAATTGCTAAACCTTTTATCTGGAGTGAACATGAAACTATATGTGTGTCGTAAAAGAATTGGAATTATTCAGGGTTCATTTGAACATTTTATACATTAAATTGGTTTTCTAGCCATTTCAGGTGCATAATCAAATTTGAACTACATGCACATGCTCCAGTGCATATAAATTGGTTGAAAAATCAAATCTGTGTCCCTGGGTGCATGCTTAGGTCCCATGCAAGAAATGAGAATGAATTTCAAACACCAGGGCATCGTTGATTGCCGGCGAAACATTGAGATGCCTGGTTTTTAAATTCTAGTAAATCCAAAACTCGTCTCGAATTCATGAAAATTGGCATGCTATCATGGAGCAGCATCACCATGCCGTGGTAAAAATTTTGTCCCATTTGGGGCAGGTTTGGGTATATGCTTCTCACAAACCGGAGCTTCTCACAACAAGCATGATGGTTTTCGGTAGGGAACGTCCCACCTTTGGGGACGAAACGATATCCATTGCCTCTTATTGCTTTCAATTTTTTTCTCGTGCCAACATAGAACAACAGGATTGTTGTGTGAATTTTTGTGATTTTTTGGGGATCATTTGGACTTTTTATGCATTAACTGAGTTTTCAATGCATTTATGTGCATAATTAAAATTTGAACTACATGCACATGCTCCAGTGCATATAAATTGGTTGAAAAATCAAATCTTTGTCCTTGGGTGCATGCTTAGGTCCCATGCAAGAAATGGGAATGAATTTCAAAAACCAGGGCACCGTTGATTGCCGGCAAAACATTGAGATGCTTGGTTTTTAAATTCTAGTAAATCCAAAACCCGTCTGAAATTCATGAAACTTGGCATGCTATCATGGAGCGGCATCAACATGCCGTGGTAAAAATTCCGTCCCATTAGGGGCAGGTTTGGGTATATGCTTCTCAAAACCGGAGCTTCTCACAACAAGCATGACGGTTTTCGGTAGGGAACGTCCTACCTTTGGGACGAAATGATATCCATTGCCTCTTATTGCTTTCAAATTTTTTCTCGTGTCAACATAGAACAACAGGAGTGTTGTGTGATTTTTTGTGATTTTTCGGGGTTCGTTTGAACATTTTTATGCATTAACTGAGTTTTCAATGCATTTATGTGCATAATTCAAATTTGAACTACATGCACATGCTCAAGTGCATATAAATTGGATGAAAAATCAAATCTATGTCCTTGGGTGCATGCTTAGGTCCCATGCAAGAAATGGGAATGGATTTCAAACACTAGGGCACCATTGATTGCCGGCAAAACACTGAGATGCCTCGTTTTTAAATTCTAGTAAATCCAAAAATCGTCTGAAATTCATGAAACTTGGCATGCTTTCATGGAGCATGTAACGCCCCGTATGTAACTTGTCATATTTGTATTCCAACTCTTGCCATTTTCGGCACTAAGTTATGATATTCCCTCGTGATTGGGTTTTGTCCCCGTTTTGCATTTTATCCATGTCATTCATCTCATATCATGTCATCATGTGCATCGCATTTGCATACGTGTTCATCTCAGGCATCCGAGCATTTTCCCCGTTGTCCGTTTTGCATTCCGGCACTCCTATGTCCTTCAGCGTCCCCCTTTTGCCTCTTTTCGTGTGCGGGTGTTAAAAATTCTCGGATTGGTCCGAGATTTTCCAAGCGGCCGTGGTTCACTATCGGTAGACCGCCTGTCAAGGTTCGTGCCATTTGGAGTTTGTTTGATACTCCAATGGTTAACCAAGGAACCGTAAAGGCCTCGTGTGTGTTGCAGCCCAACACCCCTCCAAAGTGGCCCAAAACCCATCCAAACCCCCTCCATCCTCTTGGTCGTTCGATCATGATCGCGTGGCCAAAAACCGCACCTCATTTGAACTCTCCTAACTCCCTCTACCTATAAATATATGCCCCACTCCTAAAATCCCGGGTCCAAACCCTAGCCCCGCTCCTCCGGCGCCGCCGGACACGTCCGCATCTGCCCACCGCCGCCCGGCCAACCGCAGGCTGCCACGTGGCCCCGGCCACCGCCCGCCGCCACCGGCCCGCCCGAGCCCGGGTCCCCCCCCCCCACCCCCGAGCCCGCGCGCGCCGCCCCGCTCCCCCGCGCACCCCGCCGCCCGAGATCGCCGCCTCCACCCGCGTCCTGCTCTGGCAACCGGACGCCGCCGTCCGCCGCGCGCCACTGCCCTTCCGCCTCAACACTGGCCGCCGCATCGGCCGCTCCCGCCACCTCGCCACCTCGCTCATCTTCGGCTCCGGCCAGATCCGGTCGAGTAGCGACCGAATCAGGCGACCCCGAGCCCAGTCGCTGCCTTCCCCACTGCTCCGGCCGGTTCTCTGGTGAGCTCGCGCCGCCACCTCGATCCACGTGCCCCAAAACCCTTGATCCAGTTTCGGAGGTGATTTTTTTCGTCTAAGTCCTTTTCCTAATAAATTTTATGCCATCTTCATCATGTCGCATCTCATCATCCGTATCTCCGTTTTGCTCGTGTGAGATATCAAATTGTTCGTTAGGATGTCCTCTTCATTTCATTCCATTGCACCATGCTTGTTGGAGTCCATCTTGATGCCTAAAATTCTATTGCAAGAGTGCTATAGAATGTTAGTTTCTGTTTCTTAACAGATTATGGACATTTGTCATTTTTGCCATGATTAATGTGTGCCTCCTATGAACTTGATCCCTACATGTGTTTTGGGCTATGCCATGCCATCTTTACATGGGTGTATGCCATGTATTTTTGTGATCAATGTGGTGACTAGAACAAGCATGCAAAGTAG
Source organism: Triticum urartu (assembly GCF_003073215.2). Lineage (NCBI taxonomy): Eukaryota > Viridiplantae > Streptophyta > Magnoliopsida > Poales > Poaceae > Triticum > Triticum urartu. The sequence continues at coordinate 449,781,833 of NC_053028.1, forward strand.
CTCTCGTGATGTTGCTGATTTCAGGGACTTAGAATTCTTCAAAGTCATTTCCCTGATGTTATTTTTATGCCATGTATTCATGTTGCTACAGAGTGATCCATGCCTCTTTTGAGCATGTTCAGTAAGGATGATTTTGAGATATTGTTATGTTCTATACATCCATGTCTTTCTTTGCAATTATGGTGTACCCTAGCATGACTCAATCTTTCTCTACTTTTGCTATAAAATGTTCCTGGCAGATTGTTTACATGTTATTCAATTTTGCCAAGGTTGTTATAGTTGATCCATGCATGCTATGAGGTTGTTCTTGCCACGCTTAGCTTCTTGATCATGTCTTGTTGCTGGGTGTATTCTTAGTTTGTCATGCAATGCCTTGTGGTGAGTGCATCGAGCTCGCAAAGATGCCTACGTAACTCTGTTTTTGCCATGTCCAGTTTTCTACTAAGTCTGAATCTGTTAACGAAACTTGCTATGTTTACATGGGTGCCGTCATATTTACTGATCCCTTTTGGCTTATGGCCAGTAAGGGACTTTTGTTATATGCTTTGAGTGGATTCATGCCATGCCTTGTGTTGCTATGTTCCGATCCCGTAGCATGTTGTTATCTTGCTCTAAACATTGCTTCCTGATGTTAAATTCCTGACATGTTATTTTCACCAAGTCTGTGATGCTGTTATCTTTTGCACTTTTGCCATGCTTGTTTAATCCTGCTATTGTGTGAATTAGCCGTAGCTCAGTGTTCATCTTTTGTCAAGCATCTTGAGTGGATCACTGCCATGTGCTTTGTTGCGATGTTAGAATGCAGTAGCTTAGTTTCTTGTTGCATTCTAGATGGCGTCGTGTTGTTAATCGCAGAATGGTGCCATTATTGTTTTGCTTGCCATTTGCAAACCGTGCATCCGATTCCGGTGATCTTTATATCGATTTCGACCGAAATCAACTCATCTTTCCAGCGGCACTCTTGGTTTGCCAAGTTGAGGCCTGGTTCAATCTTTTCCTTCTGGATCACGCATATGCATTGCATATCACATCCCGCATATCATGCCATATTTTTGCATCATGTCGCTTGTGCATTGCACCATGGTTGATTGTGTTTCCCTTGCTTGTGTTCTTGCCTTGGGTTAGAGCCGGGAGACGAGTACGTGATCGAGGAACCCGTTGAGTACGCTTTCGAGGAGCAAGCTTATGTCAACTCGGAGAACTTTGCAGGCAAGATGACCATACCCTCGAAATCACTTCTATCTTTGCTTGATAGTTGCTCGCTCTATTGCTATGCCTATGCCTCGATACCTACCACATGCTTTATCATGCCTCCCATATTGCCATGTCATACCTCTAACCCATGTTGTCCTAGCAAACCGTTGTTTGGCTATGTTACCGCTTTGCTCAGCCCCTCTTATAGCGCTGCTAGTTGCAGGTGAAGATTGGAGTTTGTTCCTTGTTGGAACATGTTTATTGTTGGGATATCATTATTATATCTTGTTTACTTTAATGCACCTATATATTTGGTAAAGGGTGGAAGGCTCGGCCTTATGCCTGGTGTTTTGTTCCACTCTTGTCGCCCTATAGTTTCCGTCATACCGGTGTTATGTTCCTTGATTTTGCGTTCCTTACGCGGTTGGGTTATAATGGGAACCCCTTGACAGTTCGCCTTGAATAAAACTCCTCCAGCAAGGCCCAACCTTGGTTTTACCATTTGCCACCTAAGCCTTTTTCCCTTGGGTTCCGCGGACTCAAGGGTCATCTTTATTTTAACCCCCCCCCCCCCGGGCCAGTGCTCCTCTGGGTGTTGGTCCGAAACTGGCAACATGCGGGGCCACCTCGGGGCAACTTGAGGTTTGGTTTTACTCGTAGCTTGACCTATCCGGTGTGCCCTGAGAACGAGATACGTGCGACTCCTATCGAGATTTGTCGGCACATCGGGCGGCTTTGCTGGTCTTGTTTTACCATTGTCGAAATGTCTTGTAACCGGGATTCCGAGTCTGATCGGGTCGTCCTGGGAGAAGGAATATCCTTCGTTGACCGTGAGAGCTTGTGATGGGGTAAGTTGGGACAACCCTGCAGGGTTTTGAACTGTCGAAAGTCGTGCCCGTGGTTATGGGCAGATGGGAATTTGTTAATGTCCGGTTGTAGAGAACCTGAAACTTAACTTAATTAAAAATGAATCAACAGCGTGTGTAGCCGTGATGGTCTCTTTTCAGCGGAGTCCGGGAAGAGAACACGGTCTCGTGTTACGCTTGAACGTAAGTAGTTCTAGGATCACTTCTTGATCATAGACTCTCGACCGTGCTTTGCCTTCTCTTCTCGCTCTCATTTGCGTAAGTTAGCCACCATATATGCTAGTGCTTGCTGCAGCTCCACCTCATACCTTTTCCCTACCCATGAGCTTAAATAGTCTTGATCGCGAGTGTGTGAGATTGCTGAGTCCCCGTGACTCATAGATTACTTCCAAAACCAAATGCAGGTGCCGATGATACAATTCCAGGGGTTGCGACTGAACTCAAGTGGGAGTTCGACGAGGACTCAGGACGTTACTACGTTTCCTTTCCAGACGATCAGTAGTGGAGCCCAGTTGGGGCGATCAGGGATCTTATGCGTTTGGGGTTGTCTTTATTTTGGTTCCGTGGTCGGACCTTGATTATATCTGGATGATGTAATGCTATATTTATGTATTGTGTGAAGTGGCGATTGTAAGCCAACTATGTACCTCTTTCTTATTCAGTACATGGGATGTGTAAAGATTACCCCTCTTGCGACATGCCTACAATGCGGTTATGCCTCTAAGTCGTGCTCCGACACGTGGGAGATATAGCCGCATAGTGGGTGTTACAAGTTGGTAATCAGAGCCTTCCCCGACTTAGGAGCCCCCTGCTTGATCGAATCGCTGGTGTTGTTGAGTCTAGAAAAATGTTTTGAGTCTTTCAGGATTATATATATCGGAGAGTAGGATTCTTTTTACTCCTCAGTCCCTTCGTCGCTCTGGTGAGGCATCCTAACGTAGAGTTTTGACTCTTCTCTTCTCAAATTTCACTAAAAAAATTTAGGATCACGCGGGTATCTTGGAATCGTTTCGATGGTTTTGTGATGAGAACATTGTTCTTGGTGCCTCCTGACATTTAGGGGTTGTGGCAGTGTTCTGGAGAGTTGAGCTCCGAGGTGTTGTCGTCACAATTTTATCGTTGCAGTTCTGAAATACCTGAGTTCGCCGACATCAAAAATCTCCTTTATGCAGTTGTTGGTGAGATAACCTCGATGCCACCCAGTACTGGGACGGGAGTTCGGGAGTATTGCCATAACTCGTATAACGGATGCTTTTCGAAGGTTGAGGTAAACGATTTCCGAAGGTTTCTTGGTTATGTGTTGAAGGATGGATACAGCTGGATGTAGGATTTGCTAGTTTTGGGTGAGATATTATGCTTCCCCTGTATCCCCAACACCTAATTGCATAATCGGAAAGTTTCGGGAGTTTCATAGGTGGGAATTCATGTAGCTCTAGTATTTCTTCCCGCAGATATTTGGTTTGTGATTGGGTAATCCTTACCAAGTATTTGTTCATGTCTGTACCTTGTTGTTTTATTCATCTACCTCCATCTAAGTGGCTTCTAAATTTATGGAAGTGTGATCATTTATTTTGGAATTCATTCGTTCATTCTTGTTCGAATGTTAAGGCTATATGTTGCAATTTCGATCCATTTGATTCAGCTTGAATATATATCTTTCAAGATGCTAACGAATGTCATCCTCTTTAGGATGGCTCCTCCAACGCGTCAGAATCCGGAACCTCCGCCACCACCTCCACCTCCGGAGGCATGGAAAGCTGTGATGGCCGCTACCAACGCCAACACGCAGTTGATTATGCAACTCTTGCAAGAGCGCAACCAAGGAAATCAAGGCAATGGCAACAATCAAACTCAGTTTGCTACCCTCAACCAGTTCCTCGCAAACCAGCCGAAGTCTTTCAGCAACTGTGTCGAGGCCACAGACGCTGATGATTCGCTCATGGATATCTGCAAACATTTTGAGAGTAGCAACGTCAGGCCTGAGGACTTTGTCAAGTTTGCTTCGTTCCAACTCAAAGACCAAGCTGCTGAGTGGTATCAACAATACAAAGATTCCAGAGGAGGTCGTGTGATTACTTGGGATGATTTTCGCCAAGACTTCAAAGCTCACCACATTCCTCAGAGTGTTGTTGAGAGTAAGCGTGAGGAGTTCCGCAATCTGAAGCAAGGCAGCTTATCTGTTTACCAATACAACATCCTATTCTAGAGGCTCGCTCGCTTCGCCAAACAAGACGTCCCTGATGAGAAGAGCATGATTTATCAGTTCAGAGGTGGCCTCAGAGAAGATCTGCAACTAGCTCTTGTGCTTTTTGAGCCAAAAAAGTATGATGAATTCTACAACATGGCACTGAAACAAGAAGCTACTCAGATCAAGTGCATCTAAGAAGAGAGTCAGGGATGCAACTCCTACTTCAACTCAAGTGGCAGCTAAGCAGCAAAAGTACTGGTTGCCTCCTCCTCCTCCGTTCTGCCAGACTTATCAGCAGAAGAGCAAAGGTGGCAATGGATCTTCCCCCCCCCCCAACCCCGGCTTTCAGGATAAAACTTTGTCTCATGCTCCAAGGTCAAGTGCTCCGTATCACCGGCCGCTCTCAGAGGTTACGTGCAACAAGTGTCAGCAGAAGGGTCACTATGCAAACAAATGCTTCAACCAGAGGCGTCTTCCACCTACTCCTCCTATGAGATCTGCCAGCAATGTAGTGGTCAAGCATAATCCCAAGCATGCTAAGGTCAACTTGATGAACGCAGCTCAGGCAGAGGACTCTTCAGAAGTGATCATGGGTAACCTTCTAGTTAACTCTATTCCTGCAAGAGTTCTTTTTCATACTAGTGTTTCGCATTGTTTTATTTCAAGACCATTTTTTTGCCAAACATGACTTCAATACTTCACTTTTGGCTAAACCCATGGCTGTCATTTCTCCGTGTAAACATTTGAACTCTAGCATGATAGCTCCTGATGTGTCAATCGAGATGGGCGACTACAAATTTCTGTCCTCTCCAATTGTTCTTGGTGACTTGGATATTGACCTTATTCTCGGAATGGACTGGCTTTCTAAGCACAAGGCTCAACTGGATTGTGCTGACAGGCAGATTCAATTGACACATTCGTTTGAGGATGTGATCGTCTTTGCCACTCGTGATGATACCATTCCACTGTTTTCTCTCAATGAGAAGGGCGAGTTGAATGCCATCTCTCAAATTCCAGTCATTTGTGAATATCAAGATGTTTTTCCAGAAGGGCTTCCAGGAATGCCTCCTCACTGGCCAGTTGAATTCGTCATTGATCTCGAGCCTGACACGGAACCTGTTTGCAAGCGTCCTTACATGCTTGGACCTGAAGAGTTGAAGGAGCTGAAGAAACAACTCGATATACAAGAGCGTGTGGGTCTCATCCGACCAAGTTCTTCTCCATGGGGTTGTGGTGTTCTTTTTGTCAAGAAGAAGGATGGAACGGACCGACTTTGTGTCCACTACCGTCCATTGAACAAGAAGACCATAAAGAACAAGTACCCACTTCCCAACATCAATGAGCTATTTGAACAACTCAAAGGTGCTCAAGTATTCTCCAAGCTTGACCTCTGTATGGGCTATCATCAGATTCGCATTCGTGAACAAGACATCCCCAAGACAGCATTCAGAACAAGCTATGGTTCTTATGAATACACTGTCATGTCTTTCGGCATTGTCAACGCTCCTCCAACATTCTCTCGCATGATGAACTTCATCTTCAACCCCTACAAAAATGACTTCGTCTTGGTCTATCTCAATGACATTTTGGTCTTTCCCAAGAACAAAGAGGATCATGCCAAGCACTTGAGGTTGGTGCTGGACAAACTAAGAGAACATCAGTTCTACGCGAAGTTTTCAAAGTGCGAGTTTTGGCTCGATGAGGTTCTCTACCTTGGGCATATCATCTCCGCCAAGGGCATAGCTATTAATCCTGAGAAGGTGTCTGCAATTGTGAATTGGGAACCGCCTCAGAATGTGAAGCAACTCCGCAGCTTCCTTGGGCTCGCAAGCTATTGTCAAAGGTTCATTGAGAATTTCTCAAAGATCGTGAAGCCTCTTTCCAACCTTCTCCAGAAGCATGTGAAGTATGTCTGGACGCCCTCAAAGAGAAGTTAGTCACAGCTCCAGTTCTGACTCCTCCTGATGAATCCAAACCATTCGAGGTTTTCTGTGATGCTTCCTTGCAAGGTCTCGGTGCTGTGTTGATGCAAGAGAAGAAAGTTGTGGCCTATACCTCTCGCTAGTTGAAGCCCAACGAAAAAAATTACCCCACTCATGACCTCGAGTTGGCGGAAGTTGTCCATGCTCTTTTAACATGGAGACATCTCTTGTTGGGAAGAAAAGTGGACACCTTCACTGATCATAAGAGTCTCAAATACATCTTCACTCAGCCCAACCTCAACCTCAGGCAGACTCGTTGGGTCGAAATGATTCAAGAGTATAATCCGAGTATTGAATATACTCCAGGCAAGGCCAATGTCATCGCTGACGCTTTGAGCAGGAAAGCTTACTGCAACAGTTTGATTCTCAAGCCCTACCAACCGGATCTTTGTGAAGCTTTCCACAAACTTAATCTCCAAGTTGTTCCTCAAGGATTCCTTGCCAACCTCCAAGTCTCTCCTACTTTGGAAGATCAGATTCGTGAGGCTCAACTTCTTGATGCCATGGTGAAGAAGGTGAAGATTGGGATTGCCAAAAGCCATCCCAAGTACAAGTGTTATCGCCTTGATGACAAAGATACTCTTTTCTTCGAGGATCGCATTGTTGTTCCTAAGGGTGACCTTCGTAAAGTCATTATGAACGAGGCTCACAATTCACTCCTGTCTATTCATCCTGGAAGTACAAAGATGTACCATGACCTCAAGTAGTCATATTGGTGGACTCGAATGAAGCGCGAGATTGCTCAGTTCGTGAAGGAATGTGATGTCTTCAGAAGAGTGAAAGCAGAACACCAACGACCAGCTGGTCTCCTCCAACCTCTTGCCATTCCAGAATGGAAGTTTGATCATATTGAGACGGACTTCGTGACTGGATTTCCCAAGTCCAAGCGTGGCAATGATGCTATCTTCGTTGTCATCGACAAGCTCACGAAAGTGGCTTATTTTCTTCCTATCAAAGAATCGATCACATCAGCTCGGTTGGCAGAGCTATATACCTCCAGGATTGTCTCTTTGCACGGCATTCCGCAGTTGATATCTTCAGATCATGGAAGCATCTTTACTTCTAAGTTCTGGGATTCCTTCCAGAAGGCTATGGGCACCAACATTCGCTTCAGCACAGCCTTTCATCCTCAAACTAGTGGACAAGTCGAGCGAGTAAATCAAATTCTTGAAGATATGCTCAGGGCATGTGTCATCTCTTTCGATATGAAGTGGTAAGATTGTCTTCCATATGCCGAGTTCTCCTACAACAACAGCTTCCAAGTGAGTTCGGGCAAGGCCCCATTCGAGATTCTCTATGGCAGAAAGTGTCGTACTTCTCTTAACTGGTCAGAGACTGGTGAACGCCAACTTCTTGGCAATGACTTGATCATAGAGGCTGAAGAAATGTGCAAAGTCATTCGTGAAAATCTCAAAGCCGCGCAATCGCGTCATAAGAATTACTATAATAGCAAGCATCGTGACTTGGCTTTCGAGATCGGAGACCATGTCTACCTCCGCATCTCTCCAATGAAAGGTACTCGTCGCTTCAGTATCAAAGGGAAGCTTGCCCCTAGATACGTGGGTCCCTTCAAGATCATTGGCAAAAGAGGCGATCTCGCCTATCAACTTGAGCTTCCATCCAACTTTGCAAACATGCACGACGTGTTTCACGTGTCTCAGCTCTGCAAGTGTTTTCAAGACTCCTGACCGCACCATCAACTTCGAAGAGATTGATCTCCAAGAAGACTTGTCTTATCATGAGCATCGCGTTGCTATTCTTGAAGAAACTGAACGCAAGACTCGCAACAAGTCTATCAAATTCCTGAAAGTGAAGTGGTCACATCATTCCGACCAAGAAGCAACCTGGGAACACGAGGACCACCTTCGTCCTGAATATCCGGAGTTTTTCCAGTCCTAGATCTCGGGACGAGATCCTTTCGTAGTGGTGGAGTGTTGTAACGCCCCGTATGTAACTTGCCATATTTGTATTCCAACTCTTGCCATTTTCAGCACTAAGTTATGATATTCCTTCGTGATTGGGTTTTGTCTCCATTTTGCATTTTGTCCATGTCATGCATCTCATATCATGTCATGATGTGCATCGCATTGGCATACGTGTTCGTCTCAGGCATCCGAGCATTTTCGCCGTTGTCCATTTTGCATTCCGGCACTCCTATGTCCTCCGGCGTCCCCCTTTTGCCTCTTTTCGTGTGCGGGTGTTAAACGTTCTCGGATTGGTCCGAGATTTGCCAAGCAGCCTTGGTTCACTACCGGTAGACCGCCTGTCAAGTTTCGTGCCATTTGGAGTTCGTTTGATACTCCAACGGTTAACCAAGGAACCGTAAAGGCCTCGTGTGTGTTGCAGCCCAACACCCCTCCAAAGTGGCCCAAAACCCATCCAAACCCCCTCCATCCTCTCGGTCGTTCGATCACGGTCGCGTGGCTGAAAACCGCACCTAATTTGGACTCTCCTAGCTCCCTCTACCTATAAATATATGCCCCCCTCTGAAAATCCCAGGTCCAAACCCTAGCCCCGCTCCTCCCGCGCCGCCGGACACGTTCGCCCACCGCCGCCCGGCCAACCGCAGGTTGCCACGTGGCCCCTGCCACCGCCCGCCGCCGCCGGCCCGCCCGAGCCCGGGCCGGGCCCCCCCCCAAGCCCGCACGCGCCGCCCCGCTCCCCCGCGCACCCCGCCGCCCGAAATCGCCGCCTCCGCCCGCGTCCCGCTTCGGCGACCGGACGTCGCCGCGGATCCCGCGCCGCACCGGCCGGTGCCGCCACCTCGCCGCCTCGCTCCTCTTCGGCTCCGGCCAGATCCGGTCGAGGAGCGACCGGATTCGGCGACCCTGAGCCCGGCCGCCGCCTTCCCCGCTGCTCCGGCCGGTTCTCCGGCAAGCTCGCGCCGCCACCTCGACCCGCGTGCCCCGAAACCCTAGATCCAATTTCGGAGGTGATTTTTTTGTCTAAGTCCTTTTCCTGATAAATTGTATGCCATCTTCATCATGTCGCATCTCATCACCATAGCTCTGTTTTGCGCGTGTGAGATATCAAATTGTTCATTAGGATGTCCTCTTCATTTCATTCCACTAGATGACTCGTTGCGCCAATGGCGCAAAGGCCGAAAGGGTGGCAAGTATTGTGAGAATATTTAGACACCCAAGTCGAAAACCAAATGTGGCCAACACTCCTGCATCCTCTGCTTGGAAGCCGTCTTTTCTCACCGGATCTAACATAGGTACATGATTCTTCAAGAGCAAATTCAAAGAAAAAATAAAGCATAGAAGGCTTTAAGTTGTACTATTGAGACCATACCACCATATCCTCATTTAGTTTCTTCCGGAATCTAAAGGTCTAAGAGGATGGTACATGTGAGAAACTGTGAGTCCACAACAAAGAACTAAACTAACTTCCAAACAAACATTTCAAGTTTGGAAGCCACAAAGAAGTAGCCCAGATCTCTCATTGTAGTGCAGGTACATGTCCTTAATCCTGCATCTCTCATTGTAGTGCAGGTACATGTCCTTAATCATGCATCCACAGCCCATAATTTTTCAACACCTAAATCCATGAACCACAGCCCATAATTTTTCAACACCTAAATCCATGAAATCCAACCGAAGGAAATCATGGCAGAAACATGCGCCGTGGCTTACGTCTCCGAGAAGGACTTCTTGGCATTCTTGTGCAGGTTGGACACAACAATCCTCGCTACGAGCTGCAGAAGAACCACACAGGCACCTTCCTTCACCTTGCCCTTGGGGAGGAGGGGGTAACACTTGCAACGCCGCGACAAGGCTTTGTGAACGCCGCCAGCGAGAGCGTTGGATGCCGCCTTTTCTCACCGGATCTAACATAGATACATGATTCTTCAAGAGCAAATTTCAGAGAAAATATAAAGCATGGAAGGCTTTAAGTTATACTATTGAGACCATACCACCATATCTTCATTTAGTTTCTTTGGAAATCTAAAGGTCTAAGAGGATGGTACATGTAAGAAGCTGTGAGTCCACGACAAAAAACTAAACTAATTTCCAAACAAATATTTCAAGTTTGAAAGCCACAAAGAAGCGGCCTAGATCTCTCGTTGTAGTGCAGGTACATGTCCTTAATCCTGCATCCACAGCCCATAATTTTTCAACACCTAAATCCATGAAATCCAACCGAAGGAAATCATGGCAGAAACATGCGTCGTGGCTTACATCTCCGAGAAGGACTTCTTGGCATTCTTGTGCAGGTTGGACACAGCAATCCTCGCTGCGAGCTGCAGAAGAACCACACAGGCACCTTCCTTCACCTTGCCCTTGGGGAGGAGGGGGGCAACACTTGTAGCGCCGTGACAAGCCTTGCTCCGAGTGTAATCATCAGCATTCTTAGATACCTAAACAAACAATCAAAAAAGAACAGGCTATGAGCAATCAAAAAAGAGGAATTATACAGCCTCAAAAAAATATACGCATGAAATAATATTATTCATTTGACAATTAGTCCCAAACTGAGATATGACCCAGCCGCTTCTCTAGGAGTGCCCATACGATCTGAGTTTAAATTTCAACAATATTTTTCCATCCCATATAGCACACAGCATTTACGTATGCGTCTCGGAAAGGAAAGAAGCTTAAATCCCAGTCCCAATACGGTCAAAACTACATTGAGATACATTTCGTCAATGAATCACAGAAGTGTAAGGCATTAAATTATAAAGACTATATCCCTCCTTCCCCACCAAAATGTGGCCACATTCAGGCTTTGTCATTTATAGGATATATATATATATCATAAATACAACTTCTAGTACAGAAAATCAACAATTTATTAATTTTCCCTCTCAAACAAATTTTCCACCCTTATCTAGAAGGTGAGCGGCACATACAGGTTTCCACATATATGTTTACGAACAACTTTGGCAATACATGATTCTGGATATAACGATGAAGCCAGGCTAAACATTACACCCTCTGTACAGAACTATAAGAGTGTTTAGATCACTAAAGTAGTGATCTAAACGCTCTTATATTTCTTTAGGGAGGGAGTACTTTCTTGTTAGTCAGTTACACATGGAGATGGAATGAGGTCTTCTTTATATGATATAGTACACTAAATTTGTTTCTAAAACAACTAATTTATTATGTTAATCCTCAAATTTATGTTGGAACAACAATTGATCTGCTGATAAAGTAGGATATTGTAATTGACAAAGTAAATTGATTGCTAAGGGCCCAAGTTTTCATGTGGTGTCTAAATACACATGGTCAATAGTTCATTGCCGAGTAGCACCTTTGACAAACTTGTCAGTTGATTGGATAGAGTTTGTTTCTCGCTCCATCTGGCAACTTACAGTGATGACTGAGAAGAACTCCTGGATTTGGAGGTTGATTAGGAAATGAAGATAAACCAGTTCTTACCATTGTTCCCTAATGCATGGAAGTTGTTGAAAATCAATTATGCGCTCTCTATGTAACTGCTTTTACTTTTGGTGGTGTATACTGAACTGGGTTGAGCTATTGCACATTCATCAGTAATTTTGTTGTTTTTTGACAATCAGATCGTCCCACATAAGTGCAAGTATACTGTGTTGTCTACAAAGGTTGAAATGCGCCTTGCAAAAGCTGAGCCAGTAACTTGGACATCATTGGATTATACTGGTAAACCAAAGGCTCCTCAAAAGATAAATGTACCAGGTAATTCCTTGAGGGCTGAATGCGAGCAAAATTGTTGACTTGTCTAGTGATAACTCTTGCTGTGATTGAGCTTTTGTATGGATTACTACTCCCTCTGTAAATTGTGTTCTACAATTTTTTCTTATGAAAGATAATCACTGAAAATATTTTAAACCAGAGCAAATTTACGGCATGTTCCTGACAAGATAGTCAACAAGAATATGGTGATTTCTGTACTTAGTGAGAAAGATACTTTCATGCACACTGAGGGTAACAGATCTATAAGAAAATTATCTAAAATGCTGGTTGGTGCTGACTCCTAAGCTTGCAGAATGGCTACTATTTTAGTCCCAGGCCGTTTATGTAGCTTTCAAGCTGGCAGAATGGCTACTAAGGTAGTTTTAAGCCTGAACCGTGTATGTGATGCTGGGTTCTTAGATGAAAAGCATACCAGTTCTATACAAAATCTGAGTTCTGGGTTAGTGTTATATTGCATTGTCTTCCATTTGTCACTGAAACATTCCATGTATTCCTTGTTTTGCAGTTGAATCAGCCCAGAGGCCATCTTATCCGTCATCAAAATCCAAAAAGGACTGGGATAAGCTTGAAGCTGAAGTGAAAAAACAGGTTTGTGTGTGTGTGCCCTCAACTAAATTTTAGACCATTTGAAGATCACAACCAAATTTACTTTCTTAGAAACACCACCATGTAAAACACAGTAAGCATTCAATACGAAGTTGTGCTCTTACATTGATATGCCCAGGATTAGATCTCCTTAAACCTTACTTTACAATGATACATCTCTGGGATATGAAACGGACAATCCTACTGAACATAATCGTCATGTTTGTGGAAAAGATAAAAGGACTATACCTAACTAATGCATGATGTTTATTAAACAATTAGCACCCGAATGCAAACCTAAGGGCCTCTGCATAGCATGATAAGGAATAAGGATATTAAATGTTCAATCTAATTCTTTTGCTATAAATAATGCCTCAAAGTAATACTATAAGAAAGGAACAAAATAGGGAGAGATGGGGTACCATGCTCTCACCTACAATAATTTCGTTCCATATATGGGTTTTCCCTAGTACTGATCAAACCATCTTTAAATAGCAGGTGCCGAACGCCAATTTTTGTTCAACACGCCAAGAGTAACCCAACAAATACACCTGCAAGCAATAAAAGATGGGTTAAAAGTTCACCCATCTAAGCAGGTATCCAACAAAAATCAGAAAAAAAGATATAGGATGGTCTAATTCCTTCAGGATATCGGCGAACCAGATTAGAGCAGATTGACAGGAGTATCAATACGTCAGAACTAAACATAGTAAAGTAAAAAATAAAAATACTTTATCAGCACATTCTTTGTACCAAATAATTGCATAAGGTCATCGAATTACGCTGGTTTAAACGGGGCACATGGTTCAAAGTCAGAAATGGGAGGGGATGCTCCTGGCTACTAAAGCAGACATAATTACTAAAACCAAACATTAAGCATACCGAAATAAGTTCTGTTTTCAATAGAATTCGTGAGATTATTCCAACAATATGGATCATTAGTAAATTACCAGTATCATGTATCCCTCGGCTTCCTCTGCAAACACCTGCTAAAGAAGAGTAGAGAGGTACCAGGTAGCTTACTTTTTGCAAGAGACACACAAGCAAGTGTGAAGCTGCACAAGAAGATACCTTAGAGAAGCCGTCAATGGAGCTAGTCTGAGCGAGCCAAAGAAGTGCGTGACCTTCCGGCGGCCATCATACGGGTCGGGGTCCTCCTCACGGCAGCGAATCCTCGTGGCGCCGTTATCGCCTGCTAGGCCTGGGGTGCAAAAAAGTTAGGGCGGTGGAAAAGAAGGGCGATGCTGCAGCAGACGACGAGACTGGGTCTAAATATTAATTCCAGTAGGCCTTCATAAACCTCTCCCCACCAAACTTCCTTCCGTGTGTATATTCATAATGAGAAGCTACAACTACTACTTACTGCACACATTTCCCCCAAAGCACTAACCCGAACATGTACTGCGGTGCACCGAAAACAGGGGACACACATGTTTCCCCAAGCAGCAAGCAGAAAGCAAATCAGCAGGGTAAACATATGCAAACAAGAACATGCAGCAAGAAGCAATCAAGCAGGACAATTAGAGGCTTAGAGCACATCTAAACTTGCTGACTAATGACACACACGTCAAACAACCTGGACAGGAAGGGAAACAAGAGCATCGTCACAGAAGAGCAGTTTTGGTACTACAAGCCATATTGCTACAAAACTATAGCTATTGCTGTTAACCAATTCAAACATGGACTAGATGAATTCAGTGGACCACAACTGCACAGTAATAAATATGTCAGCTATGGAAAACCTACCCTACCTGGAGGCCCCTTTGCACCACCGATATGGATTTCAACACTCCACATAGGAGTGAAAACAAACCAGGGAAGACCAAATTAGATATTGCAGAATAAATATCATGCGATATCTGAAGAATCAAGCTTAAGATGAGTACTTGCAAGATTCTTTCAGAATAATTATTGATGATCCTTTTCTGCCAATAACACATCCCATTTTTCCAGGAGGCACATCCTAGAGCGAAAGGATATCCACCTCAGGAACACAAGCTTCAGCTTCAATGTCATCCGTCAACAATGTTTAATCGATTTTGTTCTATAAGTTGAATATATCAAAACTTCATAAAATGAACTAAAGACTGCAAAGAAAATAGATCCATTGTGATTCCATATTAGTAGTTCTTATATGACGATTCTGCACCTACAAGGCTACAATGCTGAACCATAAAGCAAACCCCAATCATTAGGTTACAAATTTATGATTTATACCTGGAGAACCAAAAGTAAAACAGATTTGGCCATACAGTAACCTTCCTAGATTTGAAAGGAAAGGGAGTAAAAAACTGACCAGGGACAGTTAGAAGAGGCGGCCAATCTGCCTGCTGGTTGTCATTTATGCAAAAACACCTACAGTATAGCTCACTTCGTACTGCCAGACGCCATGAAGATACTTTGCTCAACTTCTCCATCATTTTCTCATGTATATTGAGAAGGAAGCGCACATCATCTGTTGCTGCTCAAATCATCACTTCAGACAAGGGCCTATTTTTCCAGAAATTTGGGTCCTAAAAATCCATCAAATTACAATAAATTTTTAGTTTCAAGAAAATATTGCGGCACAATGGAAATCGTGTGCCGGGCCATTATCTGGGAAGTCCACAAGACTTCAGGCCTGGAGAAAATAATATTCTAAATAAGAGCTCTATAATTTTCTTCACAATGCTAACCTGCCTTAGACGGGTACGGACTTCTTCCTTTTCAGGATATGGCATTCCTACACAAAGAATTACAACAGTATCACACCACACAATCAATCAAATGCAAAGCACAAAAGAAATTGAGGTTCAATCCTTCATAGATTTAGTAAACATCTCCATGGTGTTTAGAGCAGAACGACTATTTGGCATGGTGTTTTACAGAAGCAACAAACTGCTAGCAAGAGTAATGGAACCACAATACAGTACTTCCATATTTACTGGATTTGCTATAGAGCACCATGAATCTTGTATAGCACGCAATATACATTTTAACGCAAACCCATTATGTGAACTGGATTCTAGTTCTCGGCAATTTGGAAGAAAATGCAGCCTACTGAGAACCCAAACACCTTAAGTTCAGTCAAGTCAAGCATTTGATCGAACAGGAGAGGAGCAAGAAAGACCATACCTCCCCAGGTAGCAAGCCGAACGATGAACAACCAGGACAACCCTACATAAAGAAGAGAAAGAGAAGTGAGAACATGAGGGGTGGATGGAATCAGCCATAGTCAGAATTAAGCCCTCCCACCGGGATTCCAGATGCACTCCCAAGTCTTGACCTGCGACACGGTGGTCCTCGCGCCAACGCTCCCGCTGCCAGGTTCCTGCACTACCGGCACCAATGCTCCCGCTGCCAGGCTCCTACACTCACTGGCGCTCGTCGCTGCCTGCATCGCTCGAGCCACCAGCAGGATGGCTTTGCGCGAGATGCAGGAGAGGGTACCTGTGAGAGAGAGAGAGAGAGAGAGAGCGCAGGGGTCAGCCGCAGCTCGGCGAGAGGAGGAGGCGCAGAGACGGTCGGGTCCCTACCTCCCTTCCTCCTCTCAGCCACCCATGGCTCTCCAGCACCAGTTGCAGCCTCCTCCATCTCCGTGGCGTCGGCGGACGTATTTGCCTCTCCAACTCCAGATCGTGAAATTTGGAGGAAACGAGGAGATGAGAGGAGAGGTGGCGGCCGAGAGTGGTTGTGCCGAAATCCATGGGCTGAGGGATGTGGCGGCTAGTGAGAGGGCGCGCCGGAGTAGGGGGAGATGAGTGGCGGGGAAGGACAGGGCGGTGGCGACGGCGAGCAAGAGGGTGATGGAGAGGAGGAGGAGGAGGCCAGGGGGGTCGGGGGGACGCGAGTTAGGTCGCTCTCGCACGGGGCGGGCGACGGCTAGGGTTTCTCCATTGCAGCGGTGAGTTTTATATATCTGGATGTGAAATTACTAAAATGCCCTCGGCGGGGCACGGATTTTACAGGCGGTGGCAGGAATACTGTTCATAGTAGCATTTAAAGGCGACGTGGCCACCTTCTTTGTGACTACCACTTTTTGAGGGTTTATATGTCCAATTGCACCATGCTTATTGGAGTCCATCTTGATGCCTAAAATGTTGTTGCAAGAGTGCTATAGAATGTTAGTTTCTGTTTCTTAAAAGATTATGGACATTTGTCATTTTTGCCATGATTAATGTGTGCCTCCTATGAACTTGAGCCCTACATGTGTTTTGGGCTATGCCATGCCATCTTTCCATGGGTGTATGCCATGTATTTTTGTGATCAATGTGGTGACTAGAACAAGCATGCAAAGTAGCTCTCGTGATGTTACTGATTTCAGGGACTTAGAATTCTTCAAAGCCATTTCCCTGATGTTATTTTATGCCATGTATTCATGTTGCTACAGAGTGATCCATGCCTCTTTTGAGCATGTTCAGTAAGGATGATTTTGAGATATTGTTATGTTCTATTCATCCATGTCTTTGTTTGCAATTATGGTGTACCCTAGCATGACTCAATCTTTCTCTACTTTTGCTATAAAATGTTCCTGGCAGATTGTTTACATGTTATTCAATTTTGCCAAGGTTGTTGTAGTTGATCCATGCATGCTATGAGGTTGTTCTTGCCATGCTTAGCTTCTTGATCATGTCTTGTTGCTGGGTGTATGCTTAGTTTGTCATGCAATGCCTTGTGGTGAGTGCATCGAGCTCGCAAACATGCCTACGTAACTCTGTTTTTGCCATGTCCGGTCTTCTGCTAAGTCTGAATCTGTTAACGAAACTTGCTATGTTTACATGGGTGCCATCATATTTATTGATCCCTTTTGGCTTATGGCCAGTAAGGGACTTTTGTTATATGCTTTGAGTGGATTCATGCAATGCCTTGTGTTGCTATGTTCTGATCCCGTAGCATGTTGTTATCTTGCTCTAAACATTGCTTCCTGATATTAAATTCCTGACATGTTATTTTCACCAACTTTGTGATGCTGTTATCTTTTGCACTTTTGCCATGCTTGTTTGAACCTGCTATTGTGTGAATTAGCCGTAGCTCAGTGTTCATCTTTTGTCAAGCATCTTGAGTGGATCACTGCCATGTGCTTTGTTGCTATGTTAGAGTGCATTAGCTTAGTTTCTTGTTACATCCTGGATGGCATCGTGTTGTTAATCGCAGAATGGTGCCATTATTGTTTTGCTTGCCATTTGCAAACCGTGCATCCGATTCCGGTGATCTCTATATCGATTTCGACCGAAATCAACTCATCTTTCCAGCGGCACTCTTGGTTTGCCAAGTTGAGTCTTGGTTCAATCTTTTCCTTCCGGAGCACGCATATGCATTGCATATCACATCCCGCATATCATGCCATGTTTTTGCATCATGTCGCTTGCGCGTTGCACCATGGTTGATTGTGTTTCCCTTGCTTGTGTTCTTGCCTTGGGTTAGAGCCGGGAGACGAGTACGTGATCGAGGAACCCGTTGAGTACGCTTTCGAGGAGCAAGCTTACGTCAACGCGGAGAACTTTGCAGGCAAGATGACCATACCCTCGAAATCACTTCTATCTTTGCTTGCTAGTTGCTCGCTCTATTGCTATGCCTATGCCTCGATACCTACCACATGCTTTATCATGCCTCCCATATTGCCATGTCATACCTCTAACCCACCTTGTCCTAGCAAACCGTTGTTTGGCTATGTTACCGCTTTGCTCAGCCCCTCTTATAGCGTTGCTAGTTGCAGGTGAAGATTGGAGTTTGTTCCTTGTTGGAACATGTTTATTGTTGGGATATCATTATTATATCTTGTTTACTTTAATGCACCTATACACTTGGTAAAGGGTGGAAGGCTCGGCCTTATGCCTGGTGTTTTGTTCCACTCTTGCCGCCCTAGTTTCCGTCATACCGATGTTATGTTCCTTGATTTTGCATTTCTTACGCGGTTGGATTATAATGGGAGTCCCTTGACAGTTCGCCTTGAATAAAACTCCTCCAGCAAGGCCCGACCTTGGTTTTACCATTTGCCACCTAAGCCTTTTTTCCTTGGGTTCCGCAGACTCAAGGGTCATCTTTATTTTAACCCCCCCCCCTGGCCAGTGCTCCTCTGGGTGTTGGTCCAAAACGGGCAACCTTCGGGGCCACCTTGGGGCAACTTGAGGTTTGGTTTTACTCGTAGCTTGACCTGTCCGGTGTGCCCCGAGAATGAGATACGTGCGACTCCTATCGGGATTTGCCGGCACATCGGGCGGCTTTGTTGTTCTTGTTTTACCATTGTCGAAATGTCTTGTAACCAGGATTTCGAGTCTGATCGGGTCGTCCTGGGAGAAGGAATATCCTTCGTTGACCGTGAGATCTTGTGATGGGCTAAGTTGGGACACCCCTACAGGGTTCTGAACTTTTGAAAACCGTGCCCGCGGTTATGGGCAGATGGGAATTTGTTAATGTCCGGTTGTAGAGAACCTGAAACTTAACTTAATTAAAAATGAATCAACAGCGTGTGTAACCGTGATGGTCTCTTTTCGGCGTAGTCCAGGAAAAGAACACGGTCTCGTGTTATGCTTGAACGTAAGTAGTTCTAGGATCACTTCTTGATCATAGACTCTCAACCGTGCTTTGCCTTCTCTTTTCACTCTCATTTGCGTAAGTTAGCCACCATATATGCTAGTGCTTGCTGCAGCTCCACCTCATACCTTTTCCCTATCCATAAGCTTAAATAGTCTTGATCGCGAGTGTGTGAGATTGCTGAGTCCCAGTGACTCACAGATTACTTCCAAAACCAGATGCAGGTGCCGATGATACCATTCCAGGGGATGCGACTGAACTCAAGTGGGAATTCGACGAGGACTCAGGACGTTACTATGTTTCCTTTCCAGACGATCAGTAGTGGAGCCCAGTTGGGGCGATCGGGGATCTTATGCATTTGGGGTTGTCTTTATTTTGGTTCCGTAGTCGGACCTTGATTGTATCTGGATGATGTAATGCTATATTTATGTATTGTGTGAAGTGGCGATTGTAAGCCAACTCTGTACCTCTTTCTTATTCAGTACATGGGATGTGTAAAGATTACCCCTCTTGCGACATGCCTACAATGCGGTTATGCCTCTAAGTCGTGCTCCGACACGTGGGAGATATAGCCGCATCGTGGGTGTTACAGAGCGGCATCAACATGCCGTGGTAAAAAATTGCCCCGTTTGGGGCAGGTTTGGGTATATGCTTCTCACAAACCAGAGCTTCTCACAAGAAGCATCATGGTTTCGGTAGGGAACGTCCCACCTTTGGGGACGAAACGATATCCACTGCCTCTTATTGCTTTCAAAAAATTTCTCGTGTCAGAATTGAACAACAGGAGTGTTGTGTCAATTTTTGTGATTTTTTGGGGTTCATTTGGACATTATTATGCATTAACTGAGTTTTCAATGCATTTATGTGCATAATTTAAATTTGAACTACATGCACATGCTCCAGTGAATATAAATTGGTTGAAAAATCAAATATGTGTCCTTGAGTGCATGCTTTGGTCCCATGCAAGAAATGGGAACGAATTTCAAACACCAGGGCATTGTTGATTGCCGACAAAACATTGAGATGCCTGGTTTTTAAATTCTAGTAAATCCAAAACTAGTCTGAAATTCATGAAACTTGTCATGCTATCCTGAAATGGCACCCGACATGTTGTGGTATTTTTCATGTCCATTTTGAGGGAAGGTGCACTCAAATAATGACAGCCAACAAAGGCATTTTGAAAAATAGCGGCCACTTTAATATCTCAAACATTTGTATAATTCAAACCATGTGCGTTCTGTTAACCATTCACGTGACGCCACGTGTCTTGGTTTTAATGGCTGTAGGAGGTGTCGTGCAAACAGCTGATTGACCTTGACTAAACGGGAGGCGTGCGAGCGCCGTCCAGTGCGCAGGCTAACCGAGAGGCGTGCAAGCTGTCCTCGAATGCGCAGGCTCACGGGGAAGCGTGCGAGATGTACGCTGCGCAGGCTCACTGGGAAGCGAGCCCTTTGACTTCCATGGCCGCCCGACTTGCTTGCATCCTCTCCATTAATGGCGCCCAAGCCACAGTTTAATTCGCTTTTTAAATATAAAACAATCATCGCAAACATTTTATTTAGAACACCAGTATGCAAACAAACAACTTCCCCAAGAAGCCAAATGAAAATGTGCCGAGCAGGATTTCTGCTGCTCTTGATCACAAACGTTTTAGATAGAACACCCGTACGCAAAGTGAGAGCAGCGCAGGATTTGTGCATCCCTTCAACGCAAACGGTTGTTTTGGATGACCCGTGTGCAACCACGTACAAACAATTTGGTAAGATTTGTCAATCCTTATAACACTGCGATTTGTCAACATATGAAGGTAAAAATCACTAGCAGTATCTAATTTTTGCAACTAAAATTCAGTAATTAAGAATAGATTTCATTCATAGATTAGGCAGTCGTTCTTAATTTATACAAACTGTTCAACTCGACAGCTGAACCGACCAAACTTCTCCCCAATTGTTGCCAACCATGTACTGAAATAGCTATTCAACTATATATATTAGCTAATTTTAAGTACATTGTATAGTTCCACCACATCTATAGTCAGATGAACTGAACAAAATAGCCTCTAATTACTACTACTACTACTACTACTACTACTGCGGAGGGGCTTTGTACTACTTCCGGCTGCCTCTCCTCTACTGAGCGCGCTCAGTAAGGGGCAGAGGAGGAGGAGCCTACCGACGTGCTGGGCAACCGCAATATGGTGCCTGCCGCTGTTGCAGCTTCAGCAACGCTCACCTCGAAAGCCCTCTTCCGGTCCAGACGACTCCTCTCGAAGCGGTGGTTCTCGTCGTAGATCTCCTGATTCCTTGCCTCTGAGGCGGCGTGTGCCGCGGCCACGGCGGCGGTAAGGCTCTTTGCGTGCTCGACGAGGCGCTCCTCCTCCTCCCGCAGGAACTCGGTGTAGCGCGCAAGGTCGCTAACGCACGTGGAGGCATCCACCTCCGCCTCTCGCCTTCGGGCGGCGGTGGCGGAGCGGGTGATGACCCCGACAGTCAATGGTGGGCTGGCGGCCATGGCGACCGATGATGGGGTGGCAGCCACGACCACCACCTCCCACCTTCGGGCCGTGGTGGCGAAGCGGGTGGTGGCCACAGTGGCCGGTAGTGGGATGGAGGCCACGACGGCACCTCCCGCCTTCGGGCCACGACGGCGGAGCGCGCGATGGTCCTGGCTTTCGACGGTGGTGTGGCGGCAACGGCGGCCGGCAACAGCTGCCGACGGGCACCAGCGGTGGAGCATGTGGTGGGTGTTCCGCGCACACCCAACAGGGACGCCACACGCACTACACTACGCCGGGGATTGCACCGCCGCCGCGGTGTAGCCTCCCAGCTGGAGCTGTCCTCTGATGACGGCGGAGTAGGTGAGCGAGGACAATGGACTGGTGCCATTGGCGATTGTGGGAGAAGGAGACGAGATAAGCTACAGGGAGGGAGGGGAAAATGTGATGCGGGACTCGCCGACCGTGAGGGTTTACATTGCAGGGCGGTAAGCATTGGGATTTTGGGGGATTTCATAGAGTCGTTCGGGAACCTGCGAAGTTGCGCGGGAACGGGCTCACCGACGATTCATTGCCACCACCGTTTGGACAAAAGAACACCCCCGTGCGCTGCGCAAGCTTGCGCTATAACCCATCTACGGCAGCGGGGTGACAAGACATGCGAGAGGAGCATGAAAGTCCATGTACACATACGGTTAATAAAAAAATGTTTGCGATTTAATTACCTACTATACCACCATCCTGGTTTATAAGTACGATTTAACTAATAAAATATGAATGGATGTCGCGAAAGATTATATAGTTGGATTTATATTTGAACATAGTTTCCAATTATACAATTTTTAAACATGCATTAACATTTTGTTGGTTAAATTTGATGGCAAATTATGGCACAAAATATAAAGGAGACTATAGACTAGACAGAGGTGGTAGCACACGGCCGCTCTCTACGCAGCGACGCAACTATCGGCCGGCTTGTAGGTCACCATTTCCTGCCTGTTCAACTGCTTTATGCGTGTGGTTGCTTACGGTTCAGGTGTAGCGATCCGACCTCAAACGGTCAAATATCTGTGTATAAGTGTTATCCCTGGATCAGTAATGCTGACACACATATTACTTGAAGAATTTATAACAGAGTTCAATCACACAATTATTACATCGAATGTCTCAAAGAGAGTACTTATTTCAATAATATGGTTGAAGGCCATCTAATTAAGATAACAACAGAAGCTTCGAAGGTAAAATGAGTCCATTAACTCCAACGGCATAGCTAAGTGCACGACAATGACCTAGCGCACCTTACTCTTCATCTGAAAACTCTACAACATAATACGTTGCAGCTTGTGTAGGTCAACACATGGAATATGCTGGCAAGATAACACTATAGAGCAATGAACAAGTAACAACTATAACTATATGCATATATGGCCGGTGGAGGCTCTATGGTTATCATTTGCATAAAGCTAGTTTTTTCCTACAACAAAGGAATATATTTTATTTAACTACAGAGTTGGTTGAAAAACATTGAGAATGGTAACCCCATCTCAATCCCAAAATCAAAAATCATTAACCCAATAAGTTAATTAAGTAGAGTGATGACATCAACATAGTAATTCAATCACCAGATACTCAAGATGTCCATAACTGGGGACACGACTAACCATGATTAGTTTATACACTCGGCAGAGGTATGCGCATTTTTTCCCACAAGACTCGATCTCCTCCGTTGTATTTCTCACACTGCATGATGTTTGAGAAACAGATGACCAAGACACGGTCTTTCCGAAGAGGTCCCCTTAACCGATAGATGGGCCGGTACACCTACAATCCCCTACATCTGCTAGCCCATCATGGAAAGGATTCCCACAACTTACTCAACCATGCCAGAGCCCATAATGGCTTGTGGCTGCACACGGAAGTTTTCAGCTTGAATAACATAATGATCCCTTTGAGCTAGGTGGCGAACCATAGGAAAAATCACACGGATACCCCAGGATTCTCCTTTGGACAGCACTGGATTTCCCCAAGTGCCCACAAACCAATCCATCCAGATGTGTGTTAAAGTAGCCACCTTAAGTAAAACCCTTAGTTCAGAATAATACTCACAACTGTCCTGAATCACTCAAACCAAACCACGTGTACGAGCATAGCAATGTATAATAAGCGTAACGTAGTAACTCCCAAGGTTTGAAATAAAAGGGCAATAGGTACTACCTCAACAACTACTTTCCAAAACCCACATGTTAAACAGATCCTTCTCATGCAATGTTTGAGGATTGAGACTAATGCATAAAAACTGGGTAATAAGGGATATGATCAAAGTGTTACTTGCCTTGCTGACGATCTGAAAACCCTAGTGACTCGTCGTAGCACGCTTCGCACTCTGGAAACTCTATCATGAACAAACAATATCATACATAAGAAATCAAGCATAAGATGAAAGAGTAAAACTCAAACTAAAAGATCCAAACTGAAATTTCAACTAAAGAGCTTCGATTTGCAAAAAGAATCAACCAAATCGGAGCTACGAAACTCAAACTACGACCAAAAGAAGTTTGAAACCAAACCTGCTTGCAACCAAATTTTAAATTTTCAAAACCATGTTCAAGTTCGTTATCTGTAAAGAGGGAAACAAGACGAAGATTTTGGCGTTGGTTTCTCTGGATTTGGACGAGCAAGCAAAAAGTTGCGAGGTTTGAAGATCAGGGACTGATCTATGATAAAATTAATCGCGGATAGGTCCCTGGCTAAAAATAAAATAAAATAAAAACCCTAACGAACGAATGTTCGCTATGAAACCCTAATGAACGAAAACGTTCGCTATAGAGTAATAACGGACGATCGTCCGCAATTTAGATCTAACCGAAAAACCGGAAGATAAACCAGGGAAACCGGGATCGGTTTTACCGGTTCGGCGGCGGCGGCGGCCAACGACGGCGGGAGCAGCTCCGACGAATAGCTGCAGCGGCGGGCGGCGGTGCGGTGGCACGAGCGAGGCGCGGCAGCGGCGGCGGGCGGCGCACAACAGCGGTGGCGGGCGGCGCTGGCGGCGGGCGGCGATGGTGTGGGGTGTGCGGCAGCCGGGCAAACTGAGGAGGAGGCGCTGGGGGTCGGCGGCTTATAAGGGTGAGGGGGCTGCCTTGCAGGAGGGGGCGGCCATGAGGAGTCCGAGCTGGACTCCTCGGCGTCCGTGTGGCAGCGCAGGAGTAAGGCGGCGGTGCCTGGCGGGCCGACCTGCTCGGCTGGGCTTCGGCCCAGTCAGGCGGGAAACTTTTTTTAAAAAAAAATCTCCCGAAGTAAATCCTAATAAATTAAAAACATCTAAAAATACCAGAAACAATTTTCACCGTCTAAACCAATTATTTAGAACAAAGTGAACATTTTTCTCGCCTAAAAATGCAATTTTCAAAGAAGCATATTTTTCTAAATTCAAATAAAATAGCAAATAAAATCCAAATAAAATTTTAATTTGATTTTAAAATTTTCTTCTCCAATATTACTTTCTTTTGATGAATTCATATTATCTTCTCTCTTTTATTTTTAATATTGGAAATAATTGGAGAGAAAAATATTAAAATCAAAATGATCCCCTTTTCAAATTTGATAAAATTCAAATATGAAAATATATGAAATCCCCAACTCTCTCCTTGGGTCCTTGAGTTGCTTAAGATTTGTAGGATCACAACCAAAACTGAAAAATAAAGATGATATGCATATGATGACCTATGTATAACATCCAAATTGAAAATTGGGATGTTACATCAGGCGCCCTGTAACACCCTCGATGCGACTATATCTCCCACGTGTCGAGGCACGACTTAGAGGCATAATCGCATTGAAGGCATATGTCGCAAGTTAGGCAATCTTCACAACATCCCATGTAATATAAATCATAAAGGGGAGATAACATAGTTGGCTTACACTCGCCACGTCAATCAAGTACATAATTAACATTACATCATCCAAACACTCATGGCCCGACTACGGCGCCAAAATAAAAGAGAACCCAACATGCGATACGGTCCCGATCACCCCCAACTGGGCACCACTACTGATCATCAGGAAATGAAACATAGTAACGTTGAGAGTCTTCGTCGAACTCCCACTTGAGCTCAAACGCGTCTCCTGGAGCGGAATCATCAGGCCCTGCATCTGGTGTAATAGTAATCTGTGAGCCACAGGGACTCAGCAATCTCGCACCCTCGCGATCAAGACTATTTAAGCTTATAGGTATGGCAAGGTAAAATATGTGGAGCTGCAGCAAGCGACTAGCAAAAATATGGTGGCTAACTTATTCGCAAAAGAGAGCGAGAAGAGGAGGCAAAGCGCGAGCGAGAAACTAGAGAGCAACCTGCGCAAACATTACTCCAACACCGTGTCCACTTCCCGGACTCCGCCGAGAAGAGGCCATCACGGTAACACTCTCGGTTGATTCATTTTAATTAAGTTAAGGTTCAAGTTATCTACAACCAGACATTAACAAATTCCCATCTGCCCATAACCGCGGGCACGACTTTCGAAAGTTCACATCCCTGCAGGGGAGTCCCAACTTAGCCCATGACAAGCTCTCACGGTCAAGGAAGGAATAGACCTCCTCCCAAGACGTTCTGATCAGACTCGGTATCTCGGTTCTTCAAGACACTTCGACAGGTTAAAACAAGACCAGCAACACCGCCCGAATGTGCCGACAAATCCCGATAGGAGCTGCACATATCTCTTTCTCAGGGCACACTCAGATTGTCCTAGGTACGGGTAGGCCAGCCCAGAGTTGCCCCTGGTGGCCACCGGTAGCTGACAGGTGGACCAACACTCAGAGGAGCACTGGCCCGGGGGGGGGCTTAAAATAAGATGACCCTCGGGCTCCGGAAACCCAAGGGAAAAAGAGGCTAGGTGGCAAATGGTAAAACCAAGGTTGGGCATTGCTGCAAAAGCTTTAATCAAGGCAAACTATCAAGGGGTTCCCATTATAACCCAACCGCGTAAGGAACGCAAAGTCCGGGAACATAACACCGATATGACGGAAACTAGGGCGGCAAGAGTGGAACAAAACACTAGGCGAGAGGCCGAGCCTTCCACCCTTTACCAAGTATATAGATGCATTAAGATAACATGGCAATATAATGATATCCCAACAAGTAAAATAATGTTCCAACAAGGAACGGTCTTCAATCTTCACCTGCAACTAGCAACGCTATAAGAGGAGCTGAGCAAAGCGGTAACATAGCCAATCAACGGTTTGCTAGGACATGGTGGGTTAGAGGTTTGACATGGCAATTTGGGAGGCTTGAAAGCAAATGGTAGGCATCGTAGCATTGGCATAGCAAAAGAGCGAGCAAACTAGCATAGCAAAGATAGTAGTGATTTCGAGGGTATGATCATCTTACCTGCACAATTGTCAGCGTTGACTGGATCCTCGAAAGCAAACTCAACGGGCTCCTCATTAGCGAACTCGTCTCCCAGCTCTACCCAAACAAGGCAAACAAGCAACAAGGACACAAATCAACCACGTGCAAGGAACAAACAAAATGATGCAAAGATGGTATGCTATGCGGGATGAAAAATGTAAGATATGACAGGGAATGCATGAACCTGGCCTCAACTTGGAAATCCAAGTGTGCCACTGGAAATATGAGATGAAATCGCTTGAAAACGATATAAAGAACGCGAGAATCAGAGTTACGGTTTGGAAATGGCAAGCGATTCAAATATGACACCGGTCTGCGATTTACAACAAGTAGCCATCTAAATGCAACGAGATGAACATGCTACGGCACCCAAACATGACAACAAAATACATGGCAGGGATGCATAGAAGATGCTTAACAAAAGTCTAGCACTGAGCTACGGCCAAATCATCCATTAACAGGTTCAAACAAGCATGGCAAAAATGCATATGACAAACAGATCTCAGACTTAGTGAAATTAACACTTGTTTGGAATTTCAGATCAGGTAGCACTCTTCGGAGCATCAAAACTATATGCTACAGTATCTGAACATGGCAAAGTAAAGCATGGCATGGAGCTACTCAAAGAGCTTAACAAAAGTCCCATAGTGACCTTGAGCCAAAAGGGATCAGGAAATACAATTGCAAGCATGCGAACATAGCAAAAACACAATCAGTTTTCAGACTTGGTGAAAACTGACACATGCTGAAACATAACTCAAGTCGGCATGTTCACGAGCTCGATGCACTCACTACGGAGCAAGTCATGAAAATCTAAGCATACATCCATCAAGAATACACAAAATGCAAGCTAGACAAGGCAAGAAGAATAGCGTAGCATGCACAGATCAACTACAACATCATCGGCAAAATTGCAAACAAGTTGACAATCTGCCCAGATTCACAAAGTAGCAAAAGTAGAGCTCGATTGACTCAAGCTAGGGTGCTCCATAATTGCAAACAAAGACATGGATGGATAGAGCACTACAATAATAACAAAACATCATTACTGATCATCCTCAAAAGAGGCACGAATCACTAGGAAACAACATGAACATATGGCATCATGAGATAAACAACTCAAGGACTTAGTGGAAATGCTAAGTCCCTGAAATCAGCATTATCAAGTGCCTCACTTGGCAAGCTTGTACTAGTCACCACACACATCACAAAAATACATGGGTTGCACCTCTGGAAAGATGACAAAACCCTTAACAAAACATATGTAGAACTCATTGGCATATCATGCACACAATAATCATGGCAAAAATGACAAAAAGCTAAATGGAGCAGCAGATCTGACAATAATCTCAAGTAGCCCTCTTCTAACAGCATTTCAGGCATCAAGATGAACTCAAAAGAAAATGATGCAATGGAATGAAATGATGTACTCTCTGAGATGAAAATTTTTATATGCTATATGCATGAATCAGAGCTACGGATGCAAAGTTACGAGGCTATGAACATGAGCACTTGGACTAGAAAATTCCGGGGACTTAGAAAAAAACCACCACCAGATCTAGGGTTTTGGTGGCACGCGAACCGAGGTGGCTCCGGCGAGGACTGTAGCTCCGGCGAGGTCGGCTCATCGGCGGGGAGAAGAAGGGGAGGCGAGGCCGGCCTCTCCCCGGCCGGTGCTGACGGCGGCGGGCTTCGAGGAGCGGCGGGGCGGCGACGACCGCGGTGGCCGGAGCGGGCGGAGGGGAGCTCCGGTTGCCGGCGTTGGAGAGGGAGGCGGCGATGCGGCAGCGGGGATCAGGGACGCGCGGGGCGGCGGATGGGCCTCGTGGGCCCGATCTGGGCCTCCCGGGCCGGCGGCGGCGACGAAGTAGGGCGGCGGCACGGACCAGTGAGGAGGCGACACGTGGTGGCGGCGGGGTCGATCCGGACGTGTCCGGCCCGCGGGAAATTGTCCGGCGGCGCGTGGAGACGAAGGAGACTAGGGTTTTGGACGAGGGGGATCCGGATTTCGGAGGAGGACCTATTTATAGGCATAGAGGGAGCTAGGAGAGTCCAAATAAGGTGCAGTTTTCGGACACGCGATCGTGATCGAACGATCTAGATGATGGAGAAGGCTTAGGTGGGTTTTGGGCCAAATTGGAAGGGTGTTGGGCTGCAACACACACGAGGTCTTTTCGGTCCCTCGGTTAACCGTTGGAGTATCAAACGAAGTCCAAATGATACGAAACTTGACAGGCGGTCTACCGGTAGTAAACCAAGGCCGCTTGGCAAGTCTCGGTCCAATCCGGAAATGTTTAATCCCCACACACGAAAGAAAGTTAGAAATGACCACCGGAGGAGAACGAAGCGCCGGAATGCAAAACAGACAACGGGGAAAATGCTCAAATGCATGAGACGAACACGTATGCAAATGCAATGCACATGATGACATGATATGAGATGCATGACAACAACAACAACACACGGAGACAAAAAACCCAAACCCGAGAAAATAAAATAACTTAACGCCGGAAATGGCAAGAGTTGGAGTACAAATTGGGAAAGTTACATCCGGGGTGTTACACGCCCGCGGCGCGCTCTGCTCGCGTCCTGCCACGCGCGCTCTACTCTCACGTCCCTCCGGGTGCTCTGCTCTCATCCCTCCACACGCGCTGCCGGTGTTTGGGGCCGGCGCACGATCACGCACATTCGTGTGCTAGAGGTTGTGCCGGGCGCGGCACGACGATGGAGTTACCCGCTACAGAAACTGCCATGCGGACGCGCCGAGAATCGACGCCGCCATTTACCTTCATCTCGCGTCTCACACGACACAATAAGCACACCCATGAGGACACATACAGAGAGGACATCCAACGGTTCCAATGGCGCTCCTCGTGGCTCCAATGGCGCTCCCAACGGCCGACAATGACAACGGCGGGCAGTTCACCACGCATCACGTAGTGGACACCCATGTGAGGGGAAAGGCCCTCTCGGTGGTGTACATGAACGATCCGGTCTTGATGGAGAGCTCCATCCAAACTATGGAGCAGTTCCTTGCCGAGGACAAGTACCGAGTGGTCGGCTTCGACCTCGAGTACACCAGCGGTCGTGTCGGGCATGATCAGAAGGTTGTCATCGCCCAATAGTGCATGCGACATGATGTCCTCATCTACCACTACCACCTTGCCACAAGGCCATGCGAGTGTTTCTCCAGGTTTATCAACAGCTCCGACTACAGTTTCGCTACAGTGGACACCACCAACGATCTAAAAGCGCTCAAGGTTTCAGACTTGAAATGCCCAATTATTGTCAACATCCAAAGCCACTACAAGGTCTAGGGCAGCGACAAAAACAAACTAAACTCCCTGGTTGACCTCGCCTCGGCCATCATCAACCCCTACTACATGAAGGTAAAGAATGAGAGCAATAAGGACAGGAATGCCTGGCACGATGGTTGGCATAAGAGACTGGATGAACAACATGTCAAGTACGCGGCCATGGACGCGTACACAAGCTACGAGATGTACAGGCGGATCGTTGACATGAGGAACTGTCTTCTTCTTGACCCAAATGAGGGATCGAGCCACATAGCAGTGGCGGAAGCGTCACAAGAAGTAGATGACTAGACGATCGTTTCTCCTACTTTAGAATGCACATAATTATTTATTGAGGTGTGTGCGAACGATCTGTATAGTCACTTATGTAATTGGATGTTTATTTCAGTTATATATATACATGTTAATCTACTGTAGACAGAGCAAATCACACGGCGTATTAGCAGCAATCATCTGTGTTATTATTGGTCTTCGCACACATTTCTGATTACGGACCTGTTTGCCACGTATCACACACACCTTGATCGGCTGACCGTTTCTTTTGTGTTGCCTAATCACAAACAGTTCATCCGAGTGAACCGTATGCTCTATATCACACACGCCTTCATCAGGCTGCCCGTTTCTTTTGTTCCTCCTCATCGAAATCAGTTCATTGAGCTGAACCGTATGCCCTGCATCGCACACGCAACTAAAATCTGAACCGTGTTTGATAGCTCCGCCATTGCAAACGTTTTGCACCTTTTTTGATGGTTCTTTTACATCATCGTTTGCGATTATGGCATCACACATAGTTTCGTCGAAGGGTCTCTGATCGTCTTGTCATGTTTGGACCATCCCGCAGTAGTGATATAGCTCCTTGAACGAATGCTACTTCAAGATGATCATTTCAGAAAGTTCAATGATTGGCATGGCATGGATTAGGAATGTGGACCCCTCAAAATGCTAAGGATGCATATTGGCTCAAGCTCAAGACTCTAAATTTTCATTTTAGTAACCCAAGATCACATTGAGTCCATAGGAAAAGCCAATACTATTAAAAGGGGATGAGGTGTTGCTTAATGGCTTGCTTGCTCAAAATGCTGAGTGATATGCTCCAAAACCCCTCAACCACTTTCTCATATCATCATATGTCCCAAACCAAAAGTCAAACTCAGCCCTACCGATTTGATCTATCCGGCGCCACCGAGGTCACTTGACATAGCCACTGCCAGAAACCCTAGTCACTTAGGTCTCACCGATAGGGATCTCGATCTCACCAAAATGGGATTGCAAACTCTCTGTTTCCCTTCGTAATGTTTCGGTCCAACCGAGATGAGCGATCAGTCCCACCGAGTTCGCAATGCAAACTCTCTGTTTCCCTTTTGTAACATTTTGATCCAACCGAAATGAGCGAATCGGTCCAACCAAGTTTGCCTGACCAACTCTCTGTCTGCCTATTATAGAAATCGGTCCTACCAAGTTTATGTGATCGGTCTAACCGAGATCACGTTAAGCCCTAACCCTAATGAAATAGGTCCTACCGAGTTTACATGTCGGTCCCACCGAAAATCCTAACGTTCACATTTTGAACTAAATCGGTCTGACCGAGTTTCATGGTTTGGTCCCAACGAGTTTGGTGATTTGTGTGTAACGGCTAGATTTTGTGTGGAGGCTATTTATACCCCTCCATCCTTCCTTAATTAGCAATGAGAGCCATCAGAACGTGCCTACACTTCCAACATACATTTTTTGAGAGAGAACCACCTACTATTGTGTTGAGACCAAGATATTCCATTCCAACCATATGAATCTTGATCTCTAGCCTTCCCCAAGTTGCTTTCCACTCAAATCATATTTCCACCAAATCCAATTCTTTGAGAGAGAGTTGAGTGTTGGGGAGACTATCATTTGAAGCACAAGATCAAGGAGTTCATCATCAACACACCATCTATTACCTTTTGGAGAGTGGTGTCTCCTAGATTGGTTAGGTGTCACTTGGGAGCCTCCGACAAGATTGTGGAGTTGAACCAAGGAGTTTGCACGGGCAAGGAGATCGCCTACTTCGTGAAGATCTACCCTAGTGAGGCAAGTCCTTCATGGGCGATGGCCATGGTTGGATAGACAAGGTTGCTTCTTCGTGGACCCTTCGTGGGTGGAGCCATCCGTGGACTCTCGCAACTGTTACCCTTCATGGGTTGAAGTCTCCATCAACGTGGATGTACGGTAGCACCACTATCGGAACCACACCAAAAATCTCCGTGTCTACATTGCGTTTGCTCCCTCCAAACTCCTCCCTTTACCTTCATATGCAATGTTTTACATTCCGCTGCTATACTCTTAGACTTGCATGTGTAGGTTGATTGATTGACTTGTTCTAATTTGCTAAAATCTGCCAAAACTTAAAATTGGGAAAAGGCTAGATTTTTATTTGGTCAAGTAGTCTAATCACCCCCTTCTAGACATACTTTCGATCCTACAAGTGGTATCAGAGCTTTGGTCTCCATTTTCCTTGATTTCCATAGCTTTTGGTAATCATAGCCTTGGTCTCACAAGCGGAGAGTATGGCGTCTAGTGAGGGAAATTACCACCATAGAGGTCCTTACTTTGATGGTACTAATTTTGCTAGATGGAAGCATAACATGAAAATGCATATTCTTGGACATAACCCCGCTGTTTGGGCTATTGTGTGTATTGGCTTGCAAGGTGAATTCTTTGATGGGAGAGAACTGAACCGTGAAGCTAGCGCGGAAGAGTTTAAGATGCTGCAATACAATGCTCAAGCTTGCGATATCCTCTTCAACGGATTGTGCCCCGAAGAATTCAACAAAATCAGCCGTCTTGAGAATGCAAAGGAAATTTGGGATACTTTGATTGATATGCACGATGGTACCGACTCCGTCAAGGAATCCAAATTGGATGTGCTTCAAAGTCAACTTGACAAGTTCAAAATGAAAGATGGTGAAGGTGTCGCTGAAATGTACTCTAGGCTTGCTCTCGTCACAAATAAGATTGTCGGCTTAGGAAGTGAGGAGATGACTGATAGATTCATCATCAAGAAGATCCTAAGAGCCTTGGATGGAAAATATGATACCGTGTGCACATTGATCCAAATGATGCCCAACTACAAAGATCTCAAGCCAACGGAAGTCACTGGAAGAATTGTTGCTCATGAGATGTCACTCAAGGATAAGGAAGAGCTTCACAACAAGTCAAGTGGTGCTTACGAGGCCTCATGTGATGCTCCTACATCATCAAGTGAGAAACAAACCTTCAATGAGTAATTGAGCCTAATGGTGAAGAACTTCAACAAGTTCTACAAGAGTAGAAGCAAGGAAAGAAGTTCCAAGTCAAGGTCCTACAATGACAGAAGATCTTAGAGTCATGAACGTAATTTCTACAATTGTGGAAGACCCGGACACTACTCCAATGAGTGTACGACTCTACAAGTGAAGAGAAGATTCACCAAAAAGGAGAAGTAGAAGAGAAGAATCACCACCAAGAGAGAGAAGGAGTAGAGATGATCGTTATGAACGAAGAACATCTCGGAGAAGCAAGGATTCGGAAAGAAGGACAAGTCATCAAGGATCTACACAAAACGAAGACACCAAGCTCATGTTGGTGAATGGGTATCTGGCTCCGACTCCGACAATCACTCTGAGAGAAGTTATCACTCTGACTCTGAATATACTCAAGATGAAGGTGTTGCTAGTCTAGCACTTGTGTCAACCAACTCCTACGACATATTTGACTCACCAAATGAAGGAATTGGAAGATGCTACATGGCTAAAGGCCGAAAGGTATCACACCCCGAGTATGTTGATTTCAATAGTGATGAAGATGATTTGCTAGGTGATGATGATTTACTTCTTGACAACTCTAGTGATGAAAACTATGATGAAATTGCTATTAATAATGCTAATCAAGATAGAACGAATGATGATGATAAGATGGAGATTAAGTGTCTAACTAAAGAACTAAACATTCTTAAGTTAGCTCATGAAACTACCTTGGAAAATCATCGAGAGCTTTTAAAGACTCATGAGAAGCTATGCTTTGAAAAGCTCAACCTTGAGCAAGAGCATGGGATCATAAAAGCAATCAATGATGATCTTTGTAAGAAAAGTTCTTCTTACATTGCCAAGCGTTTACTCTTGTCTACTTATATGCCACAAGTAAAATCTAGCAACAAGAGTAAGAAAGATTATTCTTCTAGTAGTAACAATAATCATGTTAAATCCAATATTGTTGCTTCTAGTAGTTCTCTTGATTCCACTAATGATTCTCTTAGCCAAGTTACACTTGAGCAAGAAAATAGCTTATTGAAGGGAATTATAGAGAAAGGTGTTTACAAGAGCCTTGCTAGGATTAAGAAATTTGAGGAAATTGTACGCAAGCAAGGAAGGCACCGAAAGAATCAAGATATTGGTTTTGAACGAAAGTTCAATGCCAATGGAGTTGAGTGGGATGAAGATCAATACCCCAAGACGAAGTTTTTTCCTCAACAAGAGAAGTATGATCCTACTTCTTTCCAAGGGACACAAGCTCAAGATGATCTTCTGCCACAAGACCACAAGCAAAAGGGTAAGGACAAGCTCAAGAGGAGATTGATGCATTTGAAGAATCTCCTAAGGCCTTGGTCAAGTGGGTTCCCAAGACTACATCAAGTTCTGCTTCATCAAGTACGACTACAACTCCAAGGATTCCCATCAAGATGATGTGGGTCCCGAAGAAGAAGAACTAGAGAGTTCTTGAGGGTGACTCTGCCAACATACTTCACTCATATTATTTTGGCGAGGACAAGTGCAAACAACTTCCGCATATTGCACTAGTTCAAGGAGTCACAAACCCTCTTGTTGGTAAGACAAGGGACAAGGTAACCTAATGCTTTCATGGACATCATATTGTGTGCATATCACTCTATGTCTATGGATATCCTTGTTTGTTCCTTGTGGGACTAACCCGTGTAGGTATTGAAAGTGCAACTCACTCCAATGGATTGCTCTAGATAATCTAGATTAACATTGAGCATCCACATCTTCAACATCTACATGAAGTCATCATCGACAAAACCCAAGGTTAGTTCATCCCTCTTAGGGGGGATATCACATCTAGGGGAGATTTACTCTAATCAATTGAGCTAAAGCAACTCTAATGGTGTGAAAACAACAATGCTTTATGTAAAAGTGGCAACCCCACATGTGCTTAAATGATGAATATGACCTATGATCAAATGTTCTCATTTGACTCCTAAGTCCATATACTCATATATAGATGACCTAGTCATCGCCAATTGCTTGATAGATGCTAGCGTGTTCGTGCATGATTTGTCACATATTTCATTTGCCATTTTATTGTGTGAGCATGTTGATTGCATATTTTACTCATTCAAGGACATCCACTTGTTGCTTTGATTGTTTGGCTCTTCTGCCAAGTGGATGGACAAGAATGCCTAAGAACCTACTCTAGCTATCTATGCTTTTATCATCTCAAACTCTATTCATGCTACATCACAAAGTTTGATCAAGTCAGATTCGAACCACTCTGTGTGAGAGCACTCGGAGTCCCCGATTTGTCATAGACTTAAACTTCCAAAACCTCTCTGTGCATTTTGGTCTGACCGATCCATCCACTTCGGTCACACCGAGTTCACTGAGTTGATCTAGGTTTTCAATCTCGGTGCAACCGATTTGAACTTTTTGGTCACACCGAGTTGCAGTAACCGATTGCGATTCTGCATCTCGGTGCCACCGAGTTGTTCCACTCGGTCACACCGGCAAGGTTAAGATATATATACCCACAGGTGAGATTTTAGGAAATTTATTAAAAACCCTCCATCCCCCGCGTGTCCTGCTCTACCGTCTCGGGTCTCTGGATCGTCTCCTCATCGCCAGCGACCTCCCGCCGCTGGTTTCCATCGCCGTCAATAGGATTCAACCGCACCGTTGCCGCCGTAGCGAAATCACCGCCAAACTAGGGTATGAGTTTGATCTTTTGTGCTAATTCGTTACTCTGATTCTTAGCACAATGCAATGCCATGTTCTTTACCACGTATGAAATCAATCTATGCATAGAAAATGTTCCTTATATTAGGTTTGATTTGAAAATTCACGATTAAGTTTCCGCCAAAGTCATCTCAGACCGACCGAGTTGTAGAAATCGGTCTCACCGATTTGGCTTAGGCCATTTCACTTGCACTTTTCGGTCTGGTCAAAAGTTGCAAATCGGTGCGATCGAGTTCGACTCTCTATGAAACCCTAGCAATCTCGGAGCCACCGAATTGTGACTCGGTCTGACCGAGTTCACTAGTTTAGACTCCAAAAGTTGCTTCGGTGTCACTGAGTTTAACAAATCAGTAGCTCCGAAATGCTTTCTGTGGAGAACTAAAACTAAGTTTTTGACTCATCTGTTTTGCAAAAACTCTGCACATTGTGATGCTCATCCACTCTACCTCATCTATATCTATTCACAGGGTCTGCTGTCAGTTTGCTTGCCAGAATGTCTGACCAGAGTGATAGCCAAAACAAATCAGAAGAGCAAGTGCACATGAGTGAGGGCACTAGTCCCTCAAGCAGCTATGATGATGGCAGCAGGAGCTCTCCCAGCAATTTGCCCAAGGCAGCCACCAGATCAAGCCTATATAGACACATAGTAATATGATTTTCAAACTTTTTGGTAACTTGTTGCCAAAGGGGGAGAAATTTATAGATCATAGGCTTCGAGACAGAGTGTTGTGTTTTGCTTCTTTGTCTCTCTTGCTATTTGGTTGATACTTTTGTGTGTGCTCGTTTGTTACTCTTTATGTATGTGTGTGAGATACTTGTATGATTATGTGTTTGATCATATTCAACTTTAATGCTTGCTTGGATGATATTATCTTTGCTATCTCATATATGATCATTCACTTTGCTTGGTGATGAGTGCATGTTTTAATTCCCATCATTTTGAGTGCTCCACCAAGATGTATGTGACATGAAAGAGTAACCCATGATCCTAATCGATTGTGCATTTGCATTCAAACGCAAATTTCAAATAATGCACAAAATTAGGGGGAGCTCTTGCTTATCAAATACTTCTCAAAGCGACGATCTACTTTAAATCTTATTATCATTTGTCGAAGCTTTGATCTATATGTTGTCATCAATTACCAAAAGGGGGATATTGAAAGTGCAACTATCTGATATGTCTCCAACGTATCTATAATTTTTTATTGCTCCATGCTATATTATCTACTGCTTTGGACATTATTGGGCTTTATTATCCAGATTTATATTATTTTTGGGACTAACCTATTAACCGGAGGCCCAGCCCAGAATTGCTGTTTTTTGCCTGTTTTAGGGTTTCGAAGAAAAGGAATACCAAACGGAGTCCAAACGGAATGAAACCTTCGGGAACGTGATTTTCTCAATGAATAAGACCCAGGAGACTTGGACCCTATGTCAAGACACAAAAGAGGAGGCCACGAGGTAGGGGGGCGCGCCTACCCCCCTAGGTGCGCCCTCCACCATCGTGGGCCCCCTGTTGCTCCACCGACATACTCCTTCCTCCTATATATACCTACATACCCCCAAACGATCAGATACAGAGCGAAAAACCTAATTCCATCGCCACAACTTTCTGTATCCACGAGATCCCATCTTGGGGCCTGTTCCGGAGCTCCGGCGGAGGGGGCA
The DNA here is from genome assembly GCF_003073215.2 of Triticum urartu. Taxonomy (NCBI): domain Eukaryota; kingdom Viridiplantae; phylum Streptophyta; class Magnoliopsida; order Poales; family Poaceae; genus Triticum; species Triticum urartu. The sequence goes on from NC_053028.1 coordinate 449,819,701, forward strand.
TCGATCACGGAGGGCTTCTACATCAACACCAGAGCCCCTCCGATGAAGTGTGAGTAGTTTACCTCAGACCTACGGGTCCATAGTTATTAGCTAGATGGCTTCTTCTCTCTTTTTGGATCTCAATACAATGTTCTCCCCCTCTCTTGTGGAGAACTATTCGATGTAATCTTCTTTTTGCGGTGTGTTTGTTGAGACCGATGAATTGTGGGTTTATGATCAAGTCTATCTATGAATAATATTTGAATCTTCTCTGAATTCTTTTATGTATGATTGGTTATCTTTGCAAGTCTCATTGAATTATCAGTTTGGTTTGGTCTACTAGATTGATCTTTCTTGCAATGGGAGAAGTGCTTAGCTTTGGGTTCAATCTTGCAGTGTCCTTTCCCAGTGACAGGAGGGGCAGCAAGGCACATATTGTATTGTTGCCATCGAGGATAACAAGATGGGGTTTTCATCATATTGCATGAGTTTATACCTCTACATCATGTCATCTTGCTTAAGGCATTACTCTATTTTTTTACTTAATACTCTAGATGCATGCTGGATAGCGGTCGATGAGTGGAGTAATAGTAGTACATGCAGGCAGGAGTCGGTCTACTTGTCTCGGATGTGATGCCTATATACATGATCATACCTAGATATTCTCATAACTATGCTCAATTCTGTCAATTGCTCAACAGTAATTTGTTCACCCACCGTAGAATACTTATGCTCTCGAGAGAAGCCACTAGTGAAACCTATGGCCCCCGGGTCTATCTTTATCATATTAATCTCCTACTACTTAGTTATTTCCTTTGCTTTTTACTTTGCATCTTTATCACAAAAATACCAAAAATATTATCTTATCATATCTGTCAGATCTCACTCTCGTAAGTAGTTGTGTAGGCATTGACAACCCCTATTCGCGTTGGTTGCGAGGATTCATTTGTTTTCTGCAGGTACGAGGGACTCGCGCATAGCCACCTACTGGATTCATACCTTGGTTCTCAAAAACTGAGGGAAATACTTATGCTACTTTGCTGCATCATCCCTTCCTCTTCGGGGAAAACCAACGCAGTGCTCAAGAGGTAGCAAGAAGGATTTCTGGCGCCGTTGCCGGGGAGGTCTACGCAAAAGTCAACATACCAAGTACCCATCACATGCCCTTATCTCCCGCATTACATTATTTGCCATTTGCCTCTCGTTTTCCTCTCCCCCACTTCACCCTTGCCGTTTTATTCGCCCTCTCTGTCTATCCTTCCTCTCTTTCTCTATTTGCCTCTTTTTCTCGCTTGCTTTTTTGCTTGTGTGTTAGTTCGTTTGCTTGTCGCTATGGCTAGTCCTTTACCTTCTGCCTCTACGTCTGAAATTGGGGAAACTATTGTCAATAATAATATCATGAAAAATTCTGATGCTCCTTCTAAAGAACCACCCATCTTACATACAAAAAAGTTTCGTGTTGGTAGTGGTAATATTATTGGAAAAGGAGTTATTCCAGATTTCTTTACTTGTGCCGGTGCTTTACCTTCTTTGGGTAGTTCTATCCTTCATAGAACTAGTAGTCTTGCGGACGCTATTGCCACGCTTGTAGTTGAACTTGAAAGACAATTCATGCACATGCATCCTTGCACTCAAAGGATTTTCCTGGAATTTTCTAATATTGAGTATTCTTCTGTTAAGCGTGCCGCTACTATCTTTTTGGCTCATGAGTTTAGATTCATAATAAAAGAGTCCAACTAAATCGTCACACATTATAGGGTGGACGCTTGCTGTCCTCCCATAGAGGCTATCCTCTTTGATCAAGAAGAAATAATGTGTTTTCAATCTCTAGACTATGTTGCTTTCAATGAAAATCTTAGAAAAAGGGTTCCTACCAATGTTTTAGTTGGTAGAATTTCTGAAATTAATGATGATTTGGCTATTCGAAATAATGAACTTGGATATTCTCTTGAATATAGGCTCACAAAGTTCTGTCAAAAGAATGCTTATAATGATGAATTGGTTGTGCAATACGAAGGACCAAAGGAGGAACCTATACCTCCCAAGGTTGATCTTGGGGACTTTTGTCCTATTAAATTTAGCCCTTTCGATTACGTTTGCTTGCCTCAAAGAAAACTTGCTGCCGAACGTAGAGAATATGAAATGTGTTTTAATAATCTATCTTACTATTATGGCAATACCTAGATCTATCCTTGCTTGTTATGCCTAGCTAGGGGTGTTAAACGATAGCGCTTGTTGGGAGGCAACCCAATTTTATTTTTATTCCTTACTTTTTGTTCCTTTTTATTAGTAAATAATTATCTAGCCTATGTTTTGGTTGTGTTTTTTGTGTTTAATTAGTGTTTGTGCCAAGTAGAATCTTGGGAAGACTTGGGGAAAGTCTTGTTACACTTGCTGTAAAAAACAGAAACTTTAGCGCTCACGAGAACTGCTGTCATATTTATTTGGAAAGTTATATTTAGTTAATTATTTTTGCAGATGATTAATAGATAAATTCCTCACGTCCAGCAATTTATTTTAGAATTTTTGGGGTTCCATATCTTGCGCTAGCTACAGATTACTACAGACTGTTCTGTTTTTTGACAGATTCTGTTTGTCGTGTGTTGTTTGCTTATTTTGATGAATCTATGGCTAGTAAAATAGTTTATAAACCATAGAGAATTTGCAATACAGTAGGTATAACACCAATATAAATAAAGAATGAGTTCATTACAGTACCTTGAAGTGGTCTTTTGTTTTCTTTCGCTAACGGAGCTCACGAGATTTTCTACTTTAAGTTTTGTGTTGTGAAGTTTTCATGTTTTGGGTAAAGATTTGATGGATTATGGAACAAGGAGTGGCAAGAGCCTAAGCTTGGATATGCCCATGGCACCCCCAAGATAATCTAAGGACACCTAAAAGCCAAAGCTTGGGGATGCCCCGGAAGGCATCCCCTCTTTCGTCTACTTCTATCGGTAACTTTATTTGGAGCTATATTTTTATTCGCCACATGATATGTGTTTTTCTTGGAGCATCTTGTATGATTTGAGTCTTTACTTTTTAGTTTACCACAATCATCCTTGCTGTACACACATTTTGATAGAGCCATACATGATTTGGAATTTGTTAGAATACTCTATGTGCTTCGCTTATATCTTTTGAGTTATGTAGTTTTGCTCTAGTACTTCACTTATATCTTTTAGAGCACGGTGGTGGATTTGTTTTATAGAAACTATTGATCTCTCATGCTTCACTTAGATTCTTTTTAGAGTCTTAAATATCATGGTAATTTGCTTAAAATCCTAAATATGCTTGGTATACAAGATTAATAATAAAACTTTCTTATGAGTGTGTTGAATACTATGAGAAGTTTGATGCTTGATAATTGTTTTGAGATATAAAGATGGTGATATTAAAGTTGTGCTAGTTGAGTAGTTGTGAATTTGAGAAATACTTGTGTTAAAGTTTGTGATTCCTGTAGCATGCACATATGGTGAACCGTTATGTGATGAAGTCAGAGCATGATTTATTTTTTGATTGTCTTCCTTATGAGTGGCGGTCGGGGATGAGCGATGGTCTTTTCCTACCAATCTATCCCCCTAGGAGCATGCGCATAATACTTTGCTTTGATAACTTGTAGATTTTTGCAATAAGTATATGAGTTCTTTATGACTAATGTTGAGTCCATGGATTATACGCACTTTTCTCACCCTTCCACCTTTGCTAGCCTCTCTAATATCGCGCACCTTTCGCTGGTATCATACACCCACCATATACCTTCCTCAAAACAGCCACCGTACCTACCTATTATGGCATTTCCATAGCCATTCCGAGATATATTGCCATGCAACTTTCCACCGTTCCGTTTATTATGACACACTCCATCATTGTCATATTTCTTAGCATGATCATGTAGTTGACATCGTATTTGTGGCAAAGCCACCATTCATAATTCTTTCATACGTGTCACTCTTGATTCATTGCATATCCCGGTACACCGCCGGAGGCATTCATATAGAGTCATATTTTGTTCTAAGTATCGAGTTGTAATTGTTGAGTTGTAAGAAAAATAAAAGTGTGATGATCATCATTATTAGAGCATTGTCCCAGTGAGGAAAGGATGATGGAGACTATGATTCCCCCACAAGTCGGGATGAGACTCCGGACGAAAAATAAAAAAAAGAAAGAAAAGAGGCCATAAAAAAAGAGAAAAGGCCCAAATAAAAAATGAAATGAGAGAAAAAGAGAGAAGGGACAATGTTACTATCCTTTTACCACACTTTTGCTTCAAAGTAGCACCATGATATTCATGATAGAGAGTCTCCTATGTTATGAATTTCATATACTAGTGGGAATTTTTCATTATAGAACTTGGCTTGTATATTCCAATCATGGGCTTCCTCAAAATGCCCTAGGTCTTCATGAGCAAGCAAGTTGGATGCACACCCACTTAGTTTCATTTTGAGATTTCATATACTTATAGCTCTAGTGCATCCGTTGCATGGCAATCCCTACCCACTCACATTGATACCTATTGATGGGCATCTCCATAGCCCGTTGATACGCCTAGTTGATGTGAGACTATCTTCTCCCTTTTTGTCTTCTCCACAACCACCATTATGTTCCACCTATAGTGATATGTCCATGGCTCATGCTCATGTATTGCATGAAGATTGAAAAAGTTTTGAGAATGTCAAAAGTATGAAACAAATGATTGGCTTGTCATCGGGGCTGTGAATGATTTAAATATTTTGTGTGGTGAAGATGGAGCATAGCCAGACTATATGATTTTGTAGGGATAACTTTCTTTGACCATGCTATTTTGAGAAGACATAATTGCTTTGTTAGTATGCTTGAAGTATTATTATTTTTATGTCAATATTAAACTTTTGTCTTGAATCTTTCGGATCTGAATATTCATACCACAATTAAGAAGAATTACATTAAAATTATGCCAAGTATCACTCCACATCAAAAATTCCGTTTTTATCATTTACCTACTCGAGGACGAGCAGGAATTAAGCTTGGGGATGCTTGATACGTCTCCAACGTTTCTATAATTTTTATTGCTCCATGTTATATTATCTATTGTTTTGGACATTATTGGGCTTTATTATCCACTTTTATATTATTTTTGGGACTAACCTATTAACTGGAGGCCCAGCCCAGAATTGCTGTTTTTTACCTGTTTTAGGGTTTAGAAGAAAAGGAATACCGAACGGAGTCCAAACGGAATGAAACCTTCGGGAATGTGATTTTCTCAACGAATAACACCCAGGAGACTTGGACCCTACGTCAAGACACAAAAGAGGAGGCCACGAGGTAGGGGGCGCGCCTAACCCCCCCAGGCACGGCCTCCACCATCGTGGGCCCCCTGTTGCTCCATCGACGTACTCCTTCCTCCTATATATACCTACGTACACCCAAACGATCAGATACAGAGCGAAAAACCTAATTCCATCGCCGCAACTTTCTGTATCCACGAGATCCCATCTTGGGGCCTGTTCCAGAGCTCCGCCGGAGGGGGCATCGATCACGAAGGGCTTCTACATCAACACCATAGCCCCTCTGATGAAGTGTGAGTTGTTTACCTCAGGCCTACGGGTCCATAGTTATTATCTAGATGGCTCCTTCTCTCTTTTTGGATCTCAATACAATGTTCTCCCCCTCTCTTGTGGAGAACTATTCGATGTAATCTTCTTTTTGCGGTGTGTTTGTTGAGACCGATGAATTGTGGGTTTCTTATCAAGTCTATCTATGAATAATATTTGAATCTTCTCTGAATTCTTTTATGTATGATTGGTTATCTTTGCAAGTATCTTCAAATTATCAGTTTGGTTTGGTCTACTAGATTGATCTTTCTTGCAATGGGAGAACTGCTTAGCTTTGGGTTCAATCTTGCAGTGTCCTTTCCCAGTGACAGTAGGGGTAGCAAGGCACATATTGTATTGTTGCCATCGAGGATAACAATATGGGGTTTTCATCATATTGCATGAGTTTATCCCTCTACATCATGTCATCTTGCTTAAGGCGTTACTCTGTTTTTAACTTAATACTCTAGATGCATGTTGGATAGCGGTCGATGAGTGGAGTAATAGTAGTACATGCAGGCAGGAGTCGGTCTACTTGTCTCGGACGTGATGCCTATATACATGATCATACCTAGATATTCTCATAACTATGCTCAATTCTGTCAATTGCTCAACAGTAATTTGTTCACCCACTGTAGAATACTTATGCTCTCGAGAAAAGCCACTAGTGAAACCTATGGCCCCCGGTCTATCTTTATCATATTAATCTCCTACTACTTAGTTATTTACTTTTCTTTTTTACTTTGCCTTTATTTTACTTTGCATCTTTATCACAAAAAGACCAAAAATATTATCTTATCATATCTATCAGATCTCACTCTCGTAAGTGGCCGTGTAGGGATTGACAACCCCGATTCGCGTTGGTTGCGAGGATTCATTTGTTTTGTGCAGGTACGACGGACTCGCGCGTAGCCTCCTACTGGATTGATACCTTGGTTCTCAAAAACTAAGGGAAATACTTACGCTACTTTGCTGCGTCATCCCTTCCTCTTCGGGAAAAACCAACGCAGTGCTCAAGAGGTAGCACTATCCCTGGGTGGTTTTGGTAATTACTAACAACATATAGCTCATTGAACTAATGCTATTTCAAGATAATCATTTCAGAAAGTTTGGTGATTGGCATGGCATGGATTAGGAATGTGAACCCCTCAAAATGCTAAGGACACATATTGGCTCAAGCTGAAGACTCAACATTTACATTTCAGTGATCCAACATCACACTGAATCCATAGGAAAAGCCAATACTATTAATAGGGGATGAGGTGTTGCTTAATGGCTTGCTTGCTCAAAATGCTTAGTGATATGCTCCAAAAGCCCTCAACCACTTTCTCATATCATCATATGTCCCAAACCAAAAGTCAAACTCGACCTTACCGATTTGATCTATCCGGCGCCACCGAGTTCACTTGACATAGCCACTGCCAGAAACCCTAGTCACTTAGGTCTCACCGATAGGGATCTCGGTCTCACCGAGATGGGATTGCAAACTCTCCGTTTCCCTTCGTAACGTTTTGGTCCAACAGAGATGAGCGATCAGTCCCACCAAGTTCGCAACGCAAACTCTCTATTTCCCTTTTGTAACATTTCGGTCCAACCGAAATGAGCGAATCGGTCCCACCGAGTTTGCCTGACCAGCTCTCTGTCTGCCTATTATAGAAATCGCTCCTTCCAAGTTTATGTGATCGGTCTCAGCGAGATCACGTTATGCCCTAACCCTAATGAAATCGGTCCTACCGAGTTTACATGTCGGTCCCACCGAAAATCCTAACATTCACATTTCGAACTAAATCGGTCTGACCGAGTTTCATGATTCGGTCCCACCGAGTTTGGTGATTTGTGTGTAACGGTTAGATTTTGTGTGGAGGCTATATATACCCCTCCACCCTTCCTTCATTAGGAAGGAGAGCCATCAGAACGTGCCTACACTTCCAACATACATTTTCTGAGAGAGAACCACCTTCCCATGTGTTGAGACCAAGATATTCCATTCCAACCATATGAATCTTGATCTCTAGCCTTCCCCAAGTTGCTTTCCACTCAAATCATCTTTCCACCAAATCCAATTATTTGAGAGAGAGTTGAGTGTTGGGGAGACTATCATTTGAAGCACAACAGCAAGGAGTTCATCATCAACACACCATCTATTACCTTTTGGAGAGTGGTGTCTCCTAGATTGGTTAGGTGTCACTTGGGAGCCTCCGACAAGATTGTGGAGTTGAACCAAGGAGTTTGTATGGGCAAGGAGATCGCCTACTTCGTGAAGATCTACCCTAGTGAGGCAAGTCCTTCATGGGCGATGGCCATGGTGGGATAGACAAGGTTGCTTCTTCGTGGACCTTTCGTGGGTGGAGCCCTCCGTGGACTCGTGCAACCATTACCCTGCGTGGGTTGAAGTCTCCATCAACATGGATGTACGATAGCACCACCTATCGGAACCACGCCAAAAATCTCCGTGTATACATTGCGTTTGCTCCCTCCAAACTCCTCCCTTTACCTTCATATGCAATGTTTTACATTTCGTTGCTATACTCTTAGACTTGCATGTGTAGGTTGATTGCTTGACTTGTTCTAATTTGCTAAAATCTGCCAAAACTTAAAATTGGGAAAAGGCTAGATTTTTAGTTGGTCAAGTAGTCTAATCACCCCCCCTCTAGACATACTTTCGATCCTACACTGGGCCACAGGCGGGGGCTCCCGAGGTTGGTGCTGGTCGGAGCTCTTCCTGAGGCAGTGCTGGCCCCGCGACTGGAGGGGCCGCCGAAGGCTTGAAGAGCCGCTCCTAGAAGATGCCGAGCTCCTGAGGCAGGCGCCTGGATGCTCTCTTGGCGATGTCATCGGCTTCCTTACTCGTGCTCGGGGCACGCGCTGCAGCTCCAGGCCCAAGAATTGTTTCTCCATCTTGCATACCTCCGCCAAGTATGCCTCCATGTGTTCATCCTTTGGCTTGTACACCTTGTTGGAGAAGTTGACGAGGAGTTGGGAGTCGCCCTTGATGGTGAGGTGCTTCACACCCAGAGCGGTCGCAGCCTTGAGGCCGGCAATCAAGCCTTCGTATTCTACGATGTTGTTGGAGACCTTTTCGACATGCTGGAAGTAGAGCTGCACAACGTAGTAGAGCTTGTCCTGAGTAGGCGAAACGAGCACGGCTCCAGCCCCCGCACCCTGCCATGCGAAGGCGCTATCGAAGTACATGACCCAGCCGTCTGATGCTTCGCTCCCCGGTGAGAGCGATCGGTCCTCGCATGGCTCTGGTCCTGGGGCGTCAGTCCATGCCACCATGAAGTCGGCGAGTGCGGCTCCCTTGATGACCCTGGTGGTGCTGAACTCCAGCTGAAATGCCTGTAGTTCGACGTTCCATTCGGCGACCTTATCTGCAGCATTGGGGCTCTGGAGCACCCTCTCTAGTGGGTAAGCCAAAACGACCTTGATGGGGTGGCCTTGGAAGTAGTGACACAGCTTGCGCGAGGCGACGAGGAGTGCGAGCAAGAGCTTCTGCGGCATGGGGTAGCCTGCTCGTGCATCCCACAGTACTGTTCTGACTAAGTACACCGGGTGCTCGACGAGGGCAGGATTGTCGGTGCAGTCCGAGACCTCCTGGGGCTTAGGCGCCTCCTGATGCTGGTGGACCTCGGGAGCTTGGTCGCCTGTTGGCGCAGCCATGGCCTCAGGAGTGCCGCCTTGATGTTGCGTCGTCTTGACCGAGCACACGGAGTTGTGTGGCAGGCCCTTGGACTAGTGCTCCTCCCTGACAGCCACCAGCGCTGCACTGGCTGAGTGAGGCGTGGCGGCCAGGTAAAGCACCATGGGCTTGAGTGCACGCAGCGCCACCATCACCAGCGGGCTGGTGACATATCTCTTGAGATCTTGGAATGCGGTGTCGGCCTTCGGAGTCCACTCGAACAACCCCTTCTTCTTCATCAACTTAAAGAACGGGAGGGCGCGCTCCCCCAGCTTGGAGATGAAGCGCCCTAGCGCGGTCACACTGCCCACCAGCTTTTGCATTTCCTTAAGGGTCTGTGGCGGACTCATCCTTTCTATCGCCTTGACCTTCTCCGGGTTTGCCTCGATTCCCCTGTGTGACACCAGAAAGCCCAACGGCTTGCTGGAGGGGACGCCAAACACGCATTTCTCTAGGTTGAGCCGCAATTCCACCTTGCAAAGGCTGGCGAATGTCTCCTCTAGGTCCTCGGTGAGGGTCCTTGCCTCTCGAGACTCCACCACTATGTCGTCGACGTAGGCCTCAGCGTTCCTCCCGAGCTGCTGGCCCAGAGTGATGTGCATCAGTTGCTGGAAGGTTGCTCTAGCGTTACGCAGCCCAAAGGGCATGCAGTAGTACACCCCACACGGGGTCAGGAAGGCCGTCTTCTCGACATCATGTACTACCATCTTGATTTGGTGCTACCTTGAGAATGCATCCAAGAAGCACAGCAGACCGCACTCGGCGATGGAGTCGACGATCTGGTCGATGCGTGGCAGATGAAAGGGGTCTTGAGGGCACGCCTTGTTGAGGTTGGTGAAGTCGACGCACATGCGCTCCTCCACCCTTTCTTGGTTACGACGACTGGGTTCACCAACCACTCCGGGTATCGCACCTCGCAGATGACACTAGCTTCTTGCAGTTTGCGGGTCTCCTGGACGATGAAGGACTACTTCTCTATGGAGTGCCGTCGCGCTTTCTGCTTCATTGGGCGTACATTGGGGCACGAGTTCAGGTGATGCTCGATCAGCCCCCTTGGGACTCCAGCCAGGTCCTTGGGCTCCCATGTGAATACCTCCTTGTTCGCACGCAAGAAATCGACTAGCGCCTTTTCTTGGTCTGGGGCGACGTTGGCACCTATGGTGAAGGTGGCTCCCAATGCCCCATCTTGGTCGACTGGCACCTGCTTCATCTCGGCCCGGTCTTGAGAGAACAACTGCTTCTTTTTTGCTGGCGCGGCCCTCGGAGCCCCTGGGGTTCCTCCCATGACTGGCCGCGCGGTAGCTACGGTCCTAAAGGCGAGCTTGAGAGCCGCCAGCGCTTCCTTGGTGTCCCCGGCCACCGTGAGGGCGCCACTGCTTCCTGGCATCTTCATGAGGTTGTAGGCAGGGTGGGTTGCCGCCATGAACTTGGCCAAGGCCGAGTACCCGAGGATGGCGTTGTAAGGGAGGCCGATGCAGGCTATGTCGAAATCGAAGAGCTCGGTGCGGTAGTTGTCATGGGTGTCGAAAGTGACTGGGAGGCGAATTTGTCCCAAAGGGCTGGTGGAGCCGTCGACGACCCCGAAGAACGGCTTGCTGGGGCGGAGCCGGCCATGCGATACATGGAGCAAGCCAAAAGCTTCCATGGAGAGCATGTTGAGTCTGGCCCCGCTGTCGATGTGAGTCTTGGTTAGCGCCATGTTATAGATGGTGGGGGTGGAGAGCATCGGGAGCGCGCCTGCGCCTATGGTGGTCACAGGATGGCCTCTTGACTCGAAGGTGAGGTCGGCATCAGGTGCCGCCCATCCCGGAGGAGCTTCCTATCAAACGCGCGCGACACCTGCTTGATGAAAGAACAGCTTGATATGGCGGTCTGAGGGCGGCGCCTGAGAACCGCCGAGGAGGGCTGCGACGGCGTGGGGCGCCAGTGCCATGAATTGCGCGATGAAGAGGCCGCGCAGCTCCTCCCAGGAGGCCACAGAAGATTCCAGCAGACTAAGAAGCCAGGCGCGCGCTACGCCAGTGAGGGCCATGGGGAACCAGTTTGCCATAACCTTTTCATCGCCGCCTTCCGCCTAGACGGCCTCCTCATACGCCTGGAGGAAGCCCGCCGGGTCCGCCGTGCCAGTGTATCGGGGCGGCAGGTCTGACGTGAACTTGGGCGGCCACCGCACTCACCGCAAAGCAGGGGTGAAGGCTCGGAGGTCCTCGGCACCTCCGCGCGCGTCGGTCGATCCAACCGGAGGGGCGGCGCCTGCCATGGAAGCCAAATGAAGAGACGGAGCGGGTAGAGAGATGGGGCAGACGGAAAGGCGGAGCTTCGACGGACCCCTACCTGGCGCGTCAAATGTTGGATTCGGGGCTTCGCAGACCCTTGAGAGGTTCGAACACTGGGGTGCGTACGAAGAACTCCCTCTTCCCAGCCTGCCGGCCCAAGGATCCCACAGCCTAGCTCGACGAACTCGAGGGACAAGGGACACATCAGTTTATCCTAGTTTGGGCCACCTTGCAGTGTAATACCCTACTCCAGCTTTGTGTTGGATTGCCTCGAGGGGCTGAGGATGAACTAGTACAATGGTTGAACAACCTCAGCATGTGAGGTGTTCTTGAGCTCGATAAGCTGGTGGATGAGAGGAAGATCTGAATGATATGTGCCCTCTATGGTGGTGGCTAAGTCCTATTTATAGTGGCCTTGGTCCTCTTCCCAAATGTAGGCAGGAAGGGATCCCACAACGGCCAAAGTCAAAGGGACACAACTTGTACAAGTTATCCTGACAAAAGTAGTCTTCGCCTGCAAAAGCTCTGGTGGTGACGCTGCAGTGGGCTCCGCGATGACCTCCGTCCTGGCGGTCTTGGTCTTGTTGCACCGATATGGAAACATTTGCTTGATTCCTCGGGACTCCTCGTCCGCGCTTGCCTCCTTGGCACCAAAGGGGAAACTGTTACACTGCGCCCACTAGCGCCCGCCTGGCCTTGGTCGTCATGGCTCACGTCACGTGAACCTCGTGAGGTGCACCTTGCATTGGTATCTCCGCTCCTCGGGAGCCAGCCTAGTGAGGCTGCCCCCTAGGAAGGCCTAGGTGTCGTCCGCCTCGCGAGGCATGGCCCCTCGCGAGGGTCTTGGGTTGTTGTTGCTGAAACTGTGCCGTACCGGGCCGCCGATTGAGCCACGCCGTGGGCCGTAGGTAGGCAAGTCTGGGTACCCTGGTACCCAGAATGCCGACAGCTATGCTGATCATGGAGTCCGAGAAGACCGTCGTTGGAAGGCCGCCATCTCAGCCTTTTATCCTATATTTTATTATAATTGTATGCATATATAGGTTGTGAGTGTTCTGGGCCTTGCTGCATGTGGCATTTTAAATTATCCTTAATATGTAAGACAATTATTAAGAATTATTAACCGTTGCCATTGTAAATTTGCCTCAATGGCGAGCAGAGCGCGCGCAGGGACGCCAGAGCGGAGCGCGCCACGGCCGCCTCAATGGCGCAGACGCGAGCAGAGCGCGCCGCGGCTGCCTCAATGACGAGCAACCATGTGGTCAACCTTCTACATGCCATCAATAAATTTTGACCTTGTTTCTCGTCACATTGTAGATTGCAATGTAATAAGTAATTCCAAATATGTTCACACCTATCAAACTAATATGTGTTCACACTTAGCACCGGGCTATAAAAACTACCCACTTGAAAATAACTTCACAATTCCTCTCCTCATCACCCACAAAGCTGGTCTTTCCTATCAAGTCGTTCCGCCATGACCGGTAGCAGGAGTTTCGGGTGGACATATAACCAGGCAGCAAAGACCAAGGCCGCGGAAACACTAGAAAGGTCCCGCCGTGAAGCTGTAGCTACAGCAGAGATGTCCCGGCGCACCGCGGAGCCCTCAAACGAGATCTCAGGGGCATGCGAGGGCTCTCACAAGTGCACTCGCAGTGTCGGCCATCGCCACAAGCTGGCGTTCCTGAAGTCCTGAGCCGGCGACGATGACATTCTCACTGGTGTCATTAAGCAGCATGAGCCGGTTGACGGCTTGATGAAGCTGCTGAAGATTAGTGATGCCTAAGTTGACAAGGCAACCGACCTCGTCGAGCAACTCATGGGTGAAAATGCAAAGCTCCTCAAGGCGCTTGCCGAGAAGGTGGAAGAGGCCGCCGGCTCGAAGATGCTTCATGAGCAGAGTAGTGCCTCGGGGATGACGCTGACAGCGGTCGTCGAGGAACTGATGGGTGACTTGAGGAAGATCCAGATCGAGCACGAGGAGGAGGTGGAGTAATCTGTGGCTGGTTTCAAGCAAAGACCTGAGGAATTGAAGGGGCTAGAGGATATCGTCGCCCGGTGATCCATCGACGAGTAGAGACAGTAGCGACCCAGATCGTTGTCTGTGATTTCCTTCTTCTCTTGCCCCCATGTCTTCCGAGCTTTTCCACATGTGGCATTTTAAATTATCCGGAATATGTAAGACAATTATTATCTGCGCCATTGTAAATTTTTCGTCGTATTGTCTGTTGCCATTTTATTGTGGTCATATTATCCGTTTCCCTATGTGGCAATTTAAATTAGGCCGGTATACGAGTTGAAAACATGAACAAAGCAAATATTGCCATGGGATCAGAAGCAAACACCCTCCGTCCAGGTGCTTTAATTAACCCATTAATGGAGAAGTTGTGAGCAAGGCGGGTGTCGGTGTCAAAACCAGCGGATCTCGGGTAGGGGGTCCCGAACTGTGCGTCTAGGCCGGATGGTAACAGGAGGCAAGGAACACGATGTTTTACCCAGGTTCGGGCCCTCTTGATGGAGGTAAAACCCTACGTCCTGCTTGATTAATATTGATGATATGGGTAGTACAAGAGTAGATCTACCACGAGATCAAGGAGGCTAAACCCTAGAAGCTAGCCTATGGTATGAATGTTGTATGATGAAGTTGTGCTACGGACTAAAACCCTCCGGTTTATATAGACACCGGAGAGGGTTAGGGTTACACAAAGTCGGTTACAATGGTAGGAGATCTTGAATATCTGCATCGCCAAGCTTGCCTTCCACGCCAAGGAAAGTCCCATCCGGACACGGGACGAAGTCTTCAATCTTGTATCTTCATAGTCCTGGAGTCCGGCTGAAAGTATAGTCCGGCTACCCGGACACCCCCTAATCCAGGACTCCCTCAGCGGGAGGCGGCTGGTGCATGGAGGTCAAAGAGCTCGCTTCCCGGTGAGCATGGGAGGGCTTGCTGCTCGCACGTGTCCCGTCGATTCTGCGAGGTGGACAGGAAGCATGCGTCTCGTCGAGCCTGTGCAGTGGACTACTCGCACGCGTCCCGTCGAGCCTGCACGTCGGACTTCTCGCTCTCGTCCCGTCTAATCAAAAAGATGCACGCATGCCACCGAGTATGGTTAAATTTTGACACGATTCATATAATACAACCGTTTGCGATATTAACGTGTCATCTATTTGTTTCAAAAAGGACTTTGTTGGCAATTAATGTGTGCGCCTCGTCTCAAACTGGATGATTGTTTTACCACGGCATATATGTGCCATGTCATGAAACCATGCCAAGTTTCATGTTTTTTGGATGAGTTTTTGATTTGCTGGGATTTAAAAACCGATATTATCAATGTTTTAGGACGACGAGAAGTTTGTAATTCATTCCCATTCCTTAAATCAGACCTAAACATGCACCCAATGACACATGTATGATTTCCCACCCATTTTCCTTCACTAGAGCATGTGTTTGTGGTTCAAATTTGAATTATGCACTACATTAAATGCCTAGAAAGCTTAATTGATATATACAATGGCCAAATGAACCCTGAACAGTTTCAAATTTCAGCACAACACTCCTGTTATTCTATGTTGTCTGTAGAAAACATAGTTCAAGGCGAGAAGAGGCAGTTATTATCGTTTCGCCCACAAGAGGGGCATGTTTCCCTACCGGAACCACGAGGGTTGCGATAGGCTCCGGTTTGTAAGAGGCTTGTAATATAGCTTCAACCAAATTAGACAATTATATGTACCATGTAGTGACACCATGCCAAGTTTCATGATTTCCTGGCGAGTTTTGGATTTACAAAGATTTAAAAACCGAGATTCGCAATGTTTGTGGCCAAGCCAGGATGGCGAGATGGTTGAATTCATTCCCATTCGTTCCATGGGACCTAAACATGCACCCCAAGGACACATGTACGCTTTTTCTAGCCATATTGGTGCACTGGAGCATGTATTTGTAGTTTGGATTTGAATTATGGACATTAAATGCCTAGAAAACTTAATTAATGAATAAAAAGGTCAAACAAACCATGAATAATTTCAAAGTTCAGCGCGAATTTCACGTTGTTCCGTGTTGCGTGTAGAAGAAAATACGAGGCTAGAAGAGGGAGCGATTATCGTTTGGCCCACAAGGGGATACATTTCCCTATCGAAACCACTAGGGTTCTTGCGATAGGCTCCGGTTTGTAAGAGGTTTGTAATAAAGCTTGACCCAAATTGGCAATGTTTTTACCATGACATATATGTGCCATGACATGACACCATGCCAACTTTGATGACTTTCTGGTGAGTTTAGGATTTATGGGGATTCAAAAACTGAGATTTGAAATGTTTGAGGACGAGCCAGGACGCCGGTACGGTTGTAATTCGTTCCCATTCCTGGCATGGGACCTAAACATGCACCCAAGTACACATGTATAATTTTTCTAGCCATTTTGGTGAACTAGAGAATGTATTTGTAGTCCAGATTTGAATTATGGACATTAAATGCCTAGGAAACTCAATTAGTGTATAAAAAGGCCAAAGGAACCCTGAATAAGTTTAAATTTCAGCACAGATATCCTGTTGTTCCATGTTGCCCGTAGAAGAAAATACAAGGTGAAAAGAGGCAGTGATTACGTTTCTCCCACAAGGGGAACACGTTTCCCTATCGGAACCACGAGGCTTCTTTGAGAGAAGCTCCGGTTTGTAAGAGGTTTATAATAAAGCTTGGCCCAAATTAGACAATGTTTTTACCACGACATATATGTGCCATGACGTGACACCGTGCCACCTTTGATGACTTTCTAGTGAGTTTAGGATTTACGGGGATTTAAAAACCGACTTTCCAAATGTTTGAGGACGAGCCAGGACGCCGGTATGGTTGTAATTCGTTCCCATTCCTAGCATGGGACCTAAACATGCACCCAAGGACACATGTATAAATTTTCTAGCCATTTTGGTGAACTGAAGAAGGTATTTGAAGTTCAGATTTGAATTATGGACATTAAATGCCTAGGAAACTCAATTAGTGTATAAAAAGGCCAAACGAACCATGATTAAGTTTAAATTTCAGCACGGATATCTCGTCGTTCCAAGTTGCCCATAGAAGAAAATACAAGGCGAAAATAGGCAGTGATTACATTTCGCCCACAAGGGGGACATGTTTCCCTACCGGAACAATGAGGCTTCTTTGATAGAAGCTCCGGTTTGTAAGAGGCTTGTAATAAAACTTGCACCAAAATGGACAAAAAATTCCTCGACATATATGTGCCATGTCATGACACCATGCCAGGTTTCACGATTTTTGGGTGAGTTTTGTATTTACGGGGATTTAAAAACTGAGATTCTTCTCACGAAATGTTTTCCGATAGCACACAGTTCATTCACGAAAGTCATGTACCTAGCAAACCGCGTGATCTAAGTCGTGCGTTCTGATTGGCCAAAGCCCAAACCCCATGGATCATACGTGTGCATGGTTGGGTGCTCCCAGATCGAACGGCAACCCTCAACCCTTCCAACAGCACATGCAGTACATGGGTAAGCACTGTGCGCATGCGTCGTGCTAGCTCATGCTTCCTTCTCTACTACGTTTTCTAAACAGGCTACTATTTCCCACCACTCCTCTCATCGGTTTCCCGCCTCTTCTCCCATCGTTTTCCCGCTACCAGTGTCAGTGCTCATTGAAGGCTAGCAGCGACACACCGGCCATGTAAATATCGCACACAGTTTCTAAAAGCACAAATGTGTGTGATAGGAGGGACTAGGTCCCATAGGGTGACCAGCGTGAAACGCCTTAATGGCAAGGAGGAAATTCCTATCAGAAGGGGCGGCTTCCCATCTGCTAGCCTAGTCGAATAGAACGCAGAAGTTAAGCGTGCTTGGGCTGGAGTAGTCCAAGGATGGGTGACCCGGTGGGAAGTTGCATATCTCAAACTTCATTTAAATGCCATGACACAGTCCTTATAGAGATATAATATATCTCTATAGTGACCTATCATGGCAATTATATAAACCTTGGGATCCTTGTTTTGCTAATTTGTAGACTATGTTTTTTGGGTTATTTTTTGCTCTAAAAAATAAAAGATTGATTGACTTGATGTGGGGATTATATAAACCTTTTCCAGGTCGCATGATAGTTTCCTATTAATACTAGTAAGGTACACGTGCATTGCCCGCATGAGATTTGGTAGCCAAATTATGAATTAATACCACACAATAGCATGTAAGCTTTGAGTCATATATGCATGATGTATATGTTCGTTTAATTTTCATAGTTCATCTCATTCAAAATCAATTAGTTTTGTAAAAAACTATTTTA
This sequence comes from Triticum urartu, assembly GCF_003073215.2. NCBI lineage: Eukaryota > Viridiplantae > Streptophyta > Magnoliopsida > Poales > Poaceae > Triticum > Triticum urartu. The sequence continues at coordinate 449,837,488 of NC_053028.1, forward strand.
AGATTCATGGAATTGTGGATTGTAAAGCATAAAGTAAAAACAAATAGTGACAATTCATTTAAAGAAAGTTTGGGCAATTAAGATATGGAAGATTCTAGAACAAAGGAGAAGTGCTTGTGTTTTGAGGTTTGTGCATTATGCTTAAGTTCAACCATGGAGTCTTCTAGATTGTATATATGGCAGAATCTGGTGGAATGTAGATGATATCCAACGGCCAGTAGTGCTCAGACCTCGAAGTTGAGAAACCGACATCATATGTATTGAACCAAGCTTAGAGTCGCGTACGGTGTTTGGTTTGTAATGTTATTGGTGGCCCATCGAAGTTGTGCATTCGGGATTTAAACACATCACATACCACCGTACCCATACATATTTTCAGGACGCATGCAGTGTATACGGTGTCTTCTGATCGACCACGTCTCCCTTGTGCGGTTTTTTGTGACGGCACACATATCTGTGGGCTCCCTGAGTGTATATATATCATCCCTTTGACCGATAACGAGGGTATGTGTTGGCCATGAATGGATTCCTCCTAGTTTGTGTTAGGGCCAGTCACCATAACATGTCGCTCAACCAAAGTTCGAGCTCATGCGTTGTCAGGATTCCCTCCCACATGCTCGGATTGCTGGGTTCAACCTACATTGTACCCTGTGTATCTCGTCCTTAACTACCTTGCCTTCATGGTTGTTATCTGTACCGAGAGGTAGGCACCACATCTAAATTGTACATTATTATATATTGAAAACACACATTACCCCTTCCCAACGTACATCATTTTTGGCCGCATGCAAGAGGTGCTGGTTTTGTGGTCCCTCTAGTGCGATTTTTATGATGGTTCAATCTATTGGCCCAAGTGGTTTATTGACAACAACAGTTGTCGTTTGACCAGATGATAGATTCATTGGTTCGTCTTATGGTAGTTCATGGCGACATGCATGTATGAGCGAAGTATCACTACGTGCATCCGCCCCGCTGACACGAAGTGGGAGGTGGTGGGCCAAGCATCCTAGCTAGAGCTATGAAATTATGTCATTATAGATATGTCCAAGGCTGCTTTCGGGTTTGTGAGGCAGCTGCCACCAAAGTTATGCATTGTGTATTTAAAGTTTTAAACATCACACCCAATATCCCTACATATATTTGGCCACTTCCAGGTGGTTCTTGAGTTCTGGCCCCACTCATCGATCTTCAACGACGCGCCCAACCGTGGGCCCACGCGGTCAAAGTTGTGCATTGGAATTTTGAACATCACAGACCACCCTTTTCACTCATATATATTTGGGCCACATGCTTGTGTGGATGTCTTCTGACCCTCTCTAACATTTTTTGGCTACAAAGACTCTGATGACGCTCAATGGACACGGGTATAATATCTTAACCGTGTGCGATGCAAGTGCGCTCTGAATCACGTCAAGTGCGAGTGAAGGTGGAGGTACTGGCTCAACCGTGTGCGATGCAAGTGCGTTATAAAATCACCACGACTGCGCAAGCGCGAGCAAAGGGTGGAGGTACTGGCTTAACCGTGTGCGATGCATGTGCATTGTAAAATCACCACCTCCGCAAGCTAAAGGTGGGTAAGTTTATTTGGGAATTAGGACGAACCGTGTGCCATAGCCCAGCTAGCAAGAAATATAAAAACAAACTACCAGCCTTGAGCATTGCAAAAATCGGCGGTTCCGCCACTTTTCCTTGTTATCATACACACATATTCTTATTGGACCATGCGCGATCTTGGGCACTCCGACCCCGCATCAATTCATTGACCCAAATTTTAGTAGCCGTCATACTTCAACCATCGCCCACACTCCTCTAGCACCGACCTTATAGTAAAATTGCAGTAGCAGAGGCATTTGAACCGTCGCCCTCCCTCGTCCACCACCATCTCCACCCACCATTACTAAAATTTTCAGTAGCCGCAGCGTATCCTCAAACACACCCCCTCCACAGTCCCCCACCCTGCCCCCTCCCCCCTTGAACCCTAGTTCGCGGCCGCCGCTGGCACCGCCAACCCCTGCCGGTCTACCCATTCCTCCATGATTAGATAATAAAGTTCAGGTTACCCATCGATTCCCATACCGTCGCCCCACTCCCCTAAGTTTTTAGATGAGGCCTGCAGTGTCCCTCCCTGCTAGATCCACATCCCCTGCTCTAGAATGTCGCGGCCTAAGCTCGACCACGTATCCCGGGGAGCCAGATGAGTGTTCGGATCATGGCCTCTCCGTCAGACATTGACGAGGTGGCCGCCGATCACCCTGACCTGTCGATCCCGGAGCAACACATCGCTGCGGGAGCCGGCGAAGACGTTGACTATGTTTGCCACACCGAAGGCTTCATGTCAGCGAGCTAGCATATTACTGTATCTCGGGAAATCTGGTTACGACATCAAGCTCGTCGACAGTGACGGCTTCACGCGGGACATGTCACACGTTAAGTGGTCCATCCCCAACCCCTCTGGTTCAACCGCCATCAATCTCTTCGATGGACCTTCCGCTGATCTCCTCTGCCAAGCAGTCAAGGATTTACGATCCTTGTATGCCATCGAGCCCACTTTGTCATTTCTGAAGGACACGTTCTACGGCGGCGACTTGGGATCCTCAATTGCCAAGTCAGATCTCATCGACCACGACCACGACAACGAGGAGGCCACCCACGAAGGTTCTTCCAAGGTGAAACAACCCATCTGTGACATCAGAGAGCGCACCATGGGTCTGTGCTCTTCCAACTGGAAGGATCCCGTCCATGAAATGTGAGGCAACATCCTATCAGCAAATCTTACCTTTTCTAGCTTGCCAACCCTTACCCTTTGTTGTAGTAGCATTTGTCGTGCGGTGCTTTAACTATGTTGTGTTTAATTATTTCAGTTATGCAAAAATGTATTGTTCAATAGGACTATGTGAAGTTTAAGTATGAATTGTCCACTTCAGTTTCACGAATGGCTATATTTGGTTGTTTATAGTGAGTAGATGCCTTGTTTATCTGTATTTGGTTGTTAGGCTGGTTGCAGTGAGCATTTTTCCAGTTATCGAGTAGATGCCTTGTTTATATGTATTGGTTCTTAGTTTAGTTGCAGTGAGCATTTGTCCAATTATCAAGCAGATGCCTTGTTTATCTGTATTTGGTTGTTAGGTTGATTTTTTTAGCATTTGTCCAATTTTCAAGTAGATGCCTTGTTTATCTGTATCTGCTTGTTAGGTTGGTTGTAGTGAGCATTTGTCCAGTTTTCAAGCATATGCCTTGTTTATCTATATTTGCTTGTTAGGTTGGTTGCAGTGAGACTCTGTCCAGTTTTCAATGGCTATATTTGGTTGTTATACTGATCATTTGTGCCTTGTTTATTTGAGTCATTCACAATGTGTTGTTCATTATGTGCAAGTCGGAACTGTGACGCTCGACTGCATCAATACCAGTTTGAACGGCTATATTTGGTTCCAGTTATGACTGGTGTAGTTAACACATGCCCTTTATTTCATTTTACACATTTATCCAGTGTGATGTTTCAGCATTACCTACGTTCTATTCATTTTCAACAATACCAGTTTGAATTGCAATATTTGATGGTTGTTAAGCCTGTTATCGATAACATTGCCTTCCATTTTATATCTTCTTTAACAGCATGCTAAAACCAACACATTCAAACTATCATTTGGAGATGATGTTGTTTACCTTTGCTATAGTTGTTTGATGTTAAGGTTGTTGTACTTATTATGCCTTTCCACTACTTATGCAGGACAACAACGGGAGTCGCCACCATTTTCCGCCAAGGTTAGCTTCATCCCTCGGCTTGTACTCCCCACGTCGTTCCATAATGTAGTGCATATAGATCCAGGCCTGGACACTTGTTAGCTTTTGATATTGACTATTTGCTTGTAGGTACATATGCCCTTGGCAAGGATCCGCGCATCGACCCTTCTTGCGTATGGGGCAACGAGATAATCATGAACAAGCATCAAGTGAGGCAACTGATAAGGATTATTAGCAAAAAGATGTGAATGGTGGCAAGAAAATTAATTGTTTATGCTCTATCCAACACAAGAGTGAGTTGTAGGATGGTAACTACAAACTCTGCAGCCTTCTCTTTTTACTGCCCATAATGAGTTGTTAGACAACAATGTCTGAATCTTTTTTGTTCGTAGTGGTTCCCGAAACAGTTCACTCAAGATTACCTTGCAAAGTACATGATTTGTGGACACGCAATCAAGGATAAAATATTTCATCCAGACTACAATGAGCATCGAGAAGTCGTAATGAAGACAGTGAAGGTGGACAAGAAGCCATCACAAGGGGTTGGCCTAGAGTTGTGTGCGCATTACGCATGAGGAGGGCACAATATGGGCATTCCGCTTCACCTTCTATAGCGACCAGAATGTCTTTCGCCTCTCTTTTTACAGTCTTGAGTACAACTATGGTTCATCATTCTTTAGTTGGTGCTTCTGTAGTTCTTCAGTATATGTACATGTGCATCAAATTATGCATTCGTGGTTGAACCTATATTTGTAATAAACATGGTTGGATAAGAAGTAAGTGATTTCCTACTTTCAAATTCAAAACATGTGATTTTAAAATTAGGGATTACACTGCAGACAGTTTGCGAAAGTGAAATGTGTGCGATAGACGTGGAGACCAGACACATTTCGAGGATCCACTATGTGTGCGATAAATCTCCACTGCACACATGACATCCTCTTGAAAACTGTTTGCGTTAGGCCACTGTCGGTGTCAAAATCGGCAGATCTCGGGTAGGGGGCCCCGAACTGTGCGTCTAAGGCGGATGGTAACAGGAGGCAGGGGACACGATGTTTACCCATGTTCGGGCCCTCTTGATGGAGGTAATACCCTACGTCCTGCTTGATTGTTCTTGATAATATGAGTAGTACAAGAGTTGATTTACCACGAGATTGAAGAGGCTAAACCCTATAATCTAGCATATGGTATGATTGCTGTTGTTGGTCCTACGGACTAAACCCTCCGGCTTATATAGACACCGGAGGGGGCTAGGGTTACACAGAGTCGGTTACAAGGAAGGAGATCTACATATCCGTATTGCCAAGCTTTCCTTCCACGCCAAGGAGAGTCCCATCCGGACACGGGACGAAGTCTTCAATCTTGTATCTTCATAGTCCAACAGTCCGGCCAAAGGATATAATCCGGCTATCCGGATACCCCCTAATCCAGGACTCCCTCAGTAGCCCCTGAACCAGGCTTCAATGATGATAAGTCCAGCGCGCACATTGTCTTCGGCAATGCAAGGCGGGTTCCTCCTCTGAATACTTCATAGAAGATTTTGAACATGAGGATCGTGTCCGGCTCTGCAAAACAAGTTCCACATACCACCGTAGGGAGAATAATATTTCCATAAATCTAATCTGCTGACGTACCCCGTAGTGTGACATCACACCACAGCCAGGTCTTTATTCGAATCATTTTTCATAACCAATCTCAGCGTGTTTCGCGAGGCGGTTTCCTTGGCACGTCTTGTCGAAGCAGAGATCGTGTCCCCTTTATTATGGGATTCTCATCAATACGGACGTGGGTAACCCAACCATGCCTATTGGTAGGATTCCTAGATTTTAGGCAACTCCCAAACGGCCACGAGGAGGGCGCTTGATATTCACCCTCTTTATAAAGGGGACAAGGCCTTTTCCTCTCGATCTTAATCGAATCCGCCTCCCGCCTCGAGTTCCAACACCCAAAGCTCAGGTTTAGGCACTTCGGACCTTCAACTATGTCCGAATCCAAACTTCAAGGTCAGTGGATGCCCTCCTCGGTCACGGAGGAGGACATCAAGAAGTTGAGAGAGACCAGATATCTGACCACCGAAATTTCGCATCGGCTGCCTGCCCAAGGGCAAGTCGTCCCTACTCCCGAACCCAATGAGAGCGTCGTGTTCGTCTCCCACTTCCTCCGAGGACTAGGCCTCGCTCTGGATCCCTTTGTTAGGGGTCTTATGTTCTATTACGGGCTAGATTTTCACGATCTGGCCCTGGATTCCCTTATTCACATCTCGACATTTATCGTCGTATGTGAGGCCTTCCTCCGCTTACCCCTCACTTCGGCCTATGGCTCAAGACCTTCGATGTGAAGCCGAAGATGATCGAGGGGCAACACGCAGCGTGCGGAGGCGCTTCAATAAGAAAAATTGCTGACGCTCCATGGCCTGAGGGTTACTTCCCAGAGGTGTCCGGATTGTGGCAGCGGGAGTGGTTCTACATCACAGCTCCCCGAAGTGCCAAGTGGGTAGCTGCCCCCGCCTTTCGCTCAGGCCCCCACCACAACTGATGTCATGGATCAGCAGGGGGTTGAGCTGGGGTCCAGCCAAGGACGTTCCAATACTGCAAAGTCGTATCTGAGATCTCTTTGAGAGAGATTTCAGTCTGGTTATGGTAGTGCAAGTCATGCTAGTTCGTCAAGTCCAGCCTTGCAAACGCCGGCCCCTTCGCATGTGGGAATTCAACCCGGAAGGACCGCGAGCTATTCAACATTTCCTCGGCATGACGCATGAAGAGATGTACAAATTGTTCTTCGGACCACAAATAATGTGTCCGGACATCACTAAGGATGCAGGTCTGAGCTGCAATCGCTCGGATACCCAAGTAAGTAGCCCCGCATCCGAACACACTGTCCGTTTATTTATCGCAACATTGCCCTAAAAAGCCGCTCTTTGACCCAGGATTGGATAGCGAAGGCAAAGTTGATAAGGTGTTCGGCCCCCCTCCCTGAGACCTCACCAAATCCCGTGCTAACCAGGATGTTGGAGATTGCGCCTTATCAAGCGCCCTCAGGAGAAGATAAAGGGGGAACAAGGAGGCTAGTGCCTCCGCAAAGGAGGTTAGCCGGGGGGGGGGGAGGAACTGAAACTTCCTCTCCCTAGGGGCGGAAGAGAACCGCCTCTGAGGACCCGGAGACAACGGTCTCCAAACGGGGGAAGAAATCTCCGCCGGAGGGTCCTGCCCTGTGGGATACCCTGGCCGCACTATGCCCTCAAGGGGATCAGCCCTCCACCGAGCTGTAAATAAAAGGGTAAATGAAAATATCTCGCTTTACCTCTGAGGAAAATAAACGAGGCATTTATCTTGCAGTTCGGATCTAAGCCCTTCTCAGCAGAGCTCGTCTTCAGGGGATCTTCTTCCAGAGATGATGGAGAGCGAAACGCCTCCCCCTGCCATACCGCCTCATGAGGCGGGCGACACCGAGATGTCGTCGCGGAGGGTTTCTCTTGATCCGGCAAGGCCAGAAGGTAATCCTATGGCCACCCGAAGTCCTCAATATCCGGCTCTTGAAGAGAGCAATCACAAGAATCCGGCACCGTCTGGTGTGTGGTCGGACGTACTGAGGGATCTGCTAGAGCAAGCGGCTATCTCAGAAGAGCACCGCACATTGATGGGTACGGTGATTGAAAGGATTTCGTCCGCCAAAAGTGGGTTGCATGAAGCCTTTATGAGTCTACTGACGGGTTTTGAGGTACATGAAATGATGTACATTTTTATAGTACCACACATTTTTAGATGTGCCCTGTGTAGATAGTAGCCCCTGAGACTCTGGTTGTCGTCGAAAACGGCGGCAAACAGAGGATCATAGTCCCAGGTAATAACCAGACCGCCTTTATGTGCAGGTGGTTGAAGCTCCCGTGGCTAGCCGGACTGATGGGTTTGCCGAACTAAGGCGGTAACTGGATGCGGCAGATGCCGACATCGTGCTTGTTAACAAGCGGCTTGACGAGGCATAGGGTAGGTGATTTTTCTGGTGATTGTCACATAGTAAGAGTAGCATGATGCCAGTATCTTTAATATGTTGTGACTGCAGATGGAGCTGCCACTGTGGAGACTCTTCGGGCAGAGCTTGCCCGAGCCAAGGAGCAAGCAAGGAGTAGTAATGTGGCCGCTTTAAAGGCGGCCGAAGAGTTAAGAGCTGAACAGGCCGCGCATTGTGAGAGCAAAGAAAAAATAGCCAAGATGGCTGTAGAGTTAAAAGATGCTGCTGACTGTTACCGGCTTCTTGAAGAAGAAAACCGGGTGAAGGTGACGGACCTGGAGAAGGCCCGGGTCGCTGCCAAGGAAGCCCGCTCCAAAATTAGAGCGACGAAGGAGGAGCTGAATCAAGCTGCGGATATCGTTTCTGGGAAGCCCTTCTTGTTGCGGACTAAGTTCGGAGATCCGAAATATGCTCCTCTGGACCAGCTATGGACTTCTGCGGACGAGTACATGGATTTGGCTGTAAGTGCTGCTGATGCGGCCGAGTACTTCAAGGATCAGAAAGGTCCTGAAGTGGAGAAGCTGTTCTGGTCATAGTTTATCCGAACTTCATAGATTATCCGGACTTGCCATGAGGTCCGTTGTGGATCATCTGTGGCCAGGAGGGCCAAGGCCGAATAGCTACTTTAGCTTAGTGCAACAATTCCTTTGTGTTGTGCCACGCATCGATGCTGTAAAGAGGTCGGCGTGCATAGAAGGCTCGCGGATGGCCCTTGCCCGTGTCAAAACATACTGGGCGGAGATGGATGCCACCACTGTTGCGGCACAGGGTTTGGCCATAGGCCGAGTGGCTACCGAGCACTACTTTGAAGAAGTTCTTGAAGGTGCTCGTTTGATAGAGGCTCGGTGCTTAAAGAATATTATGTTTAAGTGACATGTATTCCCATTGTAAAAACAATGTTTTATTGAGTTTATCAAGGCCGTATTTATACTTTTGCCCGAAAGTACTATGATGCCTCCTGTGCGGCCATTTATGTATATATGTATATAACCTGAAAGATGGCAGTCGTCGGCTTCAGCCCCCACGCATATAATGTGGGGGTGTTCGCAGAAGACGCATGTTCACACTTGATCCAACGTCTTGGTCCATTAAGGAGGTGATAGCGCAGCGAACTAGGCAATCGGACTATAATGCTTTAACACTTTCACTTAGCCAGAGGAGTTTGATAGTGGGGCTACTATATAGCCCCTGGTGGCTCCGCGCTCATCCGAATTCGGGGCGCATACATCCCTGACCGGGAAACGTCCCTTTGTTAAGGCGGAGGAATCCCGAAGATTCCGCTAGGTCATCGAGTGGTTGACCAGTCTCACGCTATATCATGACAGTCAGTTTTGGGCTTTCTCTACTAAGGTGCTCATCCGGATGAACCAGGGCACAATCGCAGTAGTTCTCCTGGTGCCGCCTTAGCCGACAGAGCGGAACGTAAGATAGCAAAACACAAGAGCCGGGCAAACCCAACATTTGACCAAAGACATGATTCGGAGCTGATGCATATAAGGCCAAACTCGCGACGCCGAACACTCCCTAAGGTATTCGGTCTTTATGATATAAACCGGGCTTAAACAGTGCCCTTTGTAATAAGCCCCTGGTGTCCAGGTACGTGCAATATTCTGACGTGGCCACATGCCAATGCGTCAGCCTCCTTCTCAATTGTACTGAGAATCCGGGGGATGTGTATCAACAAGAGACAGTAAAAAAGGTTTACGTAGGGTCTTTATCTAAAAAGAATCCTTGAAACGGGTCCCTGCTGCACGTCTGCGCATGTGTCTCTGTTGTGCCGTATCCTGGACGGGTGTAGCACGATGGTCATCTGTAAAAGAGAGGAACTTAGTTGAAAAGTTGTCGTGCAAAAAGGTAGGTTATACTAAATAAACCATGTACAGTTCAAGATGAGTAAAGTTGAGCCTAATTGTCACTTGTTGACACGCGTTGAGCCCCTTGTATTGTTGTAGGGGTATATCCATCAAACCTGTATTAATTATATATAGATGCACTGGACTCGTCTAACCATGTCCGTGGTCTTAACGACCTGTCAGATGCTCTAGTTGGTGAGGTCGTCTAGTGTGCGGCTGCCAAGGCGGCCGCACGGTCTTCCACGCGCAAGTAGCGCTCAATATTTCCATTTACTGTAATGATGCCACGACCGGGCATCTTGAGCATGAGAGAAGCGTAATGCGGTATTGCGTTAAAGCAAGCAAAAGCTTCACGTCCGAGTAGTGCTTGATAGCCACTTTGGAACGGAGCGATGTGGAAGGTTAAATTTTCGCTGCGGAAGTTATAGGGAAAGCCGAATATAACCTCTAGTAGCAGGGAGCTCGTGCAATGGGCTTCTAAGCCTGGCGTTACTCCTTTAAAGGTAGTATTTCTATGGCTGATTTTTGTTGGGTCTATCCCCATTTTGCGGACTGTGTCCTGATATATCAGGTTTAAACTACTACCGCCGTCCATCAGGACTCGTGTGAAGTGGTATCCGTCAATTATCGGGTCTAACACCAAGGCAGCCCATCCTGCATGCCGGATACTTGCCGAGTAATCCCGATGATTAAAGGTGATCGGTTGGGACGACCAGTGGCAGAACTCCATGGGATAGGCCGTGGGGCACGTGTCTCTAGGAGTGCCGCTTTGTTTCTTCCCTTCATCATGTGTAACATGTTTACTGTTTTGATTTCTGGTGGGAATTTCTTCTGCTCCCCAGTGCTTTGCTTGCGAGGCTCGTCCTCGTCTTTGCTTGGTGTATCCTGCCCTTTGTGTTTGGCGTTGAGCTTGCCGTACTGCTTGAAGACCCAACATTCTCTATGGGTATGATTTGCAGGTTTATCGGGGGTGCTGTGGATCTAGCATATTTTGTCCAGAATCTTGTTTAGGCTGGACAGTTCGTCTCTGTTGCCTTTGGAGGGCAGCTTTTGCTGACCTGGCCGAGAGCTTCTGAATCCGGCGTTTACCGCCATGCTCTTCGGGCTGTCTTCTTTATTCCGGCGCTTGTTTTTGCTGCGTCGTGATTTCCCGTTTCTGTCCTGAACTTCGGATGTACTTGGGTCGTTGGTGCTACATCGGGCTAACCAGCTGTCCTCAGCCATGCAAAAGCGGGTCATGAGGCTTGTTAATGCTGTCATTGTTCTCGGCTTTTCTTGGCCGAGGTGTCTGGCAAGCCATTCGTCTCGAACGCTGTGCTTGAAAGCTGCTAAGGCTTCAGCGTACGGACAGTCGACTATTTGGTTCTTTTTAGTGAGAAACCTGTTCCAAAGCTTTCGGGCTGACTCTCCGGGCTGTTGAGTTATATGACTTAAATCATCTGCATCCGGTAGTCGAACATAGATCCCTTGAAAATTTGCCCGAAAAGCGTCTTCGAGCTCTTCCCAGCTTCCAATGGAGTTTTCGGGGAGGCTTTTAAGCCAGTGCCGAGCTGGCCCTTTGAGCTTGAGGGGTAAGTACTTGATGGCATGGAGATCGTCTCCTCGAGCCATGTGGATATGGAGGATGTAGTCCTCAATCCAGACCCAAGGGTCTGTCGTTCCGTCGTACGCCTCTATGTTTACGGGTTTGAATCCCTCTGGAAATTCATGATCCAGCACCTCATCGGTGAAACATAGGGGGTGCGTGGCACCCCTGTATTTGGGTGTATCGTGGTGTTCGGATTTTTGTTGTGTTGCATTGCATGCTGGAGCGCGCTTGCTTGGTCCGTAGATGGATCTGGTTACGCTGTCCTTTTGATGCGAGTCCTTACGTGGATTGCGTACTGGCTTGTGTGCGGCGTCATTCGCTGCTCTATGTTGGCCACGAGGTCGTCTATCCGACCGGATGGCTGTTTTGTTTTTTGATTGCAGGGGATCTAAGGCCTCCTAATCCGGCTGTTTTGTTTTTTAATTGCGGGGGATCTAAGGCCACCTCGTCGAATTCAGGTAGCAGCTTTCGCTTCGGGTAGCTCTTTGTGTGGCGACTACCGCCATACTTTGCTGCAGTGTTGAGTACTTCACTCCATCTAATTCTGAGTGTTTCTTATGCAGCCCTGAGCCTTTGCTTTTGCTTTTTCAGACTCCTCGCAGTGGCAACAAGCCTTTGATGGGTATTCTGTTGCTCCGGGTGCCTCTCCGATGTGATGTCATCCGGACTGTTATCTTCACCGGAGTCGGGTTGTTCGGTTTGATTCTCCGTGTTGCCGTGGTCGGACGGTGGTTCAATGCCGTGTTTGTCGTCTGCTGGCTCACCCTGCTCTATCGCTGGGTCTATATGATCGCTGTTTCTGCCGAGGCGGGATTTGAAGCGGCTCTTACGCCGCCGCTTTGACTGCTTCTCGAGGGAACGATCCTTCGCTGCGTCCTTCCATTCCTCATCGCTGTTTTCTTTGGGTGTATCCACCATGTATACGTCATATGATGAAGTGGGTGTCCAGTGCCCTGTGGGCAGTGGCTCCTGTTTGTCTCCTGCATCATCGTCCATACCGTCGATGTCTTTGGAGTCGAAGTTGAGCATTTCGGTCAAATCGTCGACAGTGGCTACTAAGTGGGTGGTGGGTGGGCGGCGAATTTCTTCGTCATCCGCATCCCAATCCTGCTGGACATAGTTCGGCCAAGACTCTCCTGACAAGGAGAGAGAGTTTAATGAATTCAGTATATCGCCGAAGGGCGAGTGCTGAAAGATATCCGCGGAGGTGAAATCCATGATCGGCGCCCAGTCGGATTCGACAGGCACGGGCGCCGGCGGTTCGGAGTCCTTGGCCGGGGAAGGATCCGGCAGTTCGGCGACACGGCTCTTGTGAAGGGTAAGATCAGTATTAGGCTCGATCGCCACTGAAGATGCGGCCTCCGTGGCGGGGTCTATCCACTCTTCCTTGGATGGCGCAACTGGCTCCGAATTGAGGGTCGGAGCGGTCGCCGGTGCGATCACCCGAACACTGTCTGATGGTAGAGCTAAATCATGCTCATCGTGACCGTGCGGCGCACTCGGCAGGGGCTCGAATCCGTCGAAGATCATGTCTCCGCGGATGTCGACCGTGTAGTTTAAGCTTCCAAACCTGACCTGGTGGCCAGGGGCGTAGCTCTCGATCTGCTCCAAATGGCCAAGCGAGTTGGCCCGCAGTGCGAAGCCGCCGAATACAAAGATTTGTCCGGGGAGAAAAGTCTTACCCTAGACTGCATCGCTATCGATGATCGAAGGAGCCATCAAGCCCAACGATGACGACATAGAGGAACTCTCAATGAAAGCACTAATGTCTGTGTCAAAACCGGCGGATCTCGGGTAGGAGGTCCCAAACTGTGCGTCTAAGGCAGATGGTAACAGGAGGCAAGGGACACGATGTTTACCCAGGTTCAGGTCCTCTTGATGGAGGTAATACCCTACGTCCTGCTTGATTGTTCTTGATAATATGAGTAGTACAAGAGTTGATCTACCACGAGATCGAAGAGGCTAAACCCTAGAAGCTAGCCTATGGTATGATTGTTGTTGTTGGTCCTACGGACTAAACCCTCCGGCTTATATAGACACCGGAGGGGGCTAGGGTTACACAGAGTCGGTTAGAAGGAAGGAGATCTACATATCCGTATTGCCAAGCTTGCCTTCCACGCCAAGGAGAGTCCCATCCGGACACGGGACGAAGTCATCAATCTTGTATCCTCATAGTCCAACAGTACGGCCAAAGGATATAATACGGCTGTCCGGATACCCCCTAATCCAGGACTCCCTCAGCCACCTTGCGCAAACATTTACCACATAAAAACTATGTGCGATAGACAGCCTTTCCCACACAGTTTCTTCTATGCACCGTGTGTGATGCATTAAATAACGCAAATGATAAAATTGTTAATATCGTGTGCAATGGCAATGCTATCACAAACGATTTAACAGGGAAAATTGTGTGTGATGTACCTGCAAAGGGAAACGTTTTCCTTGGAGCGACTGTGTGGGATGTTCATACGAAACAAAACGTCTAGCGGGGACTGACTCTCTGGGATGTACTTACGATCGGAAACAATTTCGCTTGTATATTTGTATTTTTAGCAGTACTATACATATAACCGTATTTCAGCGCTCGCCGGTCGCACACGACCTCATTTTGCCGAGCGTGTGTGCCAGGAGGGCATATCCCCGACAGTTTTCTAGGTCATGTTGGAAGGACCCCCCTATCGCCGTCACTCACTTGGCCACGATTCTGAACGCCGTCGTGGAAAGGGGTTAAAAACCGTTTGTATAGCACCGACGCGTACAAGTGATTAATATGCTATTTTCTATTATTTTTGCGACTAACCTATTAACCTAGAGCCCACTGCCAGTTTCTGTTTTTTTCCCTATTTTTGAGTTTCGCAGAAAGGGAATATCAAACAGATTCCAAACGGAATAAAACTTTCGTGATGATTTTTCTTGGACCAGAAGACAACCAGGACACTTGGAGATGAAGTCAGAAGAGCCACGAGGCGACCACAAGGACGAAGGGTGCGCCCCCACCCTTGTGGGCCCCTCGTGCACTCCCTGGCCTAATTCTTGCGCCTATATATTCTCATATATCCCCAAACCAACAGAGGCATCCACGAAAACACTTTTCCACCGCCGCAACCTTCTGTACCCATGAGATCCCATCTAGGGGTCTTTTCCGGCATCTTGTCGGAGGGGGATTCGATCACGGAGGGCTTCTACATCAACTATATTGCCCTTCTGATGAAGCATGAGTAGTTTACCTTAGACCTACAGATCCATAGCTAGTAGCTAGATGGCTTTTTCTCTCTCTTTGATTCTCAATACCATGTTCTCCTCGATGTTGAGATCTATTCGATGTAATACTATCTTGCGGTGTGTTTGCCGAGATCCGATGAATTGTGGATTTATAATCACCTTATATATGAATATTATTTGAATCTCATCTGAATTCTTTTATGCATGATTTGATATCTTTGTAATTCTCTTCGAACTATCGTTTGGTTTGGCCAACTAGATTGGTTTTTCTTGCAATGGAAGAAGTGCTTAGCTTTGGGTTCATCTTGCGGTGTCCTTTCCCAGTGACAGTAGGGACAACAAGGCATGTATTTTATTGTTGCCATCGAGGATAAAAAGATGGGGTTTTCATCATATTGCTTGAGTTAATTCCTCTACATCATGTCATCTTGCTTAACGCGTTACTCCATCCTTTATGAACTTAATACTCTAGATGCATGCTGGACAGCAGTCGATGTGTGGAGTAATAGTAGTAGATGCAGAATCGTTTCGACCTACTTGACACGTACATGATGCCTATATTCATGATCATTGCCTTAGATATCGTCATAACTTTGTACTTTTCTATCAATTGCTCAGCAGTAATTTGTTCACCCGCCGTATTATTTTCTATCTTGAGAGAAGCCTCTAGTGAAACCTATGGCCCCCGGGTCTATTTTCCATCATGTAAGTTTCCGATCTACTCTTTTTGACACCTTTCACTTTCGTCTATAGAGCAAAAATATTTACTTTATCGTTTATCTATCTCTATCAAATCTCACTTTTGCAAGTAACCGTGAATGGATTGACAACCCCTTCATCGCATTGGGTGCAAATTGTTTGTTTATTTGTGCAGATATTCGGTGACTTTTGCGTTGTCCCCTACTGGATTGATACATTGGTTCTCAAACTGAGGTAAATACTTATCTCTACTTTGCTGCATCAAACTTTCCTCTTCAAGGGAAAAACCAACACAACCAGAAGAAGTAGCAGGAAGAATTTCTGGCGCCGTTGCCAGGGAGATCTACGCCAAGTCAAGCCATACCAAGTACCCATCATAAACTCTCATCTCTTGCATTACATTATTCGACATTCGCCTCTCGTTTTCCGCTCCCCCACTTCTAAAATGATTTTTGAAAAGATTTGGCTTTTCTTGGCCCCTCTTCCGTTCGTCTTCTTCGCTTGCTTCTTGTGTGCCCGTGTGTTGGATTGCTTGCTTTGTCATGATGGCTCAAGAGAATACCAAATTGTGTGACTTTTCCAACACCAATAATAATGATTTTATTAGTACTCCGATTGCTCCCGCTACTATGCGGAATCTTGTGAAATTAATGCCGCTTTGCTGAATCTTGTTATGAAAGATCAATTTTCCGGCCTTCCAAGTGAAGATGTCGCATCCCATCTAAACAATTTCATTGATTTGTGTGATATGAAAAATAAAAATATGTAGATAATGATATTGTTAAATTGAAGCTATTTCCGTTCTCGCTTCGACATCGTGCTAAAACTTGGTTTTCATGTTTGCCTAAAAATAGTATTGATTCATGGAATAAGTGTAAAGATGCTTTTATTTCCAAGTATTTTCCTCCCGCTAAGATCATCTCCCTTAGGAATGATATTATGAATTTTAAGCAACTTGATCATGATCATGCTGCACAATCTTGGGAGAGGATGAAATTGATGATACAAAATTGCCCTACTCATGGTTTGAATTTGTGGATGATTATACAAAAAAATTATGCTAGATTGAATTTTGCTTCTAGAAATCTTTTACATTCAGCGGTGGGAGGTACTATCATGGAAATTACTTTAGGATAAGCTACTAAACTCCTAGATAATATTATGGTTAATTATTCTCAATGCCATACCGAAAGATCTTCCACTAGTAAAAAAGTGCTTGCGATTGAAGAGATTATTGTTTTGAGTGGAAAGATGGATGAGCTTATGAAATTGTTTTCTATCAAGAGTGCTTCTATTGACCCTAATGATATGCCTTTGTCTACATTGATTGAAAATAATAATGAATCTATGGATGTGAATTTTGTTGGTAGGAACAATTTTGGTAATGACGCATATAGAGGTAATTTTAATCCTAGGTTGTTTCCTAGTAATTCCTCTAATAATTATGGTAATTCCTACAATGATTCTTATGGAAATTATAATAAGATGCCCTCTAATTTTGAGAATAGTGTTAAAGAATTTATGAGTTTGCAAAAGAATTTCAATGCTTTGATTGAAGAAAAATTGCTTAAGATTGATGATTTGGCTAGGAACGTGGATAGAATTTATCTTGATGTTGATTCTTTGAAACTTAGATCTATTACTCCTCAGAATGATATCAATGAGTCTCTCAAATCCATGAGAATTTCCATTGATGGGTGCATAGAAAGAACCGCTAAGATGTGTGCTAAAAAAGATTGGTTTATAAAAGTGTGCTTCTAGTTTTCGCTAGAACAATGATGAAGATCTTAAAGTGATTGATGTGACTCCTATTGAATCTTTGTTTTCCAATGTGAATCTTGATAAAGATGGGGCTGGAGATGAGTCAACTTTAGTTAGAAGGCGTCCCAATGATTCAGAGTTTTTAGATCTTGATGCAAAAATTGATAAAAGTGGGATTGGAGAGGCCAAAACTTTAGGTAGCAATGAACCCACTCTTTTGGATTTCAAAGAATTTAATTATGATCATTGTTCTTTAATAGATTGTATTTCCTTGTTACAATCCATGTTTAATTCTCCTCAGGCTTATAATCAAAACAAAGCTTTTACTAAACATACCATTGATGCTATGATGCAATCTTTTGAAGAAAATCTTGAATTGGAAGTTTCTATCCCTAGATAACTTTATGATGCCTGGGAACCTACTATTAAAATTAAAATTAAAGATTATGAGTGCCATGCTTTGTGTCATTTGGGTGCTAGCGTTTCCACTATTCCAAAAACTTCATGTGATATGTTAGGTTTAGTGAATTTGATGATCGTTCTTTAAATTTGCATCTTGTGGATTCCACTATTAAGAAACCTATGGGAAGGATTTGTGATGTTCTTATTGTTGCAAATACGAATTATATGCCCGTATCTTTCATTGTTCTTGATATAGATTGCAATCCTACATGTCCTATTATTCTTGGTAGACCTTTCCTTAGAACGATTGGTGCAATTATTTATATGAAAGAAGGAAACATTAGATTTCAATTTCCATTAAGGAAGCGCATGGAACACTTTCCAAGAAACAAAATTAAATTACTAAATGAATCTATTATGAGATCCAATTATGCATTGCATACCAAAGATGACAGTACCTAGATCTATTCGTGTTTTTATGCCTAGCTACAACATTAAACAATACCGCTTGTTGGGAGGCAACCCAATTTTATTTTTTGTTCTTGATTTTAGGTCCTGTTTTTCATTAAATAATTTATCTAGCCTCTGGTTAGATGTGGTTTTGTGTTTTAATTAGTGTTTGTGCAAAGTAAGACCTTTGGGATAGCTTATGGTGATAGTTGATTTGATCTTCCTAAAAAACGGAAACTTTTGCACCCAGGAAATTAATTTTCGTTTTTGAAGAAGCGCGATAAAATACATATTCTTTTTGAATAAGATTAATAAACAAATTGCTTAGGTTTTCCTAATTTTTCAGAATTTTTGGATTTACGGAAGTATTCAAGAGTTACATATTTCTAAAGACCGTTTTGTTTTTAATAGATTCTATTTTCTATGTGTTGTTTGCTTATTTTGATGAATCTATGGGTAGTATCAGGGGTATGAACCATGGAAAAGTTGGAATACAATAGATATTACACCAATATAAATAAATAATGAGTTCACAACAGTACCAAAAGTGGTGATTTATTTTCTTATACTAACGGAGATTATGAGATTTTCTGTTGAGTTTTGTGTTGTGAAGTTTTCAAGTTTTGGGTAAGGATTTGATGGACTATGGAATAAGGAGTGGCAAGAGCCTAAGCTTGAGGATGCCCAAGGCACCCCAATGTAATATTCAAGGACAACCAAGAGCCTAAGCTTGGGGATGCCCAAGGCACCCCAAGGTAATATTCAAGGACAACCAAGAGCCTAAGCTTGGGGATGCCCCGGAAGGCATCCCCTCTTTCGTCTTCGTCTATTGGTAACTTTACTTGAGGCTATATTTTTATTCACCACATGATATGTGTTTTGCTTGGAGCATCTTGTATGATTTGAGTCTTTACATTTTAGTTTGCCACAATCATCCTTGTTGTACACACCTTTTGGGAGAGACACGCATGAATCGTGATTTATTAGAATACTCTATGTGCTTCACTTATATCTTTTGAGCTAGGAAATTTTCCTCTAGTGCTTCACCTATATATTTTTAGAGATTCTCATGATCAGATAGGAGAGTGTTATGATGACCTTGAAGATTTCAAACTTGGACTGAAGTCTCTGAAGATTTCCAGTCAAAATTTTAGTGCGATCCACTTCCTCGCGCAACATATCATCGCTTTTATCTAGCATGTTTTGAACCCTTTCCAGAGCCTTTTGCAGTTTCACATCAATCTTAGCAAGTTTAGAATAGCTGGGTTTAAGGTTTTCATCAGATTCATCCTCACTTGATTTGGAGGAGGGATATTTGAGTACCTTTGCACCTTTTGCCATGAAGCAATAGGTGGGAGCGTAGTCATCGTCGTTGTCATCAGTGGTGTTGGAGAGGTCCTTTTCCTCAGAGTTGAAGATGGACTTGCTGATGAATGCAGTAGCGAGGGCTAGGCTTGCCACACCAGAGTCTGACTCCTCAGATTCCTCCTCTTCCTCATTTTCCTCAGATTCAGCCTCAGAGTCCGTTTCCTTGCCAATGAATGATCGAGCATTCTTGGAGCCGCTCTTCTTGTTAGATGAAGACCTTGAAGGTCTTGATGAAGAGGACTTTGAATATTTCTTCTTCTTTGAATCCTCAGAACTATAATCCTTGTACTTCTTCTTCTTTGATTCCTTTTCCCACTGGGGACAATCTTGAATGTAGTGACCGGGTTTCTTGCATTTGTGACAGAGTCTCTTCTTGTACTCATGGAATGAGGAATCTGATCTTAAGTCACCACTTATTGAGGATTTTCCAAAGTGACCATGTCTTGAGAACTTCTGGAATTTCCTCACAAGCATTGCTAGCTCCTGGCTCAGTTCTTCAGGGTCACCAAGGCTGCTACCAGAATCTTCACCTTCTGATTCAGACACTGCCTTGGCCTTTAGAGCTCGTGATCTGCCATAGCTTGGTCCATAGAGATCTCTCTTCTCAGCAAGCTGGAACTCATGAGTGTTTATGAAAGCACAAGTGCTCCCTAGGTGGTTTTGATAATTGATGACAACATATCTCTTGTTGGACTAACATTTCTATCTAGCATGTTTTAGGTAAGTTCAACAATGGAGTGGCATGGACTAAAGGTTGTGGGAACTCCTTCAAGATGCTAAGGACAAAGGATTGGCTCAAGCTCAAAAGCTCAAGACTCTTCATTTTATATTTTAGTGATCCAAGATCACATTGAGTCTTTAGGAAAAGCCAATACTATTAAGGAGGGATGAGGTGTTGCTTAATGAGCCTCTTGCTTCATGTGCTTAGTGATATGCTCCAAAATCCTCAACTACTTTCCCATATCCACATATGACCTAAACCCTAAGCCAAACTCGGTCCTACCGATTCTTCCTATCCGGCGCCACCGAGTTTCACTTGTCATTAGCCACTGCCAAACCCTAGCAATTCGGTTCTACCGATAAGGATCTCGGTCTCACCGACCGAAATTCCTAACGGTCACTAGGTTTACTATTTCGGTCAGACCGAGTTTTCTGATTCGGTCCCATCGAGATTGGTAAATTGTGTAACAGTTGGATTTTGTGTGGAGGCTATATATACCCCTCCACCTCCTTCTCATTAAGTGAGAGAGCCATTAGAACACACACCATTCCAACTCATATGTTCTGAGAGAGAATCACCTACTCATGTGTTGAGACCAAGAAATTCCATTCCTACCATATGAATATTGATCTCTAGCCTTCCCAAGTTGCTTTCCACTCAAATTTCTTTCCACCAAATCCAAATCCTATGAGAGAGAGTTGAGTGTTGGGGAGACTATCATTTTGAAGCACAAGAGCAAGGAGTTCATTACCTACACACCATTTGTTACTTCTTGGAGAGTGGTGTCTCCTAGATTGGCTAGGTGTCACTTGGGAGCCTCCGTCAAGATTGTGGAGTTGAACCAAGGAGTTTGTAAGGGCAAGGAGATCGCCTACTTCGTGAAGATCTACCGCTAGTGAGGCAAGTCCTTCATGGGCGATGGCCATGGTGGGATAGACAAGGTTGCTTCTTCGTGGACCCTTTGTGGGTGGTTGCTTCTTCGTGGACCCTTCGTGGGTGGAGCCCTTCGTGGACTCGCGCAACCGTTGCCCTTGGGTGGAGCCCTGTGTGGACTCGCGCAACCGTTACCCTTCGTGGGTTGAAGTCTCCATCAACATGGATGTAGGATAGCACCACCTATCCGAACCACGGGAAAAACATCCGTGTCTCCAATTGCGTTTGATCTCTTCAAACCCTTCCCTTAAATTCTCGCAAGTTGCATGCTTTACTTTCCGCTGCTCATATACTCTTTGCATGCTTGCTTGATATGTATTGTGTGTGTTGAAATTGTGCCTAAACTCCACTTAAACCGAAAAAGATTAAAAATTGCAACTTTAGCACTAAGTGTCTAATCCCCCCCTCTAGACACATCTACTTCTAGATCCTACAAGTGGTATCAGAGCTTTGGTCTCCATTTCCTTGGTTTAATCACCATTGGAGGAAGATGGATGTGTCTACTCTAGGGAGTCTTAGACATAGAGTGCCCATTCTTGATGGAAAGTATTTTCATGAGTGGAAAAATGAGATGCTTGTAATCTTCAAGCAATATCATTTGAACAAGTATATTGCTAGCCCTTGTGCACCCCATATTGATCCCTTGCATCCTACCCTAGACGAAGATATTGACATGATTCGCAATCTTAGAACTATTGAGCTCATCATTAGAGGATTGCCCAAAGATTTGATTGCTAGTTTGCCTACTCAAAATTGCGCCTATACTATATGGAAATTTCTTGAGGAACGGTTTCCCAATCACTCCTTGAAAACTTTGGATGAAATTCTCCATAAATCTATTGCCTTGAGTAAGATGAACTCTAGTGATCCTAGTTTTGGTAAATGTCTTCTTGAACTTGCCAATCTTAAGCATGCTAAAGGAGATGTTGGAATCATTAATGATATCATACTCAAAGCTATAAGAATTCATAAAAGTAACCACTTTGATCATTTATCTAATGAATTACCCTCTCTAGGAAATGATGAGTCACAAGATCATGATGAACATGAATATTATGATGATGATGATGATAGTGACTCCGATCTTGATAATGCAATGAGACATTTTGGTCTTATGGCAAATCTTCGGGGATATGAATCAGGAGGAAAGGAATGGGTTCTTGATAGTGGATGCACTGATCATATGACCGGAGATGAAGAGATGTTCCATGAGCTTGCTGAAAACAATGGCCCTCGAAAATATGTCACCTTTGGTGATAATTCAAAGGGTAAAGTGGTTGGCCTCGGTAAGGTGGCCATCTCACATGATAGTTCCATCAAAATGTCATGCTCGTTGAATCTCTTGGCTACAACTTACTTTCAGTATCTAGACTTGCTGATTTCGGTTTGAATGTCCTATTTACTGAGGTAGATTGCCAAGTATTTCGTCGAGACAATCATAAAATGGTCTTTACGGGTATGCGTAGAGGTGATCTTTACATTGTCGATTTCTCTAAAAAGGCACAACCTAAAACTTGCTTTGTTGCTAAATCCTCAAAAGGCTGGTTGTGGCATAGACGACTAGGTCACGTTGGCATGAGAAACCTTGACAAGCTTATTAAAGAAAATCATATCCTTGGAGTTAACGATGTCATATTTGATAAGGATAGACTTTGCAGTGCTTGTCAAGCAGGTAAACAGGTTGGAGGAAGACATCCCGTGAAGAACATCATGACCACAAGGAGGCCACTCGAGCTGCTTCACATGGATCTTTTTGGTCCCAATGCCTACAAGAGTCTCGGTGGAAATTCTTTTGGTCTAGTTATAGTTGATGATTTTTCAAGATTTACGTGGGTGTTCTTTCTTAATGACAAATCGCAGGTCCAGAAGATCTTCAGAAACTTCGCTAGGAAAGCCCAAAATCAGTTTGATGTGAAGATCAAGAAGGTTCGGAGTGACAACGGAACGGAGTTCAAGAACGCAAATGTGGACACCTTTCTTGACGAAGAAGGGATTTCACACGAGTTCTCGGCTACATACACACCTCAACAAAATGGAGTTTTTGAGAGGAAGAACCGGACGCTCATCGAAATGGTAAGAACAATGCTTGATGAATACAAGACGCCAAAGCACTTTTGGGCAGAAGCGGTTGAGACAGCTTGTCACACAACAAATCGCTTATATCTTCACAAGCTACTCGGCAAGATGGCATACGAGCTCCTCACCGGTAACAAGCCTCAAGTTGGATACTTTCGAGTATTCGGCTCAAAGTGCTACATTCTTGATAAGCATCATCGTTCAAAGTTTGCACCCAAATCTCATGAAGGTTTTCTACTTGGTTATGGATCAAACTCTCACACTTGCCGTGTCTACAACAATTTCACCCGAAAGGTTGAAGAGACGGTAGATGTGAAGTTTGATGAATCTAATGGCTTGCAAGTAGAGCAATTGCCAATTGATGTAGGAGACAAAGACCCCTCAGAAGCAATTCAAGACTTGTCTATTGGCAAAATTCGTCCAACAGAGGTGAAGGAGAGTACTTCATCCGTCCAAGTGAAAGCTTCTACTTCACGTCAAGGTGAACCAAGAATCGACACGGAAGCATCCACAAGTGGGCCACACCAAGATGAAGAAAACGAGGAAGTACGTCAAGATGAACATCAACAACCTCCTTCTCCACCACGACAAGAGAACGGCGACGTCAACAATGAAGAAGGCCAAGAAGAAGAACAAGATGAAGAAGATGCTCAACAAAGACTCAAGCAAAAGCTCTCACGAGTTCGAGCAAGAATTGCCAAAGATCATCCCGTCGAGCAAATACTCAATGATATACAAACCGGGAGAATCACTCGCTCAAAAACTCGTTTAGCTAACTTTTGTGAAAATTATTCATTCATCTCTAGCATTGAACCAATGAAGGTTGAAGAAGCATTGGAAGATCCGGATTGGATAAACGCTATGCATGAAGAGCTACATAATTTTGAGAGAAACCAAGATTGGACATTGGTTGAGAAGCCCGACAACAACCACAACATCATTGGTACCAAATGGGTGTTTCGCAACAAGCAAGATGAAGATGGACAAGTGGTCCGCAACAAAGCACGTCTCTTCGCCCAAGGATACACACAAGTCGAAGGTATGGACTATGGTGAGACGTATGCTCCCGTTGCTAGACTTGAGTCCATTCGCATCTTACTTGCCTATGCTAATCACCATAATATCACCTTGTACCAAATGGACATTAAAAGTGCTTTTCTAAATGGTGAAATAGAGGAGGAAGTTTATGTCAAACAACCTCCCGGCTTTGTCAATCCTAAGAAATCAAATCATGTTTACAAACTTCACAAAGCTCTTTATGGTCTTAAACAAGCTCCTAGAGCATGGTATAAATGCTTGACCAAGTTCCTTACTACAAGTGGTTTTGAAATTGGTAAAATTGATTCTACTCTTTTTATTGAAAGGGTTAATGGAGAACTATTTGTATGCCAAATTTATGTTGATGACATCATATTTGGTTCAACTAACCCTCTCTTTAGTGAAAAGTTTGGAAAGCTAATGTCAGAGAAGTTTGAGATGTCTATGATGAGTGAACTCAAATTCTTTCTCGGGTTGCAAATCAAGCAAACTAAGGAAGGTACATTTGTCTCTCAAACAAAGTACACCAAGGACTTATTCAAGAAGTTCAATATGCAAGAATGCAAAGGTATGTCTACACCCATGCCTACTAGTGGACATAATGATTTGACCAAAGATGGTGAACCTGTTGATCAAAAGGTTTATCGCTCTATGATTGGTTCATTGTTATACCTATGCGCTTCACGTCCCGACATTATGCTAAGTGTGTGCATGTGTGCTCGATATCAAGCTGCTCCTAAAGATTGTCATCTTAAGGCTGTGAAAAGGATAGTGAGATATTTAATCCATACACCAAATTTTGGCATTTGGTATCCTAAGAGGTCTTCCTTTGATCTTGTTGGCTATTCCGACTCGGATTATGCCGGAGACAAGGTTGATAGAAAGTCCACTTCGGGTACTTGTCAATTTCTTGGTAGATCCCTTGTGTCTTGGTCTTCCAAGAAACAAAACTCGGTATCCTTATCCACCGCCGAAGCGGAATACATTGCCGCTGGTTCATGTTGCGCTCAATTACTTTGGATGACCCAAACTCTTAAAGATTATGGGATTTATGTGAAACATGTTCCACTGCTTTGTGACAATGAAAGTGCTATCAAAATTGGTCATAATCCTGTACAACATTCTCGAACTAAGCATATTGAAGTTCGTCATCATTTCATTCGAGATCATGTTGCTAAGGGTGACATTAATCTTAAGCATGTTCGCACCAATAAGCAATTAGTGGATATATTCACTAAACCACTTGATGAGAAAGTGTTTTGCAGGTTGAGAGGTGAATTGAACATCATTGATGCTTCGAACTTGGAGTAGAAACTCCATTGGATACATGCAAGACATGAGCTTATGACTAATCCATGATATATCTCTTATGATGACTACCTTATGACTTGGATATATTTGTACCTTGCATGTTGTCTAACCCATGTAGGTGCTTGGTTGAATCTAATTCCATGAGATTGCGACTCACTCACATCTTGAGCAATCTCTACATCACCAAGACTCTACACAATGGTGGTTGAAGACAAGGAAGCACAAAACCATTCAAACATATCCTTTGACAAATTCTATGTTAAGCTTCATGATTGTCATTTTTGGATACACAAGTGCTCCTCCTTGCAAGAACTAACCCATGTAGGTAGATGAACTCAAACTCCAAGTGGTGCTCCCAACTCTTGATAAGCTACATCAACCTTGAGCACCCACACAAGTTCAACTACATGAGCAAGAACCACACCACCACCCAAGGTATGTTATTCCATCTTAGAGAAGCTTTACTCCAAGACATGAGTCAAAGCAACTCAACAAGATGTGAATACATCAAGATGCTTAAATGGAAAATGGTAACCCCATTTTGAGCTTAAACTATGAGTATGACCTATGATCAAGTGTTCTCACTTGACTCCTAAGTCAATATACTCTAACATAGGTGACTGTGTCACCGCCCAACTCTAGATGAAGTTCTCTTGTGTTCTCTTCTGTGTTATTGCATTTGTCTCATGCATGTTTAGTTTCCTTATCCTTTTTTCAAAAAAAAACTTCATCTAGATCTTTCAGTTTCTTCTCTTTTCTCTTTGTTTTTGTTTTGCATTTTCTGCATTTAATTCCTTGCAAATCCTTCAGGTAATTCATTGCAAATTTTTGTGAGATCTTACTTGACTAGTGAGCTGAGGTGACAAGTGTTTTTCTCTGTGTAAACTCGGTCTCACCGACTTGAAAATTTCGGTCCAACCGAATCTTTTCGGTACCATCAAAATATTCCACTCGGTGCCACCGACTTTGCAGTCAGAAAACTAGTTTGCCACTTGTTCTACATTTCTTCTGATCCAGCTCCACTCAATGAATCTTGTCCTCTACAAGCATCACAATTTTATCCTCTGCTTTGTGCTGAATCTCAAGGACCAAACCTATTCGACGGATTCCAGGAAAAACCTTCTTGGAAATTGATGTCAAAGGGGGAGAGAGAGATCACATCAAAGCTTATCATCAGGGAGAGAGAGATCACATCAAAAGCTTATCACCTACAAAGGAGATAAAGTACTAAGGGGGAGAGAATACTCAAGGATCCCATATATTAAGGGGGAGAAAGAAAATCTCAAAGGGGGAGAGAATACTCAAGGATCCCAGATGCTTGATGTTCAAGAGGAGAGATGCCACATGTCTTTTTGGGGGAAAGACATGTTCATATGAACTCATTTGAATTAAGTTCTATTCATGTCTTTCAGCTCTGATTTTCTGTTTCCTATCTTCTCCCAATATCCCATGTACGATTCAGGGGGAGCAAGACACCTAAGGAAAAGAAATCAGTCAAATTCATTGCATATCTTTATTCTTGGGGACATGTTGAATTCAATGTGGTACCCTGTACTCACTCTCTACATGTCATCCCAGTCTTGGTATTCTTGTGGTTTATTTTGTTTGCTCTGGCTAGTGGACGTACCTGTGTTATCTAACTTTGTTTGTGCAGGTTCATTCCATCCTAAGCCAACTCAAGACCACAAGGTAAGTATATGCATCAAAATCATGAGTATGAGGAGTTCTTGCTTATGTACATACTGTTTGCAAGAAGGACTCATGAGCATGAAGGTATTTTCCTTGATAATATTTTGCTCTGATGCATATGGCCAAGATACATGTAACACATTGACTACTCTGTCATGATTATGTTCTCACATGCCTCTATATTTCATATTTACATGAGTGCATACATGTAGGGGGAGCCTATGCTTGCTACATGTTCTTCCAAAGCTTTACTTGCTATTCTGTATATCTTTATCTAAAGCTTAGATGTATGTTGCCATCAATTACCAAAAAGGGGGAGATTGAAAGCACAAGTGCTCCCTAGGTGGTTTTGATAATTGATGACAACATATCTCTTGTTGGACTAACATTTCTATCTAGCATGTTTTAGGTAAGTTCAACAATGGAGTGGCATGGACTAAAGGTTGTGGGAACTCCTTCAAGATGCTAAGGACAAAGGATTGGCTCAAGCTCAAAAGCTCAAGACTCTTCATTTTATATTTTAGTGATCCAAGATCACATTGAGTCTTTAGGAAAAGCCAATACTATTAAGGAGGGATGAGGTGTTGCTTAATGAGCCTCTTGCTTCATGTGCTTAGTGATATGCTCCAAAATCCTCAACTACTTTCCCATATCCACATATGACCTAAACCCTAAGCCAAACTCGGTCCTACCGATTCTTCCTATCCGGCGCCACCGAGTTTCACTTGTCATTAGCCACTGCCAAACCCTAGCAATTCGGTTCTACCGATAAGGATCTCGGTCTCACCGAGATAGGATTGCAAACTCTCTGTTACCCATTGCAATATTCTCGGTCCCACCAAGATATGCAATCGGTCCCACCGAGATTGCAATGTAAACTCAATGTTTCCCCTTTGTAACTTTTCGATCTCACCGAGTTCCACTCGGTCTCACCGAAAGAGCAAATCGGTCCCACCGAGTTTGCCTGACCAACTCTCTGGTTAGCTAGTTACCAAATTCGGTCTCACCGAGTTTGTGTAATCGGTCTCACCGAGATTACGTTATGCCCAAACCCTAACCGAATCGGTCCTACCGAGTTGCACGTCAGTCCCACCGAAATTCCTAACGGTCACTAGGTTTACTATTTCGGTCAGACCGAGTTTTTTGATTCGGTCCCACCGAGATTGGTAAATCGTGTGTAACGGTCGGATTTTGTGTGGAGGCTATATATACCCCTCCACCTCCTTCTCATTAAGTGAGAGAGCCATTAGAACACACATATCATTCCAACTCATATGTTCTGAGAGAGAACCACCTACTCATGTGTTGAGACCAAGACATTCCATTCCTACCATATGAATATTGATCTCTAGCCTTCCCAAGTTGCTTTCCACTCAAATCTTCTTTCCACCAAATCCAAATCCTATGAGAGAGAGTTGAGTGTTGGGGAGACTATCATTTGAAGCACAAGAGCAAGGAGTTCATTACCTACACACCATTTGTTACTTCTTGGAGAGTGGTGTCTCCTAGATTGGCTAGGTGTCACTTGGGAGCCTCCGTCAAGATTGTGGAGTTGAACCAAGGAGTTTGTAAGGGCAAGGAGATCGCCTACTTCGTGAAGATCTACCGCTAGTGAGGCAAGTCCTTCGTGGGCGATGGCCATGGTGGGATAGACAAGGTTGCTTCTTCGTGGACCCTTTGTGGGTGGTTGCTTCTTCGCGGATCCTTCGTGGGTGGAGCCCTTCGTGGACTCGCGCAACCGTTGCCCTTGGGTGGAGCCCTGTGTGGACTCGCGCAACCGTTACCCTTCGTGGGTTGAAGTCTCCATCAACGTGGATGTAGGATAGCACCACCTATCCGAACCACGGGAAAAACATCCGTGTCTCCAATTGTGTTTGATCTCTTCAAACCCTTCCCTTACATTCTCGCAAGTTGCATGCTTTACTTTCCGCTGCTCATATACTCTTTGCATGCTTGCTTGATATGTATTGTGTGTGTTGAAATTGTGCCTAAACTCCACTTAAACCGAAAAAGATTAAAAATTGCAACTTTAGCACTAAGTGTCTAATCCCCCCCTCTAGACACATCTACTTCTAGATCCTACAGTTTAGCCTCTCCAGGATATCAGCGGGATCAAGTGACTTATAGTCTCCATGTTCTTGTATCATCAATGCCAAAGTATCAAATGAGGAATCAAGCGATCTTAGCAATTTCTTCACCACCTCATGGTCGATGATGTCAGTGGCACCAAGTGCTTGAAGCTCATTTGAGATGTCAGTGAGGCGATCGAAGGTTTGTGGAACATTTTCATTGTCGAGTCTTTTGAAGCGGTTGAAGAGATTTCGAAGAACGTCAACTCGAGAGTCACGCTGTGTTGAGACGCCTTCATTGACCTTGGGCGGCCTGTCCCAAATAAGCTTTGTTGTTTCCGAGACACTCACTCTGCCATACTGCCCTTTGCTCAAATGGCCACATATGATGTTCTTCACTTGAGAGTTGAGTTGCTTGAATTTCTTCACATCAGTAGCATTGATGGTGGGAGTGACAGAGGGAACACTATTCTCCACAACGTACCAGAGATCGTTATCAATTGCCTCAAGATGCATGCGCATCTTGTTCTTCTAGTAGGGTTAGTCTGTCCCATCGAAGGTAGGACACCCAGCAGAAACCTTGATCATACCTGCAGTCGACATAACTAAAACTCCAGGCGGTTAAACCAAAATCACACAGAACAAGGCAGTACCTGGCTCTGATACCAATTGAAAGTGCGTTAAGTCAACTAGAGGGGGGTGAATAGGCGATTTTTATGAATTCTTCACTGAGGATTTTCAGGGTGAGTAAATTCCTAAGAGAAGAACTATTTGCAGCAGAATAAGTACTTAGAAGTAAACATAACATAACATGAGCATGGTCTTGATGATGAAATGAAAACAAGCACAGAGTACAGAAAGCGTAACCACATGATAAACAGACTGAAGAAATTGAGCTGAGCAAATAGAGAAAGTCTTCAGTCAAAGTCTTCAAATAGATATGAACAAGCACACAACACAGAAATGTGGAAATGGAAGGGTTGAGGAAGTGGAACCAGTTAGCTCGGTGAAGACAATGATTTGGTAGACCAGTTCCAACTGTTGTGACAGTTGTACGTCTGGTTAGGGCGGCTAGGTATTTAAACCTGAGGACACCCAGTCCTGAACACGCAGCTCAGGACACTTGGTCCTCACCGTATTCCCCTTGATCTAAGGTCACACAGACCTCGCCCAATCACTGGTGGTAAGTCTTCATGTGACTTCGGAACCTTCACAGACTCGGTCACTCGGCGATCCACAATTTCCTCTTGGATGATCTAGACCATGACGCCTAACCATCTGGAAGATGCACAGTCTTCAAAGGTAACAAGCATCGGATCCTCGCAGGATCAATCTCTTTAGTGATGCTCAATCACTTTGGGTTTGAAGGTGTTTGGATTTGGGTTTTCCTCACTTGACGATTTTCTCTCAAAGTCCTCGTAGGATGGGAAGCTCTCAAATGACAAGTGTTAGTTTCTCTCGGAGCAGCCAACCAGCTAGTGGTTGTAGGGGGCGGCTATTTATAGCCTAGGGAGCAGCCCAACATGATAAGACATAAATGCCCTTCAATGATATGACCGTTAGGTGGAAGGATATTTTGGGACAGCTGGTGTCGGTGTCAAAACCGGCGGATCTCGGGTAGGGGGTCCCGAACTGTGCGTCTAGGCCGGATGCTAACAGGAGGCAAGGAACACGATGTTTTACCCATGTTCGGGCCCTCTTGATGGAGGTAAAACCCTACGTCCTGCTTGATTAATATTGATGATATGGGTAGTACAAGAGTAGATCTACCACGAGATCAAGGAGGCTAAACCCTAGAAGCTAGCCTATGGTATGATTGTTGTATGATGAAGTTGTCCTACGGACTAAAACCCTCCGGTTTATATAGACACCGGAGAGGGTTAGGGTTACACAAAGTCGGTTACAATGGTAGAAGATCTTGAATATCCGCATTGCCAAGCTTGCCTTCCACGCCAAGGAAAGTCCCATCCGGACACGGGACGAAGTCTTCAATCTTGTATCTTCATAGTCCTGGAGTCCGGCTGAAGGTATAGTCCGGCTACCCGGACACCCCCTAATCCAGGACTCCCTCAGTAGCCCCCGAACCAGGCTTCAATGACGACGAGTCCGGCGCGCAGATTGTCTTCGGCATTGCAAGGCGGGTTCTTCTCCAAATTCCGTGTACCTGCTGAATAACGTCCGATTTTCGTAATGTAGCGCACCTTGTCTTCCACGCCCAATAATGGCCGTCTTCCACGTGTCAAACGAATGCGAAAAGTCGGAGTGTTTTTACATTCACACCCCTAGCCGCATAAACGAGCCGCCTATTTAATGGGATGGGGATTCAGATCCAAACCACACCTTCTCCTCCCGCGAGTAATCATCAGAGCGCCTCCAGCAAAGGTGCATTCCAACATGGCCAGCCGTCACAGCTCCTCCTCTCGCCCTTCCAGTCCTAAACCTGGAGACTGGGAGAGGTGCTCCATCCCGCACAGCAAGCTAGTGTCGCTTCAGGCCAAGGGATTTCTCCCTCAGGCCTACATGGTCCCGGTTCGAGCCGGACTCGCCACCTATAGTGGTGGAGAGCAAGCGGAGAGCACCCCCAATCCCTCCAAAGGAGAGCGGGTGTGCCTCGTCCCTTATCTAATAAGAGGACTTGGATTTCCAATTCATCCATTTCTCCGTGGGCTTCTGGAGTTCTACGGCCTCCAGCTGCACAATCTCACGCCCGGCTCTATATTGCATATCGCGGGCTTCGTCGCCCTTTGCGAGCTATTCTTGGGTGTTGAGGCTCATTTCACGCTGTGGAAGAGGTTATTATGCCTGGTGCTCTGCTCTAAGGAGGGGTCAATGTATTAAGTGGGCGGAGCCGAAGTGTGGCGCATCACCGGGACCGGATATCTATCCGGAACCCCAAAGAAGGCGTCCAAAGACTGGCCTTCGGAATGGTTTTATATAGAGGACGTCCCGCTGCCGGATCCTGTTCGGATCGGCCTCCCTGAGTTCAACAGTGCTCCTTTAAAGAAGTGCCTGAGCTGGCGTCCACGGAGCCCTCAGGGGGAAAGTGACAGGGACATCATTTACCTGATGGGCCGAATAATATTGTTAGCCCATTCCGGACTGACCATGATCGGGGTTATGGCCGAATGCATTATGCGGGGGGTGCAACCACTTCAGTATAGAAGCCACCCCATGTGGGACTTCAACGGGGAGGACGACGCCACCCACTACGGCCGTAAGGGGCCGGATTCGGCTGCCGCTCTACTAAAGATCTTGTCCACTTTGTATAAGGGAGAAGAGGAGGAATTTCTCCGCGTCAACCCGCAGGGTGGATTCTCTATGCATAACCCACCAAGCTGGGTAAGCGGCCGCATTTACTTGCCCGTCCGTTTTGTATTCCCATTGTTAAATATTTAGTCTAACGAATTCAACGCAGGAACTGCGCCGGGCTGTTAAGGAAATAAACAGCCCTCCTCCACAACCCGAGGACCCAGGAAGGTCCCTCGACCCGGCCTCTCAAGAGGATCCGGACATATCTGTGGAGCTGATTGATGGAGTGTTCCATCAATTGAGCAAGGACAACGCCTTGGTGGTCATTACGGCTGATTACCCAGGGCTAATCCCGGGCTCCCAGGTAACTGAGATCGAAGTCCCAGTACCTCGAATAGGTGTCCGCCCTCTCGTGTTTGCAGTTTTCTGATTACAACCGAGCTTTGCAGGGAAGGTTTTTGAGACGGTAGGCCGAACCTGCGGCGGCAAGCCAACGAGGGGCCGCAGGGCCCCGTGGGCAGAAAAGAGGTGTAGTCCGGACCGAGGCGTCAGCGCAAAGGTATGGCGCGCCCCCTTATCCCAGGTGTTACACCTGCGAGGCATATTAACACTCGTGCTCTCTTCAGGACAAAGAGACCTCGCCGGACTATACCCGGAGAGGCTGCCAACCGCGCCTCCACCAGCCAGGCTCCAAAGCCTGGTCCGGAGGCGGAGGCGAACACCAGGCGCGCACCGGACGCTCCTCCGATGGAGGATGTGGATAGGTTGTCTGCCACCAACTCTGAGGTGGAGAGTGCCATGAACCACAGGCGTCGCCGGACAATTCTTCACGACGCTTGTTTCTCCCAAGAGGCATTAGATGCCTTTAATTCAGGAGATGCATACCTCCGTACCACTCAAAATGGTCTAGCCAGAGCCACGGAGCAATATGTAAAAGACATACGGGTAAGAAAATTTTGGTAATTATATATATATACCAGTAGCCCCCGAGACTTGAAACAGTTAGAGTAACTGATTTAAGGATCATTTGTTATGCAGGTTCTTACAGAGAAGAATACTGTACTGTCCCAGGAGCTGGAAGAGTGCAAAGCCCAACTGGAGGCCGCACTAGCCGCGGCAGGGGAGCCCAAAGAGACCCCCTCTGGTAAGATACACTTCGAAAGATTAGTATCTTGCGAAGTGCGGTGTGGGTGTAAATCTGACAAATCATATTGCAGATGGCGCCGGACTGGATCCGGAGAGGCAACAACTCTTACGCCGGCTAAAGGCTAGTGAGAGTATGCTGACAAGGGTGAGGCGGGAGAAGAATGATCTTCAGGACGCCAACACCAAGCTAGATGTTGAACTTAAAGATGTTCGTGGCCAGTTGTCGGACTCCACTAAGGAGAATCAGCGGCTTCGACGCGGCATATTTAGTAAGTGCTTAAGCGAATCTTTGAAAGAAAAGAGTTCGGCGAGGAAGTCGACTAACAGAGTAATGTCTGTAGGTATGCTAACAGGTCGTCCTGTAGAGGAGATGCCCGGATCTACGGGTGACCTTCTTCCCGAGCTCTCGCAACTGCACGAGCGAGTTCGGCAGGCGATGCGAGGCGTTGCCCAAGCCTTATGGCCTTCCCACTCCATGCCCGAGAGCCTTGGAGAGCTTTCGGAGAAGCTTAAGGGAGCTCGGTGGCGCTTCTGGTTGTGGAAGATATCGGCCTGCCGACAAGGCGCTAGGGAGGCCTGGGCCATGGTGAAGACGCGGTACACGAAGTCTAACCCAAACCACATGGCCGAGGTCGGACCTGTGGGGCCTGACGGGAAGGAGATCCCTGTAAGCTTAGTGTACGGCCAGGTAGAATTGGCCGCAAAGTATTCCCAGCAGGACTATAAGTTAGACAGCCTGTTAGATGGTATTGAAGAGGAATACAATCAGTCAGAGTGACTATGTAATTTTTAATTGACATGTGTAATGCCTTCTAGCCGGATTGTAGATCGTTTGTCGTTGCCGACCTTTTCGCTTCAACCTCAGGACCTGACGGTCCGGAGTGTGTCTGAATACCCTACCGGTTATGTAAGAACCGGGGTATGCATGGAGACCAGGTGTAGGGGTCATTAGTGCTTTATCAGACAAGTGCCCAACTAGTTATGTTATATTACATGGTTAGTAAGAAACATCTTCCAGAGAGAATAGTTCTGTTAGGGGTTCCTTTCTCTGGGAGGCATGCCCTAAAGTGCATGTTCGGACTGCAAACGCAGGAAAATCATCTGGGGGCATATATAAATAAGTAAAAAAGGTCATCTTTTAGTTCACCGACCGAATATTCCCTTAAGAACGCTAGCTTTCGGCTTCACCCAGTCTGAGGTACACATCCGGCTGATCCGGCAGTAACAATCGCAGAGGTGCTCCCTTTACCACCTAGCCGAACAATCGGGAACGTAGGGGTAAGCACAGGAGCCAGGCAACCTAGCTTGGCCAAAACTTAAGTCATATCGATGCATATAATGGTGAAGAAAAGGTACATGCAGAAGTTTGACACATGTGGTGGGCGTGAAGCCCGAGTAAATAAGCTTCTGTTAAAGAAGCCCCCAGGTTTAGTAAGCGCAAGTAGCACGTCACTTGAGGAGCCTTTAAGGGCTATAAAAGAAAAGAGGGGAATGAGAGAAATGTAAGACAGAAAATGTAAAAAATGGACAGAGGAAGGAGACAAACAAAGAGTCCGGTGCTAGGCATAGAATCTTCGGAGACGGGCTGCGTTCCATGGGTTCGGCTCGAGTCGGTTATCTGACGCATCTCACAGGCAGTATGCTCCACCAGTCAGGACTTGGTTGATTATGAAGGGACCTTCCCACTTGGGCTTCAGCTTGTCCTTTTTCTTGTCTGGTAGGCGTAGAACTAATTCGCTAATGTTGTAGTTTTTGGCCCGCACTTCTCTGCTTTGATATCTTCGAGCCTGCTGTTGATAGAATGCGGAACGGGCTTTTGCCACGTCGCGCTCCTCCTCTAAGGCGTCCAAACTGTCCTACTGATCGAGCTCGGCTTCCCTTTCTTCGTACATGCGCACTCGAGGTGAGTCATGAATTATGTCGCAGGGCAAGACTGCCTCTGCGCCGTACACCATAAAAATGGTGTGTATCCGGTGGTGCGATTCGGCGTGGTCCGCGGCCCCCAGAGTACGGAGTCGAGCTCCTCTACCCAGTGCGTGTTAGATTCCTTGAGGGACCGCACTAATCTGGGTTTGATGCCGCTCATGATGAGACCATTTGCACGTTCCACCTGACCGTTAGTTTGTGGGTGATAGACGGAAGCATAATCGAGCTTGATGCCCATGTTTTTGCACCAGAGTTTTACCTCATCGGCCGTAAAGTTCGTGCCGTTATCGGTGATGATGCTGTGGGGGATGCCATAACGGTGTACAACCCCGGATATAAAGTCTATCACAGGTCCGGATTCGGCCGTCTTAACAGGCTTGGCTTCTATCCATTTGGTGAACTTATCCACCATGACCAGTAAGTATTTTTTCTTGTGGGTTCCGCCTTTAAGGGGTCCCACCATGTTAAGCCCCCAGACCGCGAAAGGCCAAGTGATGGGGATAGTTTGGAGGGCGGTGGGTGGCATATGGCTTTGGTTTGCAAAAAGCTGGCAACCGACGCATTTTTGGACCAAGTCCTGAGCGTCCGCCCGGGCCGTTGGCCAATAAAAGCCTGTACGGAAAGCCTTGCTTACAAGGGACCGGGCTGCAGTGTGATGGCCACCGAGTCCGGCATGAATTTCATCCAGCAAGTTCCGCCCTTCCTCTTTGGAGATACACCTTTGAAGGACTCCAGTAGTGCTTTTCTTATAAAGTTCTCCCTCATGGACTTTATGGGCTTTAGATCGCCACACTATACAGCGTGCCTCGTTTTGGTCCTCTGGGAGTTCCTTCCTAGTAAGGTAGGCTAGGAATGGTTCTTTCCACGGGGCGATAACGACCATTAGTACGCGGGCTGAGGTTGTAATTTCATTGGCAGAGCCTCCGATTATGTCAGATTGTTCGGCGTCGGACAGTGCGGTTGGGTCCGGGCTAATATTGCCATGTTCCCCTTCCCATACTATGGATGGCTTGAACAACCTTTCCAGGAAGATGTTGGGGGGACCGCATCGCATTTTGCGCCGATGCGTGCCAGGACGTCTGCCACCTGATTGTTTTCTCGGGCTATATGGTGAAATTCGAGCCCCTCAAACCGAGCTGACATTTTTAGGACGGCGTTGCGGTAAGCTGCCATTTTTGGATCCTTGGCATCAAAGTCTCCATTTATTTGGGATATCACGAGGTTCGAATCCCCGCGCACCTCTAGGCGTTGAATGCCCATGGATACTGCCATCCGGAGACCATGTAAAAGGGCCTCATATTCGGCTGCATTGTTGGAGTCCGTGTACATAATTTGGAGTACATATTGAACTGTGTCTCCTGTGGGGGACGTCAAAATGACGCCGGCCCCTAGTCCGGCCAACATTTTGGAACTGTCGAAGTGCATGATCCAGTTTGAATATGTGCCATACTCTTTAGGGAGTTCGGCCTCCGTCCATTTTGCGACGAAGTCGGCCAAAACATGCGACTTGATAGCTCGCCGTGGCCTATAAGTTATGTCGAACGGGAGGAGCTCAATGACCCATTTTGCAATCCGGCCTGTTGCGTCACGGTTGTTTATAATATCGTTGAGTGGTACTTCCGATGCTACTGTGATTGAACACTCTTGAAAGTAGTGTCGTAGCTTCCGGGATTCCATGAATACCGCATATGCAATCATTTGATAATGTGGGTACCGTGATTTGCATGGGGTGAGGATAGTGGACACATAGTAAACCGGCTTCAGTGAATTGCTGTGGCGTCCTCTGTACTATGAATTTTACAGGGTCCATTAAGCCATCCCTCCAGTACGGTTCCATGCCCTGTAGAGGGTTTTGGTTTTTTGGTTTTTAACCCGGGTGTCTGATGATAATGCACCCTTTTATTTCGGACGAGGTTTCTATTCAGGGCCGGATTGTCCCAAAATTTAGTTTCGGTTTTCCGAACGCTTTCCATAGCACAGTACTTTTGTACTATGGTCGCCAAGTCAGCGAAGTGTATAAGATCACGACGACCTGTGGCGTTGAGGATTCCCTTGTCCGTGCAATTATTGCAGAAGATTGAGATTGCGTCTTCCTCGCGGCAGTCCTTTATCCTGTTCATGACCAGGAGGAACCTTGCCCAGTAATGATGTACCGTTTCTTTGGGCTTTTGCCTGATTTGGGACAGATCGCTTATGTTCAGGTGGGTGGGTGGAATTAAATCCGGAACTTCACCCTATCTCAGACTCAGAGGCCAAGGAGTTTCCGAACTCTGAAGTTTGGATTCTTGGATGTTGTGCAGTGAATCTAGCCCGTTGCATGATTCTAAGTTCAGGTCTTGAGTTACATCCTCCCCTCCGCGGGTATCCGGCTTGGAGGGATCGGGAATCCGGACGTAGCTAGTCCTTAAGATAGATGAAGAGTCACCGCACTGTGCCTCTACCCTGGCAACGTGATGGGTGACTTGGGGAGAATTAATTTCTCTTAGATCGGGTTTAAGCCCAACCTGGTCATAATCCGTAGTGACCCCTAAGGCGGCGATGCAATCCAAGAGCTCATTTACGGAAGAGAGCTCCATTGGATCTAATTGCTCGACGAGTTCCGGGCTGACGTGAAGATTGCTTTTGATGACCCGAGAGGTCACCGTCGGCGCAACGGCCGAACAGGCGGTCATGAGAAAACCGCCTAGCCGGAGAGTTTGGCCGAAAACCAAGGCTCCCTTAGTAATGGCACCGTCTTTAAAGATGGGAAGAGGCATCCTTCCTGATTGCGACGGCACAGAGGAACTCTCAATGAAAGCACCAATGTCGGTGTCAAAACCGGCGGATCTCGGGTAGGGGGTCCCGAACTGTGCGTCTAGGCCGGATGGTAACAGGAGGCAAGGAACATGATGTTTTACCCAGGTTTAGGCCCTCTTGATGGAGGTAAAACCCTACGTCCTGCTTGATTAATATTGATGATATGGGTAGTACAAGAGTAGATCTACCACGAGATCAAGGAGGCTAAACCCTAGAAGCTAGCCTATGGTATGATTGTTGTATGATGAAGTTGTCCTACGGACTAAAACCCTCCAGTTTATATAGACACCGGAGAGGGTTAGGGTTACACAAAGTCGGTTACAATGGTAGGAGATCTTGAATATCCGCATCGCCAAGCTTGCCTTCCACGCCAAGGAAAGTCCCATCCGGACACGGGACGAAGTCTTCAATCTTGTATCTTCATAGTCCTCGAGTCCGGCTGAAGGTATAGTCCGGCTACCTGGACACCCCCTAATCCAGGACTCCCTCAGCTGGCGCGTAGCATAGCAACGGTCGGAAATTTGACTAACAAATTCCTCAGGGCTATCATGTTCCTCACTTGTAGGCAATTTGCACTGGTGAATTCCTAACTCCTCAGTTAGAACAAATTCCTCAGAGACCAGAAGAGCTTTGTCTCTGTCACTTAAGAAATTTGACTGAACTGTATGAGATTTCCAATGGCTTCACTCGAAGGGATTGGTAGGTGTAGGATTTTGAGTTGAGCATCACTTGGAAATTTTTCATTAGTATTTCCTGGACCCCCTTTAACAGTACGGTGTTTCCTATGACTCAAGAAAGAGAAAAAAGAAACTACGAAAACAAAAGTCTTCACGCTTCATGTTCCTCGAATGAATACCAAGTCTTCAGGATCACACCAATTTCTTCAGTTTCAAAGTCTTCAGAAAGTCTTCAGTAATCCAAAGTCTTCAGTCGAAGAACTTCAATTTAGGGGTCGACTTTCTTTGTAAATATCAAACTCCTCTTAAACTTATAGACCTATGTATACTCACAAACGCATCAGTCCCTTAACCTATAAGTCTTCTATAAACCAAAATAACTAAGGGGTACTAGATGCACTTACACTATGATTGTTTTGAGATATGAATATGGTGATATTAGAGTCATGCTAGTGAGCAGTTGTGAATTTGAGAAATACTTTTGTTGAGGTTTGTGAGTTCTGTAGAATGCTAGTATGTTGAACCGTTATGTAACGAAGTTGGAGCATGAGATATTTTTTTGATTGTCTTCCTTATGAGTGGCGGTCGGGGACGAGCAATGGTCTTTTCCTACCAATCTATCCCCCTAGGAGCATGCCTGTAGTATTTTGTTTCGATGAGTAATATATTTTTGCAATAAGTGTGTGAGTTCTTCATGAATAATGTTGAGTCCATGGATTATACGCACTCTCACCCTTCCACCATTGCTAGCCTCTCTAGTACCGTGCAACTTTCGCCGGTACCATAAACCCACCATATACCTTCCTCAAAACAGCCACCATACCTACCTGTTATGGCATTTCCATAGCCATTCCGAGATATATTGCCATGCAACTTTCCACCGTTCCATTTATTATGACACACATCATCATTGTCATATTGCTTTGTATGATCATGTAGTTGACAACGTATTTGTGGCAACGCCACCTTCATCTTTTTTCAAACATGTCGCTCTTGATTCATTGCACATCTCGGTACATCGCCGGAGGCATTCATATAGAGTCATATTTTGTTCTATTATCGAGTTGTAATTTTTGAGTTGTAAGTAAATAAAAGTGTGATGATCTTCATTATTAGAGCATTGTCCCATGTGAGGAAAAAAAAGAGAAAGGCCAAATAAAAAAAGAGAAGGTCCAAAAAAAGAGAAAATAAAAAATGAGAGAAAAAGAGAGAAGGGGCAATGTTACTATCCTTTTTACACACTTGTGCTTCAAAGTAGCACCATGATCTTCATGATAGAGAGTCTCCTATTTTGTCACTTTCATATATTAGAGGGAATTTTTCATTATAGAACTTGGTTGTATATTCCAACGATGGGCTTCCTCAACTTGCCCTGGGTCTTCATGAGCAAGCAAGTTGGATGCACACTCACTTAGTTTTCTTTTTGAGCTTCCGTAAACTTATATCTCTCGTGCATCCATTGATGGGCATCTACATAGCTCGTTGATATGCCAATTGATGTGAGACTATCTCTCTCTTTTTGTCTTCTCCACAACCACCTTCTATTTCACCTATAGTGATATGTCCATGGCTCAGGCTCATGTATTGCATGAAAGTTGAAAAGGTTCGAGAACATCAAAAGTAGGAAACAATTGCTTTGCTTGCCATCGGGGTTGTGCATGATTTGAATATTTTGTGTGATGAAGATGGAGCATAGCCAGACTATATGATTTTCTAGGGATAAGCTTTGTTTGGCCATGTTATTTTGGAAAGACATAATTGCCTTGTTAATATGCTTGAAGTATTATTGTTTTTATGTCAATATTAAACTTTTGTTTTGAATCATACGGATCTGAACATTTGTAAGGGCATATTTCTCCCTAACTGGTTTGGTTGATTGATGACACTGCATTTGCGGACTAATCGTGTGTGTTGAGTATTTCAGATATCTGATGTCTAGGCAGAAGATGATTCGGTGCCCCTCGGAGCCTATCAAAGATGGCAGTTCTCTATGTTTATTTTCGATGGATTTGAGCCGTAGGAAAGTCATACTATTAAGAGGGGGTCCACTTCGGAAAGGTTAGGGTGGAATCAACACGTACACATCTATTCCTTTGCACCACTTTTCCTTCACTTCGATGGAGCACCTTCCGTTTATCCATGTCTCTGCGTTATGAAGACCACCAAATGCTAAAGCCTCTGTAGCGTGCGGTAGTACTGCTCAAGGGAGCAGTAGTTATAACACCCATGATGCGGCTATATCTCCCACGTGTCGG
Source organism: Triticum urartu (assembly GCF_003073215.2). Classification (NCBI taxonomy): domain Eukaryota; kingdom Viridiplantae; phylum Streptophyta; class Magnoliopsida; order Poales; family Poaceae; genus Triticum; species Triticum urartu. The sequence goes on from NC_053028.1 coordinate 449,878,466, forward strand.
AGCACGACTTAGAGACATAACCTCATGGTAGGCATGTCGCAAGAGGGGTAATCTTTACACATCCCATGTACTGAATAAGAAAGGGGTAAAGAGTCGGCTTACAATCGCCACTTCACACAATACATAAATATATCATACATCATCCAGAATACAATCAAGGTCCGACTACCGTACCAAAATAAAGAAAGACAACCCCAAATGCTAGATCCCCGATCGCCCCAACAGGGCTCCTCTACTGATCATCCGGAAAAGACACATAGTAACGGCCCGAATCCTCGTCGAACTCCCATTTGAGTTCGGTAGCGTCCCCTGCACTGGCATCATCGGCACCTGCATCAGTTTTTGGAAGTATCTATGAGTCACGGGGATTCAGCAATCTCACACCCTCGCGATCAAGACTATTTAAGCTTAAAGGTAGGAAAAGGGTAGTGAGGTGGAGCTGCAGCAAGCACTAGCGCTAACTTATGCAAAATAGAGCGAGAAGAGAAGCAAAGCACGGTCGAGAAGCTAATAGTGATCAAGAAGTGAACCTGAATCTACTTACGTTCAAGCATAACACAAGAACCATGTTCACTTCCCGGACCCCGCTGAGAAGAGACCATCACGGCAACACATGCGGTTGATTCATTTTAATTAAGTTAAGTGTCAAGTTTTCTACAACCGGATATTAACAAATTCCCATCTTCCCATAACCGCGGGCACGGCTTTCGAAACTTCAAAACCTTGCAGGGGTGTCCCAACTTAGCCCATCACAAGCTTCCACGGTCAACGAAGGATATTCCTTCTCCCGGGAAGACCCGATCAATCTCGGAATCCCGGTTACAAGACATTTCGACAATGGTAAAACAAGACCAGCAAAGCCGCTCGGATGTGCCGACAAATCCCTATAGGAGCTGCACATATCTCGTTCTCAGGGAACACCGGATGAGCCAGACGTCGGGTTGGCATAGACCCTGGTTGCCCAAGGGGCGCCGGACATCGCTCAGGTTGGACCAACACTTTGAGAAGCACTGGCCCGGGGGTTTAAAATAAAGATGACCCTTGAGTCTGCAGAACCCAAGGGAAAATGGCTTAGGTGGCAAATGGTAAAACCATGGTTGGGCCTTGCTGGAGGAGTTTTATTCAAAGCGTCAAGGGGTTCCCATAACACCCAACCGCGTAAGGAACACAAGATCAAGCAACATAACACCGGTATGACGGAAACTAGGGCGGCAAGAGTGGAACAAAACACCAGGCATAAGGCCAAGCCTTCCACCCTTTACCAAGTATATAGATGCATTAATTAAAATAAGAGATATTGTGATATCCCAACAATATCCATGTTCCAACGTGGAACAAACTTCATCTTCACCTGCAAGTAGAAACGCTATAAGAGGGGCTGAGCAAAAGCAGTAACATAGCCAAACAACGGTTTGCTAGGAAAGGTGGGTTAGAGGCTTGACATGGCAATATGGGAGGCATGATATAGTAAGTGGTAGGTAGCGCGGCATAGCAATAGAGCTAACAACTAGCAAGCAAAGATAGAAGTGATTTCGAGGGTATGGTCATCTTGCCTGAGATCCCGCAAGGAAGAAGAACGAGTCCATGAAGGAGACAAACGGACGTAGTCGAACGAATCCTCACAACTCCGGAACGGAACCGAAGCTAACGAGGGAAGCAAACCAGAAAGAAGCAAGCAACATAGTAAACAACCACCACATAAACATGGCATGATGCACAACCAAGTATGATGCATGTCCGGTTTAATGAGGCATGGCATGGCAAAGTGCACAAACAAAACTACAAGTTCAGTGGAGTTCAATATGCAACGAGTTGCATATTGATGAAACACCACAATCAAGTTGTTTAGTTCGATCTTGTTTATGTACCCAACAATATTAAATGTTGTTAAGCATGGCAAAGGGGTTAAGCATCTAAAAACAACCTACCTAGGCAAGTTTAAATGAGGCCGGAACAACAAGCAACAAGTCTGGAAAAATCGTCATATGCATATTATGAATTTGGTTCTGTTATGTCCTAAACCATATTTTAGAGTTGTTAAACATGCAAAGTAATGCTACCATGATAACCTATGCATTTTTCTGCCCCATTTACATATAAAGTTTATTGAAAATGGAGTTATGGTTATTTAGTTATGAAATAAATCATTTTAACATGGCATTTAAGCAAATTAATGTAAACAGCAAGTGAAATATTTTTAACATGCATGAAACTAGCATATTATGAAACTAGATGAAATTCTAGTCAAGTTACATATATGAAATGTTTTATTTGGATGCATGGTTCAAAAGTTATTAGCAGTTTAAAAGAGGGGCAATACTGTAATTATGCAATGCTCTGAGAAATTAACAAATCGCTGATAACAGAAAAAAAACAAATGGGCCGAAAGAGAGGCCGGCCCAACAATGCACAGGAGCGGGGGCTGCTCACCAGGCCTCATGGGCCGGCTCGGTGGAGCAGTGTCTGGCTCGGCGCTGGCTGGGCCGCAGGGAAGGCGTGGCCCACGCGGGCGGGGGCTGCGGTCAACGGCGCTGGAAGTGGATCGAGGATCTCCCGATCAAACTAGAGAGCGGCGGCGGCACGATCTCTGATGAGGGGCGGGGGAGGAGGTCAGGGATGGACGCCGGGCAGTGGAGGACAATGGATCTGGAGGTGGCGGCTCCGTTTCCGGCCAAATCCAGCGGCGGGAGGCGAGGGCGGCGCCGAGGGAGCTCCGGCTCCAACGAACTCCCATTGCGGCGATGGAGGGCACTGTAGGGGAGAGGAGAAATGAGCAGAGAATGGAGGGAGAAGAAAGGAGAAGGCTGCGGAGGGAGGTCCGGCCTGGGGTCGAGGTCACTGGCAGGGGTGCGGCGTGCTCCGGCGAAGCGGGGTGAAGGCAGCGGCAAGGAGGTAGCTAGGACGCGCTGGATCGGGATCCTCTCTCCCGATCTGGAGCTCGGGAAGCCGGGCAGCGTGGTGCGGGCTCCCTGGGCCCAGATCGGCCTGGGGCGGGCCGCGGATGGGCCAGCAGGGCCGCGGTGGAGTGGGGACTGTGGGGAGGTGAGGTGGCACGCTCTCAATGGCTGCAGGGACAACGCGGCTGACATGGCGGTGGCGCTGGGTGGCGGCTGCCCGCTGGCACGGCGACAAGTGGCAGCGAGGGAGTGCGCCGACGCTGAAAACGAGGATGGAGGTGGCTGGCGGCTGCGGGGAGCCCGAGGGGAAGGCTAGAAGGTAGATAGAGGCTAGGGGATACCCAAATTTGGAAGGGGTGTGTTTATATAGAGAAAAGGGTTAGGGTTAGGGGGTTTTTGGACCCTCGGATCGCGATCTTGCGGCTTCGGAGAAAGGAGAAGACTAGGTGGGCTGCAGGTGGGCTAAAGGGCTGTGTAGGATGGCTTGGGCTGAGAGGAGAGTGGGGAAAGAGTGCAGCCCGATGACGGTTTTCGGAGACCGAAAACATCCGACGTTAGACCGACTGTAATGCCGCTATAGATATCCGTTGGGGCGTCAAACGGACTTCGAATGCGATGAAACTTGGCAGGCGGCCTACTGACAACATAACAACACCACATGCCAACTTTCAACCCATTCCGAGAACATTTTCTGGCCACTTATAAAATAATATTTCAGACATGCCGCGGGCACGTGCAAGTGTGTCTGGGCTCAGAACGGACAACAGATGGAACGGGGAGACCGGGACAGATGCAAGTTTTGAAAACATGATGATGCAATGCACATGATGACATGACAAGATGCAACACACAAGCAAATGACAAGGCAACAATAGCGAATAACTGGGAGACACCTGGCGCAACGGACTCGGGGCATCACATTAGTACCACAGGGGCGTGAGGTAGTACCGCTGGCACTAGCGGTAGTATCGCGCCCAACGGTGGTGCCGCTCCTGGTGAGCGGTAATACCGCTCCCTCCTTCCCTAACGCTGAAGCATGCGGAAGTAACCGCGGATGTAATTTTTTACTTCCGCCCCTATGCGGCTAAGACCATTCAAATTCCTGCTTGAAACCCATTTGCTTCAGATCATCTTCACCATACAGATGTGACAAAACAGCCCAGGTGCGACCGAAGACTTCATGGAGGTAGTAATGGTTTTTCTTCACTGCATTGTGTGTGGCAGTCATGTTGTGAAGAATAGAACCAAACTGGAGCTTAACCCATTTGTGGTTGCGATCAACCTTCTGGTGAAGACCGAGGAGAAGATCACAATCAGTCATCACCCTTGGAGTTGTGCCTTGAGGATCTTGCTTTGAAGCATTTGCGGCAGAGTCATGAGTGGCAGAGTCATCATTGGTAGAGTAGGATGCAGCTTTTCGGAACAGACCATCCAATGGACGAATGCCTTCATCAATAATTGCAGTAGCCTTGCGCTTTTCATCAGATGAGGAAAATGTCCTCTTGAGGACTTCAATGGGGGGCAAGTAACTGACATGATTCTGAAAATCAGCCTTGTAGTTGAGTGAAGACCTAGTTCTGAGGAATCTCATAATCCAAAGAGCATAATGCTTCAACTCAAATGGAGAGAGGGCAACATTTGCCAGAGTCCTCATGAAGAAATCATGATAGTTGATAGGAATGCCATGTATGATATTGAATAGCAGATTCTTCATGATGCCAACAACTTCTTCATCATTTGAACCATGGCCTTTGAGTGGACTCAATGTCTTTGTCAGAATGCGATAGAAAGTTCTAGGCACAACCAGCTATTCCTTCACGAGGAATTTGGTCTGTGGAGCTTGGCCGGGCTTCAGCGGCTTCATCAACACTTGCATGTAGTGAGTAGTAAGTTCAGGTTCTTGATATATGCAACGAGAGCCTTCAAGGGGAGGACTGACAGGCAGGGCATCAATTAATTCAGAGGCTGGTGCTTTGAAATGTGTGTTCTCTATCATCTAGTCCAATACCCAAGTGTTAACATCTTCAGCTTCTCCCGTGATGTGCAGCGTCGCATAGAACTGAAGAATTAGCTCTTCATTCCAGTCAACAATATCCGTGCAAAAGTTGAGAAGCCCAACGTCATGAAGAACACTGAGGACTGGCACGAAGCAGGACAGTGATTCCATGTACACGTGAGGAATATGCTCATGGTCGAAGACTTTGTCTTTGTTGAAATGCAGCGAAGAATAGAAAATTGCTTGGCTAGCAGTCCAGAAGTGCTTCCTTCTAAGGTGAGCAACTTCATAGGGGTTGTAGTTTGTGAAGAAAACATGCTCGTGGAAGAAGTCATCATCCTTGAATTTTTGTTTCTTTGAGAAAGGATCCTTTGGCTTGGGGTGAGGAGTGTCAGACAATTGCATCACAACCTCAGGAATCGCGATCTCAGGTTCCGCAGGCTGAGGAATTTCAGTTTCTTCTTCAGTGGCAGCCTGGGACTTCAATTCTTCAGCAGCAATGTCATCAGCGCTAGTGGCTGGAATCTCTTCAGGGATGGACAGAGTGGGGTGTGGTTCTTCAGAACCCATTTGAACTTCAGTAGTCACTGGGGACCGAGGAATTTGTTGCAGAGGAGTGAACAATGGAGAATTGGGGTGCTGACTTTCCCAAAAGTCATCATTCAGAATTGGCGTTGTGCACCCAATGTCCACATCCTCATCTTCTCCACTCATTTCTTCAACGCCGGCCTCTTGAGCAGTAAACTGAGGCATGGGCGATGAAACAACTGGGGTTGAAGGGATTGCATCCACTTCAATTTCTTCATCCAACTGCTTTGAGGAAGTAGCAGAAGGAATATCTTCATCGGATCCGCTTGGGATCACGTATTCTTCATCAAAAGGAACGAGTTCCTTTGATGGCATGCTTGAGACTAGAACAACATCAATAGGATTTTCAAATGAGCTGGTCAATTTCTTCATCTTCTTCGGAGCTAAAGAGTCTGATGAAATTGATGATTTCCTTTTCTTCACAGCTGCATGCTCCGCAGCCTTGGTCTTCTTCGCTTCTGATGCAGAAGGAAGAATTGGACTTGGTGCAGGTGCAGGAGGAGCAGAGGAAATTGGTTCCGTTTCTTCAGGCACAATTGATGCAGTTGCCCTGGTATAAGCAATTTCTTCAGGCACAGCAGTTGAAGCTTCAGCTGGCCTGGCAATTTCTTCACGCGCAACACTAGTGGTTAAGCTGGCAGTTTCATCAGCGGCTGGAATGCAGTCATCGGCCCTGGTACTAGCATTTTCTTCAGCAGCCTAAGTATCATCAGTGGTGCTGGCATTTTCTTCAGTAGGCTGAGTTGATGCTTCAGCCTGAGGAATTTCTTGTTGCCTAGGGGTAGCAACATTGGTAGTAAACTTTTCAGTTATCTTTACAAATCTGACTTTGGCTCCAAGCCAGTCAGCATAGTAGCGATCAAATTCATCACTCAGTTTCTTGATATCTGATTGCAGAGCAACAAGTTCTTCAGGTGAAAGCTTCAAGAAGTTTTTCTTCAGAAAACGCTTTTTTGCGCTTTCTTCACCTTCCTCCCCTGTTCATATTTCCATTTTTCTTCGTCAATGAAGTGAGTCAGCACATGACTTTGACCAGGAGTGAGGTTCAGCTCAGGCAGAGGTCTGTTGGGGTCCTTGTGCCACAAGTCAATGAAGTCGAGGATCAACTTTGGGTCCAGCATCAATGGAACATTACTGCCTTTGGCTCTAGCGGCCCTCTGTTGCCTATCTCTGATGATTTCAGCGTGTTCTTCATCATCAGCTTCGTCGTCATTGGACGATACTTGGAAGGCGACCTGCTTCTTTTGAGGACTTGGTCTAGTGCCTCGTCCTGCAGTGGTCTTGGTCTTCAGCAGAGTGGGGCCAGTTGAAGAGTGCAGAGGAGCTAATGAACTTGCAGAGGCTCCTGAGGCAATAGAGATGCCTGTTGTCCTTTGGCACAAGGCGAGATGCGCAGGTGCTGAGGACTTGGAAGGAGGAGCTGAGGATTTTGAAGGAGCTGGTGCGGCTTGAGGAATTGGCTGTGAGGGCTTAGCAGAAGTTGGCCGTGAGGGCATTGCAGAGGAGCTTGGCCGTGAGGGCATTGAAGAAGAAGGAGCACTGGGCTTATGTGTGGCTTCTTAAGCATGGCCTTCTTCGGCTTGCTAGCAGAGGCCTCAACAGTGGCAGCAGCAGCAGGAGAGTCTTCATTGACTTTCCTCACTGCTTCTTTTGCTACTCTGGCCAACTTAGCTTGACGCTTGGCCCATTCATCAGGATAGTCCTCACCGCGCTTGAGGCTAGTGGGATCAGCTTCTTGGCCAGGTGTGAATGGAGGTCTTGGGCAAGGAGGGTGAAGAGAGAATTTCTTCATATATTTTGGAGTGACATAGCGATATTCCCTCCATTCACGTGCCTGTCTCCTCTCTATCTTCTCTATGCGCACCTTGCGCTGATTTTTGGTCTTGTTGGGGATATTACTATCAGTATGACCCGCCCAGGAGGGGCCGGGTCAGCCCTAATGGCGGGTTACATAAGAAGCCCAATATACATTCAAGATGATAGTTTATTAAAACATATAGAAGGCCCAAAGGCCTGGGGCCGGCTTAAGGCCCGATATTGTAAACCGTCGTATGTAAGGAAAGACTTGTAAAGAAAGGCATGTAAAGGAAGTCACCGAGCCGGACACGATCATGAGCCGGCCGGGACTCTATAGGCCACCAGGCGTCAACCCATGTATATAAGGGGACGACCTGGTGGTGGCTTAGGGCAAGAAACAACCAAATCGATAACCAAGCCGGCGAGTTGAAGCCCCTTGGAGATCAAAACTTCAGCAATACCAATCCCAACTAGACGTAGGCTTTTACCTTCATCGTAAGGGGCCGAACTAGTATAAAAACTCTCCCGTGTGTCCTTTGTCCCGATTAACCCCTTTAAGCTTCCTAGTGCGATGGCCCTACGACTAAGTCCTTGCTCTAGGACATCTGCCGTGTCAACTCCACGACATGTCTCCTTGCCATGTTTGGCCTCATCAGTTGTGCAATATTCATCATAGATATCCTCAGGGATTTCAAACGTAGTGTTGACCTCTAGTCTCTTCCCTCCCTTCTGAGGTTTCTTGCCATCTGCCATTTTCTTTAGCTGAGGGTTTTGAACTATTGAGTTCTCTGAAGATGTATGCAACTTTTCTTCGAGGAACACTGCAAATGAGTTAAGTTGATGAGAACCTAGAGATTCAGCAGCGGACATGAGTACCTATGAACAGAGTATAGGTGCGAAGAATTTGGAGAGGTCATATGCGTTCTCAGAAGTTTTTGCAAAAAGAACAAGTTTGAGGAACTTGGCCGGTTGAGTCTTGAGGAATTTCACTAAGCGTTCTTTGACTTAGGTTCCAGAGTTGTACAGATTTGAAAATCCACACAATTGAGGAATCTTGAAGAAAAATGTTGCTTAGAGAAACAGATCAAGAGTAGATGATATGTGAGGTGTTTAGTGTGTGAAGAGTTGAGGAATAAACACCTTTTGAAGATTTGAGGAAAACATCAGAATCAACAAGGGCAGTAAAAGTAACTTTTAATTACTCTTGATGAAGAACACGATGAACTATGAAGTATAGATTTGAAGCTTGTCGGTTCAGATCTTCCAAGCCCTAACTTGGCCGAGGAAGACAGCTACGGCGGCGGCGGAGTGAATAAATCCGCAGCCGGCATGAGTACGGCGGCGACGAGGTCAAGGGAGTGAAGCTCTTCCTCACCGGCGACGATGGAAGTAGCAGCAACGCTAGGGTTTGAGAGTTCGAGCGAGGGAGTGAGGTCGAGCCGAGTAAAAATGAAATGAGGAAGGGAGAGAGGTATTTATAGCCGAAGTGAAAAACTGCTCGCCTGAGGAAATTGGACGAACGTGCCCCTTACCCTTCTCATTCGCGTGTCGTGTGTCACCCACATACTAAGAGGTGACGATCATGTGCGATCATGGGTGAATAGGATAATATATCGTGGAAGCGGAGCAGTTTGAGCGGCAAAAGCCGAAAATTCAGATAAGATAAGTTTAAAGTTTCATTTGCAATTTCTTCAGTTGACAAGGAGACAGTGAAGATTTTGCACAAGTTTCAAATAGAACACACATGAAGAATTTGTGAATAGACTAGGTTGAGTTTAGCATAGAGGGGGAAAGGGTCCGATCACATTCACTTAGCAGAACAAGCAACTTGAAGAATTAGCAATAAGTAAATGTTGTAGAGGACATAAACTCATAGCAGAACAAGCAACTTGAAGAAAAATGACAGAAAGAGTGAAGACAATGCAAAGTTGAGGAACAACTGAGGAATTTCAAAGTGAGGAAAAACTCAGATTGAGGATTTTGAACTGTTGGTGGTGGCATGACCCACCGTATAAGAATGATGATTTCAGACACCGCGTACAATTGTCGTAGGGTTCTGAGAATCAAATTCTTCGTTAATTTCTTCACACTTAGAGGGTTAGTATTCATTGATTTAAGAAAAAGTTACTTTGTGTGTTGCACATATAAGTCATCAATTTTGCATAAGTGTTAAGATGTGTGTCCTTTTCAAAGGACATTTGAAGATTCTAGGATATTTAGCTCACACCTCAACTTGCTAAATCTCTTCTCATCCAAGGGCTTAGTGAAGATATCGGCTAGCTGTTCTTCAGTCTTCACATGCTCAATAGAGATGTCGCCCTTCAACACATGATCACGAAGAAAATTATGACGAATCTGAATGTGATTTGTCTTCGAGTGCTGAACTGGGTTATGAGCAATCTTGATGGCACTCTCATTATAACAGTAGAGAGGTACATTCTTGATGTTGACACCGTAGTCCTTGAGGGTTTGTTTCATCCATAGCAATTGAGCACAGCAAGTACCAGCAGCAATGTATTCAGCTTCAGCAGTAGCCAGTGGTACACAGTCATGTTTCTTCGAAGACCAACAGACCAAGGATCGTCCGAGGAAATGGCATGTGCCAGATGTTGACTTGCGGTCCACACGATCACCAGCATAGTCTGAGTCTGAATATCCAATGATATCAAAAGCCGAGCCCTTGGGATACCATAATCCAAGTGTTGGTGTGTGAGCTAGATATCGAAGAATATGCTTCACAGCCTTATGGTGTGATTCCTTCGGTGTAGCTTGAAATCGGGCACACATGCAAAAACTAAGCATAATATCTGGCCTAAATGCACATAAATACAATAAAGAACCAATCATGGAGTGGTATACCTTTTGATCTAAGTCAATACCGTTTTCATCAGTGCATAGATGGCCATTTGTAGGCATAGGGATTTTCACTCCTTTGCAATCTTGCATGCTGAATTTTCTTAGTACATCCTTGAGGTATTTCTCCTGAGATATGAATATGCCATTTCGTTGTTGATGAATCTGAATACCTAAGAAGAATTTTAATTCTCCCATCATAGACATTTTATATTCTTCACTCATCATATAGGCAAATTCATCACTCTAACGTTGGTCAGTACAGCCGAAAATGATATCATCAACATATATTTGGCACACAAACAATTCACCATCATAAGATTTAGTGAAAAGAGTTGGGTCAAGTGAACCGGGTTTGAAGCCTTTCTTCATGAAGAAGTCATTCAAAGTATCATACCATGCTCGAGGGGCCTGCTTGAGGCCATAGAGGGCCTTATTGAGTCTGAAGACTTTGTCGGGATGCTTTGGATCTTCAAAACCTGGGGGTTGAGCAACATATACTTCTTCCTCAAGCTTACCATTGAGGAATGCACTTTTCACATCCATTTGATATAAGATGATATCATGATGGTTAGCATAAGCAAGTAATATGCGAATACCTTCAAGTCTAGCAACAAGTGTAAAATTTTCATCGAAGTCAATTCCTTCAACCTGTGTGTAGCCTTGCGCTACAACTCGTGCCTTATTCCTCACCACAAGGCCATTTTCATCTTGCTTGTTGCGGTAGATCCACTTTGTGCCAATGATATTGAGCTTGCGAGGATCTGGATGTTTGACCAGTTCCCAGACATTGTTGAGCTCGAATTGATGTAATTCCTCTTGCATAGCTTGAATTCACTCAGGCTCCAGAAATGCTTCATCTACCTTAGTGGGCTCTGTGATAGAGACGAAAGCAAAGTGCCCACAAAAGTTAGATAAATGTGAAGCTCTTGAGCATGTGAGAGGACCTGGAATGTTGATGTCGCTGATGATTTTCTCAATTTGCACTTCATTTGCAACGCGAGGATGAGCTGGTTGTCGTTGAGGAATTTGATCAACATTTTCTTCAGCACCATTTTCTTCAGGTGCATCAGCATGACGTTCTTCATGTTATGGAATGACTTCTTCGGCAGATTCTTCGGTAATAATGACATCCTCAGTAGCCTTGAACTTAATAGATTCCTCATTAGGTATTTCATCTGTCACGGGAGGTAGGTGCTCTCTTTGCGAGCCATTAGTCTCATCGAACCGCACATCTATAGTTTCAACAACCTTGTGGTGATAGGTGTTGAAGACTCTGTAGGTGTGCGAGTCCTTACCATAACCAAGCATAAAACCTTCATGTGCTTTCGGTGCAAATTTAGAATTGTGATGAGGATCTCTAATCCAGCATTTAGCACCGAAGACTTTGAAATAACTCACATTGGGTTTCTTGTCAGTGAGAAGTTCATATGCAGTTTTCTTGAAGAATTTGTGAAGATACACCCTGTTGATGATGTGGCACGCAGTATCAATTGCCTTAGGCCAGAAGCGAGGAGGCGTCTTGTACTCATCAAGCATAGTGCGGGCCATCTCAACAAGAATCCTGTTCTTGCACTCCATGACGCCATTTTGCTGAGGAGTATAAGGAGCAGATAACTCATGAGTAATACCAAGTTCATCAAGATAGTCATCAAGACCAGTATTCTTGAACTCAGTTCCATTATCACTTCTGATGTGCTTGATCTTCACACCAAAGTTGGTTGAAGCCCTCAAGGAAAATCGTTTCAAGACTTCCTGCACTTCAGTTTTTTAAGTGATGATATGCACCCATGTATATCGAGAATAATCATCAACAATGACAAAGCCATATAAAGATGCAACATTAGTAAATGTGGCATACTGAGTAGGGCCAAAGAGATCCATGTGAAGCAATTCAAATGGACGAGTGGTAGTCATGATGGTCTTTGAGGGATGTTTGGCCTTGGTCATCTTTCCGGCTCCACAAGCTCCACACAAATGGTCATTTAGGAATTTGACACCCTTGATGCCAATGACATGCTTCTTCTCCGCGAGCGTGTGTAAGTTCCTCATCCCAGCATGACCAAGTCGTCGATGCCATAGCCAGCCTTCTGAAGCTTTTGCAAGTAGACATGTAGCAGGTTGTGGTCCTGTAGAGAAATCAACAATATACAAATCTCCTCTCCTAAAGCCTTCGAAGACTTTGGAATTGTCAGCTTCCATGATCACAACACAACGATACTTGCCAAAGACAACAACCATATCAAGATCACAAAGCATTGAGACAGACATAAGGTTGAACCCTAAGGACTCGTCAAGCATGACTTTGTCCATGTGTTGATCCTTTGAGATTGCAACCTTACCTAGACCCAATACCTTGCTTTTGCCTTTGTCAGCGTAAGTGATATGTTTCAGATGTGACGGAGATAAAGCACAATCCATCAATAAGCTCTTGTGACCAGTCATGTGATTTGTACATCCACTATCGAGGACCCACTCAGTGGCTTTGGGTTGATCATCTTGCAGATGAATTAGTGCAACTTACGAACTCATATACTTCATCAGTGAAGAATATGATATCAATTTCATCAGATCAATTTCATCAAGCAATAGAAGAGATAAAGCAGTATGAGGACATGAGAAATGAAAATTCATTTCTTCATGATTAGCTTGCGTCCTTTCAAGCATATTCAGATCTCCAGCAAATTCTTTAGACGATTAAGTTCGTCTGCAGACCTGATCCTGCATAAGAGATTAGTTCTTTTTCTTCACCACCCACATCTGAAGGGGTGGCAAAGAGTTCATCATTCTGCAAGCGCCATAAGAGAAAGGTGGCATAGATGCCAATCCACTTCGTTTCACATAAGAGGGATTAGGGTGAGCATAAGAGTAAGCAGAGAAATTCTTCGAGGATTTATGAACATAATGATTTGAAGAATAATGCACATATCCATAATCCTTAGATCTTCCCTGCGAAACAGACGGGTTAGCACGATGATGCTCATATGAGGACTTGGATCCATAAGAAGAATTTGGTTCGTATGAGGAATTTGATCTGGAGTTCCTATTCTTCACAGGTGGTTTCATGATGACATTCACTTGAAGATTTTCAAGCCACCTTTTGGGAACCCAGATTTTCTTCATAGGAGGACCATTCCTGCAGTTAGTGCCAACATATCTTGCAAATACTTCGCCATTCTGATTTTTGAACAGTTTATAATTGGAGTCAAATGACTCATCAGAAGAATATGAAGATTCACATGTAAAGCCAGATAAAGTAGATGGATCCACTGAAGGTCCCTTTGCAGCAACCCATGAGTTTTTGGGATACTACTTAGGTTTTCAGTAGGTCCCATCAGCATTAGGTTTCCTCTCAAAGGCAATACCCTCTTTCCTAGGGTTCCTGTTGAGGATTTGTTTTTTAAGCACATCACAAAGAGCGTGATGCCCTTTGAGGCTTTTGTACATGCCTGTCATATACAATTCCTTCAGCCCTGCATCATTAGTGATACTAGCAATGTCCTCAGATGAGGAATTAGTGATGGCAGAGACAGTTCAAGAATTTTCAGGAATGGAAGTATTTGAGCACTCAGGTGAAGAATTAGCAGATTCACATTCAATGCACTTCAAACATGTCGGAATAAATTCTTCCTGAGTAGCGCTGATTTGTTGAGCAAGTAATGAATCACGCTCCTTCTGAAGATCTTCACAACTCACTCTTAACTGCTCAAGATCTTGCTTTCTTTGAAGAAATTCATAAGAGAGCTTCTGATGATCAGATAGGAGAGTGTTACGATGACCTTGAAGATTGTCAAACTTGGACTGAAGTCTCTGAAGATTTTCAGTCAAAATTTTAGTGTGATCCATTTCCTCGCCCAACATATCATCACATTTATCTAGCATGTTTTGAACCCTTTCCAGAGCCTTTTGCAATTTCACAGCAATCTTAGCAAGTTTAGAATAGCTGGGTTTAGGGTTTTCATCAGATTCATCCTCACTTGATTTAGAGGAGGGATATTTGAATACCTTTGCACCTTTTGCCATGAAGCAATAGGTGGGAGCGTAGTCATCATCGTCGTCATTAGTGGTGTTGGAGAGGTCCTTTTCCTCAGAGTTGAAGATGGACTTGCTGGCGAATGCGGTAGTGAGGGCTAGGCTTGTCACACCAGAGTCTGACTCCTCAGATTCCTCATCTTCCTCATTTTCCTCAGATTCAGCTTCAAAGTCCATTTCCTTGCCAATGAATGCCCGATCCTTCTTGGAGCTGCTCTTCTTGTGAGATGAATACCTTGAAGGTTTTGATGAAGAGGACTTTGAAGATTTCTTCCTCTTCTTTGAATCCTCAGAACTGTAATCCTTGTACTTCTTCTTCTTTGATTCCTTTTCCCACTGAGGACAATCTTGAATGTAGTGACCGGGTTTCTTGCATTTGTGACAAAGTTTCTTCTTGTAGTCATGGAATGAGGAATATGATCTAAACTCACCACTTCTTGAGGACTTTCCAAAGTGACCACGTCTTGAGAACTTCTGGAATTTCCTCACGAGCATTGCTAGCTCCTGGCTCAGTTCTTCAGGGTCACCAAGGCTACTACCAGAATCATCACCTTCTAATTCAGACACTGCCTTGGCCTTCAGAGCTCGTGATCTGCCATAGCTTGGTCCATAGAGATCTCTCTTCTTAGCAAGCTAGAACTCATGAGTGTTTAGCCTCTCGAGGATATCAGTGGGATCAAGTGACTTATAGTCTCCACGTTCTTGTATCATCAATGCCAAAGTATCAAATGAGGAATCAAGCGATCTCAGCAATTTCTGCACCACCTCATGGTCGGTGAAGTCAGTGGCACCAAGTTCTTGAAGCTCATTTGAGTTGTCCGTGAGGCAATCGAAGGTTTTCTGAACATTTGCATTGTCGAGTATTTTGAAGCGGTTTAAGAGATTGTGAAGAACGTCAACTCGAGAGTCACGCTGTGTTGAGACGCCTTCATTGACCTTGGACAGCATGTCCCAGATAAGCTGTGTTGTTTCCAAAGCACTCACTTTGCCATACTTCCCTTTGCTCAAATGGGCACATATGATGTTCTTCGCTTGAGAGTCGAGTTGCTTGAATCTCTTCACATCAGCAGCGTTGATGGTGGGAGTGACAGAGGGAACACCATTCTCCACAACGTACCAGAGATCGTTATCAATTGCCTCAAGATGCATGCGCATCTTGTTCTTCTAGTAGGGTTAGTCCGTCCCATCGAAGGTAGGACACCCAGCAGAAACCTTGATCATACCTGCAGTCGACATAACTAAAACCCCAGGCGGTTAAACCAAAATCACACAGAACAAGGCAGTACCTGGCTCTGATACTAATTGAAAGTGTGTTAAGTCGACTAGAGGGGGTGAATAGGCAATTTTTATGAATTCTTCACTAAGGAATTTTAGGGTGAGGAAATTCCTAAGAGAAGAACTACTTGCAGCAGAATAAGTACTCAAAAGTAAACATAACAGAACATGAGTATGGTCTTCGTGATGAAATGTAAACAAGCATAGAGTACAAAAAGCGTAACCACATGATAAACAGAATGAAGACAAACAGACTGAAGAAATTGAGCTGAGGAAATAGAGAAAGTCTTTAGTCAAAGTCTTCAAACAGATATGAACAAGCACACAACACAGAAATGAGGAAATGGAAGGGTTGAGGAAATGGAATGAGTTAGCTCGGTGAAGACAATGATTTGGTAGACCAGTTCCAACTGCTGTGACAGTTGTATGTCTGGTTAGGGCGGCTAGGTATTTAAACCTAAGGACACACAGTCCCGGACACCCATCCCTGAACACGTAGATCAGGACACTTAGTCCTCACCATATTCCCCTTGAGCTAAGGTCATACGGACCTCGCCCAATCACTCGTCGTAAGTCTTCAGGTGACTTCAAAACCTTCACAGACTCGGTCAATCGGCAATCCACAATTTCCTCTTGGATGCTCTAGACCATGACGCCTAACCGTTTGGAAGATGCACAGTCTTCAAAGGTAACAAGCATCGAATCCACGCGGGATCAATCTCTTCAGTGATGCTCAATCACTTTGGGTTTGAAGGTGTTTGGGTTTGGGTTTTCGTCACTTGATGATTTTCGCTCAAAGTCCTCGGAGGATGGGATGCTCTCAAATGACAAGTGTCAGTTTCTCTCGGAGCAGCCAACCAGCTAGTGGTTGTAGGGGGCGGCTATTTATAGCCTAGGGAGCAGCCCGGCATGATAAGACATAAATGCCCTTCAATGATATGACCGTTAGGTGGAAGGATATTTTGGGACAGCTGGCGCGTAGCACAGCAACGGTCGCAAATTTGTCTAACAAATTCCTTAGGGCTATCATGTTCCTCACTTGTAGGCAATTCGCACTGGCGAATTCCTAACTCCTCAGTCAGAACAAATTCCTCAGAGACCAAAAGAGCTTCGTCTCTGTCATTGAAGAAATTTGACTAAACTGTATGAGATTTCCAATGGCTTCACTCGAAGGGATTGGTAGGTGTAGGATTTTGAGTTGAGCATCACTTGGAAATTTTTCCTTAGTATTTCCTGGACCCCCTTTAACAGTACGGTGTTTCCTATGACTCAAGAAAGAGAAAAAAGAAACCACGAAAACAAAAGTATTCACGCTTCATGTTCCTCGAATGAATACCAAGTCTTCAGGATCACACCAATTTGTTCACTTTCAGAGTCTTCAGAAAGTCTTCAGTAATCCAAAGTCTTCAGTCGAAGAACTTCATTTTTAGGGGTCGACTTTCTCTGTAAATATCAAACTCCTCATAGACTTATAGACCTGTGTATACTCACAAACGCATCAGTCCCTTAACCTATAAGTCTTCAATACATTAAAATCACTAAGGGGCACTATATGCACTTACACTTATGATTGTTTTGAGATATAAATATGGTGATATTAGAGTCATGCTAGTGAGTAGTTGTGAATTTGAGAAATACTTGTGTTGAGGTTTGTGAGTCCCGTAGAATGCACGTATGCTGAACCGTTATGTAACGAAGTTGGAGCATGAGATATTTTTTGATTGTCTTCCTTATGAGTGGCGGCTGGGGATGAGCAATGGTCTTTTCCTACCAATCCATCCCCCTAGGAGCCTGCGCGTAGTACTTTGTTTCAATGACTAATATATTTTTGCAATAAGTGTGTGAGTTCTTCATGAATAATGTTGAGTCCATGGATTATACGCACTCTCACCCTTCCACCAGTGCTAGCCTCTCTAGTACCGCGCAACTTTCGCCGGTACCATGAACCCACCATATACCTTCCTCAAAACAGCCACCATACCTACCTGTTATGGCATTTCCATAGCCATTCCGAGATATATTGCCATGCAACTTTCCACCATTCCATTTATTATGACACACATCATCATTGTCATATTGCTTTGAATGATCATGTAGTTGACAACGTATTTGTGGCAAAGCCACCTTCATATTTTTTCATACATGTCGCTCTTGATTCATTGCACATCTCGGTACATCGCTGGAGGCATTCATATAGAGTCATATTTTGTTCTACTATTGAGTTGTAATTCTTGAGTTGTAAGTAAATAAAACTGTGATGATCTTCATTATTTGAGCATTGTCCCATGTGAGGAAATTAAAAAAGAGAAAGGCCAAATAAAAAAAGGAGAAGGTCCAAAAGAAGAGAAAAGAAAAAATGAGAGAAAAAGAGAGAGGGGGCAATGTTACTATCCTTTTTCCACACTTGTGCTTCAAAGTAGCACCATGATCTTCATGATAGAGAGTCTCCTATTTTGTCACTTTCATATATGAGTGGGAATTTTTCATTATAGAACTTGGCTTGTATATTCCAACTATGGGCTTCCTCAAATTACCCTGGGTCTTCATGAGCAAGCAAGTTGGATGCACACCCACTTAGTTTTCTTTTTGAGTTTCCATAAACTTATAGCTCTGGTGCATCCATTGCATGGCAATCCCTACTCAGTCACATTGATATCTATTGATGGGCATCTACATAGCTCGTTGATATGCCAATTGATGTGAGACTATCTCTCTCCTTTTGTCTTCGCCACAACCACCTTCTATTTCACCTATAGTATGCTTGAAGTATTATCGTTTTTATGTCAATATTAAACTTCTGTTTTGAATCATACGGATTTGAACATTTCTAAGGGCATATTTCTGCCTAAGTGGTTTTGTTGATTGATGACACTACATTTGCAGACTAATCGTGTGCATTGAGCATTTCAGATATCTCAGGTATATGCGCAAGACGATTCGGTGCCCCTCGGAGCCTATCAAAGATGTTGGTTCTCTATGTTTCTTTTCGATGGATTTGAGCCGTAGGAAACTCGTACTGTTAAGAGGGGATCCGCTTCGGAAAGGTTAGGGTGGAATCAACACGTACACATCTATTCCTTCGCACCACCTTTCCTTTGCTTCGATGGAGCACCTTCCGTTTATCCATATCTCTGCGTTATGAAGGCTGCCAAATGCTAAAGCCTCTGTAGCATGCGGTAGTACTGCTCAAGGGAGCAGTAGTACCGCAGGGGCGTGAGGTAGTACCACTGGCGCTAGCGGTAGTACCGCGCCCAGCGGTAGTACCACTCCTGGTGAGCGGTAGTACCGCTCCCTCCTTCCCTGACGCTGAAGCATGCGGAAGTAGCCGCAGATGTAATTTTTTACTTCCGCCCCTACGCGGTATTACCACTCCCTGTGAGAGGTAGTACTTTGAGTAGTACTACCGCAGGGACGTGAGGTAGTACCGCTGCCGCTAGCGGTAGTACCGCGCCCAGCGGTAGTACCACTCCTGGTGAGCGGTAGTACCGCTCCCTCCTTCCCTGGCGCTGAAGCATGCGGAAGTAGCCGCAGATGTAATTTTCTTACTTCCGCCCCTACGCGGTATTACCACTCCCTGTGAGAGGTAGTACCGTGCCAGATTTTTGCACAGCTCCAACCTTAGCGGAAGTACTTACGGAAGCAATTTATTTCATCCGTGCTTTTCTAGTGCCAGTTGAGCCCTGCCTTATGTAGTACCGTAGGGGCGCGCGGTAGTACCTCTCCGGCGGTTCTACCGCTCGTTGCCCTATGCAACAGGTCCTCACCAGGTCACTACTGTGCTAGCGGTAGTACCGCAACCCCTTGCAGTAGTACCGCAGCTCTGTGCGGTAGTACCTTGCCACGCGAGCTGAGAGAGGGGATAACGGTTGGATCTTTTCCCCCACTATATAAAGGGGGTCTTCTTCCCCAAGAAGACCACCTCTTCCCTCCCCAAGCTCCATTGTTGCTCAAAGTTCCATTTTCGCCCGATCTCTCTCCCTAGCCAATCAAACTTGTTGATTTTCTAGGGATTGGTTGAGAAGGCCCCGATCTACACTTCCACCAAGAGAAATTTGATTCCCCTCACTAATCCCTTGCGGATCTTGTTACTCTTGGGTGTTTGAGCACCCTAGACGTTTGAGGTAACCTCGGACCCATATTCCATAGTGGTGAAGCTTCATGGTGTCGTTTGGAGCCTCCAATTAAGTTGTGGAGATAGCCCCAACCTTGTTTGTAAAGGTTTGGTCGCTGCCTTCAAGGGCACCAATAGTGGAATCACGACATCTTTCATTGTGTGAGGGCGTGAGGAGAATACGGTGGCCCTAGTGGCTTCTTGGGGAGCATTGTGCCTCCACACCGCTCCAACGGTGACGTACTTCCTCTCAAAGGGAAGGAACTTCGGTAACACATCCTCGTATCCACCGGGTCCACTCTTGGTTATCTCTTACCTTTACTTGTGCAAGCTTTTATTGTGTTATATCCCGTGCTGGCTTGTGTGCTTGTTGTTGTTGCATCATATAGGTTGCTCACCTAGTTGCAGATCTAGACAACCTATTTTGATGCTGAGTTTAATTTGGTAAATAAAAGCTAAAAAATGTTAGTTGCCTATTAACCCCCCCTCTAGTCAACCATATCGATCCTTTCAATTGGTATTAGAGCCTCATCTCTTTATTAAGGACTTTGTCGTCCGAAGAGTATGGTTGACACCACAGGCGAGGTGGATGAGCACTCCGGTGCGAGTGCCCTTTGTCTGCGGCCGATGGGGGATCCTTGGTCTCTTGTGCGGAGTTCAATGCGGCTTTGGACACATCGAAAACCTCCATGACGACCGAGGTTAAATGCATGTTTAAGGAATTTCTTGAAGGCCTTAAACTATCAACCGCACCGTTGGAAGTGGTTGACCCCGCTAACAAGGTGACAGATGCTAACTCCAATAAGGGGGAAGCTACTAGTGATCAAGTTCCTTTGCCTAGTGGTAGAAGTGGGAGTGGCATCTTTGCCCATGTTGAAACTGCACTTACCTATGGAGGACCGGTTACCTCCACCCATATGAATCATGTTGGTCCTCCTCCTAAGCTTGTGAATAATGAGGATTTTGCCTCTTGGGTGTATCGCTTTGAACATCATTTAAATCATAGTTCTACTAATCTTTGGAGAATTATTGAGCAAGGTTTCTACCCACATGATCCAAGCAACTTCACTCCTAGAGAAGCCACGGACCATCAATTCAATGAGTATGCTCTCTTCATTCTCCAAGAAGCCATTCCTCCCGAAGATATTACGCACCTCCAACCTTTCACCGTGGCCAAGGAAGCATGGGCACATGCTGTTTCCATATACAAGGGAGGCGCAAGCATTCAATTCTGAAACTTTGAAGTGGTGCAAGATAAAGCCAATGAGTTTGCAATGATTGAAGATGAAGAACCTCGAGAGCTTTACCGAGGATTAACTACTCTCGCGGTCTCACTCTGAGATCATGGGAGCAAGGATACGGATGACAATTGGATCAAGCGCAAGTTTCTCAAGGCCATGATGCCTTATCATAAGGCCATGTCCTCCGTCATTCGTCAAAGGCCGGACTTTCACGCCTTGTCCTCAAGTGAGGTGTTGGATGACTTTGTTGCAATGAGGATCTTGTACAAGACCGCCGACAACGCGGTGTTGCATTCTCAACGATCAAAGATGCCCAACCTTTCCTTGAAGTCCAAGGCTAGTGTGGAAGAAGAGGATGAAGAGGAGAGTTGCCCCGAAGAAACCAAATATGCCTTTCATGAGCACATGGCTCTTGCTTCACAGCAATTGTGGGGCAACAAGAAGAACACAAGGGCCAGCTTCAACAAGAACAACTCAAGTGGCACCAAGGGCAAGCAATGTGTGAGGACGCGCTATAATTGTGGCAATGTGAGTCACTTTGTTGTGGATTTCCCATACGAGAAGAGGGAGGACAATGGTGGCAAGCTTATTCGAAAAGACAAGGCCAAGTCGTTCCCCAACAAGAACAACTTCACCAAGAAGACTCCTCCCAAGGGGTTGGTGGCACAAGAAGAGTACAATGACGATGATGATGATGATGATGCTGATGAAGATGGTGAGACGGTTGACATGGCTTCTGTTGCCATTGCAACAACTCCACGGGTGTCCCTCTTCGATTCACCCAACAAGAACATCACCACCAAGTGCCTCATGGCTAAATCCACCAACATGGTAACCCCCTACATGAAAACTACCATCACTACAAATCCCTCCTTGATGGATTGCATTGATGAAAGTGAGGGGACAAACGAGGAGGAAAATGAGTTTGAGTCTTTTATGAGTAAGCTCATGGGTAAATCCAAGAATCACTTCATTGCTCTCTTGGAACAACTTGGTAAAGCCAATGACATGATCGAGGCTCACGGATACACCATCTCTAAGATGGAAGGGCATAGTCGTGACTATGCTGATAAGATATCGTATCTCTCTAATGCGCTTGAGGAAGAGTGTGGTCATCGTTCGGCTCTTGAGGAGTAACACAACGATGATCATGCTAAATTAAAGAAAGATCATGATCATGCTCTTATTGTCTCTCATGTGCTCAATTTCGAGAAGGCCAAACTTGGGGTCGACCATGCTAGACTCAAGGAGGAGTTTTATATACTTGAGAAGTCTCACAAGGCCTTGAAGAGTGCTCATGCTAGCCTCAAAGAGCCTCATGATCAACTCCAAGTGAAGCTAACCAAGGAGAAAGCCACATTTCCTCATATGGTTTTAATTGATAATGCAAATGGTACTAACCCGTGTTGTGAGAGTGTGCATCTTGTGGAGGAGAATGCCAAGTTGAAGGAGCAACTTGAGAAAGGCCTTGTGTCTTGCATATCAGGTGAGAATAACCTCAACGACCTTTTGAGAAATCAAAAGGAAGTTGTGGGAAAGGAGGGGATTGGGTTTGCACCCAAGTCCAAGAAGAAGAAGAAGAAGAAGAAGAATGACAAGACCAAACAACCTCCTCCTCCTCTCAAGCAAATGTTTGTGAAGGAGGGAGAGGGTACTTCTAAGGAGAAGAAGAACAATGCGAAGGGTGGTGGTGTCAAGAAGGGCAATGGCACTCCTTCCAACAAAGCTGGCGACTTTAATCCTTCTTATGTGTTATGTCGTGCTAGTGATGGGAATGTTTATGCCAACTTTATTTGTTCTTCTTATGAGTACATTGAATGGTATATTTGGGTTCCCAAGACCTTTGTTGCTACATCAAAGGACCCATTACAAAATGGGTACCTAAAACCAAGCATTGATCTCTTGTAGGTGTTTGCTTCCGGTGGGGGTCATGGTTCCTCAATAGTGGAGCCACAAATCATATGACCGGAAGCAAGGACTTGGTGGTGGACGTGCACAAGGTTTCATCTATGCCCACCAATGTTGAATGGGGTGATGCCTCATCTTTAAGGTATTGGGTCTTGGCAAGGTTGTCATTTGTCATGATCTCACGATCTAGAAAGTCATGCTTGTTGAGTCCCTTGCATACAACTTACTTCCGTTCGTCAACTTGCACTCTGGCTTTGCCACTTTCTTTGATATTGATATTGTGGCCCTCTTGTGGAGCAAGACTCTTAAAGTAGCATTTGTTGGGCATGTCAAGAATGGTCTTTATGTGATTAATTTTTTGGAACGACCCACTAAGACCGCGACATGCCTAATGGCTAAAGTTGACATGGGATGGCTTTGGCATCGCCGTTTAGCCCACGTCAATATGAGATCTTTGCAAAGTATTCTCGAGGGGGACCATGTCCGTGGACTAACAAATGTTAGTTTTTCCAAAGATCATGCTTGCAGTGCTTGTATTGAAGGAAAGCTACATGAGAAGGCTCACCCTCCCACGACTATCATCTACTCAAAGAGGCCCTTGGAGCTCCTTCACATGGATCTCTTTCGGCCTCCATCCTTTGATAGTCTTGGGGTAGAAAGTATTGCTTGGTGATTGTGGATGATTATTCAAGATACACTTGGGTATATTTCTTCAAGAGGAAGAGTGAGACCCAACAAACAGTCATCGACTTTGCAAATGAAGCACAACGTCAACACAATGCAAAGATTTTGATGATAAGAAGTGACAACAGCACCGAGTTCAAGAACTGCACCTTGGATGAGTTTCTTAGCGATGAGGGGATCAAGCATCAATATTCCGCACCTTAGACCCCTCAACAAAATGGTGTAGCAGAGAGGAAGAACCGGACATTGATGGACGTGGCAATGACCATGATGGCGGAGTTCAAGTCTCCGTACAACTTTTGGGCTGAAGCCATCAACACTGCTTGTCATGCATCCAATCGGCTCTATCTCCGCAAAGGCTTGAACAAGACTCCATATGAGATACTTACCGGCAACAAGCCCAACCTCAAGTACTTCTGGGTGTTTGATTGTAAGTGTTTCATTCTCAAGAAAGATGTTCGTTTGTCTAAATTTGAGGCTAGAGCTCATGAGGGCATATTTGTTGGTTATGCTACAAACTCTCATGCTTACCGTGTCCTCAACAAGTCCACAGGACTCATTGAGGAGACGTGTAACATGGAGTTTGATGAGAATAATGGCTCCCAAGTGGAGCAAAGTGGTACATGTGATGTAGGTGATGAAATTCCTCCCCAAGCCATAAGAAGAATGGGTGTTGGCTATATCCTAACCATTGAGGAACCCCTTGTGGACGAAGGAGAACGACAATGTTCCACTCAAGTGGAACCATCACTAACCCAATACTCACACACTTCCAAAGAACAAAGTGAAGGCCCTCATACAAATGAACCAGATCAAGGGAAAGATCAACCTCAAGATGGTGGTGATCCCCCAAGTGATGCCCAAGTTCAAGTTCTGGCTCCCAAGCAAGTTCAAGATCAAGAGCAAGCTCAAGATGACGCTCATGATGATCAAGTTACCGCTCCTCAACTCTCTCTTGAGGAGGAATTGGAGCGTCGTGCCGCTAAGATTGCGTCCAAGCTCACTACCAAAGATCATCTCATGAAGAATGTGCTTGGAAGCTTAAGAAAGGGGGTAAGTACTCATAGACAATAGCAAACTATTGTGAACATCATGCGTTTGTTTCTTGTGTTGAGACCCAAAAGGTCTATGAGGCACTCGAGGATCCGGATTGGCTTAATGCCATGCATGAAGAACTCAACAACTTTGAGCACAACAAGGTGTGGAGATTGGTGAAGGCCAAAGGAGAACCATAATGTTATTGGAACCAAATGGATATTCAAGAACAAGCAAGATGCTCACGAGATTATCATTCGCAACAAGGCTCGTTTGGTGGCACAAGGCTACTCCCAAGTCGAGGGTATCAACTACGGTGAAACCTTTGCTCCTGTTGCTCACCTTGAATCTATTTGTTTGTTGATTGCTTATGCTTCTCATCATAACTTCAAGTTGCAACAAATGGATGTGAAGAGTGCTTTTCTTAATGGTCCTATTAATGAGTTGGTGTATGTCAAACAACCCCCGGGGTTTGAGGATCCCGAGTTCCCCACTCATGTGTACCAACTCAATAAGGCACTCTATGGCCTTAAACAAGCCCCACGTGCGTGGTATGAGCACCTTACCGAGTTGTTGCAAGATCGTGGGTTTGAAATTGGGAAAATCTTCCCCACGCTTTTTACTAAGAAGGTAAAAGGGGAGTTGTTTGTATGCCAACTATATGTTGATGATATTATCTTTGGTTCTCCTAACAAAGCTTTCAATGAGTAGTTTGCCGCACTCATGACCTCGAAGTTCAAGATGTCCATGATGGGAGAGTTGAAGTTCTTCCTCGGGTTCGAAATCAAACAAAGAAGAGAAGGAACCTTCA
Source organism: Triticum urartu (assembly GCF_003073215.2). Classification (NCBI taxonomy): domain Eukaryota; kingdom Viridiplantae; phylum Streptophyta; class Magnoliopsida; order Poales; family Poaceae; genus Triticum; species Triticum urartu. The sequence goes on from NC_053028.1 coordinate 449,903,694, forward strand.
TCAACCAAGCCAAATACACTCAAGACATGCTTAAGAGATTCAAGATAAGTGATGTCAAGTCGGCTTCTACACCAATGCCTATCAAATGCCAACTTGACATTGATCCCAATGGTAAAGCGGTGGATCAAAAGGTATATCGTTCTATGATTGGCTCCTTGCTTTACCTTTGTGCATCTAGACTGGATATCATGTTGAGTGTGGGAATTTGTGCACAGTTTCAATCTTCACCTAAGGAAAGCCACTATGTGGAGGTCAAGCGAATCTTTCTTTATTTGGATCATATCCCAAAATTTGGCTTATGGTACCCTAGAGGAGCAAACTTCAATCTCGTGGGTTTTTCAGATTCGGATTGGGCAGGAGACAAAGTGGATAGGAAGTCAACTTCCGGAGGGTGCCAATTTCTTGGTTGCTCTTTGGTGAGTTGGTCTTCTAAGAAGCAAAGTTGTGTGTCTATCTCCTCCACCAAAGCCGAGTATGTGGCCACCGGTAGTTGTTGTGCTCAACTTCTATGGATGAGGCAAACTTTAAAGGATTACGGTGTCATTTGTGACAAAGTGCCTCTTTGGTGTGAAAATGAAAGTGTCATCAAGATTTCTCTCAACCCGGTGCAACACTTCAAGATGAAGCATATTGAGATTCGGTATCACTTCATCCAGGATCACATTAGGCGAGGGGAGATTGAGCTTAACTATGTCAACACTTAAGATAGCCTTGCAAATATTTTCACGAATCCTTTGGATGAAGCAAGATTTCATGAGTTAAGGCATGAGCTAAATATCATCGGTTTGAGCAATGTGGCTTGAACGTTTGCACACCCCACCACACTCATCTTGTTATCTTGTTTAGGTGTAGGCATAGACATAGGGGGAGTGTTGTTCTCTTGATGAACTCTCCCTCCCCCCATTATGCATAAATTGACCAACTCTTTCACATTCACCATTGTTGATGATACTTGTGCTTCAAAGACGAGTTTTGGTCGTGGGACCAAGGATAATTCTTCATGGTGCCATACCAATTGACTCAAACGTAGGTGGCTTCAGCCACCGCCCTCTCTTTTTGAGAGGTGTTGGCTCGATGTTTGGTCCTCTCTCTCTTCGTTTTTAAGTTGCTTCTTTTGTGTGTACGGTTGCTTGAAGTTTGTATTGCAAAGGCCTTTTTATTTCTTTTTGATGAAACTTGCACTTTCTTGGGTTTGCGGTACTACCGTGGCACGCCACAGTACTACCGCTAGAAGTGGGTGGCTCCTATGCTTGCACAGCTGCGACCATGGCATGGTACTACCACTTCCATCGCGGCAGTAATTTTTTTACTGCCGTTGGAAGAGCAGTACTACCGTCCAGGGTGCGATACTACCGCCCGGGCGGTACTACCGCGTTGTCGAGACCGCGTGGGGGTTAAGCGGGGGCAGGGGAGTTCCAACTCCCCCATACCCATTCATCTCGTCCCCCAACATTGTCTCTCTCTCTCTCCTGCCCAAGAATGGCATCGGAGGACCTCGTCGGATCTCCGTCTCCGGCCACTCTCCTCTCATTCCAACCGGTGGGATCATTCCCCACCTCGCCCTCTTACCATGGACCTCGGTATCTCCCCTAGTACTTCTCACTTTGTCTCTTTATTTTGCTTCTAGGTTTTGGGGGATGTATGAGTAGGTCTTGTGATTTTTGGCTAAATCTTTGCAACAGGAGATTGTTAGAGAGTGCTAGTGTAGTAGATATGTTATTTGGTGTGATGCAACAACATAGTTTTGATCAACGGTAGTACTGATTTACCTTCACGGACGTTCTCAAATCCGTCTCATGTGGTAGAACCGCTCCTCCTGGAGCGGTACTACCGCCCGTTCGTGCGAGATCCGCCCCGTGCGGTACTACCGCTCCGCTGGAGCGGTACTACCACCCGGCGTGCAGAAGTAAAAATTTACTTCCGCTCTAAGCACGGTACTACCGTGCCGACCCGAAGTAGTACGACTGCGGCTAGAGCAGATGTAAAAATTTACTTCCGCGTCCTGTTACAGTACTACCGTTCACTTAAAAATTGCTTTGTTTTGTCACACCCAATCTCATTTCTATTTTGTTTTGTTCTTGGCCTTGTACCTTGCAATAATCCTTATCGCTCTTCTCGTCTGTTTGCGTTGTGTGTCGTAGGTGGTGGCTCCGGTTCTGGTGCTAGGCAGTTGAATCCCAGCCATGATACGAGCTCAAAGTGCCTTCGCAACCAAGAAGCTCCTGAGGGGTCCAATGCCCCGCAACACCATGTCAAGACCACAGCCACCAAGATCAAGGAGCCAGTTGTCAGCTTGGAAGAAATGCCTCAAGTAGAGTTTCTGATTCGAACACTACAAAAAAAGACACAACCATGACATTTTGGGCCGAACAAAAAAAATATGTCATACTTATGACACTTCTATGACAATAATTGTGACAAAACCCGGTATCATCCTAGATGTGGTGGGGTCCTACTTCTATGAGAAAAAATCATGACAGAAAATGGGATTTTCATCCTGGGAGGGCCGGAGACGCAGCTGCATGACATGCTTTGGGCCATCCATGACAGAAAAAACCATGGTAGAAGCGAGGGCGAGGAAAATATTGGGGAGTTCCCAGTTATTGTGGGTGGTCGGGGGCCGAGCGATGGGCATTTCTCTTGTACATACACATGTGTGTGCAAGGCGTTGTGCTCTAACTGAATCCAAGCAAGGCGTTGGGCTCTAACTGAACCCGAGCGATTGCACTGCAGGCTACGCGTTACTGAACCCGAGCGATCAATCGATCCCTTGCTGTTAACTGAACCCGAGTGATTCCTTCGCTACTGCTGCTAACTGAAGACAATCGATGCTGCCTCTGGATGAACAGTGAGCGTTGTTGGGGGCGGTTTGGATGAACAGTTCCCGGTGGGGGGTTGGATGAACAAGACCCCGTGGTAGTAGAGGTCGTTGCCACTGGATGAACAATACCCCGATCGATCAAGCCGGTAGATGAACAGGACCCCGTGGAGGGCTGGATGAACAGGACCCCATGGAGGGCTGGATGAACAGTAGCCGGTGGAGGGCTGGTTGAACAGTAGCCGGTGGAGGGCTGGATGAACGGTAGCCCGTGGAGGGGTGGTTGAACAGGACCCCGTGGAGAGGGCTGGTTGAATAGTAGCCGGTGGAGGAGCGCGCGGTGGAGGCTGGATGAACAGGAGCCCGTGGATGAACAGTCGCAGGTGGAGGCTGGAGGAGGTCGACGGTGGATGAACAGTAGCCCGTGGAGGCAGTCGATGGTGGATATGAACAGTATCCCGTGGAGTCCCATTTTGTAGTACGCCACACCCCTCCCAATGAACAGGACTCCCGTTTCGACCGTAGCGCTCCACCACAAGTATGTTTCCTCCGTTTTGCGGTACGCCACACCCCTCCTGATCAACAGGACCCCGTTTCCACCATAGGAGGTATGTTTCCTCCATTTTGCGGTACGCCATGCCCCTCACGATGAACAGGGTCCCGTTTCGACCGTAGCCAGTCAAACACAAGGTTGTTTCCTCCGTTCTGTGATACACTAGGCCTCGTTTCCATCGGTTGTTCCGTCCAAGCTGGTTGGCTCCCGATGAAAACGGTGACGCATTTTGTTCCGACCCAGCCGGTTGCCTACCCATGAACACGACGACGGCGCAGCTTCTTCGTTCTGACGCAGCCATGTACATGAGCCCAGGCCATACGTATGCGCGAGTAGGCGTTCGAGACCCCGCCCGTATGTACGTGTGTGGCTGTATTTTATTTCTTGCACCATGGCCACTGTACGTACGTGTACATGCTACATGCGCGCCTGTACTACAACATGTGCGCGCCTCTAGGTCGACCAGTATGTACGTACACGTTCGCGACCAGAATGACAACGCTACGTACGCTTCGACTAGGTGGGTCCCGACTGTCAGGCACTTCCTTGCATGTGAAGATGTAGCTGGTGGGTCCCAGCAGTCAGGGGGAACGTTTTTTCGCGAAATACGGTGGCCCATCCGATGGGTCCCTGCTGCCACGTGGAGTAATCATTATTTTCCGCGTAATAATGGGGCACTTCCTTGCTACTGCCGTGGACCCAGCTGTCAGCCTCTCCATGTACAGTACCCTTCCGATGGAAGTCGTTCCTTGACCACGTTGACCACACTGCACCGTGAGCATCAGGGCAGTGGACGATGGTGATGCCTAGGAAGGGGACGACGCGGAGCCGGGGAAGACGCGGCAGTGGATGCCCACGGGGAGGGGAGTACATGGGTTGACTGCTTCGGCTACGATGTGAGGCTGCCTTCGCTGGAGAATAACAGGAGGTGTGGGTGAGTATAGAGGGATGGCATGGCCAGTGGTGGCAGCACAGCCAGACACGGGAGGCAGGAGCAGGCGGCACGACCGACGCTTGTTTGGGCGGCTGGAGCAAGAAGACCAGAGGTTGAAGAAGCACTACGGCCGTTGGATGGACATCGTACGGTCACTGGATCTAGACTCGTTCATATTGACTAAGTTGACAAAGCCCTCCGTCCCCGTCAACTTAGTAGGCCCACAGGTCAGCCTCCCACTATGCTGGGTCCCAGCTAGCAGGGGATATTCATTTTTTTGTGCATAATAAGGAGGAACTTCCTTGCGTGCGAAGATATAGCTGGTGGGTCCGAGCTATCAGTGATAGTATTCATTCTTTTTGGCGTAATAAGGACGCACTTCCTTGTGTACGAAGATGTAGCTGGTAGGCCCCAGCAGCCAGGGGAGAAAACATTATTTCAGGGTAAAAAGGATGCAATTGCATGCATGCGTCCATACGCGTGGTGCGTCCCCACTGTCAGCCTCTCACGTACAGTCATCTTACAATGAATCTTGATTGTTGACCACGTTGACCACACCATGCTGAGCACACCTAGGCCGGTGGACGACGGCGAGGCCCCAGACTAGAACGACCCGGAGATGGGGAAGACGCGGTAGTGGAGTAGCAGATGGAGAGGAGTGGGAAACTTGACTGGTTCGGGTGCACGGCAGCACTGCTGCCCACGGGAGATAGGAGCAAGAACAGAGGTTGAAGAAGGAGCACGGCTGTTGGATTAACATCCAATGGTCCAGCTGCTAGAATGATTTGTTGATTAAGTTGACAAAGCCCTGCGTACACGTCCACTTAGTAGGCCCACAAGTCAGCCACCAAATCTGACGGGTCCCAGCTGTCAATGGGAGGAATAGTTTTTTCCCATAACAAGGAGGCACTTCCTTCCGTGTGAAGATATAGCCGGTGGGTCCCAGCTATCAGGGGGAGGAAACATTTTTTTTAGCTTAATGAGGAACTTTGCTTGCGTGCGACCGTGGACCTCGCGGGTCCCAGCCATCAGGCTCTCCACGTGCAGCTGACCATGGACCGAGCGCAGCGAGGCGGTGGATGACGGCGAGGCCCAGACGGAAACTACCCGGAGATGGGAAGACGCTGCAGTGGAGTCACAGATTGAGAGGAGTACAAGGGTTATAACTGGTTCTGGGGCGGCGTGGGGCTGCAGTCGGTGGAAAATAACAGGAGGTGTGGAGGGGTGGAGGAATAGCCTGTGAGGCGGTGGGGTAGCACTTTGCAGCGATGCGTGCTAAGCAGAGCCGCTAGCTGCCGGAGGCTGGAGGAAGAAGACGCGAGATTGAAGGTGCATGCCACCCGTTGGATATAAATCTAATGGCTGTGGATGTCATAATCATTTGTTGACCAAGTTGACAACGCCCTGCGTAGGCTTCGACCTATTGTCCCACATGTCAGCCTGCAAAAATGTGGCATATATTTAACCCATGTTTTCTAGAATGTACAGTCCATTTGCTGGGATGGGTGAACAAATAATTTCGCGTCAATGCAGACCATTTAATATTTTCTAAGAAATCCCAACCCATTTGCACTTTCTTGAAATACACGAATTAGTTGGGCTCATTCTATATATGACGTTAGGTTAGAAGGAGCAATTAATATCAAAAAAATAAACCATTGCGACACATTTTTTATATATAAAATTAACAAATTAGCGAGTTATTGCTCAAAATAAAAATGAGTGCGTTATTATTACATTGGTCCTTAAAATCTTCGCAAGCTTTTGTACGCAATCACCAGGATTTTCCTACCTGTGAGTCAAAAACAACCAGGATTTTCTTTGCCAACTTCTCTTAAACATTTACTTTTATAAGTTAATAACACATGGAATGTTTTTATAATGTATATATAAGTCTCTATAAAATATATGATAATAGTAATAATATATATATATATAATGTGGTTAGAAGGGAAAACATAAATTGGACACAGCATTATTATTCTTAAATATAGATAAATAGAACAGAGATATGTGTTTTACTAAGAAAATACATTGGGTTGCCGATCTTTAAGAAAAAGTAAAACCTACGCTTGGAGGCCCATAGGCCGGTATGGACCTCAAAAAATAAGTTGAAACCACTATCTCCGTATGTCGTGGGCTACGCATACCTAGGCCTAGCTGATACTTGTTCGCCCTCTGGAAAAAATGATAGTACCAGTTGAGGGCGGCCTCTGAAACAGCGGCCAAACCATGGCTATTTTCGATGATTCAGTCATTGTCACATGCTGCATTCCTAAAGCCGGCTGTGACATGGTGGGCAACTTGGACAGCTAGAAGGAAAGCCATACACGAAGGGGAATTTCAGAGTCCTGCGGCAACGCATGCTTTCATTAACAGGTACTTGATGGACCTGGAAATTATCAAGAGTCAATAACCAGCAAGGCAGGCTGGTGCCGCGATCCAGCAAGGCCCTACAGGGAGGCTGAGACCCAGGGCACCACCGACGGGCTTTGCGAAAATTCATTTTGACACGTGTGTTTCAACTGCCCGCAGAAAAGGATCGGCCGCAGCAGTCTGCCGCGACGAGCATGGCACATATTTAGGTAGTTCCTCACTGGTGGTTCTCGGTATCCAGGACCCAACTATTCTTGAGTCAATCGCTTGTCGCGAAGCACATGCTCTGGCAGAAGACCCAGCGCTCCATAATTTCATCATTGCCTCTGATGCTAAGAAGGTAGTGGAGGACATTAACAAGAACGGCGGGGGCACTTACGGCATGATCATTCATGAGATCAGGAAGAGGGCAGAGAGTTTTAACAGCAATATCTTGTATGAAGGGTGCCGCTCTAATAACGATGCGCATAGCTTAGCCAAATACTCCCTTAGATTAGCTCAGGGGCGCCACGTATGGCTTTTACACCCCCACGATCCCGCATGTATCCCACAAACTGTGGTTTTTGATGAATAAAATTTCTGTTCATCCCTAAAAAAAAGCTGGATCCCCGAGCGAACTGGATTAAAGAGGGGGCCGACGGGCCGACTGAAGAAGCACATCAGACGCGATTTTTTTTCTTTAGTGGATGGCTCTCGATAGCGTTTTTTTACTTGCCTTTGCACCATACAATTTGTATTTTTAGCCTCCCAGTCCGTGGTGGACCAGCAACCCATTTGCTGGGTGGGCCAACCTACAGAAACCAGCACTCGATTTTTCATCAAGCCCCAAAAACAATGTAGTACTATGCTTGTTTTGAGGCCCAAAACATTACGGTAGGGGTTGAGCGGGGGAGGGGGAAGAGAGAGCAAAAATATTAAAAAGAGTTGATGCACCGTTACTACCTTAACAAAGCAGGTGCAATTCTTCTCGGGAAGAAGGTGTGCCGTTGACACCCACACGTCACAAATCCCATAGTAGACATACTAACAAGTTCACACACAAGTACAATATAACAAGTAAACATTCGTATCGAACTCAGGTTCACAGGACACGTTCATATTCATAGTCAACATTCGCAATCAACAACTCAAAAAATTCATATATACACAAGTTCAGCATGTCTATGCATCCAAATGATTGATAGATCACACGACAATATTCATAGACAATTCACAAAAAGATTCAGATATGCACATGTTCAGTATGTTTATGCAACCAAATGATTGAGATCACAGCCAATATCATCCATGGACGAACTTTAATTACCTAGGGTACAGACTGGTAAATGGTGTTCAGTCAGAGGTACTTCTTGCTAAAACTAATGCTTGTACGAGTAAACTTTCGAGTACATAAGAGGCAGCACAGACAATCTGAACTTTGCTTGTAGGTTTATCCTCAAATAGTGGCCTCGTGCCGAGGGAGGTTTGAGCAACTTGGCCACTACTTTCATCCAACTAGTTTACTGGCTCATCTTGGTCCTGTAGCTCGCCTAAATTCTACATTGCAGACAAGAAAGGAGGCGGTTGAGAAAATGAACCACCCAAATTTTTTGTGCAGTTCCACTGAAATGGAGCATCCCTGGCGTGTAGACTGATTAAGGGCCAGATGAATATATGCGTCAACCAACTTGTCTGGAATCTTTAGACTCCATACCATACAGTTCGCTACCATATGTGCCAATAACCAAAAGGCACAAGTTGGGACCAAAGACTGGACTATGTTTTTCTGGGCTATGCGCCAAGCAATATTTTTGGTGTTCACTCTCCTAATACTTGGAGTTTGACAACTGGTTGACGCAGGTTGATACTCGAATGAATATAGGAACTTCTTCTTGTCATCATCAATGCTTGTCTGAGTGGACTTTGGAGTATATAGCAGCAGCATAAGTACATGTCCATATGATCTTTTTGTGCAGTTCTACTGAAATCACCCAATATAATGATTTGCCCGCGAGATCGGGCTCCAAGTTACTCCTTTATGAAATCGGCAAATAGTAGCACAATACCAAATTACCAATACATATGACAAGCACAATAATCAGGATAAAGGCCAGTACCAAACTGTGTGAGGTAGCATATCAATTACTATTTCCTTTGACTGGAACCCGAGATAAGCCAAGCGACTGATAGCAAAGGAAGGAAGGAAGCTCAGATTAGCGACTAACAGGAAAGGAAGGAAGTTGTCGAGGCAATGAAGCACCCAAAGTTTTTGTGCAATTCTACCAAAATCGAGCATCCCTGTTGGCACATATATTGAGAGAGTGAGATTACTATAATAGTGGCACTAGTTGATGAAACAAACGCTAACAAATAAAAGCACCCTCATTACTTAATGAGTAAAGTTAGTAACATAGTAGTCTTTCTTAAAGAGAGGTATTAATTTATTTAATCAATGCCAATTAGCTCAACACTCAAAGCATTGCCATGTATCATAGGTTGCAAAACTTTAACATGCAAAGATAAAGGAGTTTCTCATGACAGTAGCATGATACAAATAGAGATGACAGCAAACTAATATGGATGAAGGCCGGTACCAATCTGAGCAAAAATAATTATTCATGTAGTCCCAGAAGAGATGATAAAGCACTCACTAGAATCACTCAATAGTATATATTTTTGTGCACTTCAAATGTATTGTTGAAATTACTCTTGTTTACCAGTGCTGAGATTATATCAAAAGATTATCAAGAACTTCCAGCAGAGTCAAAGCACTGGTTGGGATACAGTTTATTGTATTGTCTTGTGTAGTTCCACTAAAATGTATGATTGGCACAACATGATCCCTGTTTGCACAAGTAGGAACAAGGTGAAACCTTCATTAGCTTAGTGAGAAAGGATAGAAAGACATTAGCATATTACTCTAACAATAGCATCAAATTCATCATGGACAATACGCAGAAGTGGAAGGGCTCCCTGGAGGATCGTCTCACATGTAAGGTAGACATTGACAGAGCCCTTGAATGGCCTCGACCGAGGCCTCGGCTTCAACAATATCACCTTGGCATGGTTTACTCTTCTTCTTCTTCCTCGTCATGCTCTGTTTCTCTTTCTCCTCACCAGTTGGTGAAACCAAGTACATAATTGGCCTTCTATTTCAGAATTGGTTTTGTCAATGAGGGAGTACAAGTGTACTATAGTAAATAGTAGCATTATTTTCTCATGGCAGACGTAAAATAGAGATGAACACATGCATTAAATATCACTCTTACCTAAAGGACGGTTATGGTGCCAATATGGATGATGAGGATTGGAACACATATCTCCCTTTGTGTAGTTCCACCAAAATGAACCAACTGTTCCATTCTGACATTGCAGTTAAACAGCACAAAAGTCACTTCTTTTAAGAAGTGTTTTGTGCAGTGCACCAAAAGGTCACAATAGCAACCAGGTGAAATGGATATCCCTGTTTGCATAAATAGCTACAGAGGAAACCATCAGAGTCTCAAAGAATTACAGGCAAAAACATTTGGCTAAACTTGTCATGGCTTATAATACTGGCATGGCTTCATTTTACCAGGGGTATTAGATTAAGAACAACAAAATATTTGGTATAAGGGCATGGGACAGTGGATGCACCAGCAGTCCAGCACCATGTACCTAAACCAGGGCATAAAGTGGTGATTCAGAGTTTGTTGCCCCGAGAAGCAAACATCCAAGAAACATATCTGGGTTGGTCCCATTTTTGTTCAGTCTAGCCACCTACTCCTATGTTTTTTTGGAAATGGAGGCGTGCCCCCGGCCTGCGCATATGTATGAGAGCTTGCGTCTATATTTATGTTCAAAAAATGATGCATGCAGCCATCTTATGTGTGGATAGCAAATCTAGTCCTGGTCATACACCACTGTGTACAGCGTTTCCCCTATATTTCCTTTTTCGACCAAGAGACCGGTTGGATGACCAGTTTGTGCTACGTTCACCCCCTATCCTTCATGTTTGTACCAAGTCCGATGTACATACTAAATTCCCCCACCCCCACTTTATTTCTTGTTTGAACCAAGTACAAGATTCGACTCCATGAAGTAGCTTTACCTCTAACAATAGAAGAAGAAAAATATGTGTCGTTGGACCATCCGATCGAGAGGGGCTGAGAGGTAGAAAATGATGCAAACGCAGTGACGTAGCGAGCTAGGGAAGTAGAGCTAGGGCGGTTTCGAAGGAAGATATACCCGAAGGTCGTCGGGATGTGGATAGGTGGGTGGCGGGAGGCCAGATCGGCCCACACTAGGGCAACAACGAAGGGTTCGGAGGACCTCCCGCGCCGGCGCTCGGCCAGAGATAACGGTGCGGCTGGCAGTGGGTCTCCTCCCTCGCTGTCAACGATGGCCTAAACGCCGCCCCTCCTCCCCTTCACCGGCAGAGGGGGATACATCTGGATCTGTAACGAGCGGTGAGGATAGAAAGATAGTGTTTTTTGAAGGGAGAAAGACAGTGTTACCACTGCTATCTTGTTTAGATCTAGAGGGGATGAGAGTTTGTGAATAGACCAACCCTAGCAAGCAAGTGCGGAGGCTCCGTCCTATATATACGTAGTGGGGTAGTTTTCCTTTTTCACTCCATGAAAACAATCGTTTAAAATTGTGTGCGTGCCAGGTCGCCGTTTTTTTGAGTTGTTGATTGTTTTTTGAGATAGCTACCCGCTTATTCCAAGTGGTGTTACAGTGTGCCAGGTCGCACTTCGTAAGTCTGGTACAAGACCCTCCATTAAATGAACAACCACCCCCTCGTAAAATTTGTGAACAAGCCCACGGCTAAGATTATCGGAAACGTGGGCTGCCCCAACATGAATTATTATTTATATTTTCTATGTGGGGTTATCCTCAAAACAAAATGTGAGAGTACAATATTTATTGGGCCCCTTTGTAATTTCTGCTAAATTTTGACCAAAGATTTAACTGACAAAATGTTAGTACATGTTAACAAAAATTATATCGTTTGGTTCATATTTGAACATAGTTTTCAATTATGTAATTTTTTGTGACATGCATGAACATTTGGTTAGTTAAATTTATAGTCAAAATTTGGCAAGGTGCATTAAATCAACACATGCAAGTATCAAAAGGAGAGTCACGGCATGCATGCATGCATTGTAATTGATGCATCAGTAAATGCAAATTATTGAAATATATCGAGTGCAGTGCATTGATGTGTCACGTCAACTTGTACAATACCGAGAAGTTTGATTACTACAACGCCCTCTCCCTCGCGCACCTACCTTTGGTTGCATGACAGGTGGGCCGCCCACCTGTTGGGCCCACTTGTCATACACACAAAGGAAGGAGAAGTAAGTTAATGAAGCTACGTCCCTCCCTCGCCCATGAGCGTGGTGGCTGGCAGGACTAGGAGAAGCTTTCGTTCGCTACACGCTCTCCCTCCCGCACGCGGTGGACATGCAGTAGTTCAATCGGTGTCAGAGGGCCAGAAGCATACTGTAGTACTCCTCCACTTCAGTAGTACTCCATCATTGTTCGACTTCCTGAAGAGGCGAAGAGCCAAGCGCAGCCCGGACGCTCGTGTGGCAGTTTCATGTGTAGAGTAGTCTAGGATAGCGTGTACCGTGCCTGTAAGCTTAAAATTGTTGGGGTCGGATCCATGCTTTTTTTGATTAAAATAATCTTCTTGCCCTACCTGTCATCCTGGTGATTGTAGTTTGCACGTTCATCTGGTCAAGACAGGAATATATATTTTAATTTGTGGTGGGGTAAATGTTAGAGGTTGCAGCAAATATAGAGTATACAACAAGCTATCCCTCCCGCATGCGGTGCACGGACATGCAGCAGTCGATTCAATACTTTAGAAGTAGTAGTAACATCATTGTTCGTCTTCTCGAAGAGGCGAAGAGCCAAGCGCAACCCAAACGTGGCAGTTGCGAATGCTCGCCATAGTGTGTTTGGTTGCATTCTCATATCAGCATAGTTGTTCCCTCTTCGTGCATGCTCATCCCACCACCCCTCTTCATGCATGCTCCTAGTGTATTTGTGTTAAGCTAGCTAGTGTGGACTCATGTACCCTTCATACACCTGACCAAACATCAAAGCATCAAAGCATATCACAAAGCATCCGGGCCTGCGTGCCATCCACCAAATCACAGCGAGGTGCTATAGTCGAGACTCACCGGTCACCCCGGTGTGGCCGTCATGACCCATCATATCACAAAACCCACACTTTACCAATAGTGGTAAAGTGGCCTTGAAGTTGGACTGGACGAAGCAACCATCATTTCACTGGAACACTCGTTGAAGCCCTTTCTCCCCTTTCTTGAAGAAAATCTCACTCCAGGCTACTCACTTCTGCCATTTTTCTTCTGTACCGATGAAGGAAAGGTGGGCGAATAGGTGATGCTACTATATTTTCATTCCAAGAATCTTGTTTTTGTGAAGCACCGACTGATTCTCACAGCCTATTCTTTTCCCGTTTTCATTGCGATTGTGGTTTCCTTTCGATTGCTTTTTGTTTGTCAGTTCATTGATGGATCCTGGAGCACTAGGCAAAGAGTTGCCAGCGGACAACCCACTAGAGATAACACTCTCCAGGAAGCGAGAATTAACCAACGAGTTGACCATGTTGGAGGGCCAACCGATGGAGACGAAGAACTCCAAGAAACAAGAACTAGCCCAAGAGTTGACGACGTTGGCGGACGAACTCCTCAAAGAAAGTTGGAAGAACAGCAAGGGCCCCACCGTGCCTATCCCAGAAACTCTAATGGCCACCTATGTGAGGCTCAAGGCCGAGTTTGAGGAGATAGTCGCCGTTGAGAAGCAGTATTCCCCTGGCAAGGTGATGGCCCCCATCGAGGACGAGGAGATGGCCCCCAGAGGGATGGGATCCCCCGGTGAGCTGCACAAGGTAAAAAATAATGGCATACCATAGTTGTGGTTTTTGATTATTTGCAATGTGCTTGCTAATATGTTAGGGTTATGCAGGTGCCGGTGGACGTCCTTGATGATTCCGATGTCGCAGTCCGTCCAGTGGACAACGCCCCAGAGATCGTTTTCGATGCCGCGGTCCGTCCTGTTGACATCGCCCCGGAGATCGATTCCGATGCTGCTGTCCATCATGTGGACATCGCCCTAGAGATCGATTCCGATGTCGCGGTGGACATCGCCCCAGAGATCGATTCCCATGCCTCTGTCCATGTTGTGCTCATTGCCCGAGAGATCGATGACAAGAAATAGTTGGTCTCGCTAATCCTTCAAGGTAGTTTTCTTTGTGTTTAATTACCAGAACGATGCGTGTTATCAAACCATCTTAGGGCTAGTGCACTGTCTTGTGTGGGTGGTACTTGCTACTTTTGTTCTATAGTGAATCATGTGAACCCTCTCCGAGTTGTAGAAATAGATGTATCCTCGCCAGCTTTTGATGTAATATATGGCATGCTTAGATGTAAGTTTGAACTGTTTATCATATCAGCAGGGCTTGTTTGATGATTCTTGGTGTTAGTAGGCTAGCTACTGTGCGAGCTATAGTACTTGCAAAACACTCACCAAAGAGAAACGTTGGGGCTGATGAGCTCGTGGTACGCGTATATTGATCCGTCGTCGATCGGCCAATATCCCAAGCTCCTAAAATTGTAGGCTTAGCGATCGATCAGACAATAGTCGACAAGGATACATTCAGGCCTCATTTGGTTCATAGGGTAGGAAAATCGTAGCAAAAGTACAGAGACGTACAACACAAAATCATAGCAGTACAGAGACGTACTCCCTCCGTTCCAAAATAGATGACTCAACTTTGTACTACTAACTTTGAAACGGAGGGAGTACAAATCCTAGGCGGGCTAGTTTGGCCTAGTGGGTTTCAGTGATATGACATGGTACAGTGTCATCCAGTCTTCGCGTGTGGTAGCAGTACTGCGGGTACAGTAAGTTTTCTTGAAGAAGCGGAATTCAACGAAGTCATGATGGTTCCTTCGTCCGACCAACCTAGAGCATGGTTAATAAGAAAGCCTAATGATGGCTATATACCACTGCCATGTCACTTGAAGCCTTCATAATAGCCAACTAGTAGGCTGGTCGTAATGGAAGAATCATAAGCGGTATCATGCATACCAACTAGACTTTTTGGATGATGTGGCACACAACTAAATGAGGAAAAAGAGGGTATGGTATCATATCATGATACGTATCAGATTAAATGTTGTACTAGTTTGTGTCATGCATGGCAATTAATAAGGCCACCTAAGATACTAACTTATGATACTATGCATTATGGAGGTAGTATCATATACAAGTATCATATGCATGATACTAGTATATGATACTCCCCATTACAACCAGCAGTATAATAAATGGGTTGTAAACTAACTACTGGTATTTAATGCTTGCATGTGAAAGAAGGAAACAAGACACGGGCTCATTGGTGGAAAGGAGAGGAGTGTAGGCTCACACCGCTGCATGCGGGTTGCATGCAGGCTTGATTTCTTGTTTCCTGCGCTCGATCATAGAAATCCAGAACAAAATGACGAGGGTGGTGCTTTCCCGCGGGTTATGCGGGCCAGTTTGAGCGATATGACGTGCTACAGTGCCGTCCACTTGCTCCATTTTTATGTAAGCAGGAGTCTACACTCTTACATGGGAGGAGTGCGAAACACGGCGGATCTGATTTTGATCGAGGGATAAATGTTCCTTGTGAAATAATGGAGCACTGTTAGCAATTATAGCATGATAGTTAGGGCATCTCCAGCGCTGGCCCTCAAATTTACACCGGCATCTGTCCGAGGACACTGATGGGTGTCATCCAGTGTTCCCCGCATACCTTTCGACAACTATATGAACTAACCGGACGAAATTCGTGCAAACAAAGAAAATTTCAAATTAACCGGATGAAATTCATTACATTTCGAAAACTTTTCCTATAAACTGGACGAAATTCATTACATATTTTGCACAAACCATACTAAAACCTACTATAAACCTAATCTAAACGATCGTCGACGCCTGACCGCCATGTCCGGCCATGAACCCGAGAAAGCCGGCCATTGCCTTTGCCTCTTGCTCATCCGCCTCGATAACCTCCTCCTCCGGAGCACAAGGTTCTGAAGATTTCCTCCTCCACATCATCGTCAAGTGGCTAATCGGCCGCCGATGTTTATCCCACCAAGCTTGGCGTCGACTGAGTGGAGGAGCGGTGGCCTCCTTGGGACAAGAGCGGTGCCGACCTACCGTGTACTACTCTTCCTCGTTGCCGGTTGCGCCCGCGCACGCGCGCCGGCTTCGTGGTCGTGGCGTCGGAGGGCGGCTAGGTGGGAGCCGGCGATCTCCTTCGTCTGCTCCTGCGACAGTACGTCCAAGAGAGCTTTGGAGCATGCCCGGAGCGGAGCCGTCGATGTCCTTCGTCTGCTCCTGCGATAGTACGTCCAAGAGAGCTTTGGAGTGCCAGGAGGACATGGTTGGATTGGTGCCGATAAAAGGAAGGGGCCGGAGGATAATGAGTGTGGGTCTTTGGCTATGGCTGGGAGCTGGGGCTCAAGTTAATATAGCGGGCGAATGGCAATGAGCCGCGGCAGACGGATGGACGACTGGCGCTGGAGTAGGTTCGTCGGCGGCCACGTGTCATTAATGTGGACGGTGGATGGAAGGATAGCCATGGTGTCGTTAACGCGGAACAGTCGCTTTCACCAGGATGCCGCGTGGGTGGTGCTCTCTCGGCCGTCGCGCTGCTGCAATGTCGGCGCTAGTGAGAGGTCGCGTCGGGCGTGAATGCGGACGCTGCTTCAGTGACTTCACCGCAGGTTCGTTGGATCACTGACATGTGGGCCCAACAGGCATCTGGCCTGCATGTCAGTGACACACCAACTGCAACTGCTGTTAAGTCCGTTGAATGTGGCATTGACGTTCTGGAGAGATGGTGACCGTTTTAGGTGGGAAGCGCGCACTAGTGATGGAAGGGGTTTCAGTAGGCTAGGGCGGTCAGACGTTGGCGTGGTGGTAAAATGTGAACTCATGTATGACGAGCCTTTGAAGCGTATGCAGCGTGTATTGACAACCAGGCGTCCATGCAACCGCTCTTGTCGCCAGCTAACCTTCGACGACCACCATTAGACACCACACAACCATGTATAACTTAAGAATAATGGACGAATCGACCAGACACACACTCGTGTGCAGTGGCACTATGATCGGTTGCGCACAATAGTACATACTCCGTACCATAGTACCCTCTCTAGCTAGGCTGTTTTATAGATTGTCGTTGTGACGGACGATATACATGAGCAAGGCGTCGAGTCACGAGTATGACCATTGGTGTTGAGCTAGGTGAATACATGCTCGGTGTTCACGGAGGCCTCCGGCAAACGTCCAAACAGTAATGTCACGCACCGCCGGGGCGCGCAGGTGACGGGCTCGCCGTTTGCGTTGCGCCATGAGCAAGACTTTGATTGAGAGGGCGATGTGAATGCATTAGCATGGTTTGAGAGCATGAGAGTGAGTGTCTGGTTGTCTGCACGCGTACATGCTACTTGCCTCTATGGACGGTGTGCGCTAATGTGTGCATCACGTATAATATAAAAAAAATCCGTTTGTGCATTTAACGCAAAGTATTTCATTTTCATTTGGTTGATGGGTGTGCGTTGCAGCGACGAGTCTGTGGCTTGATTCCTCACATACGCATAATTTTGGTTTTTATTTCTTTCTCCACTAATAGGTAGGCCCACATAGATAGATAGATAAAGAACACGAGCTGATGACGCGCATGTGGACAGTTTGACCGGTCAACCAGACAAATACGGAGCTATATGCTGAGCCAGTAACCGTATAATCACCATATCTCATATACAATGATCAAAGTGAGCTATCAAGACAAGTTCGATGACCGTCAATGCTTTTAATCGGTAATAAATGACCAGGATTGAAGGGGAATCCAAATTTCCTTCGTCTTCTGTCCTTGAGCTCTTGACAAACCAATGCACTTTACGGTGGTCCGGCCACTCCACCCCAGAGTTGTCACCAAGCTTCATCCCACCGCGCCGCACACTAACCGGTAAGGAAGCGATGGCATCCTGTCGCGCCGAGTTCCTCGCGCCCACAATCACACACAGAATGGTAGGGGAGCGATGGCATCCCGTCGTGCCGAGTTCATTTCCGCTCGCGACCTCACACCTATGTGAGCGGAATTTGAAGCTGCCAAGGCCGAATGGGCGGTAGAGCAAGAGGTGGCCAAAGCCGCAAAGAGGGAGAAGAAAAGTCAGAAAGCACTCAAGAAAAGAGAGGCACGCCGCCGCTAGAAAGAAGAGGACGCACGCGCTGCTGCGGAGAGCTCGGCGGAGATCCAAGCATGGTGGGGTGTCGCCGACAAAGCCGGGAAGGAGAACGACGGCGTCTAGCCAACATGTGAGAAGTAGTAGTACTAGTAGTTAGTGTGTGTCTGTGTCGCCGTGCATTTGTTTAATTAATTATGAGCATGTACCAGTACTACTAGTTACTACTATAGTTTTTAGAGCAAATTACCAGTACATTAGCCTAGACTAAATGGAAAAATTCCTATCCTATGCATCAAATGGAATCTCTTTCTCTATAGGAATTGAGATGCATGTCATCTCACTTCCTATGATTTTCTTATTCCTATGAAATTCCTATCCTATGAACCAAAGGAGGCCTCTGCTGGAGTAACTACTGTAGCTAGCAGTACTGCCGGTACAGTAGTTTTCTTCAAGAAGCGGAATTCAACGAAGTCATGATGGTTCCTTCGTCCAAGCAACTTCACAGTGGGAAAGGTTGGGCTTGTGATTTGACGGCTCATTAGTAATTACTGCGGTGCGACGACCGGGTTGACTCTCCCTTGGAGTACTGCGGGCATGCCAAGTGGACCAGGATGGTCAACGTCCCACATGTCGGCGAATGGAAGTATTCTTTCCGATATCGAGGAGCAAGGAAACTGTGTGGTATAGTATCACTGCTGATTTATATTTATTTTTTATTTCTGATGAATGCTAGTGTTTCAACTCTTACGACGAAGGAGTGCCAAACACGGCACGTGCTGGATGTCCCACATGTCAGCGAAAGGAGTGGGACATGAACAGCGTGGTAGAGCGTCTCCACTTCTGGGTCGGAGACCACACGTAGTAGTACTAGTGGTATGAACGATACAAAGTGCGACCCAGAGAGAAAGACACGTCTAGTTGGAAGGTCTTCGGGCATACACATAAACAAATATAAAACCTAATATGTGCCTCCAATTAATATAGTAGTAGTAAAGTACTTAGGCACGTACTCCATAACATCATCGGGCATTGCACGTACAACATTTAGTGGTAGTAAGAGAAAAATGCCTATATGCCACGCATGCTCATACTATTTGTGCCTTTCTACTTCACTTACTACGCTACATTACTCAGGTTTGTATGTCCACTCCTGGGTACATGTCCTTCTCGTAGTTCCAGTCCCACGTGTTCTTCAAAGATGGAATGATCCATAATTGTGGGAAACAGGAGTCCATATCATCGCAGTTAGTGTGGCTCCCCATGATGGAGACTCATCGAAACTATGGCCAGCCTCGACGCGAAGCAGTCGCGTGCACCGGGAAGCGGTACTCTCTCAGTCGTCGTGCTGCTTCAAAGCCGGCGCTAGTGAGAGTTCGCCTCCGCTCTGGCCCGGCATTAATGCAACACTGATGTTCCGGGGCGACGGTGATCATTTCACGCGGGAAGCGCACGCCGGCAAGGGAGGGGGTTGGGTCAGCCAGGGCGGTCAGACGCAGGCATGGTGGTGGTATTGGTTTTCAACCGTTTCAGTTGTAGTACTAGTAGTTTGCAAAACTACTCAATTATTGCACTCAGTTTCCTAAGAAAATGTGGTAAAAAAGTTACTCCAAAGCCCGCTTCCCTTATCCTTCCTCTTCCACCGCCCGCGCAAGTCCGCGGGAAGCGACCAGTCAACCCTTATATAGGAGAGCTAGTACAAAAAGATGCATGCATGACCACTAAAATTTCCAGATTAAAGTGCCGCTCCGGCGGGAGTATGGCATATGTCGTTACCTTCAGCCAGGCCATGGCTACCGGGCTACGGCAACCAGAGAAGAGGCGGCTGATACGTCTCCAACGTATCTACTTTTCCAAACACTTTTCCCCTTGTTTTGGACTCTAACTTGCATGATTTGAATGGAACTAACCCGGACTGACGCTGTTTTCAGCAGAATTACCATGGTGTTATTTATGTGCAGGAGCAAACGTTCTCGGAATGACCTTAAACTTCACGGAGCCACTTTTCAGAAAATAAGAAAAATACCTGCAAAAGATGAACGCCAGGGGGCCCACCACCTTGCCACGAGGGTGGGGGCGCGCCTGCCCCCCTATGGCGCGCCCCCTACCTCGTGGGCCCCCTGTTGCCTCTCTGACTCCAACTCCACCTCCATATATTGAGTTTCGGGGAGAGAAAAATCAGAGAGAAGAAATCATCGCGTTTTACGATACAGAGCCGCCGCCAAGCCCTAAAACCTCTCGGGAGGGCTGATCTGGAGTCCGTTCGGGGCTCCGGAGAGGGGAATCCGTCGCCATCGTCATCATCAACCATCCTCCATCACCAATTTCATGATGCTCACCACCGTGCGTGAGTAATTCCATCATAGGCATGTTAGACGGTGATGGGTTGGATGGGATCTATCATGTAATCGAGTTAGTTTTGTTAGGGTTTGATCCCTAGTGTCCACTATGTTCTGAGATTGATGTTGTTATGACTTTGCTATGCTTAATGCTTGTCACTAGGGCCCGAGTGCCATGATATCAGATCTAAACCTATTATGTTTTCATCAATATATGAGCGTTCTTGATCCTATCTTGCAAGTCTATAGTCACCTATTATGTGTTATGATCCGTTAACCCCGAAGTGACAATAATCAGGATACTTACCGGTGATGAACGTAGTTTGAGGAGTTCATGTATTCACTATATGTTAATGATTTGTTCTGGTTCTCTATTAAAAGGAGGCCTTAATATCCCTTAGTTTCCGTAAGGACCCCGCTGCCACGGGATGGTAGGACAAAAGATGTCATGCAGGTTCTTTTCCATAAGCACGTATGACTATATTCTGAATACATGCCTACATTATATCGATGAACTGGAGCTAGTTCTGTGTCACCCTAGGTTATGACTGTTACATGATGAACCGCATCCGACATAATTATCCATCACTGATCCATTGCCTACGAGCTTTCCATATATTTTTCTTCGCTTATTTACTATTCCGTTGCTATTGCTATCATCACTACAAAATACCAAGAACATTGCTTTTACTACTGTTACCTTTTGTTACCATTATCACTACTATCATATTACTTTGCTACTAAACACTTTGCTGCAGATATTAAGTTTCTAGCTATGGTTGAATTGAAAACTCAGCTGCTAATACTTGAGAATATTCTTTGGCTCCCCTTGTGTCGAATCAATAAATTTGGGTTGAATATACTCTACCCTCGAAAACTGTTGCGATCCCCTATACTTGTGGGTTATCAAGACTATTTTCTGGCGCCGTTGCCGGGGAGCATAGCTCTATTCTTTGAGTCACTTGGGATATATATCTGCTTATCATTATGAAGAACTTGAGAGATCCAAAAACCAAGATCTATCCCTCAACTACGAGGGGAGGTAAGGTAATGCCATCTAGCTCTGCACTTGATTCACCTTCTGTTTTGAGTAAGCTTGTGACACATACACCTGCTTCTGCTATTCGTTCTGATATGTCACATGTTATTGATGATGCCACTTCTGCTATGCATGATACTTATGATGAAACTACCTCTATGCCTGATACTACTATGTCACTTAGTGATTTTCTTGATGAACAACTTGCTAGGGCTAGAGAGATTGAAAATATTGAATCTGATGATACTGATGAAAGTGACGATGAAGAATCACTTGTTATTCCTAATGGTTATGTCTTTGATCAAGAAGCTTCTTTAGCTATTTTAGCGTGCCAAAATAGAACTGAACTCAAAAGATTATTAGCTAAATGGAGTAAGCAATCTTTAAATGATAGAATGAAACCTGACCCTGCTTTTGCTACTTCACCTATCTTTGTTACTGATAAGGATTATGAATTCTCTGTTGATCCTGATATAATTACTTTGGTTGAATCTGATCCTTTTCATGGTTATGAATCTGAAACTGTTGTGGCACATCTTACTAAATTAAATGATATAGCCACCCTGTTCACTAAAGATGAGAGAACTCGTAACTTTTATATCCTTAAAATATTTCCGTTCTCATTAAATGGTGATGCTAAGATATGGTTTAATTCTCTTGATCCTGGTTGTGGGCGTAGTCCCCAGGATATGATTTATTACTTCTCTGCTAAATATTTCCCCGCTCATAAGAAACAAGCTGCTTCAAGGGGTATACATAATTTTGTGCCAGTTGAAGAAGAGAGTCTCCCACAAGCTTGGGGGAGGCTTCTCCAATTACTTAATGCTTTGCCTGATCATCCTCTTAAGAAAAAAGAAATACTTGATATCTTTTATAATGGACTAACCGATGCCTCCAGAGATTACCTGGATAGTTGTGCTGGTTCTGTTTTCAGGGAAAGAACACCGGATGAAGCTGAAATTCTATTGAATAATATGTTGACAAATGAAAATAATTGGACACGTCTGGAGCCAATTCCTGAGCCTATTCCTAAACCAACTACGAAGAAGAGGGGTATTCTATTTCTCAGTACTGAAGATATGCAAGAGGCAAAGAAATCTATGAAAGAGAAAGGTATTAAAGCTGAAGATGTTAAGAATTTACCTCCTATTGAAGAAGTACATGGTCATAATTTACCGCCTGTTGAAGAAACATATAATCTTAATCCATTACCTATTGAAGAAACTCATGGTCTTGATAACCCGACACAGGTAGTAAAGGTAAATTCTCTCTATAGATATGATAAAGCTGTAATCCCATATACGAAAATTGCTAGCCCATGCTTAGATGAGTTTGATAAATTTATGGCTAAGCAAGAAGACTTTAATGCTTATTTTGGTAGACAATTGAAAAACAATTCAAATATGCTTGAACATAAAGGTGAACTTAAACTTATTAGTAAACATGCTTCTATGGTTACCACTCAAGTAGAACAAGTACTTAAAGCCAAAATGATTTTCTCAATGAATTGAATAGTAAAAATAATGATAATGCTGTTAGAGTGGCTACTAGAACTGGTAGAATGACTCAGGAACCTTTGTATCCTGAAGGCCACCCTAAGAGAATTGAGCAAGATTCTCAGAGAAATAATATAGATGCACCTATTTCTTCTAAAAAGAAGAAAAGGAAAAATGATAGGACTTTGCATGCTTCTAGTGATCCTATTGTTGAAACACCTAAGAATCCAAATGATATTTCTATTTTTGATGCTGAAACCCAATCTGGTAATGAACCTGAAACTAGTAATAATGTTAATGATAATGTTCATGATGATGCTCAACCTAGTAATGACAATGATATACAAATTGAACCTGCTGTTGATCTCGATAACCCATAACCAAAGAATCAATGTTATGATAAGAAAGACTTTGTTGCTAGTAAACATGGTAAAGAAAGAGAACCTTGGGTTCAGAAACCCATGCCTTTTCCTCCCAAACCATCTAAGAAAAAGAATGATGAGGATTTTGAGCACTTTGCTGAAATGATTAGACCTATCTTTTTGCGTATGCGATTGACCGATATGCTTAAAACCAATCCTTATGCTAAGTACATGAAAGATATTATTACAAATAAAATAAAGATACTGGTAGCTGAAATTTCCACCATGCTTGCTAATTATACTTTTAAGGGTGGAATACCAAAGAAACTCGGAGATCCAGGAGTACCCACTATACCATGCTCCATTAAAAGAAACTATGTTAAAACTGCTTTATGTGATCTTGGAGCCGGTGTTAGTATTATGCCTCTCTCTTTATATAGTAGACTTGATTTGAATAAGTTGACACCTACTGAAATATCTTTGCAAATGACTAATAAATCAACTGCTATACCTGTTGGTATTTGTGAGGATGTGCCTGTTGTAGTTGCAAACGTTACTATTTTAACGGACTTTGTTATTCTTGATATTCCCGAGGACGATAGTATGTCTATTATTCTTGGAAGACCCTTTTTGAATACTGCATGGGCTGTTATTGATTGCACTAAAGGCAATGTCACTTTTCATGTTAATGGTAATGAGCACACGGTACACTTTCCGAGGAAACAACCTCAAGTTCATAGTATCAACTCCATTGGAAAAATTCCATCGAATATATTTGGAGGTTTTGAATTTCCTCTTCCTACTGTCAAGAAGAAATATGATATTCTTATTGTAAGTGCATCTAGTGCCACCCTTAGTTGGTTTTGGAGTATTGACGACAAACTTGGTTGAGGGACTAATGTGTTTGTGAGAATTGCAGGATAACACAGGTAGAAGTCCCTCATTGATTCATTTTCCTACCAGAGATGACCCCTAAAAATGTATGAAGACAATGAAGTCAAAGGTGGTATGTGAAGACATTCACATTGAAGACTATGACAAGAGAAGACATCGCGTGAAGACTATGGAGCGCGAAGACTTAGTTGTTTCTATGTTCTTTTTCTTCTTTGTTGAGTCATAGGAACCACCGTACTGTTATGTGGGGTCCAAGTGAACCAGTCAGAATGACTGAAGTGATGCTTAACCAAAATCCTATGTCTTCGAGCGAAGACAATGAGAGCAAATCTTATCCAGAGCTGGATAAGTCAGCTTTGCTTGTAGCTCAAGTAAAGTTGCCGTGTGTGTTTGAAATCTGACCGTTGGAACACATGTCAGTTCCGTAGTGACCCAGGGTCATTTCGGACAAATCAGGTCGGGTTGCCTAGTGGCTATAAATAGCCCACCCCCTACACCATAAATTGGTCGGCTGCTCAGAGTTAGTACACGGCTTTTGTCGTTTGAGAGCAACCCACCTCAAAGCCTTTGAGAGAGAAATCCTTGCGAGGACAAAGCCCTAATCACCCAGAGTCAAAGAGTGTTAGGCATCACTTAAGTCTTCTTGTCTGTGTGATCTGAAGACTTATTACACTTGAGGACTGTGCATCCTCCAGCCGGTTAGGTGTCGCGTTCTTAGCATCCAAGAGTCATTGTGGATCGCCGGTGAACGAAGTCTGTGAAGGTTTGGAAGTCTACCTTGAAGACTTACCAGAGTGATTGGGTGAGGACTGGGTGTCCTTAGCTCAAGGGGAATAAGGTGAAGACGCGGTCTTCTGAGTTGAATCTCAGCCTCCCTAACCAGACATACAGTTGTCACATCAACTGGAACTGGTCCAACAAATCATTGTCTTCAACAAGCCATTGGTTCTATCCTTCCCATCTCTTTATTTACAGTTGGTCCTTGTGAAGTCATTGCCTGTTTGCATTATCTTCTGTCTTCACTGAGTGACTGCTTGTTTTGATTGGCTTCATACTATCTTCCATCCTGATCTATACTGCCTAGATGCTATTAGTCTTTGTGCTTTCATTTCATTGAATACTTGACTATGGCTTGCTTAGTGTAGTCTACCTTCAGCTGCATGGTAATAGGTTTATTTCTATCGTTTGTCTTCGAAACTTCCATGTTTTGAAGACTTTCATAAAAATCGCCTATTCACCCCCCCTCTAGTCGATCACTAGCACTTTCAGTTGGTATCAGAGCAAGGTACTCCCTTGTTCTGTGTGATTCGGTTTAACCACTTGGAGTTTTAGCTATGTCGACTACAAGGATAATCAAAGTCTCCGCTGTGTGCCCCGTCTTCGATGGAACCGAATATCCCTACTGGAAGAATAAGATGCGCATGCATCTTGAAGCCATTGATGTCGACCTCTGGTATGTCGTCAAGAATGGCGTCCCCAAGGCTGGTGAAGGTGTCACCGCTGCTGATGTCAAGAAGTTCGTTCAACTGGATTCCACTGCCAAGAATATCATCTGTGGTCATCTGACCAAAGGACAGTATGGCCTTGTGAGTGCTCTGGAAACATCCAAGCTAGTCTGGGACTGGCTCTCAAAGGTCAAGGAAGGCGTCTCAACCCAGAGAGATCAAAGAATCAGTGTCCTTCGCAACCTCTTCAACCGCTTCAAGAGAAACGACAATGAGAATGTTCAGCTCACGTTTCATCGACTCACTGACATCACAAATGAGCTTCAAGCTCTTGGCGCTACTGAGATCACCAAGCATGAAATCGTCAAGACACTCATGAGATCACTTGACAACTCGTTTGACACCCTAGACCTGATGATTCAAGAACGCCCTGACTTCAAGACACTCGATCCGTCTGACATACTTGAAAGGCTCAACACACATGAGTTTCAGCTTTCTGAGAAAAGAGACATCTACGGTCCCAACTATGGGTGAACTCGTGCTTTGAAGACAAAAGTTGTTTCCTCATCTGAAGAAGAATCTGACTGCAGTTCTGATGATCCTGAAGACATTGGAAAGGAGCTTGCTATGCTTGTGAAGAAGTTCCAGAAATTCACCAAGAAGAAAGTCTTCAGAAAGTCCTCACGATCCAGCTCAAGGAATGATGAAGCTTCTGCTCATGAGTACAAGAAGAGAACATGCCACAAGTGAAAGAAACCTGGTCACTACATCTCTGAGTGTCCGCAGTGGGACAATGAGAACAAGAAGAAGAAAAAGAGCAAGGAATATGATTCTGACGACAAGAAGAAGAAGAAGAAGAAATACTCAAAGTCTTCTTCCAAGTCTTCCTCAAAGTCTTCATCACACAAGAAGAGCTCATATGGCAAGGCTCGTGCGTTTGTTGGCAATGAAATGGATTTAGAGGAGGAGTCCGCTTCTGAGGAGGCGGAGGTGGAGTCTGAGGAGGAGTCTGATTCAGGCATCGCAAGTCTGGCTACAGCATACATTGCTAAGTCCATCTTCAATACTGAAGACAATGACCTCTTCATCGACACCGATGCAAATGACAAGGACTACTCCACTTCTACCTACTGCTTCATGGCACGTGGTGCCAAGGTAAACACACGCACTACTCATTATCAAACATCCAGTGAAGATGACTCTGATTGTGGTTCCAAACCCAGCTACAAAACACTTGCTAAAATTGCAACTGAACAACAGAAAGCTATGGAACATATTCAAAAACTGTTAGACAAAAGCGATGACCTGTTAGACGCTGAAATGACTTGATCTTAGTCCTTAATTGAAGACATAAAAAATCTTCATGTTAAGTATGAGGAACTTGAAAGTCGCCATGAAACGCTCTCAACAACTCATGAAAAGCTTTCCTATGATTATCTTCAAAGGAAGCAAGATCTTGAGAAATTGAGAGCGGCTCATGAAGATCTTCAAAAGGAAAACGAGTCACTTCACGCCAAACAGATCAGTTCCGCTCAGGAAGGATTTCAACCACCATGTCTTAGATGCATTGAGCGTGACAACACTACCTCCGTTGCTGGATGTTCTACTGCTGCTACTGTTGCAATATCTTCAACTGTTGATGTGGTAATTAACCCATCTGTTGAGGATACCACTGCTATTGCTGATGAAAATGCTAGGTTGAAGACATTGCTTGAAACAGGGATGTACAAAAGTCTCAAAGGGCACCAGACACTATGTGATGTCCTCAAAAGGCACATCCTGAACCGAAACCCTAGGAAAGAGGGTGTTGGGTTCGAAAGGAAAATGAATGTTGATGGCTCTTACTGGAAACCTGAGCAGTACCCCAAAACCACATGGGTTGCTGCAAAGGAACCTTCAGTGGATCCATCCACCCTATCTGGCTTCACTTGTACTAATCCCATTGTCATTGACGAATCCCTTGATGCAAACTATAAAGTGTTTAAGAATCAGAATGGTGAAGTGTTTGCTAGGTATATTGGTACTAACTGCAGGAATGGGCCACCTATGAAGAAAGTCTGGGTGCCGAAAAAGTGTCTGGAAAATCTTCCTGTGAATGTCGTCATGACACCACAAGTGAAGAAGACAAACCCCAGACCACAGGCTTCATATGGTCCAAAGGATTCATACAGACAGAGGACTCAACTGAGTCGCACTAACGCAAATGTTCTGTAGGGAAACCATACTCAGGCCCATGAATATGAGCGCGTTTCATCAAACCGTCATGTTCATAAGACCAAGAACTACTATGCTTATTCTTATGAGTACTATTGTCCACCTGCAAGACTATTTGCTAGGGATCCAAAGCCAAAGTTATCAGATGCTGCACTTAGACTCATTGCTTCGAAGCCACCCTTGAAGATGTGGGTGGCTAAGAAAGCTTAACTCTCTTTTGCAGGGAACGGTCTCCAGCCGAAAATCAAATGCGTCTGAAGCTATTGCTGGGGACCTTAAACATCTTGTAGGGTGCATGGTCAAATGCCCAAATTGTCTTATTATGTATATTGTTCCTCAGTCGCTTGCTACTTGCCCTATCAGTCCTAACCTCGATCTAAGCTTTCATAATCCACTTGCTCATCAAATGTTTATGCTTCACAATTCTCTTCGTGAAGCCTATCCCCCTAACTTCACTGTAGGGTATGACACCAGCTGCTTCAGAATGGATTATTGACAACAGATGTACTAATCACATGACTGGCAAGCGATGTCTTCTCATGGACTCAACCTTACATCCGTCTAACAAGAGTCACATCACATTTGCTGATACTGGTAAAAGAAAGGTATTGGGTCTAGGTAGAGTTGCAATCTCAAGGGATCAACACATGGATAAAGTGATGCTTGTTGAATCCCTTGGTTTCAACTTAATATCTGTCTCAATGCTTTGCGATTTGAATATGATTGTGATGTTTGGAAAATATCGTTGCCTTGTTCTAATGGAATCTGACAAGTCTCTAGTCTTTGAAGGGTATCAGAAAGATGATTTGTACATGGTAGATTTCTCAGCAGGACCGCAGCTTGCCGTATGTCTTCTTGCAAAAGCTTCAGAATGCTGGCTCTGGCATCGGAGGCTAGGGCATGCTGGCATGAGGAACTTGCATACTCTTGCAAAGAAGAAGCACGTCATAGGCATCGAGGGCGTCAAGTTCAAGAAGGATCACTTATGCTGTGCCTGCGAAGCAAGAAAGATGACGAGGGCCAAGCATCCCTCGAAGACAATCATGACAATGACTCAACCCTTCGAACTGCTACACATGGACCTTTTCGGTCCCACTGACTACTCAACACTTACTACTACTGCTTGTCTCTATGGCTTCGTCATTGTTGATGATTATTCAAGATATACATGGGTGCATATAATCCTCTACAAGACTGAAGTGCAGGATGTCTTCAGACGCTTCGCCAATCGAGCCATGAACAACTATGGCGTCAAGATCAAGCACATCAGAAGTGGCAATGGCACTGAATTCAAGAACTTCAGCCTCGACACTTATCTTGATACTTTGTGCACCACTCATGAGTTCTCAGCTCCATACATGCCACAGCAGAATGGCATCATGGAACGCAAGAACAGAACACTCATTGAGATGGCTCGGACGATGCTCGATGAATACAAGACTCGAAGGAAGTTCTGGCCCGAAGCCATTGATACTGCATGCCATGTCATCAACCATGTCTATCTTCACAAGCTTCTGAACAAAACATCATATGAACTCCTCACTGGTAAGAAGCCAAATGTCAGTTACTTCAGAGTATTTGGTGCCAGGTGCTGGATCAAGGATCCACATCACACTTCAAAATTTGCACCAAAAGCACATGAAGGTTTTATGCTTGGTTAAGGAAAGGATTTGCACTCCTATAGAGTCTTCAACCTCTTTCACTATAAAGTGGTTGAAACTGTGGATGTGCGGTTCGATGAGACTAAGAGCTCGCAAAGAGAGCACCTACCAAATGTGCTAGATGAAGTTCCATCCAGTGAATCCATCAAGCTTATGGGAACTGGAGAAATCATACTGTCTGAAGCATAGCCCGAAGAGGAACTCATCATCTCTGCACCTGATCAACCTGAAGACGATACTCAGCCTGAAGACAATCCTTCTAACGATGACAATGATCAGCAAGAGCAAAATCTTCGTCCTGTTCATCCTCATGTTGCAAATGAAGTACAGATTGAGAAAATAATTGATAGCATCAATGCTCCAGGTCCACTCACTCGTTCAAGGGCAACACAACTAGAAAATTTTTGTGAGCACTTCGCATTCGTCTCTATATCTGAACCCAAGAAAGTTGATGAAGCCTTCATGGAACCTGAATGGATTCAAGCTATGCAAGAAGACCTTCAATAGTTTGAGCTGAATAATGTATGGGAACTGGTCAAGCGTCATGATCCTCATAAGCACAATATCATAGGCACTAAATGGATATATCGCAACAAGCAAGATGAGCATGGTCAAGTTGTCATAAACAAGGCTCGTCTCGTTGCTCAAGGATACACTCAAGTTGAAGGAATTGACTTCAATGAAACATTTGCTCCTGTGGCTAGGCTTGAAGCTATACGCATACTGCTGGCCTATGCAAATCATCATAACATTCTTCTGTATCAAATGGATGTGAAGAGTGCCTTTCTCAATGGCAAGATTGAAGAAGAAGTGTATGTTGCACAAACGCCTGGCTTTGAAGATCCAAAACATCCTGACATGGTTTACAAGCTCAACAAGGCACTGTATGGCCTCAAACAAGCCCCTCGTGCTTGGTATGACACACTCAAAGACTTCCTGAAGAGAAAAGGCTTCAAACCTGGTTCCCTGGATCCCACTCTCTTCACGAAGACATATGATGGTGAACTGTTTGTGTGCCAAATATATGTGGATGACATTACCTTCGGCTGCACTAATCAGAAATACAGTGATGAGTTTGGATACATGATGCAAGAGCAGTATCAGATGTCCATGATGGGTGAGCTAAAGTTCTTCCTTGGTCTTCAAATACGATAGCAACGCAATGGCATCTTCATATCTCAAGAGAAATACCTCAAAGATTGCCTGAAGAAGTTTGGAATGCAAGACTGCAAAGGTTATATGACGCCAATGCCTACCAAGAGTCATCTAGATTCTGACGCCAATGGTAAAGAGTTCGATCAAAAGGTATACCGCTCCATGATTGGTTCTTTGCTTTATTTATGTGCATCTAGGCCAGATATCATGCTTAGTGTTTGCATGTGTGCCCGATTCCAAGCAGCACCAAAGGAAACACATTACTTAGCTGTGAAGCGAATTCTTTGATATTTGGCTTACACCCCAACACTAGGATTATGGTATCCAAAGGGCTCAGAGTTTGATCTAGTTGGATTCTCGGATTCTGATTATGCTGGTGACAAGGTGGATCGCAAGTCTACATCAGGCACATGCCACTTTCTGGGACGATCACTTGTGTGTTGGTCTTCAAAGAAGCAGAACTGTGTATCTCTCTCCACTGCTGAATCTGAATACATTGCTGCTGTATCTTGCTGCGCTTAGCTTCTATGGATGAAGCAAACACTCAAAGACTACAGCATTCATCTGAAGCAAGTGCCACTCTACTGCGACAATGAAAGCGCCATCAAGATCGCCAACAACCCATTTCAGCACTCGAAGAAAAAGCACATTCAGATCCGTCATCACTTTCTCAGAGATCATGTCATGAAGGAAGATATTGATATCATTCATGTCAGCACTGAAGAACAACTGGCAGATATCTTCACAAAGCCCTTGGATGAGAAAAGGTTTTGCAAGTTGCAGTGTGAGCTAAATATCTTGGAATCCTCAAATGTCCTGTGATCATGCACACATCCTAACACTTATGATTGTTGATGACTTAGATGTGCAAACACATGAATTAACGTATATCTTCAACAAATGAAGACTCACACTCTAAGTGTCAATACATTAACGCGGAATTTGACTTCGGAGTGCCACGATAATTGTGCGCCGTGTCTGGGTCTAATATTTCCTATATGGTGGGTAACGCCACCACCAAAATTTTTGTTGGAATACTTTCTGTTGGCGTTACATTTGCAAAGTCTTTGCATTTTGTTTGTCTTCAATGTTAACATGGCTTCATGTTTATCTTCAATGTACTGATTTGGTTTCTGTCCTCTACAACATTCACTTATAGCTATGTCTTCTAGTTAAATCTTTTGAACTAAGTGAATGTGATCGGACCCTGACCTTTCTATGCTCCCGTCTTAAGTCTATCTATCCAAATCATATGCATTCTATTGAAACTATCAAAACGTCTTCTCTGCGTCCTTGTTAGCAGAAGACACAGAGACAAACATTAATTTGTTTTCAATGCTCAATCCTTTTCACCTAAAACCTGGAGAAGTGGGAATGACCACCCGACAATACAGGTGTGCGTGGGAACATGGAAGAACCTCCAATGTGTTGCATGGTCGCCACGTGTCCTTCAGATGTGAACCGCCAGGGGCACTGCGTAATAACGATGTGCTGCCGCTGTCCCTATAAATACACGCCTCACCCCAGTCATAATCTCTTCTTCCACTCTCACACAAACCCTAGCGCTACCGCTAGCCCTCGACGACGCCGTCGACGAAGCGCTTAGCTGTCGCGACCTCACCGACTCCGTCCTCACGCCGGCCGCGAACATTGTCTTCTCCGCCGTCGCCGTAGGTGTCCTCCATCGCCAAGTTAGGGCACGGAAGATCGAACTGCTCAGCCTCCTCTCCCACTCCGTCTAGCAGTTCCTCGTGTGGTAAATAAAACTTCTTTTTACAATCTTTTTGATCCGATAGATTCATCCTTTTCAACCACAAGTGGTTTCCGCTCCTACAAAGTTGGATCTATCCTGTTCTGCATCTCATAGCATGCCTAGTATGTTCACTTATGCTTCACAAAGTAGTTAGATTCCTCACTTGTACTTATTTGTGGATTCGTACAAATCTGGAACCAACTCACTACATATGAGTGAATGTCTTCGCACTATGAGGTCAATGTCTTCTAAACTGATTTATCTTAAAAATCTTCTAAGAATGTATATGACCTCTTCCCTTTCCCTCGCATCTCTAATGCTCTCACAGGTACATGTCCGTGGGAGAATCCCTTGGTTCTCATAGTCTGCATTCATTTGCAGAGTTCCTACAGCGTCACATAAATTCTCCTGAAGCCAGTTCCTGTCTGACCAGTGGACGGAAGACTTCAACAGTGTTGAAGCCTTTCAGTCTAAACTTCATGAAAACTCAAAAATCAGTCAGGAAGGGCGGAAGACAACACCGTGGAAACACTGCTAAGGACCTGCCACCGGATCTCTATGAGTTATACAAGTCAGATCTAGAAGAAACCTATGGAGAACGCAAGGACCGAATCCAATGGATTCGAAGACATTGGGCAGAGGAATGGTTCAAGTACAGATTCGTCACCAAAGAGTATGCTGAGAAGAATGCCTTAAAGGGCCCCTGGGAGATATAATATACAAAGGTCTTCAGCCCAAGTCGAAGTCCGAAGCTATTGCTCAAGGCTTCTACCCCTGCATGATTCGTGGACCTCAGCCTGCTAATGCTGACCCATCCTCTCTGTTATGGTGTCGTGAAGATAATTTGTTCAAGCGCAACTATCAAGCTACAAAGAACTCGGCCAAGGAAAACAAGAAGTCTTTGGGATTAGACTTCAACCCAGGCCACTCTGCACCACGAGCTGACAGCACACGCGAAGCTGAACCCAATCTTATTGGGCCCTTCTACAACTTAGAAGGTCTCATCACTCACATTCAGGTTCAAGGGGCAGCTGTGGACCATTCTGCAGATGACACTAATTCTGACGAAGCACCTGCACCTCCGAAGCCTGTGAAGCAAAAGAAACCAAAGGCTTCAAAGCCCCCCTCTGCACCAAAGGTCTCACGGGTGAAGCCTCTGGCCATTGCACCTCCTGAAGCCAGTGTGCAGTCTGAAGATCTCTCACGCATCTCAAAGTCTGCCAAGTTGAAAAAGCCCATGCAACCCACTGGTCAAGCACTGACCCGTGCTGCTGTTTTGAGAAACGAGAATGACACCATTGATCTGTCCAGCGACGACCATCTTGGCGATGACGCTCTAGAGCAATTGATAAAGAGCAAGCAAGAGGCGGAAATCTTCAATGATCTTCCTCTCTTTGATGTGGAAATCTTATACAAGTTCATTGATGAATGGTTTGACAGCCCAGATGTCAGTTTTGATGATCTTCAGCTTCCAATTGGCCTCAGCGTCTCCTTCCACGGAGCCATTGCTCCTGAGCTGGCTCTTGCTCAGAAAATTGTTGAAGTGAAGCATAAGATCGATTATGAAAAGGCTCAGATCAAGAAGCACATGGCCAAGATCAATGTTGAAGACATTCAGAACTTCAAGGTCATGATGCATGAGCTCAAGGAGGCATTCCAGAAGAAACGAGAAGAAGCAAAAGGTTCTCGTGACCGCCTGAAGAATCTTGCTGCCAAATGTGTTCAAGGCTACAATGAAGCTGAAAAGCGCAAGGCTTTGGGGCGACCAGGCATCGACCCCAGAATGGCTGCCAAGAAGAAGAAGAAGCCAGCTATGGCCAAACCAGAAGCATCAAGGCAGGAAGAACCTCGCATTGTCTTCCCGGCCAGTATGACAGGCTCGAAGCCTAAGGCCCCCACAGTGGCTTCAGAATTCAAGAAAACTAGAGCAGCTGAAGCCGAAGCCAGAAAGCGCAAGACCAAAGCCACCACTGATGATGCTCCCCCAACCAAAAAATGGAAAACAAAGAAGAGAGACAGGGTTGCTTCCACAAATCCCCTTCTTGTTGAGCCAATTTCTATTGCTCGTCCTGCGCCTGAACATCGTGAACGTCGTCTGGTAGTTCATGAGCCTGCTTCCACAGAGGCTCCTGAAGCTGAACTGTTGACCCCACCACAGCTGAAGACATTGGTCCTCACGACAATGTTGAAGATGATGAAGTCCTTTCTCAGATCAAGCACAATTTGGTATCATCGCCAGTCCTCATGAACAGCGAACTCATCAGCATTGGTCGTCCATTGACGCCAATTGCTCAGGATGACTCATGGGCTGATCACCCTCAAGAATCCCCTCGTGCTAAAGAAACACCAGTCACTCCCCCACCACAGGTCACCACTCCGGTGATTGACAGCAAAGACTTTGAGGCCCAACCAACTCCATCTCCACAGGCGTCGCCAGCATTTCGCAGGCTTCGCAAAGGACCCAGGCCATAGGTCACATTGTCAAGTGTTATCGAAGGAGAAGAGCGCCAATCCGTCTTACGCGAAGTCTTTCCTGAAGCCTCTCCTACTATGAACATACCTGAATCTGAAGCCAAAGCGGCTGAAGATATTCTGGCTGCATCAGCCAATGAAGAAGAAGAACCACGTGATGAAGAAAGAGTTGCTACACCCCCGTCCAACCCTGAAGTTGTTCTCGAGGAGAACGTGTCTGACCCTCCAGCTCCTGAAGTGGAGGTTACCAATACTGAGGCGGCCACCAACATCAACACTGAAGCGAATGATGTTGTCATGGCTGAAGCTAATGTGGCGCCTGAAGCTAATGTGGTGCCAGAAGTGAATGCACCTAAAGCTAATGCAGCACCTGAAGCAAATCCACAGCCTGAAGCCAATGACTCTGCTCCTGTACCACCTCCCAGGCCACACACTATCCAGCAAGCATATGATCGTGGTCAGCTTGTTACAGTCCACTGGCCAATTCTGGTTCCTCCGCCTGCTCCCAGACCTCAATTTGCCTATCATGTGGAGCACATGCCTCAGATCCAAAAGCCAAAGCCAAGGCTACCACGGTTTCTAGGTACTGCAATGTCACCGGGATCATTTAATTTGAATGGATTCAAGGCACACAACACATTCTTTAACAGTGCCAAGAACCCCTACACGAGGCCAAGAATCTCCACAGATCGATTCTGGAGTTATCAGCAACGAAGCTACTATTCTTGCATCTTATACAATCAGGGGCGCATCTTCCCACATATGTGTCTTGACTGTGAAGCCATTGCTGGAGTGCCATGCCTTGAAGAATACCTTGACTACTTCCGTGATGCGGGTCTGCTTAATTTTGTGACTGCAAAGGAACACTGGAATGAAGAACTTCTGCTTCAATTCTATGCTACCCTCCACATTCGTGGATACAACAGGGATTCGAAGACTTGGATCCTTGAGTGGATGACAGGAGATGTTCATCATGAAGCTAAAGCTCAAGACATCATTGAGCTCACAGCCCTGCCCACTCCTAGTGAATACTATGAACCAGGTTGTCAACAACACCAAAATGCTTTGGAGAGCATTTTCTAGAAGCCAGAACCCAACATGAGTCAAATGTTGAGCATGATGAAGCCTTTGCCACGCGACGCTGAATACCCAACCGAATTCTTTGTTGAAGACCTAGAGTATCTGCCCCGCACCATTTATCATATCATCAGAAAGACTCTATGGCCTATCAAAGGACATTCATCTGCAGCGAAGCTTGAAGGAGCAATGAAGACTTTGGTTTTCTATATCTTCAATGGCATAAGCTTCAATGCTCAAGGCTTCTTCATTAGGCAGTTAACTGCATCTGGTTCCGACATTTTTGGTCTGAAGTTCAACGCTCCGTGGATAATGCGCCTTATCAAGCTTCACTCTGCCTTCAACTATCAGCCGTCTGCGCGCAATCATCTTGTATTCTTGCCAGAGGTTGATCTGTCTGTTGAAGCTATTTACCCAAAGCCTGCTAAGGATCCAATCTATCTTCACAACGTTGATCGTCAAAGCTTCACCCAGCCCATTGAAGGAGTTCAGGCAGTCTCTCATGTTTATCCCTTGGCTGGTAACACATGTGCCCCTTGCGCCCAAACTAACGCCACTGGAAGCACCATTGCCCAAAGGCCTCGGAAGCGATCTCGTGTTCTTAATGACCAAGAGCTTCTCGTCGTGCTACATCAGAAATAGGATAAGCATCATGACTGGCTTAAGCGTCAGATGCAAAGCCTCTTGGTGGGCGTCAATCGCATTCGCAATCTTGCCACCAAAAATGCCTTTGTTACACATGAAACCTGTCGAAGGTCTTGGAAGAGTTTGACTTTGCTCACTGCTAAAGAAGATCTTCAAGATGATGGCTTCACAGAAAGATTCAAGTTTGACTCCACTCCTCCAAGGAATGCTCACTTGCGTCGGACTCCCTCCCTTGAAGACTCTGACTATTCTTCCTCAGCTGCAACGGTGATGCCAGAGTTATCCATGATCAAGATGATGCCACTTCACCACCTCCACCTTCAGCGCGTCTCGACACTGCACCAAGTTTTTCTGCACCACCGGACCTCAACGACGACCCTGCTGCTTCGCCTGCACCTCATGGGAACGAGTAGAAGCTCTATGTCTTCAAACCTTTTTGGTCATTACTGACAAAAGGGGGAGAAGCATATGAGTTGATAGTCTTCAAGCGGGTCCATATGGGTGGTTGCTTTACTTTTTGCAACTTTTGCCAAGTGCTTACAACTCTCACTTTTGAAATATTTGGTTCCTTTTGAGTTGTAACACTTAAACTTGATGGTCGCCTGCTACCTTTTTTGACACTATGTGATGCGATGATAAATTCCGCATGTGCGTCGATAAATTCCGCACGAATTCATTTTGTAGACGTCCATTTGTTATTATGCATGTCATTATCTTCATTATATCATTTCATGCATGATGAATTGTCTTCATAAGTAGAAGAGGAGCTCCGCAAGTACAACCTGCCATGTGCATTTGCATTCAAAAGCAAAATACTTATATGCACATCTTCAGGGGGGGCCTTTCTGCTACTTACGAAGACAATACTTAAATCCTTTACAATTTCACATATTTCTATCCCCGTAGAAAACTTCAACCAGTTTGTCATCAATCACCAGAAAGGGGGAGATTGTAAGTGCATCTAGTGCCACCCCTAGTTGGTTTTGGAGTATTGACGACAAACCTGGTTGAGGGACTAATGTGTTTGTGAGAATTGCAGGATAACCCAGGTAGAAGTCCCTCATTGATTCATTTTCCTACCAGAGATGACCCCTAAAAATGTATGAAGACATTGAAGTCAAAGGTGGTATGTGAAGACATTCACATTGAAGACTATGACAAGAGAAGACATCGCGTGAAGACTATGGAGCACAAAGACTTAGTTGTTTCGTCATTCTTTTTCTTCTTTGTTGAGTCATAGGAACCACCGTACTGTTAAGTGGGGTCCAAGTGAACTAGTCGGAATGACTGAAGTGATGCTTAACCAAAATCCTATGTCTTCGAGCAAAGACAATGAGAGCAAATATTATCCAGAGTTGGATAAGTCAGCTTTGCTTGTAGCTCAAGTAAAGTTGCCGTGTGTGTTTGAAATCTGACCGTTGGAACATGTGTTAGTTCCTTAGTGACCCAGGGTCATTTTGGACAAATCAGGTCGGGTTGCCTAGTGGCTATAAATAGCCCACCCCTACACCATAAATTGGTCGGCTGCTCAGAGTTAGTACACGGCTTTCGTCGTTTGAGAGCAACCCACCTCGAAGCCTTTGAGAGAGAAATCCTTGAGAGGACAAAGCCCTAAACACCCAGAGTCAAAGAGTGTTAGGCATCACTTAAGTCTTCTTGTCTGTGTGATCTAAAGACTTATTACACTTGAGGACTGTGCATCCTCCAGCTGGTTAGGCGTCGCGTTCTGAGCATCCAAGAGTCATTATGGATCGCCGGTGAACGAATTCTATGAAGGTTTGGAAGTCTACCTTGAAGACTTACCAGAGTGATTGGGCGAGGACTGGGTGTCCTTAGCTCAAGGGGAGTAAGGTGAAGACGCGGTCTTCTGAGTTGAATCTCAGCCTCCCTAACCAGGCGTACAGTTGTCACAGCAACTGGAACTGGTCCAACAAATCATTGTCTACAACAAGCCACTGGTTCTATGCTTCCCATCTCTTTATTTACAGTTGGTCCTTGTGAAGTCATTGCCTGTTTGCATTATCTTCTGTCTTCATTGAGTGAATGCTTGTTCTGATTGGCTTCATGCTATCTTCCATCCTGATCTATACTGCCTAGCTGCTAATAGTGTTTGTGCTTTCATTTCATTGAATACTTGACTATGGCTTGCTTAGTCTAGTCTACCTTCCGATGCTTGGTAATAGGTTTATTTCTATCGTTAGTCTTCGAAACTTCCAGGTTTTGAAGACTTTCATAAAAATCACCTATTCACCCCCCCTCTAGTCGATCACTAGCACTTTCACTTATTATTGGGGATGTGCATATTCCTGTTGAGGTAACATAGTGTTATTCAAAATTTCTCCGGTTCCATGTTATTCAGAATGAGTTCGTTAACAAGACTTGATCAACCTTGTTAGTGGATTCCTTTTGATGATCATGAGATGGATGAAACTAGAAGGCACAACCTTCTGTACCCCACTTTTACTTTCTGTTATTTATATTAAATAAAATAAAAATAAATATTTTTCTGTCTGTTATCTGATTATCCGTGCAATATAAAAATACCTTGGAAATAAAAGTTCTCCAAATGCCATGAAATTTAAATATGATTTTTTGTAGAATATTTGAGGATTTATGGAACTGAGAACACACCAGGGGGGTCAACCACTTGCCCACGAGGGTGGAGGGTGCGCCCACCCCTCTAGGGCGCGCCTCTACCTCGTGGGCCCATGGTGGCCCTCCTCCACTTATTCCTGCACCCACACACTTCATCTTCCTCCCACAAACACGAATAACCAGCTCAAGCATGAGTTCTAGCTCATCTTGCTGCCATTTTTGATCTCCTTGCTCAAAGCACCTCTCACAAAACTGCTTGGGGAGATTGTTCCTGGGTATGTGACTCCTCCATTGGTCCAATTAGTTTTTGTTCTAGTGCTTTATTCATTGCAAATTTTTGCTGCTTAGGTGACCCTGTTCTTGAGCTTGCATGTCAAATGTATATGGTCAAAAGTAGTTTTGATGCATGATATAGGCCCTAGGCACTTGTAGGAGTAGTTGCTATCGATATTATTGTGTTTCGTTTACTTTTATTTTGAAGTTACTAAAAAATTTCAGAATTTTTCAGAGGAAGAAATATGCTTCGAAAAATGTTCCAAGGTGGTTCTTCAAGGAAGCAAGGACCCAGGCTTGCAATGCGTGATGCTGATGAAGAGCCACCAAGAGATGCTCCAGTGCATCCTTGTGAATGGCCTTCTGATAACTTTATGGATCGAGCGGGAATTAAGGAAGAATTCAACGCATATTTTTGTAACGCTGATCTTGTGAGCTTCGAGGAAGAGAAGTGTAGCCAGTATCACTATCTCACCAGTACCTTTGTGAGGAGGTTTGAATTTTCAACTTCACGTAATTCTCCAACTGTCCTGTTTGATCTTTATGATAAGTCTTACACTATGGACTTAGAGGATTTTACCACTGCTTGCAAACTTCCACAATGGGGTATTATAAGGGATCCTCGCAAATTTGAATTTAGAGATTTTCTTGCTAGAATAACTATGGGAGAATCCAGAGATATTACACAAGCTACCATAGGGAGCATTCACTTTCCTGTTATACATTATTTTGCTCTCTTCATAGGTAGATGCATTAATGGTAAAGATGAGGCATGTCACATGAGTGTCCCAGATCTTAGTATTCTTAGGAATGCTGTGTTAGGAGACAAATCATATAATTTGGGAGCCATTGTTGCACATAGGTTGCATCTTAATAGACGTAATGGAGATTTCTTTGGTGGAATTTATGCAACCCGCATAGCTAATTTTCTTGGTATAGCCATACGTGAAGATGATATTGAATTACCTCCTGCTTATCTAGACTTTAATGCTATGGTTCACCACCAGTTTGTCGAGAGGAACGAATCACCTCTCCAGTATCGACTAATCTTTGACAGACACCATGTTGTCCGTATTACTTTCCCTGCTCCTGCCTTCTTTGATTATCATGCAAGAGGAGGATATACTATTACCAGAGAGGAGGCAGATGAGTACGAGAGGAGAGAGGAGGCCGCTCATCGCCACGCTATAGCTCAGCAGGCGATAGCCGCTGCGTCACAGTACGACCCCAACTACTATTATGGATATCCGCCAGGCCAGCCATGGCCATAGACCAACTTAGGCCAAAAGCCTAAGCTTGGGGGAGTACGTATTTCCCACCGACATTACATTTATGTTCACACACTCATTGCTAGATATCGGTGGTCATACTTTTTCATTGTATCATCCATGCTAGTTTATTTTCCTTTTTATGCTTTCTTCTTGTGTGTTTAATAAACCTTAAGAAAAACCCAAACAATTAGTTGTATCTTTTAATTAATTTACTTTCCATGCTTGTAGTAGTAATTAAAAAGAAAACCCAAAAAGATTTCCTGTTCTTCTTTTGCTTGTTGGGAGCTTTCCCGTGTAAATAGTTTTATTTCTTTTCTTTTCTTTGGGGGTCGATAGGAGAAGACCATAATTAAATTGTTCAAGTGGCTCTTATATGCATTATTGTTGATCTGACAAAAGAGCCCATATTGCCTTGTCTTCTCCTGTTTATTGAATGCTTGCAGATTCCAGCTTAGTCCAATGCACGTGCACTATTATTATTATTCACATCGTTCGGTCGTGGAAGTGAAAGGCAATTATGATGTTATATGATGGATTGCTGAGATGAGAAAAGCTGGTATGAACTCGACCTCTTTTGTTTTTGTAAATATGATTAGTTCATCGTTCCTGATTTAGCCTATTATGAATAAACATGTTTGCAATGACAATTAGAGATCATAGTTTCTTGTGCCATGCTTGATTAGCCATGAGTTATAATGGTTTACCTTGCGTGCCAACATGCTATTAAAATGGTTATGATGTGGTATGATAGGGTGGTATCCTCCTCTAAATGATTTAAGTGA
This sequence comes from Triticum urartu, assembly GCF_003073215.2. NCBI lineage: Eukaryota > Viridiplantae > Streptophyta > Magnoliopsida > Poales > Poaceae > Triticum > Triticum urartu. The sequence goes on from NC_053028.1 coordinate 449,945,079, forward strand.
CTTGACTTGGCACATGTTCAGGCATGTAGTTGAAACAATATCAACATAGCCTTCACGATATTTATGTTCATGGTGGATTATATCCTACTCATGCTTGCATTCGGTGTTGATTAATTTTAATGCATGTTCATGACTGTTGTCGCTCTCTAGTTGGTCGCTTCCCAGTCTTTTGCTAGCCTTCACCTGTACTAAGCGGAAATACTGCTTGTGCATCCAAACTCCCTAAACCCCAAAGTTATTCCACATGAGTCCACTATACCTACCTATATACGGTATCTACCTGCTGTTCCAAGTAAATTTGTATGTGCCAAACTCTAAACCTTCAAATAAATATCCTGTTTTGTATGCTCGAATAGCTCATGTATCAACTAGGGCTGTCCGTATCTTCCATGTTAGGCGGGTTATTCTCAAGAGGAGTGGACTCCGCTCCTCACTCACGAGATAAATGGCTGGTCACCGGGATGCCCAGTCCCATGCTTTATGCAAACTAAATCAAAATAATTGCAAACAAAACTCCCCCTGGGACTCTTGTTAGTTGGAGGCACTCGTTGTTTCGAGCAAGCCATGGATTGATGCTTGTTAGTGGAAGGGGGAGTATAAACTTTACCATTCTGTTTGGGAACCGCCTATAATGTGTGTAGCATGGAAGATATCGCCATCTCTGGGTTGTTGTGTTGACAATGAAAGTATACCGCTCAAAATAGTATTCACCTCTATTTCAAAACCCTCTGGCACCTCTACAAATCCCTGCTTCCCTCTGCGAAGGGCCTATCTATTTACTTTTATGCTGAGTCATCATCCTCTTATTAAAAAGCACCCGTTGGAGACAATGTTGGGGATATCGCTTATTGGGAACTTATCGGTCGACCCATGATAAGGGGTAAATCGGCCAGTTTATCGGCATATCGGCCGATTTATCGTCATATCGGTTGATTTATCGGCCGATATATCTTATCAGTCAGACACTGGTAAGCGATAAATCAGCCGATTTATCAGAATATCAGAAGATATCTTGAATAGTGGTTGGAGAGCACCGCTGTCATTTGCATTCATTATTGTTAGTTTACATTGAGTATGACTTGACTGGATCTCTTTTACCATGAATTACAATGTCTAGTCAGTCCTTGGTCTTTAAAGGTGCTCTGCATTTATGTTTTGCGGTCTCAGAAAGGGCTAGCGAGATACCATCTTGTTATATCAGATTATGATTGTTTTGAGAAAGTGTTGTCATCTGAGATTTATTATTATTGCTCGTTAGTTGATTATGCTATTGATATGAGTAAACTTGAGACCTATGCGTTATTGTGAATGTGGTTAGTTATAATCTTTGCTGAAATCTTGAATGCTGGCTTTACATATTTACAACAGCAAGAGCAAACAGAGTTTGTAAAAGTTTTTCTTTATCACTTTCAGTTTGTCAACTGAATTGCTTGAGGACAAGCAAAGGTTTAAGCTTGGGGGAGTTGATACCTCTCCAACGTATCTACTTTTACAAACACTTTTGCCCTTGTTTTGGACTCTAACTTGCGTGATTTGAATGGAACTAACCCGGACTGACGTTGTTTTCAGCAGAATTACCATGGTGTTATTTATGTGCGGGAGCAAACGTTCCCGGAATGACCTGAAACTTCACGGAGCTACTTTTCAGAAAATAAGAAAGATACCTGCAAAAGATGAAGGCCAGGGGGCCCACCTCCTTGCCACGAGGGTGGGGGCGCGCCTGCCCCCCTATGGCATGCCCCCCTACCTCGTGGGCCCCATGTTGCCTCTCCGACTCCAACTCCACCTCCATATATTGAGTATTGGGGAGAAAAATTAGAGAGAAGAAATCATTGCATTTTACGAGACGGAGCCGCCGCCAAGCCCTAAAACCTCTTAGGAGGGATGATCTGGAGTCCGTTCGGGGCTTCGGAGAGGGGAATCCGTCACCATCGTCATCATCAACCATCCTCCATCACCAATTTCATGATGCTCACTGCCATGCGTGAGTAATTCCAACATAGGCTTGGTGGACGATGAAGGGTTGGATGGGATCTATCATGTAATCGAGTTAGTTTTGTTAAGGTTTGATCCCTACTGTCCACTATGTTCTGAGATTGATGTTGCTATGACGTTGCTATGCTTAATGCTTGTCACTAGGGCCCGAACGCCATGATTTCAGATCTGAACCTATTATGTTTTCATCAATATATGGGTGTTCTTGATCCTATCTTGCAAGTCTATAGTCACCTATTATGTGTTATGATCCGTTAACCCCGAAGTGACAATAATCAGGATGCTTACCGGTGATGAACGTAGTTTGAGGAGTTCATGTATTCACTATATGTTAATGCTTTGTTCCGGTTCTCTATTAAAAGGAGGCCTTAATATCCCTTAGTTTCCGTAAGGACCCCGCTGCCACGGGAGGGTAGGACAAAAGATGTCATGCAAGTTCTTTTCCGTAAGCACGTATGACTATATTCGGAATACATGCCTACATTATATCAATGAACTGGAGCTAGTTCTGTGTCACCCTAGGTTATGACTGTTACATGATGAACCGCATCCGGCATAATTCTCCATCACTGGTCCATTGCGTGCGAGCTTCCCATATATTGTTCTTCGCTTATTTACTTTTCCATTGCTATTGCTATCATCACTACAAAATACCAAGAACATTGCTTTTACTACTGTTACCTTTTGTTACCGTTATCACTACTATCATATTACTTGCTACTAAACACTTTGCTGCAGATATTAAGTTTCCAGGTGTGGTTGAATGGACAACTCAGCTGCTAATACTTGAGAATATTCTTTGGCTCCCCTTGTGTCGAATCAATAAATTTGGGTTGAATACTCTACCCTCGAAAACTGTTGCGATCCCCTATACTTGTGGGTTATCACGGCGGGAGGGGAATGAATGCAGCCACTGTTTGGGTTTGCCGTCCGGCTTAAATAAATGCGCACCATCACGTGTACTCGCGGGTGCACAAATTTTAACATACATGTCTGCTTAAGTGGGCGTCACGTAACTAGTGTGTGTGTGAGATTCTAAGAGATAGAGTGCGTGTGTGCGACTCTACTCTTCAGACATGTACTCAACCTTTTGCATCGGGATATAAGTATAATGGTATTACACTTTAGCTAGTGATTTATGTGGCCATGTAAACGTGGTTGTGTAAAAAAAATGTCACTTCCTGCTCGTGATTTGCGTTATATAATTACTAGCAAGATGCTCATGCATTGCACAGAACATCAATATGCATTTTTTTACAAAACACCTATTTTGATTGACCCATGCAGGAGTAATCCCATGTGTAAAAACTAATGATATCTCGATAATTTTATCAGAAAACTGGTATCTCCACAATTTCATCAAAAAATGAAAGATGAGAGATAAGGTGAGGAGGAGTGGAGCGTGGTGGTGACTGGTGGTCAGACTAGGCGGAGGCATGGGAATGGACGGCGCCGGCAGGTGGCAGCGGCCACCATGCTAGATTGTTCCAGAGACTTCCTATTTTAGTTGCTCAGCAATGAGGTTGTGGGAGATAAGGAAGATGAATGAGGCAATGCCTTGTCTGTAAATGTGGAGAGAGGTGAAGGTATCTTTTGTAAAATTGTCATAGTTTGCTTTCTATCCGTCTGATATAGATCGAACGGTCTATATTACAAGATGGAAGGCACACCATCATCACCAACTTGTTTTTTTATAATAGTAGAGATGATAAGTTTGCTAACTTCTAAAGTAAAGTGGAATTTGTCCATGTTATACAAGTAAATTAAGGTGATTGCTTATCATACAGGTAAGGTTGGACGAAGGGTGGTAGGAACAAATGCTCCGCCTAGAGCATGTGTGTGTGAGATGGAGTCTTAGTGTGTAGGGGTGTGTGTGTGTGTGTGACACGGGGTCCTCATGGCGGATGTAATTTAAGTGTGTGTGGCTTCATCATAGTGTATGACAGGGGCCACCAACGAGGAGGTGCGAGAGAGAAAAGGCCTGTAGAGAGGGAAGAGAAGGCATGTGCGCGTGAGAGGAGTCGACATCGAGAGAACGTGTTTGTTCAAGAGACACCGAGGAAGACTACTATATATCGATGGTGCATGTAGGCGGGAATTAAACGAAGGGATGGTGTTATTGGTTTCGGGGATATAGGGGAAGACTGAGGGAGTGGTAGCTAGAAGGAGATTGTCAAGTGTGAGTGTGTGTTTTACCCATCTAGGCAGAAGTTATGTGCACACAAGAAGAGAACGATTCGATGTGGCGTTAGGGTTGAGGGTAATTAACTATGTATGGAGACATAGGAGACCTTGAACGTGCATGTACGAGAGGTATACATGTATACGTGGGATGTGTGTGTGTGCGCACGATCATGATCGAGATAAAAGAAAGAAGACATAAGTCATAAAATCAGCGATATGGTAGAGATCGGAATGACAATATGCATGCATGTGAGAGTGCAGGGAAGAAGGCTCGATAATTGAGCATGTGTTTTTATCTTTAAGAGATAGTGGCATGGGCTGGAGCATGCATATATGGCGAGCAGAGGGAGCGAGACACAAGGATTGTGCAAAAGAGTTCAACCTATAAATGCATGTATGGAGAGACATATATAGTGTGGGTGATAGGAAGCAAGAGTGCGTGCGAGAAAGAAATGTTGACGGAGAAACTACAGATAGATACAGAGACAGAGATGCTAGATAGAGGGACATCGGCTAGTTTGAGTGTTGGAGATGACCGTCGGGTGGTTCAGAGGGTGAAGTTATGTGTGTGTGAGAGAAAGATAAAAATAGGGCACTTGACTGCATGTAGAGAGAAACATATATAGTGTGCGTGATAGGAAGCAAGAGTGAGGGAGAGAAAGAAGGTTGATGGAGAAACAAATAAATAGAAAGATAAAGATGCTAGCTAGCTAGTGTGTGTTAGAGATAGGAGTCGAGTGGATCAGAAGGCTGAGTTATGTGTGTGGGTGTGAGAGAGATAGAGAGAGTGTGCATGTGAGTCACATACAAACAAATATCAGAGAGAAATGAGATCCCGAGAGTCGGATTTTTGTGTCTGCGAGAGATAAAGATATTTCACAAGGAGAGTGATAGCTAGAGAGACATATGAGGGAACGCAAGATATCTCTAGGGGAGAGAGTGTGTGTGAGCGACATACAAGAGAATGGTGGAGAGATATGAGACCCTGGGAAACAGAGTTTGTGTTTGTGTGTGAGAAAGAGATATTTAAGAGGAAGAGTCGTAGCTTCTCATATCTAAGGAGCAAAAGACATCTCTGTGTGAGAGGGGGTGTGCGAGTGGCACACAGGGGAATAGTAGAGAGAAATGAGACCCCGGGAGACAAAGTTTGTGTTTGTGTAAGAGAAAGATATTTCACATGGAGAATCATAGTTAGAGACACATAGTAGGGAGCGAGATATACTTAGAGAGAGATAGAGTGATGAAGGTTGAGGGAGAGAGTACCGTTGATACATCTCCAATGTATCTATAATTTTTTATTGTTCCATGCCATATTATATTTTGTTTTGGACATTATTGGGCTTTATTATACACTTTTATATTATTTTTGGGACTAACCTACTAACCGGAGGCCCAGCCCAGAATTGCTGTTTTTTGCCTATTTTAGGGTTTCAAAGAAAAGGAATATCAAACGGAGTCCAAACGGAATGAAACCTTTGGGAACGTGATTTTTGGAACGAACAAGATCCAGGAGACTTGGACCCTACGTCAAGCAACCAACAGGGAAGCCACGAGGTAGGGGCGCTCTTACCCCCCCCCCCCCAGGCGCGCCCTCCACCCTCGTGGGGCCCCTGTTGCTCCACCGACGTACTCCTTCCTCCTATATATACCTACGTTCCCCCAAACGCGGAGCCAAAACCCTAATTCCACTGCCAAAAATTTCTGTATCTATGAGATCCCATCTTGGGGCCTGTTCCGGAGCTCCGCCGGAGGGGGCATCGATCACGGAGGGCTTCTACATCAACACCATAGCCTCTCCGATGAAGTGTGAGTAGTTTACCTCAGACATTCGGGTCCATAGTTATTAGCTAGATGGCTTCTTCTCTCTTTTTGGATCTCAATACAAAGTTCTCCCCCTCTCTTGTGGAGATCTATTCGATGTAATCTTCTTTTGCGGTGTGTTTGTTGAGACCGATGAATTGTGGGTTTATGGTCAAGTTTATCTATGAACAATATTTGAATCTTCTCTGAATTCTTTTATGTATGATTGGTTATCTTTGCAAGTCTCTTCGAATTATCAGTTTGGTTTGGCCTACTAGATTGATCTTTCTTGCAATGGGAGAAGTGCTTAGCTTTGGGTTCAATCTTGCGGTGTCCTTTCCCAGTGACAGTAGGGGCAGCAAGGCACGTATTGTATTGTTGCCATCGAGGATAACAAGATGGTGGTTTTATCATATTGCATGAATTTATCCCTCTACATCATGTCATCTTTCTTAAGGCGTTACTCTGTTCTTATGAACTTAATACTCTAGATGCATGCTGGATAGCGGTCGATGTGTGGAGTAATAGTAGTAGATGCAGGCAGGAGTCAGTCTACTTGTCTCAGACGTGATGCCTATATACATGATCATACCTAGATATCTACTATATCTAAATAGGAGCTCCCCACTACATGATTTCTCTTGACATGCAGCCCATCCACATCATCAAGCCATGTCAGCAACATCACTTTTATTTTTTTCAATCAGCTTTCACGAGACATCACATTATTTACGTTATTATTTTGCCCCTTCGTTCTTCGGCACACACCGCTTCATTTTCTGCACAAGCCCTGCTACGTGCTCGGCCTAATCAAAACGCCTCCTCCGCTTCAGTTTCTTTCCCCGGTGAATTCCACATCAAAGCGCCCGATGGTTCCCTCGAAAAGAAAAACGGCACAAGATGGCACCGCTTCTTCTCCCCTTCTGTTTCTTCCCCATATATTCTCCGTCGCTGTGTGCTTCTTCTCCAATCTCCACAATAGCTCTCCCCTTGCTGCAACTACTAGCGCCGTAGCGCGTCGCCCACCGCCCTACCCGTGTGCGGTGTCTTCGCCTGCTGCCAGCCTACCTCACCGCCAAGCCCGTAGCCAGCCCACCTCACCTCCTCAGGGCCTCCTCACCACCATCACACGGGGGCATAGCGCCGGAGTTCATCCTTCCCTGGAGCATCGATTGTCCAACAGATTCCACATCCATAGTAGCTGATAGTCTCATAGCAAAGAGGGGACGAGAGCTCAATCTCATTATAATCTGCCATCACAAAAAGTATAACCCGATCTGATTCCCCTCTTTCTCTCTCTCTGTTATGATGTTCTGCGATTACTCATCTCCTTATTTGTTTGCAGAATTAAATCAGCTTTGCGGAGAGAGGTTATCTTGAAATAACACAGAAACTAAAATGCATGAAATTAATTAAAGGTATTCAAACATCATTATCTTCCCTTATTCTCCCCAATATTTATATACAATCAATATACTAATTTTCCATCCAATTTTCTCATATTCGGCTCGCAAACAGCAAGGGGCATAGACGATTGTCAAACATCTGGGTCCTTACACTCAAGAGTATTGTTTCTTGATAGTGTGTTATTCTTCAGTTAAGTTACGTCCCCTTAACAGTTTGGTACTAAATTTGCTTATAGGATTCCTCCTTAAATTGTGTTTTCTACAACTATCCCTGCAAACTTTGGTACATATGCTCCCTGGTGATCTACTACCTTTGAAAAGTTGTATGCCCTTGGTAATAATTTATTACTCTCATGGTCTCACCCTTGAAACATACAGGTGTGTTACTTCTGAGTAAGTACAGGGCACAAACGTAGACCACTTATGTATAAAAACTAAGAAAAAGATAAAGGTTAGTTAAGATCATTATGCCGATTCAAATCTTTCACATCCATTGATATCTTTCTAACTAATGTTATACACATGTTCTTTTATTCATATCCCTGAATTCAGGTCTTTTGCAGTCTATTTATTTGTGAAAAATATTTTTTATGTAAGTCGACAAGATGTTTGTCATATAGTTGTTGTAATGGCAGTAAATGTCATATTGCTCACCATGAAGGCTTAAAGTTTGTTGATTTGTGTTTGCTATATTTGATCTAGATTTTACTATAGAGGTGCAAGCCCACAGACAAGAAGAGAGATATGTAACTTATCTGTGTGTAGCATTTTATTTTATTCACATGCATATCTTAGGTTATTGTTATCCATCAGGTATGTCAAGTAAAGGGCCATCTGCAAGCACTTACCACGGCACAAGGATTGCATATTAGATTCTAGATCGTTCACTTACTTTTGTATATAAGCATACATATTATGTCACCTCATCAAGAACTTCTATCCGAAAATATATGTAATAAGTAGCTGTTATAGTGTTGTTTGCTATCGTCACAATTGTACTCTATCACTATTACATTTATGATTTAATTTTGAAAAATCACATGTGCTTAATTATGAAGTCCCGCAGCAACGCGCGGGATACCATCTAGTTCTCATAACTATGCTCAATTCTGTCAGTTGCTCAACAGTAATTTGTTCACCCACTGTAAAATACTTATGCTCTTGAGAAAAGCCACTAGTGAAACCTATGGCCCCCGGGTCTATCTTCATCATATTAATCCTCCAACACTTAGTTATTTCCTTTGCTTTTTACTTTGCTTTTATTTTACTTTGCATCTTTATCATAAAAATACCAAAAATATTATCTTATCATATCTATCAGATCTCACTCTCGTAAGTGACCGTGTAGGGATTGACAACCCCTTATCGCGTTGGTTGCGAGGATTTATTTGTTTTGTGTAGGTGCGAGGGACTCGCGCGTAGCCTCCTACTGGATTGATACCTTGGTTCTCAAAAACTAAGGGAAATACTTACGCTACTTTGCTGCATCACCCTTTCCTCTTCAAGGGAAAACCAACGCAGTGCTCAAGAGGTAGCAAGAAGGATTTTTTGGCGCCGTTGCCGGGGAGGCCTACGCAAAAGTCAACATACCAAGTACCCATCACAACCCTTATCTCCCGCATTACATTATTTGCCATTTGCCTCTCGTTTTCATCTCCCCCACTTCACCCTTGCCATTTTATTCGCCCTCTCTCTCTATCCTCCCTCTCTTTCTCTATTTGCCTCTTTTTGCCCGTTCCTCGTTTGCTTGTGTGTTGGATTGCTTTCTTGTCACGATATCTCAAGATAACACTAAATTGTGTGACTTTACCAATACCAACAACAATGATTTTATTAGCACTCTTATTGCTCCTCTTACCGATGCTGAATCTTGTGAAATTAATGTTGCCTTGCTGAATCTTGTCATCAAAGATCCGTTTTCCGGTCTTCCTAGTGAAGATGTCGCTACCCATCTAAATAGCTTCGTTGATTTGTGTGATATGCAAAAGAAGAAAGATGTGGACAATGATATTGTTAAATTGAAGCTATTTCCTTTTTCGCTTAGAGATCATGCTAAACCTTGGTTTTCGTCTTTGCCTAAAAATAGTATTGATTCTTGGAATAAGTGCAAAGATGCTTTTATCTCTAAGTATTTTCCTCCCGCTAAGATCATCTCTCTTAGAAACGATATTATGAATTCCAGGCAACTTGATCATGAACATGTTGCACAAGCTTGGGAGAGGATGAAATTAATGATACATAATTGCCCAACACATGGTTTGAATTTGTGGATGATTATACAAAAAATTTATGCCGGATTGAATTTTGCTTCTAGAAATCTTTTAGATTCGGCCGCAGGTGGCACTTTTATGGAAATCACTTTAGGAGAAGCTACTAAACTCCTAGATAATATTATGGTTAATTATTCTCAATGGCACACCGAAAGATCTACTAATAAAAAAGTGCATGCGATAGAAGAAATTAATGTTTTGAGTGGAAAGTTGGATGAGCTTATGAAATTATTTGCTACTAACAGTGTTTCTTCTGATCCTAATGATATGCTTTTGTCTACTTTGAGTGAGAATAATAATGAATCTATGGATGTGAATTTTGTTGGTAGGAATAATATTGGTAACAACGTGTATAGAGGAAAATTTAATCCTAGGCCTTACCCTAGTAATTCCTCTAATAATTATGGTAATTCCTACAACAATTCTTATGGAAATTTAAATAAGATTCCCTCTGAATTTGATACTAGTGTTAAGGAATTTATGAATTCACAAAAGAATTTCAATGCTTTGCTTGAAGAGAAATTTCTTAAAGTTGATGATTTGGCTAGGAACATTGATAGAATTTCTCTTGATGTTGATTCTTTAAAACTTAGATCTATTCCTCCTAAGAATGATATCAATGAGTCTCTCAAAGCCATGATAATTTCCATTGATGAGTGCAAAGAAAGAACCGCTAGGATGCGTGCTAAGAAAGATTCCTTTATAAGAGCGTGTTCTTCTAGTTTCCATGATAATAAAGATGAAGATCTAAAAGTTATTGATGTGTCCCCTATTAAATCTTTGTTTTGCAATATGAATCTTGATAATGATGGGACTGAGTATGGTCCACCTTTACCTAGAAGGTGTTCCAAAAATTCGGAGTTTCTAGATCTTGATGCTAAAATTGATAAAAGTGGGATTGAACAGATCAAAACTCTAGATGTTAATGAACCTACTATTTTGGATTTCAAGGAATTTAATTATGACAACTGCTCTTTGATAGATTGTATTTCCTTCTTGCAATCCATGCTAAATTCTCCTCATGCTTATACCCAAAATAAAGCTTTTACCGAACATATCGTTGATGCTTTGATGCAATCTTATGAAGAAAAACTTGAGTTGGAAGTTTCTATCCCTATAAAACTTTATGATGAGTGGGAACCTACTATTAAAATTAAAATTAAAGATCATGAATGCTATGCATTGTGTGTTTTGGGTGCTAGTGTTTCCACGATTACAAAGACTTTGTGTGATTTGTTAGGTTTCCGTGATTTTGATGATTGCTCTTTAAACTTGCACCTTGCGGATTCCACTATTAAGAAACCTATGGGAAGAATTAATGATGTTTTTATTGTTGCAAATAGGAATTATGTGGCCGTAGATTTTATTGTTCTTGACCTAGATTGCAATCCTTCTTGTCCTATTATTCTTGGTAGACCTTTCCTTAGAACGATTGGTGCAATTATTGATATGAAGGAAGGAAATATTAGATTCCAATTTCCATTAAGGAAAGGTGTCGGTGTCAAAACCGGTGGATCTCGAGTAACTGTGCGTCTAGGCTGGATGGTAACAGGAGGTAAGGGACACGAAGTTTTACCCAGGTTTGGGCCCTCTCGATGGAGGTAAAACCCTACGTCCTGCTTGATTAATATTGATGATATGGGCAGTACAAGAGTAGATCTACCACGAGATCGGAGAGGCTAAACCCTAGAAGCTAGCCTACGGTATGATTGTTGTCGTGTATGTTGTCCTACGGACTAAAACCCTCCGGTTTATATAGACACCGGAGAGGGTTAGGGTTACACAAAGTCAGTTACAATGGTAGGAGATCTGCATATCCGTATGGCCAAGCTTGCCTTACACGCCAAGGAAAGTCCCTTCCGGACACGGGACGAAGTCTTCAATCTTGTATCTTCATAGTCCAGGAGTCCGGCTGAAGGTATAGTCCGGCCATCCGGACACCCTCTAATCCAGGACTCCCTCAGTAGTTCCTGAACCAGGCTTCAATGACGACGAGTCCGGTGCGCAGATTGTGTTCGGCATTGCAAGGCGGGTTCCTCCTCCAAGTACTTCATAGAAGATTTTGAACACAAAGATAGTGTCCGGCTCTGCAAAATAAGTTTCCACATATTGCCATAGAGAGAATAATATTTACAAAAATCTAATCTGCTGACGTATTCCGTAGTGTGACACACCACGGCCAAGCCTTTATCCGAGTCGTTTTATCATCCCACCTCAGCGCGTCATGCGCGGCGGTTTCCTTGGCATGTCTTGTTAAAGCAGAGATCGTGTCCCCTTATTCCGGGATTCTCATCAGTACGGGCGTGGGTAACCCAACCGCTTCTAGGACTCCTAGATTATAGGCAAGTCCAAACGGACACGGAGAGGACGCTTGATATTCACCCTCTTTATAAAGGGGACAAGGATTTTATTTTTCCCTCCCGTGCTCAATCGAATCCTTCCCCCACCTCAAGCTCAAATGCCCAAAGTTCAGGTCAGGTGCTCCGAACCTTCAGTCATGTCCGGATCTAGCCTTCAAGGCCGATGGGTGCCTTCCTCCGTCACGGAAGAAGACATCAAAAAGTTGAGGGAGGCCAGATATCTGACTGCCGAGATTTTGCATCGGCTGCCTCCCCGAGGCCAGGCCATCCCCACCCCTGAACCCAACGGGAACGTTGTGTTCGTCTCCCACGTCCTCCGAGGTCTAGGACTTTCTCTGGATCCTTTCGTCAGGGGTTTGATGTTTTATTACGGGCTAGACTTCCATGATCTAGCTCCGGACTCCTTTCTTCATATCACGACATTTATTGTCATGTGCGAGGCCTTCCTCCGGGTTACCCCTCACTTTGGCCTATGGCTCAAGACCTTTGAAGTGAAGCCGAAGATGATCGAGGGGCAACATGCAGCGTGTGGAGGTGCCTCAATACGCAAGATGACGGGAGCTCCATGGCCCAAAGGTTCCATCCCAGAGGTGTCTGAATTGTGGCAACAGGAGTGGTTCTACATCATGGCTCCTAGAAGTGCCAAGTGGGCGGCTGCCCTGTTTTCCGCTCGGGCCCTGCACCACAACTGATGTCATCGATCAGCAAAGGTCTGAGCTGGGGTCCAGCCAAGGACGTGCCTATACTGCAAAGCCGCATTCGAGATCTCTTCAATGGAGATTTCAGTTTGGTTGCGGTAACACAAGTTATGCTGGTTCGTCAAGTCCAGCCTTGCAAACGCAGGCCTCTTCGCCTGTGGGAGTTCAATCCCAAGGGACCGCGTGTCATTCAAAATTTTCTCGGCCTGACGCACGAGGAGATGTAGAAGTCATTCTTCGGACCTCAGGTGGAGTGTCCGGAAATCACCAAAGACGTGGGCCTGAGTAGTAACCGCGCCGCCAAACAGGTAAGGTATCTTCCGGCCGAACATACTATCTCTCCTTTGTTGCGAAGTTGAGAGTTCGCTTTTTGACCAGGACTGGCTAACAAAGGCAAAGTTGATTCGGTGTTCGGCCCCCCTCCCTGAGGGTTTGGAAAATCTGGTATTGGAAAACATGCTCCAGACCGCACCTTGCCCGGAGCCCTTGAAGGAAGATACTGTGGAGGATAATACGGGCGGACATGGGCCCCCAACGCTGCCCATTCTAACTGAGGGAGCGAGCGTCTCCATGAAGGAAGACGACCAGATGAGGAAAAGGACTGTGCCCGGGGATTCGGAAGCCGAAGCTTCCAAACAGGAGAAGAAGTCTCCCACAGAGGGTCCTACCTTGGGGGGCGCTGTTGCCACACAAAGTCTGCTGGGGGATCAATTCTCCCGCGATTCGTAAGTGACCCGAAATACTTTAATAGTACAGATATGCCATCTTTTTCTTCTGAGAGAATAACCACCGCATATATTTTTGCAGTTCGGGCCTTAGCCCCTCTCAAATGAGCTCGTCTTCAGGGGATCTTCTTCCAGAGATGATGGAGAGAGAAACGCCTCCTCCAGACTCCTCCGCTCCGGAAGCGGGCGACCCTGAAGTGTCGTCGCGGAGGGCCTCTCCGAGTCCGGTGAGGCCGGAAGATAATCCCATTGACCCCCGAAGCTCCCAGTGTCCGGCTCCCGAAGAGAGCAGACAAAAGAGTCCGGCACCGTCTAGTGTGCGATCGAATGTTCTGAGGGAGTTGGTGGGGCGAGCGGCCATCTCAGATGAACACCGTGTGCTGATGAATACGGTGATGGAGAGAATATCGTCCGCCGAAAGCAGATTGCATGAAGCTTTTATGAGTCTACTGACAGGCTTTGAGGTACGTAAAAGAATGTATGATAGTCCTGCACATGCTAGGTGTGCCCTGTGTAGATAGTAGCCCCTGAGACTCTGGTGGTCGTCGGAAACGACGACGAACAGAGGATCATATTCCCAGGTAATAACCATACTGCCTCTATGTGCAGGTGATGGAAGCTCCGGCGCCTAGCCGGACTAGCGAGTTTGCCCATTTAGAACGGAAGTTGGATGCGGCAGACGCCGACATCGAGCTTGTTAACAAAAGGCTTGACGAGGCACAGGGTAAGTGTCATTATCTGGTAAATGCCACAATAGGAAGAGCAGCATGATGCCAGCATCTTTAATATGTTGTGACTGCAGATGGAGCTGCCACTGTTGAAGCCTTGCGGGCAGAACATGCCCGAGCCAAGGAACAAGCGAGGTTGGGTAATGCGGCTGCTTTGAAGGCGGCCGAAGAGTTGCAAGCCGAGAAGGCCGCGCATGGCGAGAGCCGAGACAAGATGGCCGAGATGGCCATAGAATTAAAAGCCGCCGCCGACCGTTGCCGGGTTCTTGAAAAGGAAAACCAAGCGAAGGCATCAGACCTTGAGAAGGCTGCTGCGATGAGAAAAGACCTCCGCTCTGCTATGAGGGCAAAGAAGGAGGAGCTGCGGGAAGCCGGGGATATTGTAGCTGGGAAATCCTTTATGTTGCGGAGGAAGTTTGGAGATCCACGGTATGCCCCTCTAGATCGGCTGTGGAGTTCGGAGGATGTGTATATGGATTTGGCGGCGAGCGCTGCCGATGCGGCCAAGTACTTCTAGGGTCAGACGGACCGTGAAGTAGACCAGCTGTTTTGGAGACAATTCCATTCTCCCGAGCGTCCACTTTCATTGACTGACCAATTAGCCGAATGGGCCGAACTAAATAGGTTGTCCGGACTCTCCATGAGGTCTGTTGTGGATCAGCTACGGTCGGAAAGGACAAAACCGAACTGCTATTTCATCTTGGTGCAGCAGTTCCTTGACGTGGTGCCGCTCATTAATGCGATGAAGAGGTCAGCGTGCATAGAGGGCACACGGATGGCCTTTGCCCGTGTTAAGGCATACTGGGCGGAGATGGATGCTACCAATGTTGCAGCGCGGGATTCGGCTATAGGTCAAAAGGCTGCTGAGCACTACTTTGAAGAAGTTCTTGAGGGTGCCCATTTGATAGAGCCCCAGTGCTCGAAAAATATTATGTTTGAGTGATATGTAATCTCATTGTAAGCGAAATGCTTTTATAAATTTTTATAAGGCTATTTTTATACTTTTGCCTGAAAGTAATATGATGCTTCCTGGGCGGCCGTTTATGTATACATGTGTATAACCTGAAAGATTGCAGCCGTCGGCTTCAACCCCCACGCATATAATGCGGAGGTGCTCGCAAAAACCCGCGTTCACACTTAACCCAACGTCTTGGTCCTATTAAGGAGGTGATAGCGGAGCGAGCGAGGCAACCGGACTATAATGCTTTAGCACTTTCACTTAGCCATAGGAGTTTGACAGTGGGGCTACTAGATAGCCCCTGGTGGCTCCGCACTCTCCCGATTCCAGGGTGCGTACATGCCTGGCCGGAAAACGGCCCTTCATTAAGGCGGAGGAATTCTAACATTCCCACAGGTCATCGAGTGGTTGACCAGTCTCACGCTATATCATGACAGTCAGTTTTCGGCTTTCTCTACTGAGGTGCTCGTCCGGATGAACCAGGGCACAATCGCAGTAGTTCTCCTGGTGCTACCTTAGCCGGTAAAGCAGAACGTAAGGCACCAAAACACAGGAGCCAGGCAAACCCAACATTTGACCAAAGACAATGATTCGGAGCAGATGCATATAGGGCCAAACTCGCGACGCCGAACACTCCCTAAGGTATTCGGTCTTTGTGGTATAAACCGGGCCTAAATAATGGCCTTTGTAAGAAGCCCCTTGTGTCCAGGTACATGCATTGTTCTGGCGTGGCCACATGCCAAGACGTCAGCATCCTTCTCAATGGTGGATATGTATCAACAAGAGACAGTAAAAAAGGTTTACGCAGGGTCTTAATCTAAAAAGAATCCTTGGAGCGGGTCCCTGCTGCACGTCTGTGCCTGTGTCTCTGTTGTGCTGTATCCTGGACGGTTGTAGCACGATGATCGTCTGTAAAAGAGAGGAAGTTAAGTGAAAAAGTTGTCGTGCAAAAAGATAGTTTTTAAAGAAACCATGTATAATTCAAGATGATAAGAAATTACCACTTGTCTGTGTGCTTTGAGCCCCTTGTATTGACAAATAGGGGTGTGACCACTTATTCGGTATAAATAACAGCACCGGACTTGATAAGTTGTGTCTGAGGTCTTGACGACCTATTTGGAAACTTTCACTGGTCCGGGCGCCTTTAGTGTGCGGCTGCCAAGGCAGCCGCACTCTCTTCGGCGCGCAGAGATTGCTTGATATTTCCGTTCACTGAAATGATGCCACGTGGACCGGGCATCTTGAGTGTGAGGGAGGCGTAGTGTGGTATTGCATTAAAGCCAGCGAAAGCTTCGCGTCCGAGCAGTGCTTGATAGACACTTTGAAACGGAGCGATGTGGAAGGTTAAATGCTCGTGACGGAAGTTATTGGGGGAGCCAAATATAACCTGTAGTAGGAGGGAGCCCATACAACAAGCCCCTGGGCCTGGCGTTACTCCTTTAAAGGTAGTATTGCTATGGCGAATTTGTGTTGGGTCTAACCCCATCCCGCGGATTGTATCTTGATATATTAAGTTTAGGCTGCTGCCGCCGTCCATCAAGACTCGTGTGAAGTGATATCCGCCAATTACTGGGTCTAATACCAGGGCAGCCCATCCTGCGTGTCGGATACTTGCTGAGTAATCGCGATGGTCGAAAGTGATCGGTTGAGACGACCAGTGGCAAGACTTCGCGGTGACAGGCACTTGGGTATATTTTCCTGGGAGTGCCGTGTTGTTTTTTCCCTTGATCACGTGTAAAATGTTTACTGTTTTGACTTCTGGTGGAAATTTCTTTTGTTCCGCCATGTCTTGCTTGGGAGGCTCGTCCTCGTCTTCACTTGCTGTATCCTCCCCCTTATGTACGGCGTTGAGCTTGCCGGACTGCTTGAAGACCCAACATTCTCTGTGGGTATGATTAGCAGGTTTACCAGGGGTACTATGGATCTAACATACTTGGTCCAGAATTTTGTTGAGGCTGGATAGTTCATCCCTGGTGCCTTTAGGGGGTGGCTTTTAACCTGGCCGAGAGCTTTTGAATCCGGCATTTACTGTCATACCCTTCGTGTTGTCTTCTTTATTCCGGAGTTTGTTATTGCTGTTGCGCCGTGATTTCCCGTTTCCATCTCTAACTTCAGATGTACTGGGGTCGCTGGTGCTGCATCTGGCTAGCCAACTGTCCTCACCCGCGCAAAAGCGGGTCATGAGGTTTGTTAATGCGGCCATCGTTCTCGGCTTATTTTGGCCGAGGTGTCTGGCGAGCCATTTGTCACGGACGCTATGCTTGAAAGCTGCCAAGGCTTCGGCGTCCGAACAGTTGACAATCTGGTTCTTTTTAGTAAGAAACCTGTTCCAAAGTTTTCAGGCTGACTCTCCAGGCTGTTGAGTTATATGACTCAAATCGTCCGCATCCGGAGGTCGGACATAAGTCCCTTGAAAATTTGCCCGAAAGGCGTCTTCGAGCTCTTCCCAACTTCCAATGGAGCTTTCGGGGAGGCCTTTGAGCCAGTGACGAGCTGGCCCTTTGAGCTTGAGGGGTAAGTACTTGATGGCGTGGAGATCATCTCCTCGAGCCATATGGATATGGAGGATGTAGTCCTCAATCCAGACCCCAGGGTCTGTTGTTCTGTCGTATGCCTCTATGTTTATGGGCTTGAATCCCTCTGGAAATTCATGGTCCAGCACCTCATTGGTGAAACATAGGGGGTGTGCGGCACCCCTGTAGCTGGGTGTACCGCGTTGTTCGGATGTTTGTTGTGTTGCATTGTATGCTGGGGCGCGCTTGCGTGGTCCATATATGGATCTTGTTGCACCGTCCTTTTGGTGCGAGCCCTCGCATGGGTCGAGTGTTGTATTGTGAGCGGCGTTGTATGTCGCTCTGTGTTGGTAGAGGGGTCGTCTATCCGACCAGGTGGCTGCTTTGATATTTGGTTGTGGGGGGTCTGAGGCCTCCTCATCGAATTCGGGTAGCAGCTTCCGCTTTCGGTAGCTCTTGGGGGGGGGGCGATTGTCGCCGTACCTTGCTGCTGTGTTGAGTATTTTACTCCATCTGATTTGGAGTGTGTCTTGCGCGGCCTTGAGCCTTTGCTTCTGCTTTTTTAGACTCCTCGCGCTAGCAACAAGCCTTGTACGAGCAGTCTGCTGCTCCGGGTGCCTGTCCGGCGTTATGTCGTCCGGACCATTATCCTTGATAGGATTTGTTTGTTCGGTTTGATTATCCGGATTGCCGTTGTCCGGCAGCGGTTCGCCCTGCTCCAGTGCTGGGTCTGTGTGATCACTATTTCTGTCGAGGCGGGATTTGGGGCGGCGCTTGCGTCGCCGCTTTGACTGCTTTTCGAGGGAACAAGCCTTCGGTGCGTCCATCCGATCCTTGTCGTCATCTTTTGGTGCGTCCACCATGTATACGTCATATGACGAGGTGGCGTTCCAGGGCCCAATAGGCGATGGTTCTTCATCATCTCCTTTATCAGCATCCATACCATCGATGTCTTCGGAGTCGAAGTCGAGCATGTCGGTTAAATCGTCGAAAGTGGCTACAAAGTGGGTGGTGGGTGGGCTTTGAATTTCTTCATCGTCCGTATCCCAATCTCGCTGACCGTAGTCTGGCCAGGGCTCTCCTGATAAAGAGAGAGACTTTAGTGACTTCATAATATCGCCAAAGGGCGAGTGCTAAAAGATGTCTGCGGCAGTAAACTCCATCATCGGCGCCCAATCGGATTCGATCGGCAGAGGCGCGAATGGTTCGGAGTCCGGAGAGGAGTCCGGCTCCTTGGAATCACGAGTTTCACGGAGTGCGGGGCTAGTGTTCGGCTCGATCGCCGCTAGGATCGCAGCCCCCGAGGCGGCGTCCATCCACCCATCCTCGATTGGCGCAGTTGGCTCCGAATTAAGGGTCGAAGCCGATGCGGGTGCGGCCTTCAGGGCACTATTAGGCGGCAGAGCTAGATCATGCTCGTCATGACAGTGCGGCGTGCTCGGCAGTGGCTTGAATCTGTCGAAGATCAAGTCCCCGCGGATGTCAGCCGTGTAGTTTAAACTTCCAAATCTGACCTGATGGCCAGGGGCATAGCTTTCGATCTGCTCCAGATGGCCAAGTGAATTGGCCCGCGGTGCAAAGCCGCCGAAGACAAAGATCTGTCCGGGGAGACAAGTTTCACCGTGGACCGCATCACTATCGATGATCGTAGGAGCCATCAAGCCTGACGGCGACGACACAGAGGAACTCTCAATGAAAGCACCAATGTCGGTGTCAAAACCGGCGGATCTCGGGTAGGGGGTCCCGAAATGTGCGTCTAGGCCGGATGGTAACAGGAGGCAAGGGACACGAAGTTTTACCCAGGTTCGGGCCCTCTCGATGGAGGTAAAACCCTACGTCCTGCTTGATTAATATTCATGATATGGGTAGTACAAGAGTAGATCTACCACGAGAACGGAGAGGCTAAACCCTAGAAGCTAGCCTATGGTATGATTGTTGTCGTGTATGTTGTCATACGAACTAAAACCCTCCAGTTTATATAGACACCGGAGAGGGTTAGGGTTACACAAAGTCGGTTACAATGGTAGGAGATCTGCATATCCGTATCTCCAAGCTTGCCTTCCACGCCAAGGAAAGTCCCTTCCGGACACGGGACGAAGTCTTCAATCTTGTATCTTCATAGTCCAGGAGTCCGGCTAAAGGTATAGTCCGGCCATCCGGACACCCCGTAATCCAGGACTCCCTCAAAAGGCATGGAACACTTTGCTAGAGAGAAAATTAAATTACCTTATGAATCTATTATGAGATCCACTTATGGGTTGCCTACCAAAGATGGCAATACCTAGATCTATCCTTGCTTTTTATGCCCAGCTAGGGGCGTTAAACGATAGCGCTTGTTGGGAGGCAACCCAATTTTATTTTTATTCCTTGATTTTTGCTCCTGTTTAGTAATAAATAATTTATCTAGCCTCTGTTTTGGCTGTGTTTTTGTGTTTAATTATTGTTTGTGCCAAGTAGAACTGTTGGGAAGACTTGGGGAAAGTCTTGTTAATCTTGCTGAAAAAACAGAAACTTTAGCGCTCACGAGAACTGCTGCCATTTTTATTTGGAAAGTGCTATTTAGTTAATCCTTTTTGAATATTATTAATAGATAAATTCCTCACGTCCAGCCATTTATTTTAGAATTTTTGGGGTTCCAGATCTTGCGCAAGCTACAGATTACTACAGACTGTTCTGTTTTTGACAAATCCTGTTTTTCGTGTGTTGTTTGCTTATTTTGACGAATCTATGGCTAGTAAAATAGTTTATAAACCATAGAGAAGTTGGAATACAGTAGGTTTAACACCAATATAAATAAAGAATGAGTTCATTACAGTACCTTGAAGTGGTGTTTTGTTTTCTTTCGCAAACGGAGCTCACAAGATTTTCTACTTTAAGTTTTGTGTTGTGAAGTTTTCATGTTTTGGGTAAGGATTTGATGGATTATGGAACAAGGAGGGGCAAGAGCCTAAGATTGGGGATGCCCATGGCACCCCCAAGATAATCTAAGGTCACCAAAAAGCCAAAGCTTGGGGATGCCCCGGAAGGCATCCCCTCTTTCGTCTACTTCTATCGGTAACTTTACTTGGAGCTATATTTTTATTCACCACATGATATGTGTTTTTCTTGGAGCGTATTGTATGATTTGAGTCTTTGCTTCTTAGTTTACCACAATCATCTTTGCCGTACACACCTTTTGAGAGACACACACATGATTCGGAAATTATTAGAATACTCTATGTGCTTCACTTATATCTTTTGAGTTATATAGTTTTGCTCTAGTACTTCACTTATATATTTTAGAGCACGGTGGTGGATTTGTTTTATAGAAACTATTGTTCTCTCATGCTTCACTTAGATTATTTTGAGAGTCCTACAAAACAGCATGGTAATTTTTTTTAATTATGTTAGGTATTCAAGATTAATAATACAATTCTCTTATGAGTGTGTTGAATACTAAGAGAAGTTTGATACTTGATAATTGTTTTGAGATATGGAGATGGTAATATTAGAGTCATGCTAGTTGAGTAGTTGTGAATTTGAGAAATACTTGTGTTAAAGTTTGTGATTCCCGTAGCATGCACGTATGGTGAACCGTTATGTGATGAAGTCAGAGCATGATTTATTTATTGATTGTCTTCCTTATGAGTAGCGGCCGGGGACGAGCGATGGTCTTTTCCTACCAATCTATCCCCCTAGGAGCATGCGCGTAATACTTTGCTTTGATAACTTGTAGATTTTTGCAATAAGTATATGAGTTCTTTATGACTAATGTTGAGTCCATCGATCATACGCAGTCTCACCCTTCCACCATTTCTAGCCTCTCTAATACCGCGCACCTTTCGCCGGTATCATACACCCACCATATATCTTCCTCAAAACAGCCACCATACCTACCTATCATGGAATTTCCATAGCCATTCCGAGATATATTGCCATGCAACTTTCCACCGTTCCGTTTACTATGACACGCTCCATCATTGTCATATTGCTTTGCATGATCATGTAGTTGACATTGTATTTGTGGCAAAGCCACCGTTCATAATTATTTCATACATGTCACTCTTGATTCATTGCATATCCCGGTACACCGCCGGAGGCATTCACATAGAGTCATATTTTGTTCTAAGTATTGAGTTGTAATTGTTGAGTTGTAAGTAAATAAAAGTGTGATGATCATCATTTTTAGAGCATTGTCCCAAGTGAGGAAAGGATGATGGAGACTATGATTCCCCCACAAGTCGGGATGAGACTCCGGACGAAAAAAAGAGGCCATAAAAAAAGAGAAAAGGCCCAAATAAAAAAATGAGAGAAAAATAGAGAAGGGACAATGCTACTATGCTTTTACCACACTTGTGCTTCAAAGTAGCACCATGATCTTCATAATAGAGAGTCTCCTATATTATCACTTTGGGAATTATTCATTATAGAACTTGGCTTGTATATTCCAATGATGGGCTTCCTCAAAATGCCCTAGGTCTTCGTGAGCAAGAGAGTTGGATGCACACCCACTTAGTTCCTTTTGTTGAGCTTTCATATACTTATAGCTCTAGTGCATCCGTTGCATGGCAATCCCTACTCACTCACATGATATCTATTGATGGGCATCTCCATAGCCCGTTGATACACCTAGTTGATGTGAGACTATCTTCCCTTTTTCGTCTCCTCCACAACCACCATTCTATTCCACCTAAAGTGCTATGTCCATGGCTCACGCTCATGTATTGCGTAAAGATTGAAAAAGTTTGAGAACGCCAAAAGTATGAAACAATTGCTTGGCTTGTCATCGGGGTTGTGCATGATTTAAATACTTTGTGTGGTGAAGATAGAGCATAGCCAGACTATATGATTTTGTAGGGATAACTTTCTTTGGCCATGTTATTTTGAAGAGACATAATTGCTTAGTTAGTATGCTTGAAGTATTATTATTTCTATGTCAATATTGAACTTTTGTCTTGAATCTTTCGGATCTGAATATTCATACCACAATTAAGAAGAATTACATTGAAAATATGCCAAGTAGCATTCCACATAAAAAAATTCTGTTTTTATCATTTACCTACTCGAGGACGAGCAGGAATTAAGCTTGGGGATGCTTGATACATCTCCAACGTATCTATAATTTTTGATTGTTCCATGCTATACTGTATTCTATTTTGGACATTATTGGGCTTTATTATACACTTTTATACTATTTTTGGGACTAACCTACTAACCGGAGGCCCAACCCAGAATTGTTGTTTTTTTGCCTATTTTAGGGTTTCGAAGAAAAGGAATATCAAACGGAGTCCAAACGGAATGAAACCTTCGGGAACGTGATTTTTGGAATGAACAAGATCCAGGAGACTTGGACCCTACTTCAAGCAACCAACAGGGAAGCCACGAGGTAGGGGGCGCACCTACCCCCCCAGGCGTGCCCTCCACCCTCGTGGGCCCCCTGTTGCTCCACCAACGTACTCCTTCCTCCTATATATACCTACATACCCCCAAACGATCAAATACGGAGCCAAAACCCTAATTCCACTGCCGTAACTTCTTGTATCCACGAGATCCCATCTTGGGGCCTGTTCCGGAGCTTCGCCGGAGGGGGCATCGATCACGGAGGGCTTCTACATCAACACCATAGCCTCTCTGATGAAGTGTGAGTAGTTTACCTCAGACCTTCGGGTCCATAGTTATTAGCTAGATGGCTTATTCTCTCTTTTTGGATCTCAATACAAAGTCCCCCCCTCTCTTGTGGAGATCTATTCGATGTAATCTTCTTTTGCGGTGTGTTTGTTGAGACCGATGAATTGTGGGTTTATGATCAAGTTTATCTATGAACAATATTTGAATCTTCTCTGAATTCTTTTATGTATGATTGATTATCTTTGCAAGTCTCTTTGCATTATCAGTTTGGTTTGGCCTACTAGATTGATCTTTCTTGCAATGGGAGAAGTGCTTAGCTTTGGGTTCAATCTTGCGGTGTCCTTTCCCAGTGATAGTAGGGCAGCAAGGCCCGTATTGTATTGTTGCCATCGAGGATAACAAGATGGGTTTTTTATCATACTGCATGAATTTATCCCTCTACATCATGTCATCTTGCTTAAGGCGTTACTCTGTTCTTATGAACTTAATAATCTAGATGCATGCTGGATAGCGGTTGATGTGTGGAGTAATAGTAGTAGATGCAGGCAGGAGTCGGTCTACTTGTCTCGGACATGATGCCTATATACATGATCATAGCTAGATATTCTCATAACTATGCTCAATTCTGTCAATTGCTCAGCAGTAATTTGTTCACCCACCGTAAAATACTTATGCTCTTGAGGGAAGCCACTAGTGAGACCTATGGCCCCCGGGTCTATCTTCATCATATTAATCCTCTGACACTTAGTTATTTCCTTTGCTTTTTACTTTGCTTTTACTTTACTTTGCATCTTTATCACAAAAATACCAAAAATATTATCTTATCATATCTACCAGATCTCACTCTCGTAAGTGACCGTGTAGGGATTGACAACCCCTTATCGCATTGGTTGCGAGGATTTATTTGTTTTGTGTAGGTGCGAGGGACTCGCGCGTAGCCTCCTACTGGATTGATACCTTGGTTCTCAGAAACTGAGGGAAATACTTATGCTACTTTACTGCATCACCCTTTGCTCTTCAAGGGAAAACCAACGAAGTGCTCAATAGGTAGCAATCGTCAGTGTGTTGTGAAGATAAAAGATCATTGTCGACATACAGGTAGCACGAGAGATACCCGAGAGACGATGAACACGTATACGTCTAGAGAGATACTCCTATATAAGCATGAGTGATAGCTATATGAGATGAATATCTGGATTAAAGGGGATTCAAATATTTAAAGTGGAGATCATGACATCGATAATATCATAACGCAAATTGGTGTATGAAACATGCATATTCATTTGAATTTGGGGACACGTGTAATGTTATATTGTTTATCAATATTAGTGATCCATAGATTCTTTAATTGGAGACAATGCATGATTTGTATGCAATTAGTGTCTAAACGGGATTACACTATATGTTGCGTGTGTGAAACACATTATACATGTTTGGGAAGTAAAAAAAGCATGAAACACACATTAATTGGGGACAGTTAGCGAGGAATGCATACATTGGATTTCAACATAAAGTGGTTTCAAATATTTGGAAATCCAAATTAAGATGGATACAGCCTTATGAATCTAAGATTATGCCATTTGTAAACCATATTTATGTATAAAGGGTGTTGTGCTTTTGAAAGTATATATAAAAATGATGTATATAGAATTTTATTCCAATCGCAAATGGATCCTGCCTGAACAAAAATAGAATACAAACTGGATCCAAATTGAGTTGGCACGGTCAATGTGCACTCTTGCTCTACAAAAAATTTAACGAAGCGGGGAAAGTCGCAGTAACTGCCCAAAACCAAAATCTGCAAGATGGAAATTACTGCCTATCCCTGACACGCAAAGCCTGTCGGCTCGATTTCTATAGGTTTCGATAGGGGTAGGTTTGTAATTTCACTCAAACGTGAAATTACCACCTCTCACCCAGATTCATACACGGTGGGCGCCAAAACACAGTTTCTCCTCAGCTGAAATCGACTCCCTCCCTGATTCATACATGGTGGGCGCGAAAAACAAACTCTCGTCGGCAAATATTCGGTGTATGCGAGATTACCGTCCTATCCGTAACAGACTAATATTGTTGTGATGTAGGAAATTTTAAACGGGGGCTAAGTTTGTAAATTTCCTGGCATTTGAGACAAGCACGCCCTAAAGACATGGTTCCCCCCTTCCTCTCTCCCTCCATTTCCCCATTCGTACTCCATGGGCACCAAAACACCCTCTCCACCCCAGCCTCCTCCGTCCGCCACTCCATCCATTGTCGTCCTCCTCCACCATGCCAGAGCTGATACCCCGACGCCGTTGTCCATTACAAGAGATCAACCTCTCTCATCCACGGCTTCGGACCAGGATCCTTGCATCCCATCCTCTTGCTTCATCCTCGTCGTCGTCCACCTTGTCGGCGCCGCTCCTATGACCGTCTCGTCCACCGCGCCCTGCCGCCATGGTCTACCCTCCTAGATCTGCTTCCATGCCGCCGAAAGCCATCGCTACCGCAGCACCGTCAAATTCTCAGCAGATGCATACATGGTTGCAAAGTGCCTTTGTCCGGTTTGCACCTTCAGATCCGCCATGGCACGCTCAACACTACACTCGCAATGCTTATGGTTTTCCCCTTTTATATTCCACACTAGTTAAATGACGGTAGACTAAATTTCAAAATTGGGTCGGTCAATTTTTCAAAGCTCACCGGAGTTCGCCGGTGCGAAGGAAGGGGCTCGGGTGGGGATGGTGGTTGTGGGGGCAGTGGTGGGGCCTCGCCGAACGAAGAAAACTCGACACGGGTGGGGCGGGGGTGGGGGATGGGGTGGCGGAGGAACACAAGCGGTGGGGGCCAGTGGTTCGGCCGGCGGCCCGTGCGGTGTTCTGCATGGGAAGAATCAGAGACGAGGAAGAAGAAGGGTTAGGAGACGTAGGATATTCATCCAACAGCCTGAAATAGTCGACAAACCCAAATGACAAAAGTCACTCGACTTGCATGCAGACATGCAGAATATGCTTCCTCGTCTGTTCTTTAACATGTTCCTCTTCTGTTCTTCTTTAGTAAGCACAGTATGTTCCTTGTCCGGAAGGGGGGCAGGGACAACTGCAGTCGACACCTCTATTGGGCCGGTTCTGCTAAATGATTTCGCACTTTGAATTGGTCTGCCATAATACCCCGGAAATGGTGGGAGCCGCGCGGTCTTTGATAGACTAAACTGATAGTAACAGTTGTGTTGTAACATCCCAAATTTTCAATTTGGAATGTTATACACTAGATCATCATTGCATATCATATTTCATCGCATTTGGGTTGATCCTAGAAATTCTACGCAACTCAAGGACCCTCGGAGAGAGTTGGGGATTTCGTTATTTTCATATTTGAGTTTTCTCCAATTTTGAAAATAGGATCATTTGATTTTATTTATTTCATCTTCAATTATTTCTATTATAAAAATTATGAGAGAGGGAATAAAATGACTTTCCAAAAATAAAGAAATATTGAGGGTTTAAATAAAAAATCAAATAAGATTTATTTTGGTTTTATTTGCTATTTTATTTGAATTTAGGAAAAATTGCATGTTTTCAAAAATTGCATTTAGAGCCAAGATAATGTTCATCCTGTTCTAAATATTTTATTTAGACGGAGAAAATTTGTTTTGGCATTTTTAGATTTCATTTATTTATTTATTTCTAGATTTTTTTAGTCGTAGTGAAATTGTTTTTAAAAAAAACGAGACCCCGCGCCCGACTAGGCCAAGGGCCCAGCCGAGCAGGCCGGCCCAGCCTCCCGCCGCCGCCTCTCGCCGGGTCAAGACAGGAGTCCCGACCAGCGCCGCCGCCGCCCGAGTCCGGGGAGGACTCCGCCTCCCAAGGTCGACCCCTTCCCCAAGTCGCCTCTCCCCGCCCCCTTTATAACTGCCGCCCCCCCTGCAGCTCACACCGCCGCCGCCCGCGTCGCTTGCCGCTGCCACCGCGCCGCAGCGCCGCCCCGCTGCCGTGTCGGAGCCGCCGCCCCGCACCACCCGCCGCCCGCCGGAGCCTCGCCCGAGCCCCGAGCCGAGGTAGCCGCCGCCCGGTTTTTGAGAAAAAAGTTGTTCCGTTTTTTTTGAAAACCCTAGTTTTCGTTTTTTTAAATAGATCGGTTTTTCTCCGGTTTATTTATTTAGCAAGCGTTCGCTCGTCCGTTCGTTTTAACAAACGCGTTCATCGTTTAGTTCCTGTTAACGAATGTTCGTTCGTTAACCCGTTGGTCGTATTTCTTTTTCTCGGATTAAATCCGTAGTTTTTCTGATCGCAATTTCTGATCCGATGTTCGTTTTAGTTTAACTTTTCGCTCGTTTGTCGGAATCAGGCGATTCAAGCGCCTGGAGTTTCGTCTCGAAACCCTCTTTCCGTTTAACCAACTCAAACAAGTTTTTGCCTCAGTAAAATTTGCCCTAGTTTCAGATTAGTAAATGAAGCTTATTTCTTTTGCCGTTTGTCTTTCGTTGCTTCGTTCGGTTTGATTCTTTTTGCCAACCGGAGTTCTTAAGTTGAACTTTGTGGTTAGATCTTTTATTCAAGTTTTACCTGTGCGTTAGTGGAGTACTTATTGTATGCTTTTTTTTCTGCGATAGAGTACCCGGAGTGCGCCGCTTGCTACTTCGAATCGCTAGGTTTCACGGATCATCAGCAAGGCAAGTAACACTTTGATCATACTTTCCTATTACCCAGTTTTATCGCATTAGATCAATCCTCACACATTGCATGATTAGGATCTAATTAAATTGTGGGTTTGGGAAGTAGATGAGGTAGTACCTATTACGTGTTATTATCAAACCATTGGGAGTTACTTCTACGTTTGCTTATTATGTTATGCTATGCTAGTAGACGTGGATTGGGTGAGTGAAATCCATGACAGATGTGAGATTGTTAAATCAATGGTTTATCTAAGGTGGCAACTTAAATACACATCTGGGTGGATTGAGGCACCTGGGTATTCCAGCAATTGCCTGTTTTTCTTTTGGACCGCCACCCAAGCTCAAAGGGATCATGAGATTATTCATACTAGAAACTTCCATGTGCAGCCACAAGCTACTATGGGCTCTAGCATAGTTGACTAAGTCGTGCGAACTCTTACAGTGGTAGACTAGCAGATGTAGGGGATGTAGGTTGGTACGGTCTACCCGTTCGTAAGGTGCTAGCACTTCTGAAAGACTATGTCTCGGTCATCCGTTTCTCAAACACCATGTAGTGCGAGATTTCCAACGGAGGAGATCGAGTCTTGTGGGGAAAGTGTGCAAACCTCTACAGAGTGTATAAACTAATCATGGTTAGCCGTGTCCCCAGTTATGGACATCTTGAGTATCAAGTACCTGGATTATCATGTGAATCTCATCTTGTTACTCTGAATTAATTTTGTTGGGTTTTAATGATGATGCTTAATTGGGATTGACAGCGTGTCTACACTCTCAATGTTTAACAACTACCATGATAGTTAAATAAAATTTATTCCTTTATAGTAGGGAAAATTGGCTTTACGCAAAACTATAACCATAGAGCTTTCCACCAGCCAAATATGCATATAGAATAGCCTTATTCTTTTATTGCTCTCTATGTGTTACATTGCCAACATATTCCATGTGCTGACCCATTTCGGGCTGCAACGTTAATGTTGCAGACTTTTTAGACGACGAGTAAGGTGCTTTTGGGTCGTGGTTCTATACTCAATGATGTCGTTGGAGTTGATGGACTCACTTATCTTGCAAGGCTTCCGCTGTTATCGTTATTAGATGGCCTTAAGCCATATTTATTGTAATAAGTTCTCTTTTGAGACTCTCGATGTAATAAGTGTGTGATTGCTACTCTGTTATAAATCCTTCAAGTACTGTGTGGTGTCAACATTACTGATCCAGGGATGACACCTGAGCACAGAGATTGGACCGTTTGAGGTCTGGTCCCTACAAGATGGTATCAGAGCACACGCTGACTGTAGGACACGACCACTAAACTAAAGCCCTAGATCACTACTCACTCTTCTCATTCTGACTCCTCATCTTTCTACTCTTTTTGGATGGCGGATGCAAGGAACAAGTTCACGCAACCGGATGAAGATACACCCTTTGGACGTCATTTGAAGGAAGTCACAAGATACCTGAACATAGGAGTACCAAGCTTCACCGGGACTTACAACGCCACTTTACCCGAAGAAGAGCGCTGGATGATTCAAGTTCAAGTTCCAGGAAGGACGTTCATGCCAGTCACTCAGCCCATAGAGTTTTCTTTTGATGCACCAACCTGGAGTCTAGGAAAGAGCATGGCAGCTCACATCGCCATGGGACGCATTGGAGAAGTTTACCGCAATGATCTCAAGGATACTATCTACCAGATTTGTGGACGCCGAAATGAGCAATGGGAGATGATCAGCACTAAGAAGGATAGATCAATTGCAGCTTTTATCCAGGAGTTAAACCAGCACATTCGACGTCAGGAGAACCAGATGTGCGCCGACAAGATAGATCTAAAGAAGGCAAGGACAAGAATCAAGGAACTGGAGGAAGAACTCAAGGCTACACGTGAAGATTATGAAGAGGAAATCGAAGTATTAGTGGAGAAGAATGACGATCTGATCAAGAAGATTGGAATATTCATGGGAGACCCTACACCAGTAGAAGAAGACGAAGAACCCAAGGAGATTCGCCCGGAAGACTACATCATCATCGACGACACCGACTCGGATCCAGATGATAGCGATGATGACTATGTTGATGAAGCTGGAGCAGATATCATGGAGTCTGCAACCGAAGAATACTTCTAGTAGACCACCCCAACAGTAGTAGTAGTCCACCATGTAAATGTAGTAGTCCAAGCACTTTTGTGATAGTTAGATCGATTGTATGCCTTTGTCTGATTGAGTGAATGAAGTGAATTGTTTTCTTTTGCCTCATGTGCATATGGGTAGTGTTTACTCTCTAGACCCCTCTCTATTCTTAAATCTCATCTTTTCTAAACCCTCAGATGCCTCCGAGACGTGACCCCGGATTTACCTTCCCACCGGAGCTCACTCAATTGATCCAGCAGCAGAACACATTGATGCAGTTGCTAGTCCAGAATCAGAATCAGGGGAACAACAACAACAACCCACCACCACCACCACCATCTGTTGATGACTTAGCCTGTTTTCTTAGGCTGAATCCGCGGGTGTTTTCCAGTAGCACTGAGCTGATAGTAGTAGATGATTGACTCTGCAAGATAGCAAGGGAGTTGACCACGGCAGGATGCACAGATGCGGAAAAGGTGAAATTTGCCGCACATCAGCTTGAAGGACCCGCAGCATCATGGTGGGAGAATTTCACAGCCACTTTCCCTATTGACACTGTCACATGGGACCAGTTTCAGCAGGCTTTCCGTACTGCCCATGTTTCAGCAGGAGCTATGGCCATGAAGAAGCAAGAGTTTCGCAACTTGTGCCAAGGAGGACGGATAGTTGGCCAGTATGTGGAGGATTTTAGTAAGCTAGCACGTTATGCCCCAGATGACGTTGCTACAGATGCAGCTAAGCAGGAGAAGTTTCTGGAAGGACTGAATGATGAGTTGAGCATGCAATTGATGGTAGCAACCTTCAACAACTACCAGGAGTTGGTAGATCGCGCTCTTATGATTGAAGGGAAGCAGCAGCAGATTGAGAACCGTAAGAGGAAGTATGGACAAGGGAAGTACAATTCTAGAGCTCAGGAGAAGCCACGATTTACCCCTAGGCCGGGAGGACATTTTCAGCATACCCATGGAGGAGGTAGCTTGCACAATCACAATGGCACCAAGAATGGGAATGGGAATGGAGGAAGTAAAGGCCAGAATCGCACCAACCCATCAACCCCAGCCAAGAGAGACCTGAGCCAAGTCACTTGTTTCAAGTGCCAAAAGACTGGACATTATGCTAATGAATGTCCTGAAGCCCAAAATGGAAATGGCAATGGAAGATCTGGGAAGAAGCCGAACCCTTTCAATAGGAGATAAGTGAACCACGTAAATGTGGAGGAAGTTGAAGCCCAGCCCGATGCAGTAATAGGTAAGTTTTTGGTTAAGTCATTTACTGCACTTGTTCTTTTTGATACTGGTGCATCGCGTTCATACATATCAAGGGGATTTGTGGATAAGTATAAACCGCCAACCCAAGCCCTTAGGTCACCCATGTTAGTAACCTCGCCTGGAGCAGAGTATATGGCTAGTCTATGGTGTGATCGGTTACCATTAAGGATTGGTAACTATGTATTTCCCTCAGACCTAATAGTATTGGAATCTCAACGACTGGATGTGATATTAGGCATGGATTGGTTATCAAAGTATGAAGGGAACATTGAATGTGCCAGTAAGTCAATTTTGCTTACCACCCCAGAAGGGAGAAGGATCAAGTATGTATCCCGGCATGTGCCGAAAAGGACTCAAGTAAATTGCTTAACAGGAGTTGTGCAGGAGGAAGTACCAGTGGTGAAAGATTTCCCTCATGTATTTCCAGAAGAATTGCCAGGCATGCCACCGGATAGAGATATTGAGTTTTTTATTGAACTTATGCCAGGCACAGGGCCAATATCTAAGAGACCATATAGGATGCCCGCAAAGGATTTGGTGGAGATTAAGAAGCAGATCAAGGAGTTACTAGATAAGGGATATATCCTCCCAAGTTCTTCACCTTGGGGATCGCCAGTACTTCTAGTGGAGAAGAAGGATGGATTATTAAGGATGGTTGTTGATTATCGAGGATTGAATGAAGTAACCATCAAGAACAAGTACCCACTACCGATGATCAATGATCTGTTTGATCGATTGCAAGGAGCTAAGGTATTTTCCAAGATCGATCTACGATCAGGGTACCATCAGTTGAAGATTTGAGAACAGGATATACCCAAGACAGCTTTTACCACCAGGTATGGGCTGTACGAGTATACCGTTATGTCATTTGGTCTGACTAACGCACCTGCTTATTTTTTGAACATGATGAACAAAGTGTTTATGGAGTTTCTGGATAAGTTCGTCGTAGTGTTCATTGATGATATCCTGGTTTACTCGAAGAATGAAGAGGAGCATAAGGAGCATTTGCGTTTGGTACTTGGAAACCTCAGAGAACATCAGTTATATGCCAAGTTTAGCAAATGTGAGTTTTGGTTGAAGGAAGTTGGATTCCTCGGACACCTTATATCTGGAGAAGGTATATCAGTAGATCCCACCAAGGTTGACACTGTGACAAATTGGGAAGCGCCAACAACAGTCGGAGAGATCCGGAGTTTTCTTGGACTTGCAGGATACTACCGAAGATTCATTGAAAATTTCTCGAAGATTGCAAAACCTATGACGGAGTTGTTGAAGAAGGATACAAAGTTCATATGGACCGAGGAATGTGAGGCCAGTTTCCAGGAGTTGAAGAAACGTTTGGTTACATCACCAGTGTTGATTTTGCCAGATCAGACCAAGGATTATGAGGTGTATTGCGATGCTTCACGTCGAGGACTTGGAGCAGTGCTTATGCAGGAAGGAAGAGTTGTTTCCTATGTCTCACGACAACTTAAGCCTCATGAGTTGAATTATGCGACGCATGATTTGGAGTTAGCAGCCGTAGTGCATGCCTTGAAGACTTGGAGACATTTTCTCATTGGAAATCATTGTGAGGTGTACACGGATCACAAGAGTTTGAAGTATATCTTCAGGCAGAAGGAGTTGAATCTCAGGCAAAGGAGATGGTTGGAGCTCATCAAGGATTATGACATGAGATTGCATTATCACCCCGGAAAGGCTAACGTAGTAGCTGACGCGTTGAGCCGTAAAAGTCATGTTAACACCTTAATGATGGGAGATTTACCAAGGGAGTTAGCCGAAAATCTTCGTGAGCTGTGTTTGGAAATAGTTCCGAGAGGCTATGTAGCCGCATTGGAGATTCAGTCTACTTTGATGGATAAGATCAGAGAAGCCCAGAAGACTGACAAGGAGATTGCCTCCATTAAGGAGAAAATGAGCAAAGGAAAAGCTAAAGGATTTCGTGAGGATGAGCACGATACCTTATGGTTTGAAGACCGTGTTTATGTGCCTAATGACTCGGAGATCAGGAAATTAATTCTGCAAGAGGCCCATGATTCACCCTATTTGATTCACCCAGGAAATACTAAGATGTATCTGGATCTGAAGGATAGTTTCTGGTGGACCGGAATGAAGAAGGATATTGCAGAGTATGTAGCAGTTTGCGATGTATGTCAGAGAGTAAAGGCAGAGCATCAGAAGCCAGCAGGATTGCTACAGCCATTGTCGATACCTGAATGGAAGTGGGATAAGTTAGGCATGGATTTTATTACGGGTTTACCCAGAACTCGTTCAGGCTATGACTCGATTTGGGTTGTAGTCGATCGTTTGACAAAGGTAGCTCATTTCATTCCAGTAAAGACTACCTATACCAGTGCAGAGTTGGCAAAGATATACATGACCAGGATCGTATGTCTGCATGGAGTTCCAAGGAGCATTGTGTCAGATAGAGGAACCCAGTTTACCTCAAAGTTCTGGAATCAGTTGGACCAAACTTTGGGTACCAGGCTGGAGTTCAGTACAGCTTTTCATCCGCAGACAGATGGACAGACCGAGAGAGTCAATCAGATTTTGGAGGATATGATCAGAGCTTGTGCGCTAGATTACGGATCTAGTTGGGACGAGAATTTGCCATACGCAGAGTTCTCCTATAACAACAGCTATCAATCTAGTTTGAAGATGGCCCCTTTCGAAGCTTTGTACGGAAGGAGGTGCAGGACCCCGTTGTCATGGGATGAAGTTGGAGACCGTCAGTTGTTTGGACCGGATCTGATTAAGAAGTCTGAACAGAAAGTAAAATTGATACGTGATAGGCTTAAGGTAGCCCAGTCCAGAAAGAAGAGCTACGCAGATTCAAAATGCAAGGAGACAGTTTACGAAGTTGGAGACCGAGTTTACCTTCGAGTATCTCCCCTTCGAGGAATTAAGCGCTTCGGAGTTAAGGGAAAATTAGCGCCACATTTTGTAGGACCATACAAAGATTTGGAGCGGATGGGAGAAGTACCCTACAAGTTGGAATTTCCCGAAGGATTGTCAGGAGTTCACGACGTGTTCCATGTTTCCCAGTTGAAGAAGTGCCACGCAAAGAGGGCTGATATACTGCTGAGAGATAAAGTGCTGCTGGAAGCGATTCAGTTGGACAGTGATTTGACCTATGAGGAGAAACCAGTCAAGATTCTTGAGTATGCCAGCCGAGTCACCCGCAGCAAAGTTATCAAGTTTTGCAAAGTTCAGTGGAGCCACCACACGGAAGATGAAGCCACCTGGGAACGAGAGGAAGATTTGCTGAAGGACCACCGTCACCTATTTTCTAGCCAACCCGAATCTCGAGGGCGAGATTCATCTTAAGGGGGGAAGGTTTGTAACATCCCAAATTTTCAATTTGGAATGTTATACACTAGATCATCATTGCATATCATATTTCATCGCATTTTGGTTGATCCTAGAAATTTTACGCAACTCAAGGACCCTCGGAGAGAGTTGGGGATTTCGTTATTTTCATATTTGAGTTTTCTCAAATTTTGAAAATAGGATCATTTGATTTTATTTATTTCTACTTCAATTATTTCTATTATAAAAATTATGAGAGAGGGAATAAAATGACTTTCCCAAAATAAAGAAATATTGAGGGTTTAAATAAAAAATAGAATAAGATTTTATTTTGGTTTTATTTGCTATTTTATTTGAATTTAGGAAAAATTGCACGTTTTCAAAAATTGCATTTAGAGCCAAGAAAATGTTCATCCTATTCTAAATTTTTTTTAGACGGAGAAAATTTGTTTTTGCATTTTTAGATTTTTATTTTTATTTTTTTTCTAGAATTTTTTTTAGTCGCAGTGAAATTGTTTTTTTTAAACGAGACCCCGCGCCCGACTGGGCCAACGGCCCAGCCGAGCAGGCCGGCCCAGCCGCCCGCCGCCGCCTCTCGCCGGGTCGGGACAGGTGTCCCGACCAGCGCCGCCGCCGCCCGAGTCCGGGGAGGACTCCGCCTCCCGAGGGCGACCCCTTCCCCAAGTCGCCTCTCCCCGCCCCCTTTATAACCCCCCTGCAGCCCACACCGCCGCCGCGCCGCAACGCTGTACCGTGCCGCCCGCCGCCCCGCTGCCGCATCGGAGCCGCCGCCCCGCACCACCCGCCGCCCGCCAGAGCCTCGCCGGAGCCCCGAGCCGAGGTAGCCACCGCCCGGTTTTTGAGAAAAAAGTCATTCCGGTTTTTTTAAACCCTAGTTTTTGTTTTTTTAATAGATCGGTTTTTCTCCGGTTTATTTATTTAGCGAGCGTTCGCTCGTCCATTCGTTTTAACGAATGCGTTCATCGTTTAGTTCCTGTTAACGAACGTTCGTTCGTTAACCTGTTCGTTGTATTTCTTTTTCTCGGATTAAATCCGCGGTTTTTCTGATCCGATGTTCATTTTAGTTTAACTTTTCGCTCGTTTGTCAGAATCAGGCAATTCAAGCGCTTGGAGTTTTGTCTCGAAACCCTCTTTCCGTTTAACCAACTCAAACAAGTTTTTGCCTCAGTAAAATTTGCCCTAGTTTTAGATTAGTAAACGAAGCTTATTTCTTTTGTCGTTTGTCTTTCGTTTCTTCGTTCGGTTTGATTCTTTTTGCCAA
Organism: Triticum urartu; assembly: GCF_003073215.2. Lineage (NCBI taxonomy): Eukaryota > Viridiplantae > Streptophyta > Magnoliopsida > Poales > Poaceae > Triticum > Triticum urartu. Next base: position 449,980,956 of record NC_053028.1, read on the forward strand.
CTGGACTTCTTAAGTTGAACTTTATGGTTAGATCTTTTATTTGAGTTTTACCTGTGCATTAGTGGAATACTTATTGTATGCTTGTTTGTTTACGATAGAGTACCCGGAGTGCGCCGCTTGCTACTTCGAATCGCTAGGTTTCACGGATCATCAGCAAGGCAAGTAACACTTTGATCATACTTTCATATTACCCAATTTTATGGCATTAGATCAATCCTCACACATTGCATGATTAGAATCTAATTAAATTGTGGGTTTGGGAAGTAGATGAGGTAGTACCTATTACCTGTTATTATCAAACCTTTGGGAGTTACTTCTACGTTTGCTTATTATGCTATGGTATGCTAGTAGATGTGGATTGGGTGAGTGAAATCCATGACAGATGTGAGATTGTTAAATCAATGGTTTATCTAAGGTGGCAACTTAAATACACATCTGGGTGGATTGAGGCACCTGGGTATTACAGCGATATCCTGTTTTTCTTTTGGACCGCCACCCAGGCTGAAAGGGATCATGAGATTATTCATGCTGGAAACTTCCGTGTGCAGCCATAAGCTACTATGGGCTCTAGCATAGTTGACTAAGTCGTGCAAACTCTTACAGTGGTAGACTAGCAGATGTAGGGGATGTAGGTTGGTAAGGTCTACCCGTTCGTAAGGTGCTAGCACTTCTGAAAGACTATGTCTCGGTCATCCGTTTCTCAAACACCATGTAGTGTGAGATTTCCAACTGAGGAGATCGAGTCTTGTGGGGAAAAGTGCGCAAACCTCTGCACAGTGTATAAACTAATCATGGTTAGCCGTGTCCCCGGTTATGGACATCCTGAGTATATAGTACCTGGATTATCATGTGAATCTCATCATGTTACTCTAAATTAATTTTGTTGGGTTTTAATGATGATGCTTAATTGGGATTGAGAGCGTGTCTACACTCTCAATGTTTAACAACTACCATGATAGTTAAATAAAATTTATTCCTTTGTAGTAGGGAAAATTGGCTTTACGCAAAACTGTAACCATAGAGCTTTCCACCAGCCAAATATGCATATAGAATAGCCTTATTCTTTTATTGCTCTCTATGTGTTACATTGCCAGCATATTCCATGTGCTGACCCGTTTCGGGCTGCAACGTTAATGTTGCAGACTTTTCAGATGACGAGTAAGGTGCTTTTGGGTCGTGGTTCTATACTTAGTGATGCCATTGCAGTTGATGGACTCACTTATCTTCCAAGCCTTCCGCTGTTATCGTTATTAGATGGCCTTAAGCCATATTTATTGTAATAAGTTCTCTTTTGAGACTCTTGATGTAATAAGTGTGTGATTGCTACTCTGTTATAAATCCTTCAAGTATTGTGTGGTCTCAGCATTACTGATCCAGGGATGACACCTGAGCACAGAGATTGGACCGTTTGAGGTCTGGTCGCTACATGTGCGCCTTTAGATGAATAGAGCTGGCTTGTAGGTGATCGATAGGCTGCATATTAGTAGTGGCAAAACCCTATCTTTTCCAGCCAGATCCGTTTTCCCAATTTATTTATGGTGGTTATGGTGTACCCCTATTATCTACACTACGATCTGCCTACTGGCTATGTGCTCTCGTTATCATGGTTTGGCAATAAACTTTCTATATGGTATATTATGAACCTATCGTCTGCCAACTATCCTTACATCTGGGGCCCCCAACAGGGAGCTTATTTGTTGTGTAGTTGTGCCAGATTATATTAATCTACTCACCATATTGCAGCACACATGGGCTCTCTCATCAGAATCCAGTGATAGCACACAAGGGTTTACAGGGAGCCTCTATTGTATTACAATATCCTCTACATTACAAAGATAATCTCACTAGTATTTGTGTTTTCATGCTTTATAGATATTGTACGTAATCACAATGAATATAAGAATGCGCACATCAGAAGAATATTGTGGAACAGTTCAGTGGGTAACAAACTTGGCATCAAGGGATTGAGGTCCATTGTGCGTGCAATGAAACCCACATGCTCCCGACCTATAGATTCGTATTCAGAATATGATCCTAATGACTCTTCTGAGCTCAAGGAGTCAAAGGCAGATGGCCTATCCTATTCACCCAATAAGGTGCATGTTCTAATTTGGCAAGGTTTTATTGGTTGCACACATCTTGCATAAGGTGTCTTGCATTTATTTTGCTTCGTTGCACCGCCATTTGCTTAGTTTACTCATGATATGTGTGAAGATGCCATGCCCATCCATTATCAACACCTATTCCATTTCTCGTCATACCATGTTTTTCCATTCAAATGGTGTTCTTGTGTTTCAGACATCCAAAAGGAAGAGGGTGATTGCAGAACCTGAAGGAGTACAAGCAAAGTCCTTGAAAAAGGTGGTGCTACAGAAGAAATCACATAGCACCCGGCGTATATTAGCGATCGAACCAACGCCGCAAAACCTAGGATATCACAACTATGTTGGTCGCTACTTTGCTCTTGTGAGTACCTATTGTCCTACCATTGTCCTTACATTCATACATAGTGGATTATGTGACATCATTGTGCATTATAGTTTGCTTATCCACTGTTCGCTCCAAATTATTAGATCTATATCAATGCTTAAATTAATGTAGAATAAACCCAATGCCTATGAAGAAATTTAGTACTGCAATGTTCTTGTAAGCATCTGTTGTCATTCATCACTGTACTTATATTTGTCAGCTAGTTCTTCATGTACACTTTGCAGCTTATTCTCCCTTGTCCTTTATTTTTCTACACATCAGATCTACATTTCCTCTTGACAAAATATTGAATAAAACCAATGTTACTGAAGAAGTTTAGCTCCGCATTGCTCTTGTCAGTGCCTTCTGCATGTATGTTGTATTTACATTTGTACTCTGCATCTTAAGTTAAATAATGCCATTTGTTCCTATATTTTCACATCTATACTTACTGTTAACAAAATGTAGAATAAAGGCAATACTCTTGAAGAAGAGTGTGCGGTAAACTACTTGAATTGCCCCCCCCCCATCAATATGGACAAGGCCTTTATAGAGCATGCCTTCACTACTAATGTAAGTTTGTCCTCCTCGAGCCTTCAAACTTTGTTGTTTATATATGGATAGCTATGCGTGCAAATGTTGTTTATTTTTGTCGTCTGCATCAAATTGCTTGTTCAAAGTTTATAAAGTAGAAGTACATAAACATAAGTTTGTCCTTCTCAATTTCAGTCTTTAGTTGTACAATCTAGTTCCTTATTCATACCATGTAAATTAAACAAAACATAGCAAGTTATCTTCTTTAGCATTATGTGTATGCTTGTGTTCTTGATTTGTAATCCAGTGGTGTGGTGAGACTACCAACAACAGCACAATGTCATATCCTGCTACGTCTCAACTATGAACAATGCCATATTATATTAATGTTATTTAAATCGTGTCTCTTTATTTACCAATCTGAAATGGTATAAATTGACAGTGCACTCACCATTCATGCTCATACGTTGTTTAGAACTACATCTATGCTTGTGTTCTTGATTTGTAATCCAGTGGTCTGGTGAAGCTGGCCGCTCCTGCAAAATGACATTTCCTGCTGTCTTAACTGTGAACAATGTCGATTATGTTAATGCTATTTTAAACCGTGTGTCTTTATTTCTGACAAAGAAATGAGATGAATTGACAGCGCTGATGCTTATACATGCAAAACCTGTTATCTACCTACTTGTTTCTCTTTCAGGGTGACAACACTGCTGCTAGGAAGAACTGCCACAATGATAGTGAGACGAACCCATTGTTTGCCCCTCTAACACATATTCCAAAGGATACGGCAACACATATTGAGCGTAGGGATACAACCACGAAGTCACATCTTGATGTAGTGTCAAACTTACTCAGTGGCACAAGCTCGATGAAGTCGCCGCCTGAATCTGTTCGACTTCTCCAGTCTGAAATTCAAGCACAAATACATGCTTCCACTCAAATACGACTGGAACTCCAATCTATATGCAAGATTAACTATAAGTACAGGATGTTTATTGATGCTATGCAGCTTAAGTTGGTGGATATGAGCGCCAAAGAAGCGCAGTCTCATCAGGTTGCTAAGCTGCTTGCACTGTAGCTCCTGGGCCGGGCTAACCTTTCTTGAACTGTGTTGAAGTGTTATTGGTTTTGTCTATTATTTTCTCCGCCTGTTAACTTCCACTAGTGGCGACCTGCCTAGTTTATGTAATCTGCTGTCTGGTTGCCCTTTATTATCACTGACGCCGAAATTTGATGCCGAGGGGATGTAATATGTTGTAATTTCTTTGTTGTATAGTCTAGGTTTATTCTTGGTCGGTATGCTGTAATTTAGGCCAGAAGGTTCAGTGGATCTTAGTGTTTTTGGTCTTCAGGCCGGCCCGTTACTCATATGGGCCAAAACCTGGGCCCATAATCACCTTGGGCCATTAGTAGGTCTAAACCTATAGTTGTTTCCCGCCTTTAACAGGCCGAGTAAAGTTTTGTCCAGCTAGGCTGGAGAATACCATGGGCTTTTAATAGGCTAAAACCTAGATTGGGCTAGCATTGAGCCGAAAAAATCACAAGCCAATACAGGCCAAAATTGCCTAAGGCCCATGTTTGGCCCAAATAGGACGAGCAGTTAACAGGCCAAAATATATCTCGGGCCTATTTGGCCCAATAAAATTATGGGCTTTAAGTAGGCTAGTATCTACGGGGGACATAGGCCTAAAAGTGTCACGGGTCATTATCAGATGGGTTGTAATCAAGCAGGATTCAATGCGGGCTATAATTAGGCCCAACTGTTACACGGAACATTAACAGGCCCATAGGTCAGTTGGGCTGAAATTTATCCACGAAGACTACGGGCCGTTAAGAGGCCTAAAGTTACTTCAGACAAGAAATAGCCCAGTTTCTGCATGTGCCGTTAAATGGCCTAAAGTTAAGCCGAGCCGACAAAGTCCCAGATGCACCATGGGCCGCTAATAGGCCGAAACTATTATCGGGCCGAACTGGTAAACGGGCCTTTAACAGGCTGAAATACAAACATGTCTTAGTATGGGCCTAAAAGAACAGTGGCCTGTTAACGGGCCTGATCCGATATGGGCTGTAATTTGGCCCAAAACATGGCAGGCTGTGAACGGGCCTGATCTGGTATGGGCCTCAATTTGACCCAAAACATGGCAGGCTGTTAGTGGGCCAGCCCATTAGTGTCTGAAAAACAAGGTGGGCCTTAAGCTGGGCCGGCCTTTTCACCAAAATGGGCCTCTGTTGGGCCGTGCCACGTGTCGATGTATCATAGGCGCCTCCTATCCAATGAGTGGATGACATCTGTCTGAACGTTGAGCCAACACGTGTTTCCTCCGGCCAATGAGATTTTTACACGTGGAAAATCCCCATTGGTCCGGGCTGTTAACGGGTTATCGGATCCAAAACCGGACCCGATAGCTTAACGGCGACCCATTACGGTCGATGCCACGTGTCGGTCACCCTTGACGAAAGCACTTCTATGACGCGCGATTTATCGTCATGGAAGTGGACACTTCCGTGATGATAATTTTGGTAATGTCATGGAACACTTCTACGACAGCACGGGTATGACTATCTTGATTCTGTCATAAAATTGTCATGGATGTACATGCATGACAGAAAACATGACCTACTGTGACAAACATGTATCATCACGGAAGTGTCTTTTTTGTAGTGGAAGGAATCTCAACCCCTAGATCAAGCCTAGGGAACTCTTCAGGGGAAATGACTTGTTTTCGACCAAGGAACAAAATCTCATCTTCCTAGATGTGATCAAGGCCAAGCAGAACATCTACGTACCGGTTCAATGGATTGACATGGTTCATCTGAGGAAGAACCAGGCATATTTTGGTGAGCCACTGGACTTGGTGGAGCAGTTTGGTATTGAGGGGATCATCACGTTCCACCTTGACTATGACCCGGAGATTGTGGCTTAGTTCTTTGCTTATATCCACTTCCACATGGATGAGAAGCGGACCATGACTTGGATGACAAATGGAAAGAGGATGACTGCTGAGTGGAAGGAGTTCATGGATATGTTGCACGTTCATGATGAGGGGCTAGATGTGCCCGTTGGTATCGGCCCGCACGCCAACCTAGAGTCTGCTTCCAAGAACAAGCTTCAACCCTACCTTGTCGAGAAGACTCTACCCAATGGCAAGAAGTCTTATGTGCTGAACCCTTTTCTCGACATCATGGACCGGATCTTCCGCAACTCTCTTTTTTCTCGCATGGGCGACAAGGACAAGGTGCATTCCTATCTTGTGGACATGATGCTTATCTGTGAGGATGCGCATCGTCAACAACCTGGACCACTTGATGTTTCTCACATCATGTGGTGTGAGCTTCAGACTGTTGTGTTCCATCGCAAGGTTCCCATCTACAGACCTTATTTGCACCTCTTGATTTTGAAGACTTGGTAGAAGCTCTTTCCAGGTGAAGAGTTTCATGATCCCAACTGGATTCGCCATGAGCCCATTAAGCTGCGCCAGAAGAACAAGTGGGCTAACACCACCCGGGCTAAGGCAGAGGCTGCCTGCATGGATGTTGATGATGAGGAGATTGAGGAGGAGGCGGTGGAGGATAGTTCTGAGGGGTATGCACCTCCCTCTGCTGAGCCATCTTGGGCTAAGAAGCTCAAGGCCAAGGTGAAGGCTCTGTTCTGGATGTAGGCCAAGGGGCAGTACCAGACTGACATTGCTCAGAAGGAGAGTCCCCAGCACGACAAGCGGATTCTGAGGAAGCTTGGCGAGCACGTCTCGAGCGGGTCGTAGAAGAACATCACTCCTGAGGTTGCATGGATGACGAAGCAAGGCTATCAATGGGCTGAGTCAGATGGGGAGTCCATTCATGCTGCTTCGGAGGAGGAGATTGTTGAGTGATCTCTTTAGTGGGTGCTACCACCTGTGTCTTAGGTGTCCTCTATGCCTTTTTGATGTCTCGATGCCAAAGGGGGAGCGAGAGTGTAGGATTTGCGAGTATTTGTTTTCTCCTTGCTTTCGTTTCACTGAACCTTCATTGCTTTAGTTTGTGTTATTTGTGTGTGAGACCAGGAGACCTATTCTATCATATGGTGTGAGACATACGCTTTCAATCTTATCCTTTTATTGTCTAGTATGATTAGTAGCTTGTGAGATTTTTTTGTCTTGTGCTCTTCACTGCATGCTCACTTACTATACCATGCTTCTATGCTTAGTGTCACTTATACTGTTGCAAGGATTGCCTTGTCTATAAAATATAGGGGGAGTGTTGATCCTAGTGTTTGTGTGTAGTGCAGTCTAAAGCATATCTCTTGAATGCACACATCTAGGGGGAGCCTGTCTATATTTTATAGATTTTGGGTTTGCTTATGATCATTTTATATCTCCATGTGCAAATCCCGTATTGTCATCAATCCACCAAAAAGGGGGAAATTGTAAGGGCATATTTCTCCCTGAGTTGTTTTGCTGATTGATGACAGTGCATTTGCGGACTAATCGTGTGCGTTGAGCATTTCAGATATCTCATGTCTAGGCACAAGATGATTTGGTGCCCCTCGGAGCCGATCGAAGATGGCGGTTCTCTACGTTTCTTTTCGGTGGATTTGAGTCATAGGAGAGTCATACTATTAAGAGGGGGTCCACTTCGGAAAGGTTAGGACGGAATCAACGTACACATCTGTTCCTTTGCACCACCTTTCCTTCGCTTCGATGGAGTGATGACCCACAAGTATATGGGATCAATTGTAGCTCTTTTCGATAATTAAGTGTGTCGAACCCAACGAGGAGCAGAAGGAAATGACAAGTGGTTTTCAGCAAGGTAATGTCTGCAAGTGCTGAAATTGTAAGTAGCAGAGTAGTTTGATAGCAAGATAATTTGTAACAAGCAAGTAACAATAGTAGTCACAAAAGTGCAGCAAGGTAGCCCAATCCTTTTGAGGCAAAGGACGGGCCAAAACGGACTCTTGTGATAAGCAAAGCATTCCTAAGGGTACACGGGAATTTCATCTAGTCACTTTCACCATGTTGGTACGATTTGTGTTCACTACTTTGATAAATTGATATGTGAGTGGACCGGTGCTTAGGTGTTGTTCTTACTTGAACAAACCTCCTACTTATTATTAACCCTCCCGCAAGCATCCGCAACTACGAGAAAAGTATTAAGAATAAATTCTAACCATAGCATTAAACTTTTGGATCCAATCGTCCCTTACAGAATAGCGCATAAACTAGGGTTTAAGCTTCTGTCACTCTCGCAACCCATCATCTAATTGCTACTCCACAATGCATTCCCTTATTCCCAAATATGGTGAAGTGTCATGTAGTCGACGTTCACTGACACCACTAAGGGAATCACAACATACATACTATCAAAATATCAAACACACATATCAGGTTCACATGATTACTTGCAACATGATTTCTCCCGTGACCTCAAGAACAAAAGTAACTACTCACAAATGATAATCATGCTCAAGATCAGAGGGGTATTAAATAGCATATTGGATCTGAACATATAATCTTCCACCAAATAAACCATATAGTAATCAACTACAAGAGGTAATCAACACTACTAATCACCCACAAGCACTAATCTATAGTTCCGGTAACAAGATTGAACACAAGAGATGAACTAGGGTTTGAGATGAGATGGTGATGTTGAATATGTTGATAGAGATTGCCCTCCGCAAGATGGGAGAGTTGTTCGTGATGATGATGACGATGCTTTCCCCCTGCGGGAGGGAAGTTCCCTCGGCGGAATCACTCCACCGGAGGGCAAAAGTGCTCATGCCCAAGTTCCACCTCGAGACGGTGGCGCTCCGTCCCGAAAGTCCTCTTCTTATTTTTTCTATGTCAAAATGACCTATATGCCAGAAGATGGGCACCGGAGGTGGGCCTGGGTGAGCACAACCCACCAGGGCGCACCTGGGCTCCCTTGCGCGCCCAGGTGGGTTGTGCCCACCTGGTGGGCCCCTCTGGTACTTATTTGCTCCAATATTCATCATATATTCCATAAAAATTCTCCATGAAGTTTTAGCCTATTTGGACTTCTACAGAATAGGTAGCCTGACATAGCTTTTCCAGGTCCAGATTTCTAGCAGCCGGAATTCTCCCTCTTTGTGTGTACCTTGCAAATTATGAGAGAGAAGGCATTAGAATTACTCCAAAAAGCATTATTATGCATAAAAACATCATAAATAACAGTAGGAAAACACGATGCAAAATGGACGTATCAACTCCCTCAAGCTTAGACCTCGCTTGTCCTCAAGCGAAAACCGGAATCAAAAAACATGTCCACATGCTTAGAGAGAGAGGTGTCCATAAAACAAAATACGGACATAGAAGAATCATGTTAATTATTACAACAACAAACAAAATAAGTGACAATTCATCACACTATTGAAGTATATAGCAAAGACTCTATTAGAAACCAACAAACTATGTTCTCAGTCAACTTTACAACTACAATTCATCATCTTTTTAGGAAGGGTCTCGTATTGGAGCCTTTAGGCAAGTCCACATACTCAACCATCATACAGTCTTCTATGATTGCTAACACTCACCGCATATACATGAGCAAAATGTTTCAACCGGACACATAGAAATATAGGGGCTTATAGTTTCGCCTCCCAATGTATTCACCTTAAGGGTGATGTAAACAATAATAACTCATGTTACCCATATTCAACTGGACAAATGTGCCTAGATCTTTCCTCACCACATGATGCTTGCCAAAGGAGAAAATAAAAAGGAATAGAGAGAAAACTTTGACTCTTTGCATAAAAGGAAATACATAAAACTAATAGATAGGCCCTTCGCAGAGGGAAGTACAGGTTGCCATGCGCTTATTTGTTTGTATGCTCAACCCCTTAGTGCAAAAGAACATCACGTTGTATTGCCCCTTGTGATGGCAACCTTCACTATGCAGTCTGTCGCTTTTATTCTTCACCATCACAAGTTCGTACAACGCTCAATTTTCTCTTACACTAAATGATCTCACATTTTTAGAAGCAATCTGTATTGCCTTATTGCACCGATGACAACTTACTTGAGGGATCTTGCTCAATCCCTGGGTAGGTATGGTGGACTCTTGAAAATAAGATTTGGGTTGGAGGGTTTTTGGATGCAGAAGTAGTATCTCTACTTAGTGCGGAATTTTTGGCTAGAAATGATAGGGGGCAAGCACCACATGTTAAAGGATCTATGACAATATGACTTCTGTGTGAATATGAACAAACATAAATCATTAAGTTGTCTTCCTTGTCCAATGTCAACAATTTTGGCATATAATATTTTGATGGGGGCTCACAATCACAAAAGATTTCTAGGATAGTATATTTATATGTGAATCTTCTCTTCCCTTATTAATTCTTTCATGAGTTGCATCATTGACCAATTCTATGCTTGTCAATCTCTAATAAAATTTCCTACTTATACTTTTCCTTATGTGGTGTCATCACCTACCATAAGATTAGCATATGATCTTTTACATTTATTTTCCTTTCTTCTTATTTATTTTCTTGCTTTTATTGCAACTTGAAAGTAAAGAAAGGAAAAACTCAAACTGAACTTTATCATATATATCGCACACGATTACAAGGATAGATCACTAAGAAAACTCTCGAAAAGAAAGGATCGAACTAAACTTCTATTCATCTAAAGCAAAAGATCAAACTAAAATAAGTAAAGGCAAAAGATAGCAGGGTTGATACGATATCGGGGCACCTCCCCGAAGCTTGGTGGAAGCCAAGGGGAGTGCCCATACCCGATACTCAATTTTCTTTTGGTGATGAAGAAGAAGGTGGCGATGAAGTGATCCTGTCCTTAAGGATCAAGAGATTCTCTAATCGACGGATGACGCCCCGGAGGTGGATGATGTGCTCTTGATGCAGAATATTTTCATGGGTGAGATACTTATTTTGCACACGAACCGTTTTAATCATGTGAAAGACTTCAATCTCAGTAGGAGTAAGAAGAGCATAGTAAGGTTTAAGGATATCTTCTTCTTCCTCCTCGGCTGGCAGTGCTTGCTCGAACACCGGGGGTTGATCTACGGTAGCCTCCTTGCTCTCATCTCCCTTGACGGCTTCTACGGGCTCTTCTCTCTTCAGCTTGATCTTCATCAACCAAGCATCCTCTTCTCCGTTGTTGGAGGAGGAAGAAGACATGATGCTTGGCTTAACAGATCTGACCTAAAATAGCAAGAAAAGAGAACAGAAGATTTCTTCGCGATACGGTGGTAAATAGGTTTGGGGGGTATATAAAGATTTTTTTACTTGGGAAACAAGCAAACTGTAGAAAAACGGAGTCCGGAAGGTACCCCAGGTGGGCACAACCGCGCGCCCAGGTGTCTTGTGCCCACCAGGGTATGCTTCCTGGAGGTTACTTATTTTCCTAATTTTCTAAATATTCCAAAACTGACAAAAAAAATTGCGGATTTTTTGGAGTCCGTTTACTTACCGTATCACGTACCTCCTTATTTTCACGAGTCTTGAGTGTTCCAGAAGGACTCTTTTATGTGTTCTTCCGGTGTCAAAGTTTGGGTAATATTACTTTCAACATTAATGTGCGTACCTGAGGTATAATGTTTTATTCGTTGCCCGTTAACAACCTTTGGGTTAGTACCTTCGGCATTATTTATTTTGATGGCTCCAGACCAATAAACCTCCTCGATAACATAGGTTCCTTCCCATTTTGAGAGGAGTTTTCCTGCAAAGAATTTGAAATGAAAGTTGTACAAAAGAACATATTCTCCAACTTACTCATGCTTTTGAATTATTTTATCATGCCATCTTTTAACTTTTTCTTTAAATAACCTGGCATTTTCATAAGGGAAAACTTTGTTTTTTCCACTCTAGTTTTTGCCAACTTTGCTTATGCCACTCTAGAATTTGACATTTCACTTTTGCCACTCTTAGCTTTTGACAATATATCACTTTTACCATTCCGTGGCAAAAGCAAAAAATTTAGAGTGGCAATTGTCGTACATGTCAAAAGCTAAGAGTGGCAAAAGTGAAATGAAAAATTATCGATTTTGCCACGGAATGGCATTTGTTATTATTGTCAAAAGCTAAGAGTGGCAAAAGTGAGATGTCAAATTCTAGAGTGGCATAAGCAAAGTTGGCAAAAACTAGAATGGCAAAAACAAAGTTTTCCCTTTTCATAAGCTTGGGTTCGCCATTCATCTAATGAGCTAATACCAAGTAACCTCTTTTCACCGACAAGTTTGAAATCATAGTTGAGTCCTTTGATTGCCCAATATGCTTTATGTTCTAACTTAAGAGGCAAATGACAAGCTTTTCCATAAACCATTTTATAAGGAGACATACCCATAGGATTTTTATATGGTGTTCTATAAGCCCAAAGTGCATCATCTAATTTCTTAGACCAATTCTTCTAGGACCTATTGACAGTCTTTTGCTAAGTTCAACTTGACCACTACACTGAGGATGATAAGGTGATGCAATTCTATGGTTAACATCATACTTGGCAAGCATTTTACGGAAAGCACCATGAATAAAGTGTGAACCACCATCAGTCATTAAATATCTAGGGACTCCAAACCTTGGGAAAATAACTTCCTTAAGCATTTTAATAGAGGTGTTGTGATCAACACTACTGGTTGGAATAGCTTCTACCCATTTAGTAACATAATCAACATCAACCAAAATATGTGTATACCCATTAGAGGAAGGAAAAGGTCCCATGTAATCAAATCCCCAAGCATCAAATGGTTCAACAGTAAGTGAATAATTCATAGGCATTTCTTGACACTTACCGATATTACCTATTATTTGACATTCATCACAAGATAAGATGAACTTATGGGCATCCTTGAAGAGAGTAGGCCAATAAAATCCAGATTGCAATACCTTGTGAGCAGTTCTATCTCTAGCATGATGTCCTCCATATGCTTCGAAGTGACATTTCCGTAGGATTTCTCCCTGTTCATGCTCAGGTACACAACGTCTAATAATACCATCTACTCCTTCTTTATAAAGATGTGGGTCATCCCAAAAGTAATGTCTTAAATCATAGAATTGTTTTTCTTTTGTTTCTATGTGAAACTAGGTGGTAAATATTTAGCAACAATGTAATTAGCATAGTCAGCATACCAAGGAGTATTATGAGCAACATTTATTGCAGCTGACTGCTCATCAGGAAAACTATCATCAATAGGTAGAGGGTCATCAAGCACATTTTCAAGCCTAGACAAGTTATCAGCTATGGGGTTCTCAGCTCCTTTTTCTATCAGTGATATGTAAATCAAATTCTTGTAGCAAGAGAACCCATTGAATAAGTCTAGGGTTTGAAGGAAATATGCCCTAGAGGCAATAATAAGTTATTATTTATTTCCTTATATCATGATAAATGTTTATTATTAATGCTAGAATTGTATTAACCGGAAACATAATACTTGTGTGAATACATAGACAAACTAAACGTCACTAGTATGCCTCTACTTGACTAGCTCGTTAATCGAAGATGGTTATGTTTCCTAACCATAGACATGTGTTGTCATTTGATTAACGGGATCACATCATTAGGAGAATGATGTGATTGACATGACCCATTCCATTAGCTTAGCACCCGATCGTTTAGTATGTTCCTATTGCTTTCTTCATGACTTATACATGTTCCTGTGACTATGAGATTATGCAACTCCCGTTTGCCGGAGGAAAACTTTGTGTGCTACCAAACGTCACAATGTAACTGGGTGATTATAAAGGTGCTCTACAGGTGTCTCCAAAGGTACATGTTGGGTTGGCATATTTTGAGATTAGGATTTGTCACTCCGATTGTCGGAGAGGTATCTCTGGGCCCTCTTGGTAATGCACATCACTTAAGCCTTGCAAGCAATGCAACTAATGAGTTAGTTGCAAGATGGTGTATTACGGAACGAGTAAAGAGACTTGCCGGTAACGACATTGAACTAGGTATTGAGATACCGACGATCGAATCTCGGGCAAGTAACATACCAATGACAAAGGGAACAACGTATGTTGTTATGCGGTCTGACCGATAAAGATCTTCGTAGAATATGTAGGAGCCAATATGAGCATCCAGGTTCCGCTATTGGTTATTGACCGGAGACGTGTCTCGGTCATGTCTACATTGTTCTCGAACCCGTAGGGTCCGCACGCTTAACGTTACGATGACAATTTCATTATAAGTTTATATATTTTGATGTACCGAAGGTTGTTCGGAGTCCCGGATGAGATCACGGACATGACGAGGAGTCTCGAAGTGGTAGAGACATAAAGATCAATATATTGGACGGCTATATTCGGACACCGGAAGTGTTTCGGGTGATTTCGGAGAAAACCGGAGTGCCGGAAGGGTTACCGGAACCCCCCGGGGAAGTATTGGGCCTTAGTGGGCCTGAGGGGAGAGAGAGGGCAGCAGCCCAGGAGGTGGCGCGCCCCCTCCCATGGGGATTCCGAATTGGACTAGGGGAAGGGGGCACGGCCCCTCTTTCCCTCTCCCTCTCCCTCTCTTTCCTTCCCCCTTCTCTCTTCCTAGTTGGACAAGGAAAGGGGAGTCCTACTCCTACTAGAAGGAGGACTCCCCCCTCCTTGGCGCGCCCCAAGGGCCAGCCGACCTGCCCCCTTGCTCCTTTATATACGGGGGCAGGGGGGCACCTCTAGACACACAAGTTGATCTTCGTGATCGTTCTCTTAGCCGTGTGCGGTGCCCCCCTCCACCATAATCCTCGATAATATTGTAGCGGTGCTTAGGCAAAGCCCTACGACGGTAGAACATCAAGATCGTCACCACGCCATCGTGCTGACGGAACTCTTCCCCGACACTTTGCTGGATCGGAGTCCGGGGATTGTCATCGAGCTGAACGTGTGCTAGAACTCGGAGGTGCCGTAGTTTTGGTTCTTGATCGGTCGGGCCGTGAAGACGTACGACTACATCAACCGCGTTGTCATAACGCTTCCGCTTTCGGTCTACGAGGGTACGTGGACAACACTCTCCCCTCTCGTTGCTATGCATCACCATGATCTTGCGTGTGCGTAGGAAAAATTTTGAAGTTACTACGTTCCCCAACAGTGGCATCCGAGCCTAGGTTTTATGCATTGATGTTGTGCACAAGTAGAACACAAGTGAGTTGTGCGCGATATAAGTCATACTGCTTACCAGCATGTCATACTTTGGTTCGGTGGTATTGTTGGATGAAGCGGCCCGGACCGACATTACGCGTACGCTTACGCGAGACTGGTTCTACCGACGTGCTTTGCACATAGGTGGCTGGCGGGTGTCAGTTTCTCCAACTTTAGTTGAACCGAGTGTGGCTACGCCCGGTCCTTGCGAAGGTTAAAACAGCACCAACTTGACAAACTATCGTTGTGGTTTTGATGCGTAGGTAAGAACGGTTCTTGCTAAGTCCGTAGCAGCCACGTAAAACTTGCAACAACAAAGTAGAGGACGTCTAACTTGTTTTTGCAGGGCATGTTGTGATGTGATATGGTCAAGACATGACGCTAAATTTTATTGTATGAGATGATCATGTTTTGTAACCGAGTTATCGGCAACTGGCAGGAGCCATATGGTTGTCGCTTTTTTGTATGCAATGCAATTGCGCTGTAATGCTTTACTTTATCACTAAGCGGTAGCGATAGTCGTGGAAGCATAAGATTGGTGAGACGACAACGATGCTACGATGGATATCAAGGTGTCGCGCCGGTGATGATGGTGATCATGATGATGCTTCGGAGATGGAGATCACAAGCACAAGATGATGATGGCCATATCATATCACTTATATTGATTGCATGTGATGTTTATCTTTTATGCATCTTATCTTGCTTTGATTAACGGTAGCATTATAACATGATCTCTCACTAAATTTCAAGATAAAAGTGTTCTCCCTGAGTATGCACCGTTGCCAAAGTTTGTTGTGCCCAAACACCACGTGATGATCAGGTGTGATAAGCTCTACGTCCATCTACAACGGGTGCAAGCCACTTTTGCACACGCAGAATACTCAGGTTAAACTTGACGAGCCTAGCATATGCAGATATGGCCTCGGAACACTGAGACCGAAAGGTCAAGCGTGAATCATATAGTAGATATGATCAACATAGTGATGTTCACCATTGAAAACAACTCCATTTCACGTGATGATCGGTTATGGTTTAGTTGATTTGGATCACGTGATCACTTAGAAGATTAGAGGGATGTCTTTCTAAGTGGGAGTTCTTAAGTAATATGATTAATTGAACTTAAATTTATCATGAACTTAGTACCTGATAGTATCTTGGTTGTTTATGTTTAATTGTAGATAGATGGCCCATGCTGTTGTTCCGTTGAATTTTAATGCGTTCCTTGAGAAAGCAAAGTTGAAAGATGATGGTAGCAATTACACGGACTGGGTCCGTAACTTGAGGATTATCCTCATTGCTGCACAGAAGAATTACGTCCTGGAAGCACCGCTGGGTGCCAGGCCTGCTGCTGATGCAACTGACGACGTTAAGAACGTCTGGCAGAGCAAAGCTGATGACTACTCGATAGTTTAATGTGCCATACTTTACGGTTTAGAACCGGGACTTCAACGACGTTTTGAACACCATGGAGCATATGAGATGTTCCAGGAATTGAAGTTAATATTTCAAGCAAATGCACGAATTGAGAGATATGAAGTCTCCGATAAATTCTATAGCTACAAGATGGAGGAGAACGGTTCTGTCAGTGAGCATATACTCAAAATGTCTGGGTATAATAGTCACTTGATTCAACTGGGAGTTAATCTTCCGGATGATTGCGTCATTGACAGAATTCTCCAATCACTTCCACCTAGCTACAAGAGCTTCGTGATGAACTATAATATGCAAGGGATGGTTAAAACAATTCCCGAGCTCTTCGCAATGCTAAAAGCTGCGGAGGTAGAAATCAAGAAGGAGCATCAAGTGTTGATGGTCAACAAGACCACTAGTTTCAAGAAAAAGGGCAAGGGGAAGAAGAAGGGGAACTTCAAGAATAACAGCAAGCAAGTTGCTGCTCAGGAGAAGAAACCCAAGTCTGGACCTAAGCCTGAAACTGAGTGCTTCTACTGCAAGCAGACTAGTCACTGGAAGCAGAACTGCCCCAAGTATTTGGCGGATAAGAAGGATGGCAAGGTGAACAAAGGTATATGTGATATACATGTTATTGATGTGTACCTTACTAGAGCTCGCAGTAGCACCTGGGTATTTGATATTGGTTCTGTTGCTAATATTTGCAACTCGAAACAGGTACTACGGATTAAGAGAACATTGGCGAAGGACGAGGTGACGATGCGCATGAGAAATTGGTTCCAAAGTCGATGTGATCGCAGTCGGCACGCTACCTCTACATCTACCATTGGGATTAGTATTATACCTAAATAATTGTTATTTGGTGCCAGCGTTAAGCGTGAACATTATATTTGGATCTTGTTTGATGCGAGACGTTTATTCATTTAAATCAGAGAATAATGGTTGTTCTATTTATATGAGTAATATCTTTTATGGTCATGCACCCTTGAAGAGTGGTTTATTTTTGATGAATCTCGATAGTAGTGATACACATATTCATAATGTTAAAGCCAAAAGATGCAGAGTTGATAATGATAGTGCAACTTATTTGTGGCACTGCCGTTTAGGTCATATCGGTGTAAAGCGCATGAAGAAACTCCATACTGATGGACTTTTGGAACCACTTGATTATGAATCACTTGGTACTTGCGAACCGTGCCTCATGGGCAAGATGACTAAAATGCCGTTCTCCGGTACTATGGAGAGAGCAACAGATTTGTTGGAAATCATACATACAGATGTATGTGGTCTAATGAATGTTGAAGCTCGTGGCGTATATCGTTATTTTCTCACCTTCACAGATGATTTAAGCAGATATGGGTATATCTACTTAATGAAAGATAAGTCTGAAACATTTGAAAAGTTCAAAGAATTTCACAGTGAAGCTGAAAATCATCGTAACAAGAAAATAAAGTTTCTACGATCTGATCGTGGAGGAGAATATTTGAGTTACGAGTTTGGTCTACATTTGAAACAATGCGGAATAGTTTCACAACTCACGCCACCCGGAACACCACAGCGTAATGGTGTGTTCGAACGTCGTAATCGTACTTTACTTGATATGGTACGATCTATGATGTCTCTTACAGATTTACTGCTACCGTTTTGGAGTTATGCTTTAGAGACGGCCGCATTCACGTTAAATAGGGCACCATCAAAATCCGTTGAGACGACACCTTATGTACTGTGGTTTGGCAAGAAACCAAAGTTGTCATTTCTAAAAGTTTGGGGCTGCGATGCTTATGTGAAAAAACTTCAACCTGATAAGCTCGAACCCAAATCGGAGAAATGTGTCTTCATAGGATACCCAAAGGAGACAGTTCGGTACACCTTCTATCACAGATCCAAAGCCAAGACATTTGTTGCTAAGAATGGATCCTTTCTAGAGAAGGAGTTTCTCTTGAAAGAAGTGAGTGGGAGGAAAGTAGAACTTGATGAGGTAACTGTACCTGCTCCCTTATTGGACAGTAGTACGTCACAGAAACCAATTTCTGTGACACCTGCACCAATTAGTGAGGAAGCTAATGATGATGATCATGAAACTTCAGAACAAGTTACTACTGAACCTCATAAATCAACCAGAGTAAGATCCGCACCAGAGTGGTACGGTAATCCTGTTCTGGAAGTCATGCTACTAGATCATGATGAACCTACGAACTATGAAGAAGCGATGGTGAGCCCAGATTCCGCAAAATGGCTTGAAGCCATGAAATCTGAGATGGGATCCATGTATGAGAACAAAGTGTGGACTTTGGTTGACTTGCCCAATGATCGGCAAGAAATTGAGAATAAATGGATCTTCAAGAAGAAGACTGACGTTGACGGTAATGTTACTATATACAAAGCTCGACTTGTCGCAAATGGTTTTCGACAAGTTCAAGGGATTGACTACGATGAGACCTTCTCACCCGTAGCGATGCTTAAGTCTGTCCGAATCATGTTAACAATTGCCGCATTTTATGATTACGAAATTTGGCAGATGGATGTCAAAACTGCATTCCTGAATGGATTTCTGGAAGAAGAGTTGTATATGATGCAGCCGGAAGGTTTTGTCGATCCAAAGGGAGCTAACAAAGTGTGCAAGCTCCAGCGATCCATTTATGGACTGGTGCAAGCCTCTCGGAGTTGGAATAAACGCTTTGATAGTGTGATCAAAGCATTTGGTTTTGTACAGACTTTTGGAGAAGCCTGTATTTACAAGAAAGTGAGTGGGAGCTCTATAGCATTTCTGATATTATATGTGGATGTCATATTGCTAATCGGAAATGATATAGAATTTCTGGAGAGCATAAAGGGATACTTGAATAAGAGTTTTTCAATGAAAGACCTCGGTGAAGCTCCTTACATATTGGGCATTAAGATCTATAGAGATAGATCAAGACGCTTAATTGGACTTTCACAAAGCACATACCTTGACAAAGTTTTGAAGAAGTTCAAAATGGATCAAGCAAAGAAAGGATTCTTGCCTGTGTTACAAGGTGTGAAGTTGAGTAAGACTCAATGCCCGACCACTGCAGAAGATAGAGAGAAAATGAAAGATGTTCCCTATGCTTCAGCCATAGGCTCTATCATGTATGCAATGTTGTGTACCAGACCTGATGTGTGTCTTGCTATAAGTCTAGCAGGGAGGTACCAAAGTAATCCAGGAGTGGATCACTGGACAGCGGTCAAGAACATCCTGAAATACCTGAAAAGGACTAAGGATATGTTTCTCGTATATGGAGGTGACAAAGAGCTCATTGTAAATGGTTACGTTGATGCAAGCTTTGACACTGATCCGGATGATTCTAAATCGCAAACCGGATACATATTTACATTAAACGGTGGAGCTGTCAGTTGGTGCAGTTCTAAACAAAGCGTTGTGGTGGGATTTACATGTGAAGCGGGGTACATAGTTGCTTTGGAAGCAGCAAACGAAGGAGTCTGGATGAAGGAGTTCATATCCGATCTAGATGTCATACCTAGTGCATCGGGTCCAATGAAAATCTTTTGTGACAATAATGGTGCAATTGCCTTGGCAAAGGAATCCAGATTTCACAAGAGAACCAAGCACATCAAGAGACGCTTCAATTCCATCTGGGATCTAGTCCAGGTGGGAGACATAGAGATTTGCAAGATACATACGGATCTGAATGTAGCAGACCCGTTGACTAAGCCTCTTGCACGAGCAAAACATGATCAGCACCAAGGCTCCATTGGTGTTAGAATCATTACTGTGTAATCTAGATTATTGACTCTAGTGCAAGTGGGAGACTGAAGGAAATATGCCCTAGAGGCAATAATAAAGTTATTATTTATTTCCTTATATCATGATAAATGTTTATTATTCATGCTAGAATTGTATTAACCGGAAACACAATACTTGTGTGAATACATAGACAAACTAAATGTCACTAGTATGCCTCTACTTGACTAGCTCGTTAATCGAAGATGGTTATGTTTCCTAACCATAGACATGTGTAGTCACTTGATTAATGGGATCACATCATTAGGAGAATGATGTGATTGACATGACCCATTCCATTAGCTTAGCACCCGATCGTTTAGTATGTTGCTATTGCTTTCTTCATGACTTATACATGTTCCTGTGACTATGAGATTATGCAACTCCCGTTTGCCGGAGGAACACTTTGTGTGCTACCAAACGTCACAACGTAACTGGGTGATTATAAAGGTGCTCTATAGGTGTCTCCAAAGGTACATGTTGGGTTGGCGTATTTCGAGATTAGGATTTGTCACTCCGATTGTCGGAGACGTATCTCTGGGCCCTCTCGGTAATGCACATCACTTAAGCCTTGCAAGAAATGCAACTAATGAGTTAGTTGCGAGATGATGTATTACGGAATGAGTAAAGAGACTTGCCGGTAACGAGATTGAACTAGGTATTGAGATACCGACGATCGAATCTCGGGCAAGTAACATACCGATGGAAAAGGAAACAACGTATGTTGTTATGCGGTCTGACCGATAAAGATCTTCGTAGAATATGTAGGAGCCAATATGAGCATCCAGGTTCCGCTATTGGTTATTGACTGGAGACGTGTCTTAGTCATGTCTACATTGTTCTCGAACCCGTAGGGTCCGCATGCTTAACGTTACGATGACAGTTTCATTATAAGTTTATATATTTTGATGTACCAAAGGTTGTTCGGAGTCCCGGATGTGATCACGGACATGACGAGGAGTCTCGAAATGGTCGAGACATAAAGATCGATATATTGGACGGCTAAATTCGGACACCGGAAGTGTTTCGGGTGATTTCGGAGAAAACAGGAGTGCCGGAAGGGTTACCAGAACCCCCCGGGGAAGTATTGGGCCTTAGTGGGCCTGAGGGGAGAGAGAGGGCAGCAGCCCAGGAGGTGGCACACCCCCTCCCATGAGGAGTCCGAATTGGACTAGGGGAGGGGGCGCGGCCCCTCTTTCCCTCTCCCTCTCCCTCTCTTTCCTTCCCCCTTCTCTCTTCCTAGTTGGACTAGGAAAGGGGAGTCCTACTCCTACTAGGAGGAGGACTCCCCCCTCCTTGGCATGCCCCAAGGGCCAGCCAGCCTCCCCCCTTGCTCCTTTATATACGGGGGTAGGGGGCACCTCTAGACACACAAGTTGATCTTCGTCATCGTTCTCTTAGCCGTGTGCGGTGCCCCCCTCCACCATAATCCTCGATAATATTGTAGCGGTGCTTAGGCGAAGCCCTGCGACGGTAGAACAACAAGATCGTCACCACGCCGTCGTGCTGATGGAACTCTTCCCCGACACTTTGCTGGATCTGAGTCCGGGGATTGTCATCGAGCTGAACGTGTGCTAGAACTCGGAGGTGCCGTAGTTTCGGTGCTTGATCGGTCGAGCCGTGAAGACGTACGACTACATCAACCGTGTTGTCATAATGCTTCCGCTTTCGGTCTACGAGGGTACGTGGACAACACTCTCCCCTCTCGTTGCTATGCATCACCATGATTTTGCGTGTGCGTAGGAAATTTTTTGAAGTTACTACGTTCCCCAACAGGGTTAAAATCTTTCTTTTCCATAAGATATTTAATAGCAGCATGGTCAGTGTGAACAATTACTTTTGAATCAAAAATGTAAGATCTAAATTTATCACAAGCAAACACCACTGCTAAGAATTCTTTTTCAGTAGTTGCATAATTTCATTGAGCATTGTCTAGAGTTTTACTAGCATAATGAATAACATTCAGTTTCTTATCAACTCTTTGTCCTAGAACAACACCAACAACATAATCACTAGCATCACACACAATTTCGAAAGGCAAGTTCCAATCAGGTGGTTGAACAATAGGTGCAGAAATTAATGCTTTCTTGAGTGTTTTGAAGGCTTCTAAACAATCATCATCAAAAACAAAAGGAACATCCTTTTGCAAAAGGTTTGTAAGAGGCCTAGAAATTTTAGAAAATTCTTTGATAAATCTCCTATACAAACCAGCATGACCTAGGAAACTATGAATACCTTTGATATCTTTAGGACATGGCATTTTCTCAATTGCATCAACCTTAGCTTTTTCTACTTCAATACCTCTTTCGGAAATTTTATGACCCAAGACAATGCCTTCATTAACGATAAGGTGGCACTTTCCCAATTCAAGACAAGATTTGTTTGTTCACATCTCTGCAAAACTCAATCAAGATTGCTTAAACAATCATCAAAAGACTTCCCATAAACAGAGAAGCCATCCATGAAAATCTCAACAATCTTTTCACAAAAGTCAGGGAATATAGCAGACATACATCTTTGAAAGGTAGAAGGTGCATTGCATAAACCAAAAGGCATACGTCTATAAGCATAAGTTCCAAAGGGACAAGTAAAAGTGGTCTTTTCTTGATCAGGTTGAGAAACATGTATTTGTGAAAAACCAGAATATCCATCAAGGAAAAAAATGTGTGTGCTTAGATAATCTTTCTAACATTTGATCAATAAAAGGTAGAGGGTAGTGATCTTTTCTAGTTGCTTTGTTTAATTTCTAAAATCAATTACCATTCTATAGCGTGTAACAATTCTTCGTGGAATAAGTTCATTCTTATCATTAGGAACAATAGTAATACCTCCTTTCTTAGGGACACAATGAACAGGACTTACCCAACTACTATCAGCTATAGGATAGATTATACCTACTTCTAGAAGTTTTAAGATTTCCGTTCTTACCACTTCCTTCATTTTTGGATTTAACCGACGTTGGTGATCAAAAACGGGTTTAGCATCAGGTTCCATATTAATCTTGTGCTGACATCGAGTGGGACTAATGCCCTTTAAATCATCAAGAGTATATCCAATAGCAGCTCGGTGCTTCCTTAGATCTTTCAATAATCTTTCTTCTTCATGTTCTGAAAGGTTAGCACTAATAATAATAGGATATATCTTCTTTTCATCAAGATAAGCATATTTGAGGGTGTCTGGCAATTGTTTTAATTCAAACACAGGATCACCTTTAGGTGGAGGAGGACCTCCTAGAGTTTCAATAGGCAAATTGTGTTTAAGCAGAGGACGTTTTTCAAAGAAAATCTTATCTATTTCATTTCTTTCATGCATATGTAAATCATTTTCATGGTCTAGCAAATATTGTTCTAAAGGATCAGTAGGTGGTACAGCAATAGACGCGAGACCAATTATTTCATCCTCACTAGGCAATTATTTTTCACGAAGCTTTCTACTAAATGGAAAAATTAAACTCATGAGATTCATCACCGAAACTAACACCGACAGATTGTTTCTCACAATCTATCTTAGCATTAACGATGTTCCAGAAATGTCTACCAAAGATAATGGGACAAAAGTAATCTTGTGGGGAACTGAGAACAAGAAAATCAGTAGGGTATTTTATTTTCCCACACAAGACTTCAACATCTCTAACAATCCCAAGTGGTGTGCTGGTATCTCTATTAGCAAGTTTAATAGTGGCATCTATTTCTTCTATTTCAGTGGGTGCTATGTCATCCATAATTTCTTGATAAAGGGTAAAGGGGATGGCACTTATGCTAGCACCTATGTCACATAAACCATGATAACAGTGATCTCCTATTTTAACTAAGACAACAGGCATGCCAACAACGGGTCTATGTTTATCTTCTTTATCAGGTTTAGCAATTCTAGTGGCTTCATTACAGAAGTAAATAACATGCCCATCTCTATTTTCTTCTAGGAGATATTTGACCATAGCAACACTAGGTTCTACTTTGATTTGTTCATCAGGTTTAGGTGTTCTAATATAGATTTTGTTAACCACGGTTGAAACTTTAACATGTTCATTTACCCTAACAGGGAAAGGTGGTATCTCAATATAAGCAGTAGGAACAACTAGATCAACATTATAAAGTATAGTTTCTTCTTTAGCTGGTACCGGTTCTTTAATTTCTTATTTAATAGGTGGGTGATATTTAAACCACTTCTCTTTAGGGAGATCAACATGACTAGCAAATGATTCACAAAAGGAGGCTACTATCTCAGAGTCAAGTCCATATTTAGTGCTAAACTTTTGAAAAGCGTCGATATTCATAAAAGATATAACACAATCATAATTTAGCTTAATACCTGACTCTTTACCTTCATCGAGTTCCCAATCTTAAGAGTTGCGTTTAATTCTTTCCAAAAGATCCCACCAGAATTCAATAGTCTTCTTTATAAAAGAACCAGCACAAGAAGTATCGAGCATGGCTCGATCATTATGAGAAACCGAGCATAAAAATTTTGGATAATAATTTCTCTTGAGAGCTCATGATTGGCGCATGAATATAACATTGACTTAAGCCTTCCCCAAGCTAGAGCGATACTTTCTCCTTCATGAGGCCAACAATTATATATGTAATTCCGATCACGATGAACTAGATGCATAGGATAAATTTTTTGGTGGAACTCCAATTTCAATCGATTCCAATTCCAATTCCAAGATCCAATATCATCGCATAGCCTATACCATGCCAATGCTTCCCTTCAAAGATAAAGGGAAAACTTCTTCATAACTTCATCTCCGGGTAAACCTGCAAGCTTGAACAATCCACAAATTTGTTCCACATATATCAAGTGCATATCAGGATGTTCGGTTCCATCTCCTACATAAGTATTAGATAGCAGTTGTTCTATCATAACTGAAGGAATTTCATATTCAATATTTTCAGTAGGTGCAGTGGGTTGAGCATAGCTAATTGTGGTTCCGGTCGAGGTGAAGATACCCCAAAAAAATGCCTCAAAGGATTGTTTTCCATAGTAACAAGTGATAGTAAATTTCAGCACACTAGATAAATGTTTCCTTACCAAAGGCGCTTCACTCCCTGGCAACGCTGCCAGAAAATAGCCTTGATGACCCACAAGTATATGGGATCAATTGTAGCTCTTTTCGATAAGTAAGAGTGTCGAACCCAACATGGAGCAGAAGGAAATGACAAGTGGTTTTCAACAAGGTAATGTCTGCAAGTGCTGACATTGTAAGTAGCAGAGTAGTTTGATAGCAAGATAATTTGTAATGAGCAAGTAACGATAGTAGTAACAAAATTGCAACAAGGTATCCCAATCCTTTTGAGGCAAAGAACAGGCCAAAACGGTATCTTATGATAAGCAAAGCGTTCTTGAGGGTACACGGGAATTTCATCTAGTCACTTTCACCATGTTGGTTCGATTTGTGTTTGCTACTTTGATAATTTGATATGTGGGTGGACCCAGTGCTTAGGTGTTGTTCTTACTTGACAAAACCTCCTACTTATGATTAACCCTCCCACAAGCATCCGCAACTACGAGAAAAGTATTAAGAATAAATTCTAACCATAGCATTAAACTTTTGGATCCAATCGGTCCCTTACGGAATAGTGCATAAATTGGGGTTTAAGCTTCTGTCACTCTCACAACCCATCATCTAATTGCTACTCCACAATGCATTCCCTTAGGCCAAAATATGGTGAAGTGTCATTTAGTCGACGTTCACATGACACCACTAAGGGAATCATAACATACATACTATCAAAATATCGAACACACATATCAGGTTCACATGATCACTTGCAACATGATTTCTCCCGTGACCTCAAGAACAAAGCAACTACTCACAAATGATAATCATGCTCAAGATCAGAGGGGTATTAAATAGCATATTGGATATGAACATATAATGTTCCACCAAATAAACCATATAGTAATCAACTACAAGATGTAATCAACACTACTAGCCACCCACGAGCACCAATCTATAGTTCTGGTAACAAGAGTGAACACAAGAGATGAACTAGGGTTTGAGATGAGATGGTGTTGTTGAAGATGTTGATAGAGATTGCCCTCCCCAAGATGGGAGAGTTGTTGGTGATGATGATGACCATGATTTCCCCCTCCGGGAGGGAAGTTCCCCTGGTGGAATCGGTCCGCCGGAGGGCAAAAGTGCTCATGCCCAAGTTCTACCTTGAGACGGTGGCGCTCCATCCCGAAAGCCCTCTCCTTATTTTTTCTAGGTCAAAATGACCTATATACTAGAATATGGGCACCGGAGGTGGGCCTGGGTGAGCACAACCCACCAGGGTGCGCCTGGGCTCCCTGGCGTTCCCAGGTGGGCTCCCTCTGGTACTTATTTGCTCCAATATTCATCATATATTCCATAAAAATTCTCCATGAAGTTTCAGCCTGTTTGGAATTGTGCAGAATAGGTAGCCTGACGTAGCTTTTCCAGGTCCAAGTCCAGATTTCTAGCTGCCGGAATCTCCCTCTTTGTGTGTACCTTGTAAATTATAAGAGAATAGGCATTAGAATTACTACAAAAAGCATTATTATGCATAAAAACATCATAAATAACAGTAGGAAAACATGATGCGAAATGGACATATCATGGAGCACCTTCTGTCTATCCATGTCTCTGCGTTATGAGGGCTACCAACTGCTAAAGCCTCTATGGCGTGCGGTAGTACTGCTCAAGGGAGCAGTAGTACCACAAGGGCGTGCGGTAGTACCGCACCCAGCGGTAGTACTGCTTCGGTGAGCGGTAGTATCGTGCTGAATTTTGGTACAGCTCCAACCTCAATGGAAGTAGTTACGGAAGCAATTTATTTATTCCGTGGTTTTCCAGCGCGAGTTGAGCCCTGCCTTACGATAGTACCATAGGGGCGCGCGGTAGTACCTCTCCAGCAGTTCTACCGCTTGCTGCCCTATGCAACAGGTCCTCACCAGGTCACTCCCGCGCTAGCGGTAGTACCGCACCATGCAGCGGTAGTACCGCAACCCTTTGCAGTAGTACCGCAGCTCTGTGCGGTAGTACCGTGCCGCGCGGGCTGAGAGAGGGGATAACGGTTGGATCTTTTCCCCCACTATATAAAGGGGGTCTTCTTCCCCAAGAAGACCACCTCTTCCCTCCCCAAGCTTCATTGTTGCTCAAAGCTCCATTTTTGCGTGATCTCTCTCCCTAGCTAATCAAACTTGTTGATTTTCTAGGGATTGGTGGAGAAGGCCCCGTTCAACACTTCCACCAAGACAAATTTGATTTCCCCCACTAATCCCTTGCGGATCTTGTTAATCTTGGGTGTTTGAGCACCCTAGAAAGTTAAGGTCACCGCGGAGCCATATTCCATTGTGGTGAAGTTTCATGGTGTCGTTGGGAGCCTCCAATTAAGTGGTGGAGATAGCCCCAACCTTGTTTGTAAAGGTTCAGTCGCCACCTTCAAGGGCACCAATAATGGAATCACGACATCTCGCATTGTGTGAGGGCGTGAGGAGAATACAGTGGCCCTAGTGGCTTCTTGGGGAGCATTGTGCCCCCACACCGCTCCAACGGAGACGTACTTCCTCTCAAAGGGGAGGAACTTCGGTAAAACATCCTCGTCTCCACCGGCTCCACTCTTGGTTATCTCTTACATTTACTTGTGCAAGCTTTTATTGTCTTGTATCCCGTGCTTGCTTGTGTGCTTGTTGTTGTTGCATCATATAGGTTGCTCACCTAGTTGCACATCTAGACAACCTATTTTGATGCTAAGTTTAATTTGGTAAAGAAAAGCTAAAAATTGTTAGTTGCCTATTCACCCCCCGCCCCCTCTAGTCAACCATATCGATCCTTTCAACATTCATGCCATAATAAAGAATTATTACATGGATAAATATGTTAGGTAGCATTCCACATCAAAAATTTTGTTTTTATCACTTACCTAGTCGAGGAAGAGCAGAAATTAAACTTGGGGATGCTTGAT
Source organism: Triticum urartu (assembly GCF_003073215.2). Taxonomy (NCBI): domain Eukaryota; kingdom Viridiplantae; phylum Streptophyta; class Magnoliopsida; order Poales; family Poaceae; genus Triticum; species Triticum urartu. The sequence goes on from NC_053028.1 coordinate 450,009,142, forward strand.
ACGTCTCCAATGTATCTATAATTTTTTATTGTTCCATGCTATTATATTATCTGTTTTTGATGTTTTATATGCATTAATATGCTATTTTATATTATTTTTGGGAATAACCTATTAACCTAGAGCCTAGTGCCAGTTTCTGTTTTTTCCCTGTTTTTTAGTTTCATAGAAAAGGAATACCAAACGGAATCCAAACGGAATAAAACTATCGCAATGATTTCTCTTGGACCAGAAGACAACCAGGAGACTTGGAGCTGAAGTCAGAAGAGCCACGAGGCAGCCACAAGGACGGAGGGTGCGCCAAGGGGGCTAGGGCGTGCCCCCACCCTTGTGGGCCCCTCATGCACTCACTGACCTAATTCTTGTGCCTATATATTCCCATATATCCCCAAACCAACAGAGGCATCCACGAAAACACTTTTCTGCCACCGCGACCTTCTATACCCGTGAGATCCCATCTAGGGGCCTTCTTCGGCATCCTGCCGGAGGGGGATTCGATCACGGAGGGCTTCTACATCAACACTATTGTCCTTCCCATGAAGCGTGAGTAGTTTACCTCAGACCAACGGGTCCATGGCTAGTAGCTAGATGGCTTCTTATCTCTCTTTAATTCTCAATACCATGTTCTCCTCGATGTTCTTGGAGATCTATTCGATGTAATAGTATGTAATACTCTTTTGTGATGTGTTTGTCAAGATCCGATGAACTGTGGATTTATGATCAGCTTATCTACGAATATTATTTGAATCTCCTCTAAATTCTTTTATGCATGATTTGATATCTTTGTAATTATCTTCGAACTATCGGTTTGGTTTGGCCAACTAGATTGGTTTTTCTTGCAATGGGAGAAGTTCTTAGCTTTGGGTTCAATCTTGCGGTGTCCTTTCCCAGTGACAGTAGGGGCAGCAAGGCACGTATTGTATTGTTGCCATCGCGGATAAAAAGATGGGGTTTTCATCATATTGCTTGAGTTAATTCCACTACATCATGTCATCTTCCTTAATGCGTTACTCCATTCTTTATGAACTTAATACTCTAGATGCATGCTGGATAGCGGTCAACGTGTGGAGTAATAGTAGTAGATGCAGAATTGTTTCGGTCTACTTGACATGGAAGTGAGCCTATATTCATGATCGTTGCCTGAGATATCGTCATAACTTTGCGCTTTTCTATCAATTGCTTAGCAGTAATTTGTTCACCCATCGTATTATTTGCTATCTTGAGAGAAGCCTCTAGTGAAACCTATGGCCCCCGTGTAACACCCACAATGCGGCTATATCTCCCACGTGTCAGGGCACGACTTAGAGGCATAGCCGCATGGTAGGCATGTCGCAAGAGGGGTAATCTTTACACATCCCATGTACTGAATAAGAAAGGGATAAAGAGTTGGCTTACAATCGCCACTTGACACAATACATAAATATCCATACATCGTCCAAGATACAATCAAAGGTCCAACTACAGAACCAAAATAAAGAAAAACAACCCCAAATGCTAGATCCCCGATCGCCCCAACTGGGCTCCTCTACTGATCATCCAGAAAAGAAACATAGTAACAGCCTGAATCCTCGTCGAACTCCCACTTGAGTTCGGTAGCGTCCCCTGCACTAGCATCATCGGCACCTGCATCCGTTTGGAAGTATCTATGAGTCACGGGGACTCAGCAATCTCACACCCTCGCGATCAAGACTATTTAAGCTGAAGATAGGAAAGGGGTAGCGAGGTGGAGCTGCAACAAAGCACTAAGCATATATGGTGGCTAACTTACGCAAATGAGAGTGAGAAGAGAAGCAAAGCACGGTCGAGAAGCTAATAGGGATCAAAGAAGTGATCCTGAAGCTACTTACGTTCAAGCATAACACGAGACCGTGTTCTCTTCCCGAACTCCGCGCGGTTGATTCATTTTAGTTAAGTAAAGTGTCAAGGTTCTCTACAACCGGATATTAACAAATTCCCATCTGCCCATAACCACGGGAAAGGCTTTCGAAAGTTCAAAACCCTACAGTTGTGTCCCAACTTAGCCCATCACAAGCTCTCACGGTCAACGAAGGATATTCCTTCTCCCAGGAAGACCCGATCAGACTCGGAATCCTGGTTACAAGACATTTCGATAATGGTAAGACAAGACCAGCAAAGCCGCCTGAATGTGCCGACAAATCCCGGTAGGAGCTTCACATATCTCGTTCTCAGGTCACAGCGGATTGTCCAAACCTCCGGTAGGCCAGCCCAGAGTTGCCCCTGGTGGCCACCGGCGGCTGACAAGTTGGATCAACACTCAGAGGAGCACCGGCCGGTGGGTTTAAAATAAAGATGACCTTTGAGTCCGTGAAACCCAAGGGAAAAAGGCTTAGGTGGCAAATGGTAAAACCAAGGTTGGGCCTTGCTGGAGGAGTTTTATTCAAAGCAAACTGTCAAGGGGTTCCCATAACACCCAACCGCGTAAGGAACACAAAATCAAGGAACATAACACCGGTATGATGGAAACTAGGGCGGCAAGAGTGGAACAAAACACCAGGCATAAGGCCGATCCTTCCACCCTTTACCATGTGTATATATGCATTAAAGTAAATAAGATATAATAATGATATACCAACAATATCCATGTTCCAACAAGGAACAACCTTCATCTTCACCTACAACTAGCAACACTATAAGAGGGGCTGAGCAAAGCGGTAACATAGCCAAACAATGGTTTGCTAGGAAAGGTGGGTTAGAGGTTAGACATGGCAATATGGGAGGCATGATATAGCAAGTGGTAGGTATTTCGTCATAGCAATAGAGCGAGCAACTAGCAAGCAAAGATAGAAGTGATTTCGAGGGTATGGTCATCTTGCCTGCAAAGTTCTCAGAGTTGATGAAAGCTTGATCCTCATTAGCATAATCAACAGGTTCCTCGATCGCGTACTCATCTCCCGGCTCTACCCAAGGCAAGAACACAAGCAAAGGAACAGCAATCAACCACGGTGCAATGCACAAGCAACATGATGCAAAACATGGCATGACATGCGGGATGTGATATGCAATACATATGCGTGCTCCAGAAGGAAAAGGATGAACAAAGCATCAACTTTGCAAACCAAGTGTGCCTCTGGAAAGATGAGATGATTTCGGTCGAAATCGATATAAAGATCACCGTAATCGGATGCACGGTTTGCAAAAGGCAAGCAAAACAAGAATGGCACCATTCTTCGATTAACAGCATGATGCCATCTAGAATGCAACAAGAAACTAAGCTACTGCACTCCAACATAGCCAAAAAGCATATGGCAGTGATGTACTCAATATGCTTGACAAAACATGAACACTGAGATAAGGCTAAATCGCACAAGAGCAGGTTCAAAGAAGAATGGCAAAAGTGCAAAAGATATCAGCTTCACAGACTTACTAAAAATACTAACATGCCAGAAATAACATCAGGAAGCAATGTTTAGAGCAAGGAAACAACATGCTACAGGAACATATCATAGAAAACAAAGGCACGGCATGAATCTACTAAATGCATAGAACAAAAGTCCCTTATTGACCATGAGACAAAAAGGCACAGAAGATATGATGGCACCCATGTAAACATAGCAAGTTTTATTAACAGTTTCAGACTTAGAAGAAAACAGAGCATGGCATAAACAACATTATGAAGGCATCTTTGTGAGCTCAAATCACTCACCACAAGGCATTTCATGACAAGATAAGCATAGCATCAACAAGAAGACATGTTCATGAAGCTAACCATGGCAAGAGAAAGTTCATAGCATGCATGGATCAACTACAACGACCATGGCAAAATTGATTAACATGAAAACAATCTGCCAGGAACATTTTATAGCAAAAGTAGAGCAAGATTAAGCATGCTAGGGCACTCCATAAATACAAATAGGGGCATGGATGGATAGATCATAACCATATGTTCAAAACATCCTTACTAAAGCAACTCAAAAAAAGCATGGATCTCACTGTAGCGTCATGTTTACATGGAATAAAAATAACTGCATAACAAGGACTTAGCAAAATCCTAAGTCCCTGAAATCAGCAATATCACGAAGGCTACTTTGCATGCTTGTGCTAGTCACCCCATTGATCACAAAACTACATGGCAAGCACCCCTGTAAAGATGGCATGGAATATTTCAAAACACATGTAGAGCTCATGCCCATATGATGCACACAACAAATGTGACAAAAATAACAAATCCTCATACTCTGATAAGTAACAGGTGTAAAAATTTTATAGCACTCTTGCATCAGTGATTTGGGAATCAAGATGGTATCAAACAAGCATGCCACAATGGAATGAAATGGAGAGCATCTCCCAATGAACATTTTGATATATCATGCGGATGCAACGGAGCTACGGTCACAGAGTTATGGCATGATGAATAGAGGCATAAAAAGTTAAGGGGAAAAGACTTAGAGGAAAGCAACCTCTCGGAAAATGGACCTAGGGTTTGAACACGGACGCCGAGGATCGCCGGAGAACTCGTCGGAGGTGGGGAGGACGGCGGCCGGAGCTAGTGGAGGACGTCTCCGGCGCGCTGGGGCGGCGAATCCGGCATGGCGAAGCAGAGTGAGGCGGCGGGGGAGCTTGCGGCGACCGGAGCTTCCTGAGCGGTGGCGGGCACGGGCGCCAGGCGGCGGCGGCGAAGCTTGGCGGGCGGCAGCGGACGCGGACTCCAGGCGACGGGGCGACTCTGCGGGCGACGCGGGGAAGCGAGGCGGCGGCGGGGCGCTCGGGCCCGGGGCGCGCGGCACGGGCCTGCCCTGGGCCAGGCAGGCCAGCGGCGGTGGGAGGCGGTGGAGCGCCACGTGTCGGGAGGCCAGTGGCTGCGGGGGGCGGTGATTTTTATCCGGCAAGGGGCGGACACGTCCGTTGGCGGCGGGGGATGAAAATTAGGGTTTCATGTGCGCGAAAACGGAGGGGGTCACATATTTATAGCTAGGAGGAGATAGGAGTGTCCAAATGGGGTGTATTTTTCTCCCACATGATCGTGATCCGACGGCGGAGGACATGGGAGTGGTTTGGAAGTGTTATTGGGCCGTTTTGGAGGGGTGTTGGGCTGCAACACACACGAGGCCTTTGCGGTTCCCCGGTTAACCGTTGGAGTATCAAACGGACTCCAAATGACACAAAATTTAACAGGCGGTCTACTGGTGGTGTACCAAGGCCACTTGGAAAATCTCGGTCCATTCCGAGAACGTTTAACACTCGCACACGAAAAGAGACAAAAGGGGGACGCCGGTGCACATGGGAGTGTCGGATTGCAAAATGGACAACGGGGAAAATGCTCGGATGCATGAGACGAACACGTATGCAAATGAGATGCACATGATGGCATGATATGTAATGCAAGACATGAGCAAAAAGCAAAACGAAGACAAAAAACCCAACCACTAAGGGGATCTCATAAGTTAAAGCCGAAAATGGCAAGAGTCGGAGTACAAATATGGCAAGTTACATCCGGGGTGTTACAACACTCCACCACTATGAAAGGATATCGTCCTGAGATCTAGGACTGGAAGAACTCCAGATATTCATAACAAAGGTGGTCCTCACGTTCCCAGGTGGCTTCTCGGTCGGAATGGTGTGACCACTTCACTTTTAGGAATTTGATAGACTTGTTGCGAGTCTTGCGCTCAGTTTCTTCAAGAATAGCAACGGGATGCTCATGATAAGACAGGTCTTCTTGGAGATCAATCTCTTCGAAGTTGATGGTCCGCTCAAGAGTCTTGAAGCACTTGCAAAGCTGTGACACGTGAAACACATCGTGCACATTTGCGAAGTTGGATGGAAGCTCAAGTTGATAGGTGAGCTCGCCTCTTTTGCCAATGATCTTGAAAGGGCCCACGTATCTAGGGCAAGCTTCCCTTTGATACCGAAGCAACGAGTACCTTTCATTGGAGAGACACTTAGGTAGACATGGTCTCCAATCTCGAAAGCCAAATCACGGTGCTTGCTATCATAGTAACTCTTCTGGCGCGATTGCGCGCCTTTGAGATTTTCATGGATGACTTTGCACATTTCTTCAACCTCTGTGATTAAGTCATTGCCAAGAAGTTGGCGTTCACCAGTCTCTGACCAATTCAGAGGAGTACAGCACTTTCTGCCATAGAGAATTTCAATGGGGCCTTGCCCGAACTCTCTTGGAAACTATTGTTGTAGGATAACTCAGCATATGGAAGACAATCTTCCCACTTCATACCGAAAGAAATGACACAATCCCTGAGCATATCTTCAAGAATTTGATTGACTCGCTCGACTTGGCCACTAGTTTGAGGATGGAAGGCTGTTTGAAGCGAATGTTGGTTCCCATGGCCTTCTGAAAGGAATCCCAGAACTTAGAAGTGAAGATGCTTCCACGATCTAAAGATATCAACTATGGAATGCCATGCAAGGAGACAATCTTGGAGGTGTGTAGCTCTGCCAACTGAGATGATGTGATAGATTCTTCGATATGAAGGAAATGAGCCACTTTTGTAAGCTTGTCGATGACAACAAAGATAGCATCATTTCCGCACTTGGACTTGGGAAAACCAGTCACGAAGTCCATCTCAATATGGTCAAACTTCCATTCTTGAATAGCAAGAGGTTGGAGGAGACTAGCTGGTCGTTGGTGTTCTACTTTCACCCTTCTGCAGACATCACATTCATTCATGAACTGAGCAATTTCTTGCTTCATTCGAGTCCACCAATACGACTGCTTGAGGTCATGGTACATCTTTGTACTTCCAGGATGAATGGATAGAAGGGAATTGTGAGCCTCGTTCAAAATGACTTTCCTTAGATCGCCTTTATGAACCATAATTCAATCCTTGAAGAAAAGAGTGTCATTGTCTTCAAGGCGATAGCACTTGTACTTGGGTTGGCTCTTGGCAATCCCATGCTTCACCTTCTTCACCATGGCATCAAGAAGTTGTGCCTCACGAATTTGATCTTCCAAAGTAAGAGAGACTTGGAGGTTGGAAAGAAAGCCTTGAGGAACAACTTGGAGGTTCAGTTTGCGGCAAGCTTCACAAAGGTCCGGTTGGAAGGGCTTGAGAATTAAGCTGTTGCAGTAAGCCTTCCTGCTCAAAGCATCTGCAATGACATTGGCCTTGCCTGGAGTATATTCAATACTCGGATTGTATTCTTGAATCATTTCGACCCAAGGAGTCTGCCTGAGGTCGAGGTTGGGTTGAGTGAAGATGTACTTGAGGCTCTTATGATCAGTGAAGATGTCCACTTTCCTTCCCAACAAGAGATGTCTCCACATTAATAGAGCATGGACAACTGCCACCACCTTGAGGTCATGAGTGGGGTATTTCTTTTCATTGGGCTTCAACTGGCGATAGGTATAAGCCACAACTTTATTCTCTTGCATTAACACAGCACCGAGACCTTGCAGGGAGGCATCACAGAAAACTTCGAATGGTTTGGATTCATCAGGAGGAGTCAAGACAGGAGCTGTGACCAGCTTCTCTTTGAGGGTGTTGAAAGCCACGTCACATTCAGGCGTCCAGACATACTTGACATGCTTCTGGAGGAGGTTGGAAAGAGGCTTTGCAATCTTAGAGAAATTCTCAACGAATCTTCGACAATAGCTTGCAAGCCCAAGAAAACTGCGGAGCTGCTTGACATTCTGAGGCGGTTCCCAATTCACAATTGCAGACACCTTCTCAGGATTAACAGTGATGCCCTTGGCTGAGATGATATGGCCAAGGTAGAGAACCTCATCAAGCCAGAACTCACACTTTGAAAACTTCGCATAGAACTGATGCTCTTTGATTTTGTCGAGTACCCATCTCAAGTGCTTGGCATGATCCTCCTTATTCTTGGAAAAGACCAAGATGTCATGGAGATACACCAAGACGAAATCATTTGTGTAAGGGTTGAAGATGAAGTTCATCATGCGAGAGAACTTTGGAGGAGCATTGACAAGGCCGAAAGACATGACAGTATATTCATAAGAACCATAGCTTGTTCTAAATGTTGTCTTGGGGATATCTTGTTCACGAATGTGAATCTGATGATAACCCATGCGGAGGTCAAGCTTGGAGAATACTTGGGCACCCTTAGGTTGCTCGAAAAGCTCATTGATGTTGGGAAGTGGGTACTTGTTCTTTATTGTTTTCTTGTTTAATGGGCGGTAGTCGACGCAGAGTCATTCCGTTCCATCCTTCTTCTTGACAAAAAGAACACCACAACCCCATGGAGAAGAACTCGGTCTTGTCAGACCCATGAGCTCTTGTTCATCGAGTTGTTTCTTCAACTCCTTCAACTCTTCTGGTCCATGCTTGTAAGGATGTTTGCAAACAGGTTCCATGCCAGGCTCAGGATCGATAACGAATTCAACTGGCCGGTGAGGAGGCTTTCCTGGAAGCTCTTCTGGAAAGACGTTTTGATATTCACAAACGATTGGAATCTGAGAGATGGCATTCAACTCGCCCTTCTCATTGAGAGAAAACAGTCGAATAGTATCATCACGAGTGGCATAGATGATCACATCCTCAGACGAGTGTTTCAATTGAATTTGTCTGGCAGCATAATCAAGCTGAGGCTTGTGCTTAGAAAGCCAGTCCATGCTGAGAATTAGATCAATATCCGAGTCACCAAGAACAATTGGAGAGGACAGAAATTTATAGTCACACATCTTGATTGAAACATCTGGAACCATGGAGTTAGCATTCATGCATTTACCCGGAGAGACAACTGATAACGGTCTAGGCAAAACTAGGAAAGCCAACTCATGCTTAGATGCAAATGGTCTTGAGATGAAACTAAGCGATGCACCAGTGTCAAAAAGAACTTTTGCAGGAAAGTCATTAACAGGAAGATTACCCATGATCACTTCTGAAGAGTCCTCTGCCTGAGCTGTGTTCATCATGTTAACCTTTGCAAACTTGGAATTATGCTTGACCACTGCATTGCTGGCAGATCTCACAGGAGGAGGAGGCGGAAGGCGCCTTTGGTTGAAGCACTTGTTCGCATAGTGCCCTTTCTGCTAACACTTGTTGCAAGTACCTCTGAGAGCAGACGGTGATAAGGAGCACTTGACCTTGGAGTATGAGACTGAGCTTTGTTCTGATAGCCTGGGTTGGGTGGGTGGGAAGATCCACTGCCACCTTTGCTCTTCTGATGGAAGGACTGACGAAACGGAGGAGGAGGAGGCAACCAGAACTTCTGCTGCTTAGCTGTCACTTGTGATGAAGAAAAAGATTGAACTGCATCCCTGACTCTCTTCTTAGATGCATCACACTTAATCTGAGCGACTTCTTTCTTTAGTGCCATGTTGTAGGATTCATCATACTTGGTTGGCTCAAGAAGCACGAGAGCTAATTGCAGATCTTCTCTGAGGCCACCTCTGAATTGATAAATCATGCTCTTTTCATCAGGGATGTCTTGTTTATCGAAGAGAGGAAGTTTATGAAACTGGATATTGTATTGATACACGGACATGCTGCCTTGCTTGAGATTGCGAAACTCCTCACACTTACTCTCAGCAACACTTTGTGGAATGTGATGAGATTTGAAGTCTCGGCGGAAATCATCCCAAGTAGTCACACGACCTCCTCTGGAATCTCTGTATTGTTGAAACCACTCACCAGCTTGATCCTTGAGTTGAAACAAAGCAAACTTGACAAAGTCCTCAGGCCTAACATTGCTACACTCAAAATGTTTGCAGATATCCACGAGCCAGTCATCGGCTTCTGTGGCCTCGACACAGTTGCTGAAGGACTTCGGCTGGTTAGCGAGGAACTGATTGAGGGTAGCAAATTGAGGCTAATTGTTGCCTTGGCCTTAATTTCCTTGGTTGCCTTGCCCTTAGTTGCGCTCTTGCAAGAGTTGCAAAAGCATCTGAGTGTTGGTGTTGGTAGCTGCCATGACAGCTTGCCATGACTCCGGAGGTGGAGGAGGTGGCGGAGGGTTCGGATTCTGACGCGTTGGAGCCATCCTGAAGAGGTTGACATCCGTTAGCATCTTGAAAGACATATATTCAAGCTAAATCAATGAATCGAAATTGCAACATATAGCCTTAACATTCGAACAAGGATGAACGAATGAATTCCAAAGTAAATCATCACACTTCCATAAATTGAGAAGCCACTTAGATAAAGGTAGATGAATAAAGCAACAAGGTACGGATCTGAACAAATAAGTGGTAAGGATTACCCAATCACAAACCAAATATCTGCGGGAAGAAATACTAGAGCTACTTGAATTCCCACCTATGAAACTCCCAAAACTTTCTGGTTATGCAATCAGGTGTTGGGGATATAGGGGAAGCATAATATCTCACCCAAAACTAGCAAATCCTACATCTAGTTGTATCCATCCTTCAACACATAACCAAGAAACCTTCGGAAATCATTTACCTCAACCTTCGAAAAGCATCCATTATACGAGTTATGGCAATAATCCTGAACTCCCGCCCCAGTACTGGGTGGTGTCGAGGTTATCTCACCAACAACTGCATAAAAGAGATTTTCGATGTCGGCGAACTCAGGCATTCCAGAACTGCAACGATAAAATTTTGACGACAACACCTCGGAGCTCAACTCCCCGGGACACTGCCACAACCCCTAAATTTCAGGAGGCAACAAGAACGATGTTCTCGTCACAAAACCATCGGAACAATTCCAAGATACCCGCGTGATCCTAAAAAAATTCATGAAATTTGAGGAGAGAAGAGTCAAAAATCTACGTCAGCAGGCCTCACCAGAGCGACGAAGGGACTGAGGAGTAAAAAGAATCCTACTCTCCGATATATATAATGCTAAGACTCAAAACATTTTCTTCTAGACTCAACAACGTCAGCGATTCGTTCAAGCAGGGGGCTCCTAAGTCGGGGAAGGCTCTAATTATCAACTTGTAACACCCACAATGCGGCTATATCTCCCACGTGTCGGGGCACGACTTAGAGGCATAGCCGCATGGTAGGCATGTCGCAAGAGGGGTAATCTTTACACATCCCATGTACTGAATAAGAAAGGGATGAAGAGTTGTCTTACAATAGCCACTTCACACAATACATAAATATCCATACATCATCCAAGATATAATCAAAGGTCCGACTACGGAACCAAAATAAAGAAAAACAACCCCAAATGCTAGATCCCCGATCGCCCCAACTGGGCTCCTCTACTGATCATCCGAAAAAGAAACATAGTAACGACCCGAAACTTCGTCGAGCTCCCACTTGAGTTTGGTAGCATCCCATGCACTAGCATCATCGGCACCTACATCTGTTTGGAAGTATCTGTGAGTCACGGGGACTCAGCAATCTCACACCCTCGCGATCAAGACTATTTAAGCTTAAGGTAGGAAAGGGGTAGTGAGGTGGATCTGCAGCAAAGCACTAAGAATATATGGTGGCTAACTTACGCAAATGAGAGTGAGAAGAGAAGCAAAGCACGGTCGAGAAGCTAATAGTGATCAAGAAGTGATCCTGAAGCTACTTACGTTCAAGCATAACACGACACCGTGTTCTCTTCCCGAACTCCGCCGAAAAGAGACCATCACGGCTACACACGCGGTTGATTCATTTTAATTAAGATAAGTGTCAAGGTTCTCTACAACCGGATATTAACAAATTCCCATCTACCCATAACCGCGGGCACGGCTTTCGAAAGTTCAAAACCCTGCAGGGGTGTCCCAACTTAGCCCATCCCAAGCTCTCACGGTCAACAAAGGATATTTGAGGGAGTCCTGGATTAGGGGGTCTCCGGATAGCCAGACTATATCCATTGGCCGGACTGTTAGACTATGAAGATACAAGATTGAAGACTTCATCTCGTGTCCGGATGGGACTCTACTTGGCGTGGAAGGCAAGCTAGGCAATACGAATATGGATATCTCCTCCTTTGTAACCGACCTTGTGTAACCCTAACCCTCTCCGGTGTCTATATAAACCGAAGGGTTTTAGTCCGTAGGACAAGAATCACAACATACAATCATACCATAGGCTAGCTTCTAGGGTTTGGCCTCTCTGATCTCGTGGTAGATCTACTCTTGTACTACCCATATCATCAATATTAATCAAGCAGGACGTAGGGTTTTACCTCCATCAAGAGGGCCCGAACCTGGGTAAAACATCGTGTCCCCTGCCTCCTGTTACCATCCGGCCTAGACACACAGTTCGGGACCCCCTACCCGAGATCCGCCGGTTTTGACACCGACATTGGTGCTTTCATTGGGAGTTCTGATGTGCCGTCGCCACCAAGAAGGATGTCTCATCCCGTCTTTAAAGACGGCACTGTTGCTGAGGGAGCTTTGGCTATCGGCCAAACTCTCCGGCTAGGTGGTTTTCTTATGACTGCCTGTTCGGCCGCTGCACCGACGATGACTTCTCGAGTCATTGAAAGCAATCTTCATGTTAACTCGGAACTCACCGAGCAGTTAGATCCAACGGAGCTCTCTTCCCTGAACGAGCTCTTGGATCGCATCGCCGCCCTGGGAGTCGCTACAGACTACGATCAGATTGGGCCTAAACCCGATCTAAGAGAGATCAACTCTCCCCAGGTCACCCATCACGTTGCAGTGGTGGAGGAACAATGCGGCAACCCTTCATCTATCTTAAGTAGTAGCTATGTCCGGATTCCTGATCCCTCCAAGCCGGATACCCGCGGAGGGGAGGACGTCACTCAAGGCCTGAACCTAGAATCAGGCAGCGGGCTAGATTTATCAGAAAACATCCAAGAATCCAAACTTCCGAGTTCGGAAACTCCTTGGCCCCTAAGTCTCAGATTGGGTGAGTATTCGGATTCAATTCCACCCACCCAAACACACGCGATCTATCCCAAATTAGGCAAGAGCCCGAAGAAACAGTACACCATTACTGGGCCAGATTCCTCCTAGTCATGAACAGGATAAAGGACTGCCGTGAGGAAGACGCAATTTCATTCTTCTGCAATAATTGCATGGACAAGGGAATCCTCAACGCCATAAGTCGCTGCGAAATTACACGCTTTGCCGACTTGGTGTCCATAGTACGAAAGTACTGTGCGATGGAAAGCGCCTGGAAAACCAAAATAAAATTTGGGATAATCCGGCCCTGAATACAAACCCAGTCCAAAATAAAAGGGTGCATTATCACAATACACCTGGGTTAACTACCAAAAAGCAAAAGCCCTCTACGGGGCAATGAACCGTACTAGAGGGATGGCTCAACGGACCCTACAAAATTCATAGTACAGCGGATGCAATACCAACACACAGCCTTAGAGCATGTTGGATACTCCGGCAGGTGGCCAACAGTGGTGAGGATCTACTCCTCCCAAATACCACAGAGCACCATCCCGTGGACAACAATACGGTGTTAACGGTCTTTGAGACCTTCGCGTCAAATAATAGACGCAAGCGAACACTCCACAGCACGGCCAAAATCTGCCAAATAGCAGAAATAAATCCTTGGAGTGACACGGCTATTACCTTCAATGCCAGTGATGAACCTAAATTCCGAACAGCCCGAGCACCAGCCGCACTGGTCCTCAGTCCAATCGTGGACGGCTTTCGACTCACCAAGGTACTCATGGACGGCGGCGGCGGATTAAACCTCATCTATGAGGAAACTCTTCAAAATATGGAAATAGACTGGAGCCGCATTGAGAAAAGTAGCACAACCTTTAGAGGAATCATCCCCAGTCGGGAAGCACGCTGTGCTGGGAAAATCACACTAGACGTGGTATTCGGCACGCCGGATAATTACAGGTCCGAAGAAATTACATTCCAAGTGGCCCCGTTCAGCAGCGGATACCACACTCTATTAGGGAGGGAGGTGTTTACAATCTTCCAAGCCATACCCCATTACGGGTACATGAAGCTCAAAATGCCCGGGCCCAATGGAATCATCACTCTTGCTAGTGATCTGGACATAGCACTCCACACCGACAATAAGACAGCTGCACTGGCCCTTGAGGCACTATCCGAAGCCCTAGCGGCCGAGGAACTAACTGCGCTGCGCTCCACGGTGAACAGGGACGACGTGATACTCGATAAAAGATCCAAGTCCACCTCCTTTAAACTGGCGGACAAAATAGTCAAATTCCAAGTCCATCCAACGGACCCTACAAAAATAGCTTCCATCGGGGCACAATTAAACCCTGATGTCAACGCTGCACTGCGAGAGTTCCTACGCGAGAACTGGGACATTTTTGCCCGGCACCCTTCAGACATGCCAGGAATCCCACGCAGGCTGGCTGAGCACAGCCTAAATATCCTAAAAGGATTCAAGCCAGTCAAGCAGGCTCTTCGATGTTTCTCCGAACCTAAGAGACAAGCCATGGGAGAGGAACTAGCCAAGCTATTGGAGGCCAGATTCATCAGAGACATAAAACATCCGGACTGGCTAGCAAACCTAGTGATGGTACCAAAGAAGGACAAATCCTGGTGCTTGTGCATCGATTTTAAGGACCTTAACAAGGCCTGCCCAAAGGATCCCTTCCCCCTCCCCCGCATCGATCAAATCATCGATGCTACCGCAGGACACGATTCATTGTGTTTCCTCGACGCATACTCCAGCTACCATCAAATTAAAATGGCAAAGCCAGAGCATGCCGCAACGGCTTCATCACACCATACGGCCCATTCTCCTTCAACACAATGCCCTTCGGGCTCAAAAACGCCGGCGCAACATATCAGTGCATGATTCAGACATGTCTGGCAAACCAGATCGGCAAAACAGTGGAGGCATATGTAGATGACGTGGTCGTTAAATCCAAGCATGTCAAAACTCTAGTAGACGACTTGAGGCTCACATTCGACAACCTCCGAACATATGACATCAAGCTCAATCCGGAAAAATGCGTTTTCGGCGTACCAGCCGGAAAGCTCCTGGGATTCATTGTCTCCAGTAGAGGTATTGAAGCTAATCCGGCCAATATCCGAGCGTTGTCACAGTTGGCTACCCCAACAGACATCAAACAAATACAAAAATTGACTGGATGTGTGGCGACTCTAAGCCGCTTTATCTCCCGCTTGGGAGAAAAGGCATTACCCCTTTATCGCCTCCTCCGGCACACCGAACACTTCGAGTGGACGGATCCCGCCACGGCCGGACTCAACGAAATAAAAGCCATATTGGCAACAAACCCAGTCCTGGCCGCGCCAAACATTGGCGAACCAATGCTATTATACATTGCGGCAACTCATCAAGTAGTAAGCGCAGTGCTCGTCGTCGAGCGAGAAGTGGACGGACACAAATTCCCCCTTCAAAAGCCGGTTTATTATGTGTCCATTGTCCTTACTCCATTCAAATCATGGTACCCGCATTATCAAAAGATAGCATACGCGGTATTTATGGCATCCCGGAAGCTGCGACACTACTTTCAAGAGTGTTCGATAACGGTAGCCTCGGAAGTACCACCTAACGATATTATAAACAACCGCGACGCGACGGGCCGGATTGCCAAATGGGCCATTGAGCTCCTCCCGTTCGACATAACTTACAAGCCACGGAGAGCTATTAAGTCGCAAGTTTTGGCTGACTTCGTCACTGAGTGGACGGAAGCCGAACTCCCTAAAGAGTACGGCACATATTCAAACTAGATCGTGCACTTCGACGACTCCAAAATGTTGGCTGGTCTGGGGGCTGGCGTCGTTTTGACGTCCCCAACGGGAGATACCATTCAATACGTACTACAGATAATGTATACGGACTCCAACAACGCAGCCGAATATGAGGCCCTTCTACATGGTCTCCGGATGGCAGTATCCATGGGCATTCAACGGCTAGAGGTGCGTGGGGATTCGAACCTCGCGATATCCCAAATAAATGGAGACTTTGATGCCAAGGATCCAAAAATGGCAGCTTATCGCAATGCCGTCCTAAAAATGTCAGCTCGGTTCGAGGGGCTCGAATTTCACCATGTGGCTCGGGAAAACAATCAGGCGGCGGATATCCTCGCCTGCATCGGCACAAAACGCGACGCGGTCCCTCCCAACAAATTTCTGGAAAGCCTCTTCAAGTCATCCATAGCATGGGAAGGGGACACCAGTAACAACAGTCCGGACCCGGCCAAAATACCCGATACCGAACTCTCTGACACAATCGGAGGCTCCGCCACCGAAATAACACATTCAGCCCACGAAATAATGGCCATTATTGCCGCGTGGACAGAACCATTCCTGGCCTACCTAACTAGACAGGAACTTCCGGAGGACCAAAATGAGGCACGCTGCATAGTGCAGCGATCCAAGGCCTACAGGGTCCATGAGGGAGAATTGTACAAAAAAAAGCGCTACCGGAGTCCTTCAAAGGTGCATCTCCGAAGAGGAATGGCGGAACCTTTTGGTAGAAATTCACGCCGGACTCGGCGGTCATCACGCCGCAGCCCGGGCTCTTGTAAGCAAGGCCTTCCATACAGGATTCTACTGGCCAACGGCCCGGCCAGATGCACAGGACTTGGTCCAATGTTGCGCCGGTTGCTAGCTCTTTGCAAATCAAAGCCACATGCCACCCACCACCCTCCAAAAAATCCCCATTACATGGCCCTTCACGATCTAGGGGCTTGACATGGTTGGACCCCTTAAAGGGGGAACCCACAAGAAAAAATACTTATTGGTCATGGTGGATAAATTCACCAAATGGATAGAGGCTAAACCGGTTAAAATAGCCGAATCCGGACCGGTGATAGATTTCATATCCGGGGTTGTCACCGTTACGGCGTCCCCCACAGCATCATCACTGACAACGGCACAAACTTCACGGCCGACGAGGTAAAACTCTAGTGCAGCAAAATGGGCATCAAACTCGATTACGCTTCAGTCTATCACCCACAAACCAACGGTCAAGTTGAACGAGCAAATGGTCTTATAATGAGCGCCATTAACCCCAGATTAGTGCGCTCCTTAACGGAGTCTGACACGCACTGGGTAGAGGAGCTCGACTCCGTACTCTGGGGGCTCCGGACCACGCCGAATCATAGTACCGGATATACACCGTTTTTTATGGTGTACGGCGCAGAGGCAGTCCTGCCCTGTGACATAATTCATGACTCACCTCGAGTGCGCATGTACGAAGAAAGAGAAGCCGAGCTCGATCGGCAGGACAGTCTGGACACCTTGGAGGAAGAGCGCGACGTAGCCAAAGCCCGTTCCGCATTTCACCAGCAACAGGCTCGCAGATACCAAAGCAGAGAAGTACGGGCCAAAACTTATAATGTTGGCGAACTAGTTCTACGACTGCCGGATAAGAAAAAGAACAAGCTCGAGCCCAAATGGGAAGGTCCCTTCATTATCGACCAAGTTCTGACCGGTGGAGCGTACCGACTGCGGGATGCATCGACTGGTCGACCCGAGCCGAACCCATGGAACGCAGCCAGGCTTCGAAGATTCTACGCCTAGCACCGGACTTTATGTTAGTCCCCTCCCTTTGTCCATTTTCTGCATATGCATCATCTGTCTTGTTTCCCTTTCTTTCTTTTATTTCTCTAGGCCTTCAAGGGTCACCTTGTGCCTCACTCATACATTACATATGCACTAGCCGCACTCTTCATACCTGGGGGCTTCTTTCACAGAAGCTTAAATTATTTACCTGGGCCTCACGCCCAACACACGTTTTATACTTCCGCATGTACCTTTTTCACCATTATATGCATAGATATGACTTAAGTTTTGGCCAAGCTGGGTTGCCTGGCTCTTGTATTTATGCCCTACGTTCCCGTTAATTTGGCTAGGGCATAAGGGGAGCACCTCTGCGATTGTTACCGCCGGTCAGCCGGACGTGTACCTCAGACTGGGTGAAGCCGAAAGCTAGCGTTCTTAAGGCAATATTTGGTCGGTGAACAAAAGATGACTTTTATTTATTATCCATATCTGCCCCCAGATGCTTTTTCTGCGCTTCTTGTCGCTGTACAGACATGCACGTTAGGGCATGCTTACCCAGGGAAAGGAACCCTTAACGGAACTATTCTCCCTGGAAGATGTTTCTTACTACCCATGTAATATAACATAACTAGTTGGGCACTTGTCTGATAAAGCACTAATGACCCCTACGCCTGGTCTCCACGCATGCCCTGGTTCTTACATAAACGAGAGGGTATTCGGATACACTCCGGACCGTCGGGTCCTGAGGTCGAAGCGAAAAGGTCCTCCACGACAAACGATCTACAATCTGGCTAGAAGGCATTATACATGTCACTTCAAAATTACATAGTCAATTTGACTGGTTGAATTCCTCTTCAATACCATCCAATAGGCTGTCTAGTCTATAGTCCTGTTGGGAATACTCTGCGGCCAATTCTACTTGACCGTACACTAAGCTCACAGGGATCTCCTTCCCATCGGGCCACACAGGTCCGACTTTGGCCATATGGTTTGTGTCAGCCTTCGCGTATCGTGTCTTCACCATTGCCCAGGCTTCCCTGGCGCCCTGGCGGTAGAACGGTATCTTCCATTATCGGAAGCGCCGCTGCGCTCCCTTTAGCTTTTCTGCAGGCTCTCCAAGGCCTTCGGGTATGGAGACGGATGGCCACAAGGCCTGGGCGACGCCCTGCATCACCTGCCGAACTCGTTCGTGCAGCTGTGAGAGCTCGGGAAGAAGGTCACCCGTTGAACCGGGCATTTCCTTGGCAAGACGACCTGTTAGCATACCTACAGACATAACCCTGTCAGCCAGCTTCCTCGCCGAACTCCTTTTCAAAGTTCGTTCAAGCACTTACTAAATATGTCGCGTCGAAGCCGCCGATTTTCCTGAATAGAGTCTGACAGTTGGGCACGAACATCTTGTAGTTCCACGCCCAGCTTGGCGTTGGCATCTAGGAGATCATTTTTCTCTTGCCTCACCCTCGTAAGCACGCTCTCACCGGTCTTCAGCTGGCGTAGGAGCTATTGCTTATCCGGATTTACTCCAGCGTCATCTGCAATTTTATCGTCAGATCTGCATATACGCCGCATTCTATATGATACTTATCATTCGAAGGATATGTTACCAGAGGGGGTCTCTTTGGGCTCCCCTGCTGCGGCCAGTGCGGCCTGAAGTTGGGCTTTGCACTCTTCCAGCTCCTGGGACAGTTGAGTATTCTTTTCTGTAAGAACCTGCATAACAAATGATCCTTAAATCAGTTATCCTAACTGTTTCAAGTCTCAGGGGCTACTGATATATATAATCACCAAATTTTCTCACCCGTATGTCTTTTACATACTGCTCCGTGGCTCTAGCTAGACCATTTTCAGCGGCACGGAGGTGCGCGTCTCCCGAGTTGAAGGCATCCAATGCCTCTCGGGAGAAACAAGCGTCACGAAGAACAGTCCGGCGATGCCTGTGGTTCATGGCACTTTCCACCTCGGAATTGGTGGCGAACAGTTTATCCGCATCCTCTGTCAGAGGAGCACCCGGCGCATGCCTCGTATTCGTTCCCGCCTCCGAATCCAGCCTTGGAGCCTGGCTTCTGGAGGCGCGATTGGTAGCCTCTCCGGGTATAGTCCAGCAAGCGCTCTTTTTCCTGAAAAGAAGGCATGGGCGTTATATGCCTCTGAGAATAATGTCTTGCAATAAAGACGGCGCGCCCTACCGCTGCGCCGGTGTCTCAATCGGACTGCGGGTCTTTTCAGCCTACCTGGCCTTGCGGCCCCTTGTTGGCCAGTCGCCGTAGGCTCGGCCTTCTGCCTCGAGGACCTCCCCTGCAAAACACGGCTGTTATACGACAATCAAAAACACGCAAGGACGGATCCCTTTTTGAAGTGCTGGGACTTCGGTCTCAGTCACCTGTGAGGCTGGAAGTAGCCCAGGGTAATCGGCCGTAATGGTCACCAAAGCATTATCATTGCTCAATTGGTAAAACACCCCATCGATCAGCTCCACAGATATGTCTGGATCCTCCTGGGAGGCCGGGTCGAGGGACCGTCCAGGGTCCTCGGGCTGTGGAGGGGGGTTGTTTATCTCCATTACGGCCTGGCATAGTTCCTGCGTAGAAATCGCTACACTGAATACTTAACTACGGAAATATGAAACGAATGGGGGAGAAAAAGTCTCCGCTTACCCATCTCGGAGGATTGTACATAGAAAATCCGCCCTGCGGGTTGACACGAAGGAATTCCTCCTCTTCTCCCTTGTACAAAGTGGATAAGCTCTTTATTAGATCAGCAACCCATCCCGGCCCTTTACGGCTGTGGCGGGTGGCGTCATCCTCCCCGTTGAAATCCCACATGGGGTGTCCTCTATACTGAAGCGGCTGCACCCCTCGCATGATACATATGGCCATGACCTCGATCATGGCCAATCCGGATCGAGCTAAAAAACCTATCCGGCTCATCAGGTCAAGAACGTCCCTGTCATCTTCCTCCAGGGAGCTCTGTGGACGCCAGCTCCGGCGCTTCTTCAAAGGGGCGTTGTCGAACTCTGGAAGGCCGATCCGAATAGGATCTGGGAGGGGGACATCTTCTATATAAAACCATTCTGAAGGCCAGTCTTCGGACGTCTTCTTTCGGGTTCTGGACAGGTATCCGGTCCCGGCAATACGCCACACTTCGGCTCCGCCCACTTGATATATTGACCCCTTTTGAGAACGGGGCACAAGGTAGAACAGCTTCTTCCACAGAGCGAAATGAGCCTCATAGCCCTAAAACAACTCGCAAAGGGCTACGAATCCCGTGATATGCAGCATGGAGGCAGGCGTAAGGTTGTGCAACTGGAGGCCTTAGAACTCCAGGAGCCCCTGGAGAAATGGATGAATTGGGAATCCGAGCCCTCTTACCAAATAAGGGACAAGGCATACCCGCTCTCCCTTGGAGGGATTGGGAAGGCTCTCCGCTTGCTCTCCGCCATTATAGGTGGCGAGCCCAGCTCAAACCGGGACCATGTACGCTGGGGGAAGAAATCCCTTGGCCTGAAGCATCACTAATTTGCTGTGTGGGACGGAACATCTCTCCCAATATCCAGGCTTGGAGTTAGGGGAGCGAGAGGAGGACCTGTGTCGACCGGCCATGATGGAATGAA
Source organism: Triticum urartu (assembly GCF_003073215.2). Taxonomy (NCBI): domain Eukaryota; kingdom Viridiplantae; phylum Streptophyta; class Magnoliopsida; order Poales; family Poaceae; genus Triticum; species Triticum urartu. The sequence goes on from NC_053028.1 coordinate 450,030,041, forward strand.
TCTCTGTCAGGTGCGCTCCGATGAAGGCTCGCCAAGGGAGGATGGTGTGATTTGGATCTGAATCCTCGTCTTTTTAATAGGCGGCTCATTCACACAGCTAGGGGGGTAAATGTGAAAACACCCTAGCTCTTCACATTCACTCGACACGTGGAAAGTGGCCATTATTGGGCATGGAAGCCAAGGAGTGCAACATTCACAAGAAACCGGACACTATTTCAATGGGTACACAGAATTCAGAGAGGAACCCGCCTTGCAATGCCGAAGACAATACTGCGCGCCGGACTCATCGTCATTGAAGCCTGGTTCGGGGGCTACTGAGGGAGTCCTGGATTAGGGGGTCTCCGGATAGCCGGACTATATCCATTGGCCGGACTGTTAGACTATGAATATACAAGATTGAAGACTTCGTCTCGTGTCCGGATGGGACTCTACTTGGCGTGGAAGGCAAGCTAGGCAATACGAATATGGATATCTCCTCCTTTGGAACCGACCTTGTGTAACCCTAACCCTCTCCGATGTCTATACAAACCGAAGGGTTTTAGTCCGTAGGACAACAATCACAACATACAATCATACCATAGGCTAGCTTCTAGGGTTTGGCCTCTCTGATCTCGTGGTAGATCTACTCTTGTACTACCCATATCATCAATATTAATCAAGCAAGACGTAGGGTTTTACCTCCATCAAGAGGGCCCAAACCTGGGTAAAACATCATGTCCCCTGCCTCCTGTTACCATTCGGCCTAGACGCACAGTTCGGGACCCCCTACCCGAGATCCACCGGTTTTGACACTCACAATATTCCTTCTCCCAGGAAGACCCGATCAGACTCGAAATCCCGGTTACAAGACATTTCGACAATGGTAAAACAAGACCAGCAAAGCCGCCCGAATGTGCCGAAAAATCCTGATAGGGGATGCATATATCTCGTTCTCAGGGCACACCGAATTGTCCAAACTTCCGGTAGGCCAGCCCAGAGTTGCCCCTGGTGGCCATCGGTGGCTGACAAGTTGGACCAACACTCAGAGGAGCACTGACCCGGGGGTTTACAATAAAGATGACCCTTGAGTCCGCGGAACCCAAGGGTAAAAGGCTTAGGTGGCAAATGGTAGAACCAAGGTTGGGCCTCGCTAGACGAGTTTTATTCAAAGCGAACTGTCAAGGGGTTCCCATAACACCGAACCGCGTAAGGAACGCAAAATCAAGGAACATAACACCGGTATGACGGAAACTAGGGCGGCAAGAGTGGAACAAAACACCAGGCATAAGGCCGAGCCTTCCACCCTTTACCAAGTGTATAGATGCATTAAAGTAAATAAGATATAATAATGATATCCCAACAATATCCATGTTCCAACAAGGAACAACCTTCATCTTCACCTGCACCTGCAACTAGCAACGCTATAAGAGGGGCTGAGCAAAGCGGTAACATAGCCAAACAATGGTTTTCTAGGAAAGGTGGGTTAGGTGCTTGACATGGCAATATGGGAGGCATGATATAGCAAGTGGTAGGTATCGCGGCATAGCAATAGAGCGAGCAACTAGCAAGCAAAGATAGAAGTGATTTCGAGGGTATGGTCATCTTCCTGCAAAGTTCTCAGAGTTCACAAAAGCTTGATCCTCATTAGCGCACTCAATAGGTTCCTCGATGATGTACTCGTCTCCCGGCTCTACCCAAGGCAAGAACACAAGCAAAGGAATAGCAATCAACCACGGTGCAATGCACAAGCAACATGATGCAAAACATGGCATGACATGCGGGATGTGATATGCAATGCATATGCGTGCTCCGGGAGGAAAAGGATGAAAAAAGCATCAACTTGGCAAACCAAGTGTGCCGCTGGAAAGATGAGATGATTTCGGTCGAAATCGGTATAAAGATCACCGTAATCGGATGCATGGTTTGCAAAAGGCAAGCAAAACAAGAATGGCACCATTCTGCGATTAATAGCATCATGCCATCTAGAATGCAACAAGAAACTAAGCTACTGCACTCCAACATAGCCACAAAGCATATGGCAGTGATGTACTCAAGATGCTTGACAAAACATGAACACTGAGATATGGCTAAATCAGAAAAGGGAAGGTTCAAAGAAGCATGGCAAAAGTGCAAAAGATATCAGCTTCATAGACTTAGTGAAAATACTAACATGCCAGAAATAACATCAGGAAGCAATGTTTAGAGCAAGCAAACAACATGCTACAGGAACATATCACAGCAAACAAAGGCATGGCATGAATCTACTAAATGCATAGAACAAAAGTCCCTTACTGACCATGAGCCAAAAAGGCACAGAAGATATGATGGCACCCATGTAAACATAGCAAGTTTTATTAACAGTTTCAGACTTAGCAGAAAACTGAGCATGGCATAAATAGCATTATGAAGGCATCTTTGTGATCTCAAATCACTCACCACAAGGCATTGCATGACAATATAAGCATAGCATCAGCAAGAAGACATGTTCATGAAGCTAACCATGGAAAGAGAAAGTTCATACATGCATGGATCTACTACAACAACCATGGCAAAATTGATTAACATGTAAACAATCTGCCAGGAACATTTTATAGCAAAAGTAGAGCAAGATTAAGACATGCTAGGGCACTCCATCAATGCAAACAGGAGCATGGATGGATAGATCATAACCATCTGTTCGAAACATCCTTACTGAAGCAACTCAAAACAAGCATGGATCTCACTGTAGCATCATGTTTACATGGCATAAAAATAACTGCAGAACAAGGACTTAGCAAAATCCTAAGTCCCTGGAATCAGCAATATCACAAAGGCTACTTTGCATGCTTGTGCTAGTCACCCCATTGATCACAACAATACATGGCAAGCACCCCTGTAAAGATGGCATGGCATGGTTCAAAACACATGTAGAGCTCATGCCCATATGATGCACACAACAAATGTGTCAAAAATGACAAATCCCCATACTCTGATAAGTAACAGGAGTAAACATTTTATAGCACTCTTGCATCAGTGATTTGGGCATCAAGATGGACTCAAACAAGCATGCCACAATGTAATGAAATGGAGAGCATCTCCCAATGAACATTTTGATATATCATGCGCATGAAACGGAGCTACGGTCACAGAGTTATGGCATGATGAACAGAGGCATAAAAAGTTAGGGGGAAAAGACTTAGAGGAAATCAACCTCTCAAAAACTGGATCTACGGTTTGAGCACGGATGCCGAGGATCGCCGGAGAACTCGTCGGAGGTGGGGAGGACGGCAGCCGGAGCTAGTGGAGGACGTCGCCGGCATGCTGGGGTGGCGGATCCGACGCGGCAAAGCGGAGCGAGGCGGCGGGGGAGCTTGCGGGGACTTGAGCTTCCCGGGCGGCGGCGGGCGCGGGCGCCACGCGACGGCGGCGAAGCTTGCCGGGCGGCGGCGGGCGCGGACTCCAGGCAGCGGGGCGACTCTGCGGGCGGCGCGGGGAAACGAGGCGGCGGCGAGGGCGCTCGGGCCCGGGGCACGCGGCGGGGGTGCTCGGGCCCGGGGCACACGGCGCGGGCCTGCCCTGGGCCAGGTGGCGATTTTTGTCCGGTGAGGGGGGACACGTCCGGTGGCGGCGGGGGATGAAAATTAGGGTTTCATCTGCGCGAAAACGGAGGGGGTCACATATTTATAGCTAGGAGGAGGTAGGAGTGTCCAAATGGGGTGAAGTTTGCGCCCACGCGATCGTGATCCGACGGCGGAGGACATGGGAGTGGTTTGGAAGGGTTATTGGGCCGTTTTGGAGGGGTGTTGGGCTGCAACACATATGAGGCCTTTGCGGTTCCCCGGTTAACCGTTGGAGTATCAAACTGACTCCAAATGACACAAAATTTGACAGGCGGACTACCGATGGTGTACCAAGGCCACTTGGCAAATCTCAGTCCATTCTGAGAATTTTTAACACCCGCACACGAAAAGAGACAAAAGGGGGACGCTGGTGCACGTGGGAGTGTCGGATTGCAAAATGGACAATGGGGAAAATGCTCGGATGCATGAGACGAACATGTATGCAAATGAGATGCACATGATGGCATGATATGGAATGCAAGACATGAGCAAAAAGCAAAATGAAGACAAAAAGCCGACCACGAAGGGAATCACATAACTTAAAGCCAAAAATGGCAAGAGTCGGAGTACTAATATGGCAAGTTACATCTGGGGTGTTACATCCCGGGTCTATTTTCCAACATACAAGTTTCCGATGTATAATTTAAGTTTCTGATCTACTCTTTTTGCAACCTTTTACTTTCCGATCTATAAACCAAAAATACTAAAAATATTTACTTTACCGTTTATCTATCTCTATCAGATCTCACTTTTGCAAGTAAACGTGAAGGGATTGACAACCCCTTTATCGCGTTGGGTGCAAGTTGTTTGTTTGTTTCTGCAGGTATTCAGTGACTTGTGCGTTGTCTCCTACTGGATTGATACCTTGGTTCTCAAACTAAGGGAAATACTTATCTCTACTTTGCTGCATTACCCTTTCCTCTTCAAGGGATGTAACATCCCAATTTTTAATTTGGATGTTAATCATTAGGTCATCATATGCATTCATGTTTGTGCATTTTGAATTTGGTTTTATTTGGACATTTTGATCCTAGAGACCTTAAGCAACTCAAGAACCAATTGAGAGAGTTCGAGGTTTTCATAAAAATTCATTTTTGAATTTTCAAATTTGGTAATTGGATCAAAGTGATTTTTATTTGAAATCATTTTTCCAATTATTTCAAAATAAATAAAATAATGAGAGAAGATAATATGACTTCGTCAAAACAGAGGAAATAATGGAAATTTAATTTTGAATAAAAATATATATTTATTTGAATTTTATTTGAGATTTTTATTAAATTAGGGAAAAAATTCATTTTAGCCAAGAAAAATGTTCACGTTGTCCTAAATATTAGGAGAGGAACGTGAAAACTATTTTTGGAATTTTAGGATTTTTATTTATTCTTATTTTGTATGTTTCCTTTGCAGCGAAATTATAAAAAAAATCCGCGTGCCACTGGGTCGGCCCAGCCGCCGCCACCGCCTTCCCCGCGCCCCGCCGTAACCACGCCGGACTCCGGCGGAGTCCGAGCCGGCCATGCCGCCCGCCGGCCCTTGCCCAAGCCGGCCTTGCCCCCCCCTCTTAAATAGCGCGCCGCCCCCCTCTCCTCCCCGAGCCGCCCAAGCCGCCGCCCGAAGCTGTCGCGCCGCCCGCGCCGTGATACGTCTCCATCGTATCTATTATTTTTGATTGTTCCATGCCAATATTATACAACTTTCATATACTTTTGGCAACTTTTTATACTATTTTTGGGGACTAACGTATTGATCCAGTGCCCAGTGTCAGTTCCTGTTTGTTGCATGTTTTTTGTTTCACAGAAAATCCATATCAAACGGAGTCCAAACGGGATGAAAACTGACGGAGATTTTTTTGGGGAATATATGTGATTTTTGGGAAGAAGAATCAACGCGAGACGATGCTCGAGGGGGCCACGAGGCAGGGGGCCCCCCCCAGGGGGTCAGGCGCGCCCTGGGCCCTTGTGGCCACCCCATAAGGCGGTTGGTGCCCTTCTTTCGCCGCAAGAAAGCCAATATCCAGATAAATATCATGTCCAAAATTAAGCCCAATCGGAGTTACAGATCTCCGGGAATATAAGCAATGGTGAAAGGGCAGAATCTGGGAACGCAGAAACAGAGAGAGAGAGAGAGAGAGAGAGAGAGAGAGATCCAATCTCGGAGGGGCTCTCGCCCCTCCCATGCCATGGAGACCAAGGACCAGAGGGGAAACCCTTCTCCCATCTAGAGAAGGTCAAGGAAGAAGAAGAAGAAGGGGGGCTCTCTCCCCCTCTCTTCCCGTGGCGCCGGAACGCCGTCAGGGCCATCATCATCACCGCAATCTACACCAACAACTTCACCGCCATCATCACCAACTCTTTCCCCATCTATGCAGCGGTGTAACTCCTCTTTTACCCATTGTAATCTCTACTTAAACATGGTGATCAACGCTATATATTATTTCCTAATGATGTATGGCTATCCTATGATGTTTGAGTAGATCTGTTTTGTCCTATGGGTTAATTGATGATCGTGATTGGTTTGAGTTGAATGTTTTATTATTGGTGTTGTCCTATGGTGCTCTCCGTGTCGCGCAAGCGTGAGGGATCCCCGCTGTAGGGTTTGCAATATGTTCATGATTTGCTTATGGTGGGTGGCGTGAGTGATAGAAACACAGACCCGAGTAAGTAGGTTGTTTGCGTATGGGCATAAAGAGGACTTGATGCCTTATAATGTTATGGTTGGGTTTTACCTTAATTATCTTTAGTAGTTGCGGATGCTTGCTAGAGTTCCAATCATAAGTGAATATGATCCAAGAAGAGAAAGTATGTTATCTTATGCCTCTCCCTCAAAAAAATTGCAATAATGATTACCGGTCTAGTTATCGATTGCCTAGGGACAAATAACTTTCTTGTGTGACAACAAGCTCTCTACTAAAACTAACTTAGTTGTGTATTTATCTAAACAGCCCCTAATTTTTATTTACGCGCTCTTTATTATCTTGCAAACCTATCCAAAAACACCTACAAAGTACTTCTAGTTTCATACTTGTTCTAGGTAAAGCGAACGTTAAGCGTGTGTAGAGTTGTATCGGTGGTCGATAGATCTTGAGGAATATTTGTTCTACCTTTAGCTCCTCTTTGGGTTCGACACTCTTACTTATCAAAAGAGTCTACAATTGATCCCCTATACTTGTGGGTTATCAATACCTTTTTCTAGCGTTGTTGCCGGGGAGCAATAGCGTGGGGAGCAATAGGTATCTCTGGGCCCTCTCGGTAATGCACATCACTTAAACCTTTCATGATGTATTACAAAACGAGTAAAGAGACTTGCCGGTAATGAGATTGAACTAGGTATTGAGATACGGACGATCGAATCTCGGGAAAGTAACATACCGATGACAAAGGGAACAAACATATGTTGTTATGCGGTCTGACCGATAAAGATCTTCGTAGAATATGTAGGAGCCAATATGAGCATCCAGGTTCCGCTATTGGTTATTGACCGAAGACGTGTCTCGGTCATGTCTACATTGTTCTCGAACCCGTAGGGTCCGCACGCTTAACGTTACGATGACAGTTTCATTATGAGCTTATATATTTTGTTGTACCGAAGGTTGTTCGGAGTCCCGGATGTGATCACGACTTGACGAGGAGTCTCAAAATGGTCGAGACATAAAGATCGATATATTGTACGGCTATATTTGGACACCGGAAGGGTTTCGGGTGAGATTCAGACAATACCGGATCACCGGGAGGTTATCGGAACCCCCCGGGAGGTATATGGGCCTTAGTGGAAAGGAGGGGAAAGGAGCAAGGGAGGGGGCGCCCCCCCCAAGCCCAATCCGAATTGGGAGGGGGGCCAGCCCCCCCCCTTTCCTTCCTCCCTCCTTCCTCTTCCTTCCCTCTCCTACTCCTAATAGGAAAAGGGGGAGTCCTACTCCCGGTGGGAGTTGGACTCCCCCCTAGGGCGCGCCACCCTCCTTGGCCGGCCCCCTCCTCCACTCCTTTATATACGGGGGCAGGGGGCACCCCATAGACACAACAGTTGATCATTGATCTCTTAGCCGTGTGCGGTGCCCCCCTCCACCATAGTCCTCGATAATATTGTAGCGGTGCTTAGGCGAAGAGAGTTATACTTCGTCATTACATGATATATGTTGCTTTGTGCTCATTACTAAACCACAAATCATTGTTAATTAAAATTGGCTTTGATATACCTTTGGATCCGGGTGGATTCATTACTTGAGCACCTTATGCCTAGCTTAATGGCTTTAAAGAAAGCGTTGCCCGGGTGCTCATTACAACTCGGAAGTTTTAGAGAGTCATTTATTTCTGTTGAGTGCTTTTATATAGTTTAAAAACAAAAAAATAAAGAGGGGAACCCAAAACTTTTCAAAAAGGAAAGTGAAAGTGAGAGAGACAAGCATTGTTGAAGTGGGGGAGCTCCTTGAACTTTGTTCATGCTCACGGAAACTTTGTGAATCTTGATTACAGAAAATTTTCAAAAAAATAATTATCCCCTGTAAAATTCCATTGTATAATAAAAATAATGTGCCAAGATTTGCCTTTAGGATGTTTACATTGCTTGTTGGTTTGTGCGGTGCAGAACAGAAACTATGGCTGTAGTGCGTGATTTTACATTTTTTTACTGGAACGTCAAATGGTTCTGAAACTTTTTGCAATGTATTTCTATATAAATTGTTTATTTTTCCTAATTATTTCAGAATTTATGGAGTACCAGAAGTATGGTGAATGTTCAGATTACTATAGACTGTCCTGTTTAAGACAGATTCTGTTTTTGATGCATAGTTTGCTTGTTTTGATGAAACTATCAATTTCTATCAGTGGATTAAGCCATGGAAAAGTTATATTACAGTAGCTACAATGCAAAAACAAAATATGAATTGGTTTGCAATAGTACTTAGAGTAGTGATTTGCTTTATTATACTAACGGATCTTACCGAACTTTTTGTTAAGTTTTGTGTGATTGAAGTTTTCAAGTTTTGGGAGAGATCACGATGGATGAAGGAAAAAGGAGTGGCAAGAGCCTAAGCTTGGGGATGCCCGAGGAACCCCAAGGAAATATGCAAGGACTACCAAGCAACCAAGCTTGGGGATGCCCCGGAAGGCATCCCCTCTTTCTTCTAACAATCATCGGTAATTTTACTTGGAGCTATATTTTTATTCATCACATGATTTGCGTAAATCTTGGAGCGTCTTTTGCATTTAGTTTTCACTTTTCTTTGATGCACCATGCTGGTATGAGATAGTCCATGGTTTATTTATAGAATGCTCATTGCACTTCACTTATATCTTTTGAGTATGGCTTTATAGAATGCTTCATGTGCTTCACTTATATATTTTGAAGTTTGGATTGCCTATTTCTCTTCACATAGAAAACCGCCATTTGTAGAATGCTCTTTTGCTTCACTTATATTTGTTAGAGCGTGGGCATATCTTTTTTAGAAAGGATTAAACTCTCTTGCTTCACTTATATCTATTTAGAGAGATGACAGGAATTAGTCATTCACATGGTTAGTCATAAAATCATACATCAAACTTGTAGATCACTGAATATGATATGTTTGACTCCTTGAAATAGTTTTTGCGATATAAAGATGGGGATATTAGAGTCATGCTAGTGGGTAGTTGTGGATTGTGAAATACTTGTGTTGAAGTTTGTGATTGATACGTCTCCAACATATCTATAATTTATGAAGTATTCATGCTATTATATTATCAACCATGGATGTTTTATATGCATTTATATGCTATTTTATATGATTTTTGGGACTGACCTATTAACCTAGTGCCCAGTGCCAGTTTCTGTTTTTCCTTATTTTTGGGTTTTACAGAAAAGGAATATCAAATGGAGTCCAATTGACGTGCCAATTTTTGACGATTTTTTATGGACCAAAAGAAGACCCCTGAGTAAAAGAGTTGGGCCAGGAGAGTCCCGGGGCGTCCACGAGGGTGGGGGCGCGCCCACCCCCCACCCCCCCCCAGGTGTGTGGTCCTGCCTCGTGGATGCCTCGGGCACCTTCTTGACGTGAGACTGACGCCAAAAATTCCTATAAATACAGAAACCTCGGAAAATTAACCTAGATTGGGAGTTCCGCCTCCAGAAGCCTTCATAGCCATCAAAAACCAATCTAGGGCCTCTCTGGCACCCTGCCGGAGGGGGCCATCATCACCGGAGGGCATGGAGGAGGATCCCGGAGGGGCCATCATCACCATGAAGGCCAAGGACCAGAGGAGGAACCTCTCCCCATCCAGGGGGGAGGCCATGGAGGAGGAAGCACAAGGGGGAGAACCTCTCCTCCTCTCTCTTGGTGGCACCGGAGTGCCATCAAGAGGGGAATCATCGCCGCGGTGATCGTCTTCATCAACATCACCATCATCATCACCATCCTCATATCTTTTACGCGGTCCACTCTCCCGCACCCTGCTGTAATCCCTACTTGAATGTGGTGCTTTATGCTACATATTATGATCCAATGATGTGTTGCCATCCTATGATGTTTTGAGTAGATATCTTTTGTCTTTGGGTTGATTGATGATCTAGATTGGTATGATTTGTATGTTTTACTTTGGTGTTGTCCTATGGTGCCCTCCATGTCGCGCAGGCATGAGGGATTCCCGCTGTAGGGTGTTGCAATATGTTTATGATTCTCTTATAATGGGTTGCATGAGTGACTGAAACACAAACCCGAGTAAGGGGGTTATTGCGTATGGGATAAAGAGGACTTGATGCTTTAATCCTATGGTTGGGTTTTACCTTAATGATCTTTAGTAGTTGCGGATGCTTGCTAGAGTTCCAATCATAAGTGCATATGATCCAAGTAGAGAAAGTATGTTAGCTTATGCCTCTCCCTCATATGAAACTGCAATAGTGATTACCGGTCTTGTTAACGATTGCCTAGGACAATTCCGCACACCGATCCACCATTATTCCACACTCGCTATTTATAATATTTAGTAATATATTCTAAATTCATGATAACAGCACCTACTTTTATATTTTAGCTCTCTGATATCATACAAAGTTATCCTCTTCATACCCACAACCTAGTTTTATTTCTCGTTGCTAGTTGGAAGCAAACGTTCGGTGTACGTAGAGTCGTATCAGTGGAACATAGGGCTTGAGAGAATATTGATCTTACCTTTAGCTCCTTGTGGGTTCGACACTCCATACTTATCACTTCCACCTTTGGAAATTGCTACGATGATTCCTTGCACTTGGGGATTATCAAGCTCTTTTCAGGCGCCGTTGCCGGGGAGCAATAGCGTGGGGTTGATATTCTCGTGTGTGCTTGTTTGCTTTCTTCACTAAGTAGATTTTGTTTCTCCTTTTTGTTTCTGTTTAGTTGTGGGTGAAACATAAAAAAATTAAAAGAATGAAAATACCAAAAAAAATACTTGCCTCTCATGCCTAAAAAGTTTTTCAAAAAGAGAAGTGGTTGGAAAGTTATGCATTGAAGAAGTGAGGGTCGACCTTGAGCACTCGTGTTCATGCTCACGGAAACAATGTAGAATTTTTCATGGAAGTTTCTCTGTAAATAATTATACCCTTATATATCCATTGTATTATAAAAATAATGTGCCAAGCTTTGGTTTTAGGATGATTAGATTGCTTGTTTACTACTCCCTCCGTCCCGAAAAACATGTCGCGGGCGCAGTTCATTAGTGATTTTGCAAAAAAGCCCTTGTAGTTTTAAAATCATCTGAAAGAAGCCCCTCCCCCTGTCTTCTTCCTCCTTCGTCGATAGGGGCCGGTGCCGCCCAGCTGTTGCCGTCGTCGTCATCTCCGCCCATCAGGAAGTGCTCCGCCGCCATCGCCAAGTACCTGTTCCACCGCCGCCGTCGCCAAGTAGCTGCTCTGCCGCCTCCCCCGCTCAGACCTGCATCCCCGCTTCCCCCGCTCAGACCTGCGGCGCCGCCCCGCCTCGATTACCTATGGGCGCCGTCGGGACCTCCGGCCACGTCCTCCTCGAGCTCGCAGGCGTCCACCTCGAGCTCCAGCGCATCCTCCTTGAGCTCCCTCGTGTGCGCCGCTGCAATTCCTCCCGGTTGCGGTCCCCTACGGGCATCGCCGGAAATTGCCTCCATGATCTGGTGGACCAGGAGCTCGCGCTCTGCCTCCTCGATCTCCCGTGCGTCCTCCTCAATCTCCCAGGCGAGCCCGTGCAGCTCCTTCTCCTCTGCCTGTGTGGCCGTGCAGCTGCTTCTCCCCTACCGCCGGTGGAACTCCTTTGCCCGTACAGCTTCTGCTCGTCTACTAGTACTGCTGCTACTCGTTTGCCCGTGCTGCCGCTAGAGCTCCTGCTCGTCAAGAGGAAGAAGGTACCGTAAGGAGTTGCTCCTCTGCTCCCTGTACTGTAAGGAGTTGCTGCTCTGCTCCTGTTCGTCAGGAAGAACAATGTTAACTGAATATGATTAGTGTTAACTAGAAAAAATCAGTAGATATCAGCAGAGCAATTATGATCTGAACAAACACTGTCAAGTGTAAACTTGTAAACTATACTCCAGGGAAAGGTATGGAGTGGATGTGGAGTGTAAACTGTCAAGTGTCAATTATGATCAGAGTATAATTCAGTCAGTCAATGGAGTGTAAACTGTCAAGTGTCAATTATGATCAGAGTATAATTCAGTCAGTCAAGTGTCAATCATGATCAGAGTATAATTCAGTCAGTCAATGGAGTCTAAACTGCCAAGTGTCAATTATGATCAGAGTATAATTCAGTCAGTCAAGTGTCAATTATGGTCAGAGTATAATTCAGTCAGTCAATGGGAATTTATAAAGCTCTTTATCTTCATCTTGCTCTGTTATGGGGACATGGCAGACCAAAACCTCACAGTTTTTAGGATTCATTAGTCTCCAAACCTGAACAATACAAAGCAACTTGGTGTTAGGATCGACAACCACCAATACCAAAATTCCTATTCGGCCTAGTTGTAGTTGTAGATCCAAACCAAACAGACTACTCGGCGCCATGACGCAAACATGTGCCTTTTGCATGCTCCCCTTCCACACACCCGGACTAACCATAACCAGGTTTCTATCTAGAGATCAGACGTTCATATATTTTGTCTTATTTAAAGCTATATAAGAGAACCTTCTTTTTTAGAAAGAGTTGATAAGAGAACCTTCTTTTGCCTGCAATTTCCATTGTACATTTACTATGCCATTTCATCAAGTGCTAGTAGAATTTTCCCCAACATGTCTGAATGTCAGATCTATTTTACGAAGCTGGCTTATCAAGCTATATCAAGGAATGTAAGCTTTTCTTTTAAAAAAAGGAATGTACGTTGAATAGCATGAACCAAAGCAAAACTCTAATATAACTGTCCAAAACATGACACATGAAAGATGTCTAATAATCTAATGCAGGTCACAAACTCCATTGTTAGGTTTTTGAAATTTCAGTAATGAAAGTTTGTGTACTGCTGATCATGTGACACTACTACAAAAAATGGCTTATGGTTATGGTTAGAGCAAAGTGTTTGTCTGCCATGGCAGCATTTCTTGTTTGACTTGCATACTCATTTTTGTGTGTGTATATTCTTGTTATGGTACCATGGTGTACTCATCTTTTTTCATTGATGGCAGGAAACATAACTATGGATTTGAACTTGATGCCTCAAGAGGAAGACAATGAAGGTATTAATTTGAATTTGATGCCTCAAGTGGAGGAACCTCAAGTGGCAGAGAATGTAGTTACGGATTTGAACTTGATGCCTCAAGAGGAAGACGATGAAGATATGAATTGGATGCCTCAAGAAGATGAAGGGAAAGAGGATGCAGCTCAAGAGGAAGAAGATGAAGTTATGAATTGGATACTTCAAGAGAAAAGAAGAGAATTGTCAGATAAGGAGAGGCATGGTGTTTACTTTGCCTTGCTGGTAATCGAGCTCAGAGATGGGTCTATTCAACCAGACGACAAGCTGCTAGTCTCAAACCTGTTGGACATAAGTGTACGATCTGTTGAAAGAATCTGGGAACAGGCTAAAAAGCAAATAGTCGATGGCAAAGAAGTAGATGTCTCAAGCAAGAAGCCAGGAAGATCCGGCCGAAAGAGAAAGGAGCTAGATCTAGAGAGGACCTCAACAATCCCACTGAATAAAAGAAGAACAATTCGATCTCTGGCACGGTCTCTAGGTGTGGCCCGATCGACCCTACATAAGAGGTTCCAGTTGAATGAGCTCAACCGCATCACAAGCACCGTGAAGCCTCACCTCAAGCTAGAGAACAAGCTTGCGAGATTGAAATTTTGTATGTCCATGGTCGATGACAATTCGATCTCAACTTCTCGGGCTATGTTAAAACCAATGACGAATATGGTTCACATCGATGAGAAGTGGTTTGACATGACGAGAGTGAAGAATAGTTACTATGTACTTCCAGGAGAACCTGAACCGAAGCGCACCGTGTCAAACACTCACAGCATTGGGAAGCAAATAGAACCAAACCGAAACTGATCTTGACATCCGATTGCTACAACAACCCCCAAATAGCCCTAAATTAAATTGTTTGGACCTCTGCTTCCATAACTCTCTCCAGTCTCTAACCGACTGCAGGTCACCTACAAACATCCAGGAACTGGTACAGGGTGTGGAAGAGGAATTCGAGAACTACGATCCCGACAAGTTGCACAGAAGCTTTATCACATTAGAAGCAGTTATGTTTGAAGTTATGAAAGACAAAGGAGGAAATCAATATAAGTTGCCCCACTTGCACAAGGATCGCGTTCAGAATGCTGGAATGGAAATAACCGGTGTATATTGCGACAGTCGGGTAGTTGTTGATACTAGAGCCATTATAGAAAAAATGGAAATTGCAATAGGAAAAGAAAATGAAAGGAAAGAATTAGCTAGAGAAGGGAAACGAAAGAAAAGTAAAGGGAAGGGAAGGGAAGAAGTGGCCAGAGAAAGAATGTAGTCAAGAGGGGACGAAGAGGCCCTTATGTCATGTAGTCAGGTGCTCCTTGTGTATGTCTTGTGTAATCTTGTGTCAAGAGGGGACAAAGATGCCCTTATGGCATGCCCTTGTGTATGCCTTGTCTAATCCTTGTATATCAACTCTTTGTTAGAATTTATTGGAATTTATTGGAATTTGGGTTATTTGGCTTAATTGTTTGAATTAATTTGGGTTATTTGGATTAATTGAATTATTTGGATTTATTTGAATTAATTTGGATTATTTGAATTAATTTGTGTTATTTGGATTTATTTGAATTAATTAGAATTAATTTTGGTTATTTGCATGGTATATTTGCTTTCAGTGTTGTTCCTTTTACTTCTTGGGTTTCCCTAGCCATCAATCTTTCTGCTCTCTATAATATGGTGAAGACCTCCCCTTTTCCTAGAATTTTAAAAAATGATCACCTAGGCTAGTCTGTGATGTGAAAAATGGAGGGGCATCAACCTGCACCTGTCTGATGATGCATTTTTTGGGGTTCACATATCATACAAGTTCAGAGATAAAACAACATCTCCTAACAATCTACTCTAGGATAAAAATATCACATATCAAATGGAGTAACTCTGTTTAGAGCTAGCTTTCTTCCTAACAAAGTTACTGCTCCTAAATATGGACACGCATTTTTTTGATTTACAGCTACTCCTATTCCTTCTTCTACTCTAGCTGCAGTAAGCAATATCACCAGCCAAACAATATCTGCAACAGATGCTTTCAGCAATCAGAGACTGCTGTCGAATACTCCATCAAATTTAGATTTGAGATTTTGAGCAAGAATTTGAGATTTTGATGTGATGTAACTAATCTTTGTGCCATAATCTTTGCCATTTTAGAAATGCACTAATCTTTGCCATGGAGTACTATAGATATAGATTCAGTAACTGACAGTGTTACTAGATACTGCCATGGAGTATTTCTAAAATGCATAAAGGTTATGTACAGTGAAGTGACTACAATTTCATCATGGATTGGTGATGGTACTGAAATTTGTTGGTAAATCCTTCTGATTTGGCAGGATCCACTACTCACCAAGGCTTTTACTTCTCTTCAGGAAGCCAGCTGATTTCCAGATAATCATTTAACAGGGGAGGAGGACACAGGATAGTGGCTGCCCAGTGCTCTGTCATCAACATATCTGGTGCCAGATCAGCTAATTTCCATGGCAATCTATGATGGGAAAACCATTTTAGTAAGTTCAAGAGAATAAATAAGTTGCAGATTTCATGCACAAAGTGCTAGACAGTAGACATATGGAGTGAGATTTTTTGCTCGTAAATTTGCTCTTGCTTAAGCAAGTTTTTGACTGAAACGCCTTCAGTAGACACCACAGATCATGGCCTCACCTTTGAAGTAACTCCTTGTACAAAATGCCTATCAGAATAAACAGGTTGACTTGCTTATCGACTGAACAAAATCCTCAAAACATTAAGGATGCACTAGTACACATCACATAATTACTCTGCGCGTAATATAGTGTTCTGTCAGAGATCGAATGCTTGCAAAACTGTTCAGTTAACTGTGCAAAATACTCGAACTCTAAACTAGCAGAACTAGTGCAAATATTCAGTAGATTCAGTAAACATGGAGTAGAGAAGGGAGGTTGACCCAGGCTGTACGACTTGGGGATGATTTGCCGAAGTGCATAAAACTTGTAGCCACCGCCGCTGCTACCAAGTTAGGAGGCGCAACCCACTGGACAGCCCAGCCGCGGTGTCGCAGGCGTGGGTTTTCCACCAGAGAAACAACGAAGAAGACCCCGCCGCGACCGTATTGCTCGTGGAGCTGTCGCCGTCGTCTTCCACGCTCGCAAATCCACGACCTTTAGCTTGCCGTTGTCGTCGGGCTCGTCGGCGTTTAGCCTGCTGCATCTCCTGTCGTCGTCGGGCTCGCCGGCCTCTAGGTTGTTGGTGGTGGTCCGGATCCAGCGCCTCCGGGCTCTCCGACGGCGGTTCCGACGCAGCCAGAGCAGAACGCGGCGGTAGCTAGGAAATCAAAGATTTTTTTGAGGAAGGGGGGAGCTTGAGGAGGCAGGTGAGCGATAGCTGCGGCGGCGGAGCAGGAGGCAGATGCGGCGGGAGAGCGGGGGAGCAGGGCAGCTGCAGCGGCGGGGAGAAGGGCAGCTGCGGTGGCAGGGAGCAACGAAGCTCCGGCGGCCGAGAGCAGCGCAGCTGCTGGTTCTGTCGGAGGAGGAGGACAAGGAGTGCGGGTTTGGTCGGGAGAAACTAGAGGTCTTTTCTGCAAAAATGCCCTCACGACATGTTTTTCGGGACGGAGGGAGTATGTGCAGAACAAAAACAGAAACTTTGGCTGTAGCGCGTGATGTTACATTTTTTACTGGAAAGTCAAATGGGTCTGAAACTTTTTGAACATTACTTCTGTATAAATTTTTCAAATTTTCAAATTTATTTCATAATTTTTGGAGATACAGAAGTTTACTAAACCTTCAGATTACTACAGACTGTCCTGTTTTAGACAGATTCTGTTTTTCGTGTGTTGTTTGCTTATTTTGATGAATCTATGGGTAGTATCGGGGGGTATGAACCATGGTGAAGTTGGAATATAGTAGATATAATTCTAATATGAAATTGGAATGAGTTTGCAACAGTACCTAAAGGTAGTGATTTGCTTTATTATACTAATGGATCTCACAAAGTTTTTGTTAAGTTTTTTGTGGATGAAGTGTTCGAAGAACGAGGAGTTACCGATGTGAGAAGGATAAAGAGATGCAAGAGCTCAAGATTGGCGATGCCCAAGGCACCCCAAGTAAATATTCTAAGGATACTCAAGCATCTAAGCTTGGGGATTCCCCGGTTGGCATCCCATCTTTCTTCTTCAACAATTATCAGTATACCTCAGTTTTTGTTTCATTCACATGATTTGTGTCCTTTGTTTTTTTTAGTTATTCCTTTATGAACCATGCTAGTATGAGATAGCCCTTCATTGATTTATAGAATGCTTCATGTGCTTCACTTATATCTTTTAAGTATGATCTTATAGAATTGCTCTTTGTGCTTCACTTAAATCTTTTGAGTATGGTTTTATAGAATGCTTCGTGTGCTTGACTTATACATTTTGAGCTTGGACATTGGTTACTTTATATTAATTGTAGAAATCTCCATGAACTTCACTTATATATTTTGGAGTATGAATAATACTATCATCTAAAGCGGGTTTGGAAGAGTGTCAACTCTAGGAACTAGTGATCCCGCTATTCCGAATGAGAAGAATTTTGCTTATGTGGAAAGTAGAAAACTTTTATATGCTTGTAGATCATGAAAAGAATGCTTTATATGATGGTTATATTGTTGAAATAATTCATGATGCTACTGAAAATTATTATGAGGGAGGAATACATGCTTGTAGGAGTGCAATAATATCAAGTTTTTCTCTCTATGTGCTTAAAGTTTTGAAGTTATACTTGTTTTTCCTTCCTATGCTAGTTGATTCTTGTTCCCATAAATTGTGTGCTCACAAAATCCCTAGGCATAGGAAGTGGGTTAGGTTTAAATGTGCTAGTCATATTCTTCATGATGCTCTCTTTATGTTCAAGTCTTATCTTTCATGTGAGCATCATTGAAATCATCATGCCTAGCTAAAAGGCATTAAAGAAAAGCGCTTGTTGGGAGACAACCCAATATTTACCCTTACTGTTTTTGTGTGTTTACATGATTAAGCTACTGTAGTAATCATGTTTTATAGCTTTTATTTCAATAAAGTGCCAAGTAATACCTTTGGGAAGACTTGGGTGAAAGTTAATGTGATCTTGCTGTAAAAAACAGAAACTTTGCGCTCACGAGATTAGCTTCCATTTTTTACAGAAGAGTGCTTTGGTGCTGATTCTTCTTGCAGAAGATTAATAGACAAATTCCTCACGTCCACCAATTTATTTCATAATTTTTTGAGTAGCATAAGTATGGTTAGTGTTCAGATCATTACAGACTATTCTGTTTCTGACAGATTTTGTTTTCATTGCATAGTTTGCTTGTTTTCTAGTTTCTATGACTTATATTCCTCAATATAAATTGTAGAAATGATATGGTACAGTAGGCATTGTGTGAGAACAATTATGAACCTTGTCTTTTACAGTACCAAAGTGAATTGTTTACTCTTTGTCATACTAACCTATCTCACGAAGTTCCGTTAAGTTTTGTGTGATTGAAGTTTTCAAGTTTTGGGTGAGATATCGATATGAGGAGAATAAGGAGTGGAAAGACCCTAAGCTTGGGGATGCCCGAGGCACCCAAGGTAATATTCAAGGAAGACGCGAGCGCCTAAGCTTGGGGATGCCCCGGAAGGCATCTGTTCACACACGAACACGTCACCGTGTACCTCCAACGCCGGGGGTGATGCACCGCAGCTCACGTCGAAGGAGACCCGCCGGAAGCGCGGTATGCAAGCAATCCGGCGGGCGCTTTTGTAGACCCGAAACCCCACGCGCTCGGGAGGGACTCTGTCTGGACGCGCGGCGGCTATGGGCTGCCCTAGGTCGGCCTGACCGCCCCTAGAGCCTCGAGGTTCGCCGCCCTGCAATGAAGAAGAACGAATGAAGAACGAGGAAGAAGAAGAACTAGGGTTAGGGAGAAAAGATAAAAGATAAAAAGTGGTAGATGATTTGATCGATTGTGTGTTGTTCAATCGGTCGTCACCCCTTAGGTATATAAGAGGCGGCTGGACTTCCCGTGCAAGGAAAAGGCTTCAATTCACGTCCAAAACCCTAGTCCAATTTGGATTGGTTTTGTCCAAACTTTCCAAAACCGTTCGGTTTAAACTGGCTGCACCTTGCGGGTCTATTTTGTGGTGGTAAATGACCTCGGATGGAACGAGTCCTAAAGCAATCTTGACCGTTTCGACGAGACGAACAACTTTCATGTTGAATGTTTTTTGATCTGAGGCCATCTTATGGGCCAAAACAATCACGCAAAACACATGTTCGCTCGCGCTACCCATCAGACATAGGTCTGGTGGGGCGCGCAACATCACGCCTCATGACAGGGCTGCATTCCGATAGCTCTAACTTTTGCATAGAAACTCAGATTGGGATGATTTTTACATCTAAATCGATCGTTTCGACGAGACGAAGACAATCCGTGTAGATCATTTTTCCATACAAGGCAGTCTTGAGGGCGTAATCAGCCGAATACTGTTCTGAATACCAAATCTCGGTATTCCGAACACAACTTCGGCCTTCGAGATGAGATCGGATGGCGATGGCCCAAAAATCAAAGTTTCTCTTTTTGACGATACGGAACTTTCTTACTTTGAGCACTCTCCATTTGAAGTCATCTTAATTAAATTCTTGGTCGTGCCAAAATCTGGTGTCAACACATGCCCCCCTGTTTTTTGGCAAACTTGCGTGCCAAAAAATAATTTGCGATGTATTTGTTCTAAGGACGATGTCAACACTTCATCGGCCATTCATATTTCTCAGGGCGATAATTATGTATCGGCCATGTTTATGCTAAGGGTGATAGTTATTTATCGGCCATGTCTTTGCTTAGGACAATAGTCATATATCGGTCGTTGCTTATTTGAACCTCTTGATGCAACTTGGTTGAAAACTTCTCAATTTATATAACAATTCGATGATAAGGTTCCATAGATATGTATCTCAAAGCCATCCTTCGAACCATATTATTCACCCTTTCACTAGGATTTTGCAGATAATCAAGAATGAACTTCCTCCGATCCTTGCTTTGCCTGCATAAAAGTTTCATTAGTGGCCGAGGTGGTGAGCTCCAATTCGGCCTTACCTATGTTGGCAAGAATAAGCATCGGCTATTGATAAATGTGCAATACACCATGATGGACATTGTAGCCGGATGCTTGCTGTGCCAACTCTTTCGAATTGTCATGTCTAGATATATGAACAATTTTAAAGCAACCAAAGGTAAATCTTGTATCTAGACATACCAAAAGATAAACTATAAGTGATTCGTCAAAACATTGATAACCCTTGGATATTTGTTTCACTACTAATAACGAATCACCAGAAGCCTCAATATGTAGAGCACCTATAGCAAGGCAAAGCTCCAATCCGAATGACAATGCATATTCGGCTTTGATCATTGTGCAAAATATTTTAAGCGGCATGAGGCTTCACAAAATAGCACCATAAGAAGATATATAAAACAACACCAATACCTTGGCCATTGCTACAAATTTAACCATCAATATATAATCTCCATGGTACTAGAGAGATCAAGCTAAAATCAATAGTATGCATGATGTCAATATGATGCTCAATAATAAAATCAACCATGATTTGGCCTTACGTAAGTTCTGAAAACTAATAAGCCAAAGCACACCCAATCAAAACATAAGTTCACTTTGCAATTTTGGTGAATTGGTCTATGCATAATATCTTCAATGGCATCAATTTGACAAATTCCTTTGTAAGCACTTATCTCAATATCTACTCAAACTAAGGACGATGTTAGAATACCACACCGTCCATTGTTAGATATATTCTTAGGGCAATAGATAAATGTCGGCCATTACTATGAGGTCCATGTAGAATTCACCCACCAAAGTATGTATAGCCAAAATAAACAAATGAAATAGCAATAAAATATTTCGGCCCCTTTGTATTAGCAACAAAGATGTAACTAACCAAATGCATAGTGATTTGGTAATACCCTCTCATGATATAGAAAATTATGTTGCATCCATGGATCAAAATAAATCCATGGAGGGTAATTGATCATACCTAGGGATGAACTCCATGGCAAAGGCATCAACGGCATGGTTGAAGGAAATGGATGATGTGCTAACCGAAGATTTTGATGTTGTGATGCGCACCTTCGGCTTAATTGTTTGTTGCTTTCATTCTTTTCCTTCTTCACTTTTATTGTACTTGTTGCAATAGAAGCATGCACATCATTTTTGTCTTGATTGATCTTCTTGGGAACCCATGCCATGTTCTTCTTTCTCAGCTCTTGTGCACTAAGATTTTGTAATTTCTTCTTTTGCCAATATGATAAGCCGAGTGAGCATGTCGGCTGTGATTTTGTTTCAACCAATGGCAACTCATTTTGGGCCTTGTGCACCCTCAACCTCTTTTCTTCAGATTTCGCACTCTGATTTTTATCAATTGATTGCTAAACTTCTTTACCTTTTGTAGCCAATGTCAACACTTTAATTGGCTCTTTGTTATTTGAGATCAAATCTGAAGTAGCACACTTACGACCATATCTTTTCACATGGTAAACTTGCTTTACCGCCTCTTTCTTCTTCCTTGAGCTCTGGACCGATTCGTTATGATTGAAACGGTCTTTAACATGTGATTGTTCAAATGTTGATCTTCTCGGAGATGCATAATATTGGTGAGATGGTCTAAAATAAGATGGAGAATGTACCCTTGTATCATACCTGTCCCATGATGAATATGGATCTATATGAACAAAGGAAGGCATCCACGACATTGGCATTGGCGGCCAAAAATAAGGATATGAATATGTTGCATTAAAATTATCACTTTGCCAATACTGATCCTCATATTTGCGCCTTGGGGGTGATCTTGGTTTCTTTGCATGATTTGGCCGATAAGCATTCTTCTCTTCACTCTTCTTTTGATATTTATCCAATAGTTCAGTGATACGTCTCCAACATATCTATAATTTTTGATTGCTCCATGCTATATTATCTATTGTTTTGGACTATATTGGGCTTTATTTTCCACTTTTATATTATTTTTGGGACTAACATATTAACCGGAGGCCCAGCCCAGAATTGTTGTTTTTTGCCTATTTCAGTGTTTCAGAGAAACAGAATATCAAACGGAGTCCAAACAGAATAAAATCTTCGGGAACGTGATTTTCTCACCGAACGTGATCCAGGAGACTTGGACCCTACTCCAGGGGATCAAAGAGGAGGTCATGAGGGTGGGGGCGCCCCCCCTAGGGCACGCCCCCCTGCCTCGTGGGCCCCTCGAAGCTCCACCGACGTAGTTCTTCCTCCTATATATATCCATGTACCCCAAACGATCGGGGACAGAGCAAAAAACCTAATTCCACCACCGCAACATTCTGTATCCATGAGATCCCATCTTGGGGCCTGTTCCAGAGCTCCGTCGGAGGGGGCATCGATCACGGAGGGCTTCTACATCATCATCCAAGCCTCTCCGATGAAGTGTGAGTAGTTTACTTCAGACCTACGGGTCCATAGCTAGTAGCTAGATGGCTTCTTCTCTCTTTTTGGATCTCAATACAATGTTGTCCCCCTCTCCCGAGGAGATCTATTCGATGTAATCTTCTTTTTGCGGTGTGTTTCTTGAGACCGATGAATTGTGGGTTTATGATCAAGTCTATCTATGAATAATATTTGAATCTTCTCTGAATTCTTTTATGTATGATTGGTTATCTTTGCAAGTCTCTTCGAATTATCCGTTTGGTTTGGCCAACTAGATTGGTAGTTCTTGCCATGGGAGAAGTGCTTAGCTTTGGGTTCGATCTTGCGGTGTCCTTACCCAGTGACAAAAGGGGCAGCAAGGCACGTATTGTATCGTTGCCATCAAGGATAACAAGATGGGGTTTATTTCATATTGCATGAATTTATCTCTCTACATCATGTCATCTTGCTTAAGGTGTTACTCTGTTTTTAACTTAATACTCTAGATGCATGCTGGATAGCGGTCGATGAGTGGAGTAATAGTAGTAGATGCAGAATCCTTTCGGTCTACTTGTCACGGACGTGATGCCTATATACATGATCATGCCTAGATATTCTCATAACTATGCTCAATTCTGTCAATTGCTCAATAGTAATTTGTTCACCCATCGTATAATACGTATGCTCTTGAGAGAAGCCACTAGTGAAACCTATGGCCCCCGGGTCTATTCTCATCATATCAATCTCCATCACTTTAATCTTGCTTTGCTTTTTACTTTGCCTTTACTTTTTACTTTGCATCTTTATATCAAAAATACCAAAAATATTATATCTATCAGATCTCACTCTCGTAAGTGACCGTGAAGGGATTTACAACCCCTAATTGCGTTGGTTGTGAGTAGCTATCGTTTTGTGCAGGTACGAGGGACTTGAGCGTAGCCTCCTACTGGATTGATACATTGGTTCTCAAAAACTGAGGGAAATACTTACGCTACTCTGCGGCATCATCCCTTCCTCTTCAGGGAAAACCAACGCAAGCTCAAGACATAGCAAGAAGGATTTCTGGCGCCGTTGCCGAGGAGTCTACGCAAAAAGTCAACATACCAAGTACCCATCGCAATCCCTATCTCTCGCATTACATTATTTGCCATTTGCCTCTCGTTTTCCTCTCCCCCACTTCACCCTTGCCGTTTTATTTGCCCTCTCTCTCTCTATCCTCCCTCTCTATTTGCCTCTTTTGCCCGTTTGCCCTTGTTTGCTCGTGTGTTAGATTGCTTATTTGTCGTGATGGCTCAAGATAATACTAAATTGTGTGACTTCACCAATACCAATAATAATGATTTCCTAAGCACTCCGATTGCTCCTCTTACCGATGTTGAATATTGTGAAATTAGTACTGCTTTGTTGAATCTTGTTATGAAAGATCAATTCGCCAGCCTTCCTAGTGAAGATGCCGCTACTCATCTGAATAGCTTCGTTGATTTATGTGATATGCAAAAGAAAAAAGATGTCGATAATGATGTCGTTAAATTGAAGCTATTTCCTTTTTCGCTTAGAGATCGTGTTAAAGCTTGGTTTTCGTCTTTGCCTAAGAATAGTATTGATTCATGGAACAAGTGCAAAGATGCTTTTATTTCTAAGTATTTTCCTCCCACTAAGATCATCTCTCTTAGAAACGATATTATGAACTTTAAACAACTTGATCATGAACATGTTGCACAAGCTTGGGAGAGAATGAAATTAATGATACGTAATTTCCCTACTCATGGTTTGAATTTGTGGATGATTATACAAAAAAATTATGCCGGATTAAATTTTGCTTCTAGAAATCTTTTAGATTCGGCCGCGGGAGGCACTTTTATGGAAATCACTTTAGGAGATGCTACTAAACTCCTAGATAATATTATGGTTAATTATTCTCAATGGCATACTGAAAGATCTTCTAATAAAAAAGTGCATGCGATAGAAGAAATCAATGTGTTGAGTGGAAAGATGGATGAACTTATCAAATTATTTGCTACTAAGAGTGTTTCTACTGATCCTAATGATATGCCTTTGTCTACTTTGATTGAGAATAACAATAAATCTATGGATGTGAATTTTTTTGGTAGGAATAATTTTGGTAACAACGCTTATAGAGGGAATTTTAATCCTAGGCCATATCCTAGTAATCCTTCTAATAATTATGGGAATTCCTACAACAACTCTTATGGAAATTATAATAAGATGCCCTCTGAATTTGAGAATAGTGTTAAAGAATTTATGAATTCACAAAAGAATTTTAATGCTTTGCTTGAAGAGAAATTGCTTAAATTTGATGATTTGGCTAGAAACGTTGATTGAATTTCTCTTGAGATTGATTCTTTAAAGCTTACATCTACTCCTCCTAAACATGATATCAATGAGTCTCTCAAAGCCATGAGAATTTCCATTGATGAGTGCAAGCAAAGAACCGCTAGGATGCGTGCTTCCAAAGATGCCTTTATTAAAGCGTGTTCCTCCAATTCCTATGAAAATCAAGATGAAGATCTAAAAGTTATTGATGTGTCCCCTATTAAATCTTTGTTTTGCAATATGAATCTTGATGAAACTGAATATGATCTTCCCTTACCTAGAAGGCGTTCTAAAAATTCAGAGTATTTAGATCTTAATGATGAAATTGATGAAAGTGGGATTGAAAGAAATAAAAATCTAGATGTTGCTAAACCCACTATATTGGATTTCAAGGAATTTAATTATGAAAGTTTCTCTTTAATTGATTGTATTTCCTTGTTGCAATCCGTGCTAAATTCTCCACATGCTTATAGTCAAAATAAAGCCTTCACTGAACATATTGTTGATATCTTGATGCAATCTTATGAAGAAAAACTTGAGTTGAAAGTTTCTATCCCTAGTAAACTCTATTATGAGTGGGAACCAACTATTAAAATTAAAATTAAATATCATGAATTTTATGCTTTGTGTGATTTGGGTGCTAGTGTCTCTACTATTCCCAAGACTTTGTGTGATTTACTAGATTTCTGTAATTTTGATGATTGCTCTCTAAACTTGCATATTGCGGATTCCACTATTAAGAAACCTATGGGAAGAATTAATGATGTTCTTATTGTTGCAAATAGGAATTATGTTCCCGTAGATTTCATTGTTCTTGATATATATTGCAATCCTTCTTGCCCTATTATTCTTGGTAGACCTTTCCTTAGAACGGTTAGTGCGATTATTGATATGAAGGAAGGGAATATTAGATTTCAATTTCCATTAAAAAAGGGAATGGAACACTTACCTAGAAAGAAAATAAAATTACCATATGAAACTATCATGAGAGCCACTTATGGATTGCCTACCAAAGCTGACAATACTTAGATCTATCCTCGCTTTTATGCCTAGCTAGGGGCGTTAAACGATAGCGCTTGTTGGGAGGCAACCCAATTTTATTTTTATTCCTTGATTTTTTTTCTCCTGTTTAGTAATAAATAAATTATTTAGCCTCTGTTTGGGTTGTGTTTTTTGTGTTTAATTAGTGTTTGTGCCAAGTAGAACCGTTGGGAAGACTTGGGGAAAGTCTTGTTGAACTTGCTGTAAAAACAGAAACTTTAGCACTCACGAGAACTGCTGTCATTTTTATTTGAAGAGTGATATTTAGTTAATTATTTTTTAAGATGATTAATAGTTAAATTCCTCACGTCCAGAAATTTATTTTAGAATTTTTGGGGTTCCAGATCTTGCGCTAGCTACAGATTACTACAGACTGTTCTGTTTTTGACAGATTCTGTTTTTCGTGTGTTGTTTGCGTATTTTGATGAATCTATGGCTAGTAAAATAGTTTATAATCCATAGAGAAGTTGGAATACAGTAGGTTTAACACCAATATAAATAAAGAATGAGTTCATTACAGTACCTTTAAGTGGTCTTTTGTTTTCTTTCGCTAACGGAGCTCACGAGTTTTCTGGTTTAAGTTTTGTGTTGTGAAGTTTTCAAGTTTTTGGTGAATTCTTGTGATGGATTATGGAACAAGGAGTGGCAAGAGCCTAAGCTTGGGGATGCCCATGGCACCCCCAATATAATCCAAGGACACCAAAAAGTCAAAGCTTGGGCATGCCCCGGAAGGCATCCCCTCTTTCGTCCACTTCCATCGGTAATTTACTTGGAGCTATATTTTTATTCACCAACATGATATGTGTTTTGCTTGGAGAGTCTTGTATTATTTGTGTCTTTGTGTATTAGTATGACACAATAATCCTTGCTGTACACGCCTTTTGAGAGAGCCATACATGAATTAAAATTTGATAGAATACTCTATGTGCTTCACTTATATCTTTTGAGCTAAGTAGTTTTGCTCTATGTGCTTCACTTATATCTTTTGAGCGTTATAACTTTGCTCTATGTGCTTCACTTGGATCTTTTAGAGCCCGGTGGTGGATTTGTTTTAAACAAACTATTGATCTCTCATGCTTCACTTAAATTATTTTGAGAGTCTCTTAATAGCATGGTAATTTGCTTAATAATAATATGCTTAGTATTCAAGATTTGTGAAACTTTCTTTTGAGTGTGTTGAATACTAAGAAAAGATTGAAGCATGATAATTATTTTGAGATATGGAGGTGATAATATTAAAGTCATGCTAGTTGAGTAGTTGTGAATTTAAAGAATACTTGTGTTAAAGTTTGTGATTCCCGTAGCATGCACGTATGGTGAACCGTTATGTGATGAAGTCGGAGCATGATTTATTTATTGACTGTCTTCCTTATGAGTGGCGGTCGGGGACGAGCGATGGTCTTTTCCTACCAATCTATCCCCCTAGGAGCATGCGCATAAAACTTTGCTTTGATAACTTCTAGATTTTTTCAATAAGTATATGAGTTCTTTATGACTAATGTTGAGTCCATGGATTATACGCACTCTCACCCTTCCACCTTTGCTAGCCTCTCTAATACCGTGCACCTTTCGCTGGTATCATACACCTACCATATACCTTCCTCGAAACAGCCACCATACCTACCTATTATGGCATTTCCATAGCCATTCCGAGATATATTGCCATGCAACTTTCCACCATCTAGTTCATCATGGCATAATCATCATTGTCATATTGCTTAGCATGATCATGTAGATGACATAGTATTTGTAGCAAAGCCACCATTCATAATTTTTTCATACTTGTCACTCTTGATTCATTGCATATCCCGGTACACCGCCGGAGGCATTCATATAGAGTCATATTTTGTTCTAGTAATCGAGTTGTAATCATTGAGTTGTAAATAAATAAAAGTGTGATGATCATCATTAATAGAGCATTGTCCCAAATAAAAAAAGAGAAAGGACAAATAAAAAAAGAAAGGCCAAAAAAAGAGAAAGGCCAAAGAAAAAAAGAAGGCCCAAAAAAATATATAAAGGGGCAATGCTACTATCCTTTTTTCCACACTTGTGCTTCAAAGTAGCACCATGATATAGCGAGTCTCATATATTGTGCTTCAAAGTAGCACCATGTTCTTCATATAGAGTCTCATATGTTGTCACTTTCATATACTAGTGGGAATTTTACATTATAGAACTTGGATTGTATATTCCAATGATGGGCTTCCTCAAATTTCCCTAGGTCTTCATGACCAAGCAAGTTGGATGCACACCCACTAGTTTCTTTTGGAGCTTTCATACATTTATAGCTCTAGTGCATCCGTTGCATGGCAATCCCTACTCACTCACATTGATATCTATTGATGGGCATCTCCATAGCCCGTTGATACGCCTAGTTGATGTGAGACTATCTTCTCCTTTTGTCTTCTCCACAACCACCATTCTATTCCACCTATAGTGTTATATCCATGGCTCACGCTCATGTATTGCATGAAGATTGAAAAAGTTAGAGTATGAAACAATTGCTTGGCTTGTCATTTGGGTTGTGCATGATTTAAATACTTTGTGTGGTGAAGATAGAGCATAGCCAGACTATATGACTTTGTAGGGATAACTTTCTTTGGCCATGTTATTTTGAGAAGACATAATTGCTTTGTTAGTATGCTTGAAGTATTATTATTTTTATGTCAATATAAACTTTTGTCTTGAATCTTTCTAATCTGAATATTCGTACCACAATTAATAAGATTTGCATTGAAATTATGCCAAGTAGCACTCCGCATCAAAAATTCTCTTTTTATCATTTACCTACTCGAGATCGAGCAGGAATTAAGCTTGGGGATGCCTGATACATCTCCAACGTATCTATAATTTTTGATTGCTCCATGCTATATTATCTACTGTTTTGGACTATATTAGGCTTTATTTTCCACTTTTATATTATTTTTGGGACTAACCTATTAACCGGAGGCCCAGCCCAGAATTGTTGTTTTTTACCTATTTTAGTGTTTCGGAGAAATAGAATATCAAACGGAGTCCAAACGGAATAAAATCTTTGGGAACGTGATTTTCTCACCGAACGTGATCCAGGAGACTTGGACCCTACTCCAGGGGGTCAAGGAGGAGGTCACGAGGGTGGGCGCGCCCCCCTGCCTCATGGGCCCCTCGGTGCTCCACCGATGTACTTCTTCCTCCTATATATACACGCGTACCCCCAAACGATCACAACAGGAGCCAAAAACCTAATTCCACCGCCGCAGCTTTCTGTATCCACGAGATTCCATCTTGGGGCCTGTTTCGGAGCTTCGCCGGAAGAGGGCCGTCATCACGGAGGGCTTCTACATCGTCATTGCCCCTCCGATGAAGTGTGAGTAGTTTACCTCAGATCTTCGGGTCCATAGTTAGTAGCTAGATGGCTTCTTCTCTCTCTTTAAATCTCAATACAAAGTTCTCCCCCTCTCTTGTGGAGATCTATTCGATGTAATCTTATTTTTGCGGTGTGTTTGTTGAAACTGATGAATGGGTTTATGATCAAGTCTATCTATGAATAATATTTGAATCTTCTCTGGATTCTTTTATGTATGATTGGTTATCTTTGCAAGTCTCTTCGAATTATCCGTTTGGTTTGGCCAACTAGATTGGTAGTTCTTGCCATGGGAGAAGTGCTTAGCTTTGGGTTCGATCTTGCGGTGTCCTTACCCAGTGACAGAAGGGGCAGCAAGGCATGTATTGTATCGTTGCCATCGAGGATAACAAGATGGGGTTTATTTCATATTGCATGAATTTATCTCTCTACATCATGTCATCTTGCTTAAGGCGTTACTCTGTTTTTAACTTAATACTCTAGATGCATGCTGGATAGCGGTCGATGAGTGGAGTAATAGTAGTAGATGCAGAATCGTTTCGGTCTACTTATCACGGACGTGATGCCTATATACATGATCATGCCTAGATATTCTCATAACTATGCTCAATTCTGTCAATTGCTCAACAGTAATTTGTTCACCCACCGTATAATACTTATGCTCTTGAGAGAAGCCACTAGTGAAACCTATGGCCCCCGGGTCTATTCTCATCATATCAATCTCCATCACTTTAATCTTGCTTTCCTTTTTACTTTGCCTTTACTTTTTACTTTGCATCTTTATATCAAAAATACCAAAAATATTATATCTATCAGATCTCACTCTCGTAAGTGACCGTGAAGGGATTGACAACCCCTAATCGCGCTGGTTGCGAGTAGCTATCGTTTTGTGCAGGTACGAGGAACTTGAGCGTGGCCTCCTACTGGATTGATAACTTGGTTCTCAAAAACTGAGGGAAATACTTACGCTACTCTGCTGCATCATTCCTTCCTCTTCGGGGAAAACCAACGCAAGCTCAAGACGTAGCATTCAGCGAAGGTGATTTTTGATCTCTTACACTTGCGCTTATTTCGGCCTTTGTTTTCTTTTGGTTTGCTTTCAGTCATCATTGGATTTGCTTGCTGCCCCCCAGTCCTTGGCGTCTCCATTGTAGCTTCGATGGAATTTTTGCCCTCAAGATTATGTTCATTATGCTTTAAAACAAATTCTTTACTTGAAAACTCGATCCCATCACCTGCAGTTTTTACCCTCTCTTTAAATGGATCGGCTTGAAGCAGCTGATGCAAAAACTTTTTGCCATCGGGACCAATCAGAATAGACTGGTCATCTCTAGGTGTCTCAACAAATTTCAATCGTCCTTTATCAATGGCCGATTTAACTATTTGACGAAACATATTGCAATCCTCAAAATTATGTTTGAACGAATGATGCAACCTACAATACATTCATCCTTGAATTGATGGCTTGACATGGTGATCAAGAATTCTTATGTAATTATTTTTCAGCAACAAATCAAATATTTGATCACACATGCTTGAATTGAAGGCAAACTTTTTATTTTCTAGCCGATCTTTGTGAGAATGACTTTGGAGTTAAGCAAATGAATGGTTCAGATTTCATATCACCCCCTTCGGCTATGAATTTTATTTTGCATTCTCTTACCGATGTCATTGGATAAGAAACTATACTTGCATCGGTTTGCTCAGAAGATTTTAACCTTGGCTTTAAATTTCTGAAACGAAAATAGTTAGAACATACATGTCTCAATTGAGACCAAGTGTAAGCCAAGTAAGAAATAAGCAAAGCTACCCAATTAGATATGAACTTTAGATAAAGCAATGGGGAAAGCCTTGGCTGCAATAATTTTTCGCTATCGGTCTTTCTGAATGGTGTAATGTGTTGACCGATATGCTTTGTGACAATCTAATTGCTAACAAATAAATTACCCTTCCACATTGGTCTCTCAATATTTCTTATGAAGATTTTTCTAATATATGCATCAACAACAAAGTCATGACCAAATCTGAAAACAGGTAAATTAATTGGTAGACATACCTCTTCAAATATGTTGGGAGAGCGTGATGGTGGTGTGACTTGAAGAATATCTTGCTCCGCCTTCGGATAGCTCCCCAACGCCATGTCATCATCTTTCTCTTGATTTCATGCATCATTAGTTCAAAGAACTTCGTCCACCAAGCTTTCTTTGGCCACTTGTTCTTGTTCTTGAAGCTCATCAATTTTTATGGCATGAAACTCATAGGGCAGGAAGTAGGTTCCATTAACTTCAGAAAAGTCAAGTATGCCTGTCTTGCTATACTTTCCATGCCCTTTCTCAACAATGTTTGCCTCTTTGGATTTGATGGATTCGGAGTATATACTACTTGATTCAGCTTTTTCAACCGAAGCACTTTTAGTTTCCGAATCATCATTCTTCTCACCAGTTATATCAATTGGTAAGGCTTCTTTTCTTTGAGCTAATTCCCTATCAATTCTCTCTTGGCGAAATACTTGCACCCTATCGCGCAAAGCTTTAACTCCCCTCTCAATTTTAGCCCGCTCTTTCGGCAATGAAGTGTTAGTGTTGACGAAATTTTGCAATTGTGTAGGGGATGTATAATATGTTGCGGTACTAGGTGGAGGTGTATGCACGGTTGTATAACCATATGCTCTCTCAACAATACTATCAATCGATGAAGTTTCATCTTCCTGCAAAACTCTAGCTTTTATTGCAGCATAATCAGGAAACAACCCCTTTTCATATTGTTCAAGGCAAAGAGCACTAATTCTCTTGTTTTGTGCCAAGCTCTTTTTTAATGCTGCCACAACCGCTTCTAGAAGGAATCGCTCCGCAATACTTTCAGATTCTTTCGGCAATGATTCATGAGTGTTGTTGAAATTCTTGAATTGCGTAGAGTATGCATTATATGCTACAGTATTTGATGACGGCACATGTGTTCCTATAAAATTTTCACTTATTCGGTTATGACCATGAAGATGCGGGGCCGAATTATGAACATCTACAGTTGCATACGGTGCTGACAAATTACTAACATGAGGTGTAGCATATGATGGTTGAGAGTAACTGGCCGAATAGCTAGTAGTAGCATGGCCAATTCTCCCATCCATCGGCAAGGTTGGATTCACATATTGCAAATTAGTTGCCGATGAATAAAAAGGTGAAATACTTTCTTGTATGCTATTGGAAATTTTAACATGAGGTGTTTCAAATTGATTAACCAAACCCATCATGTTGTTCATCGGCATATGGATTTGTGGGGTTGCCGATGCATGAGAGTTTGGATACATATGTTGTACGTTGCTAAAATCATAAGAATTTGAAGCATGAAGATTGCTTTGCATCAGCCCTTGCGCATAATTAGAAGCATGATTGATAAAACTAGGGCTGGCCGATACATTATGCTCATTAGGTGATCCAGCAATAACATATGGGTTATTTGCATCTACAAAGGGGAATTGGGTATTCATATTACCTTTGTAGATTGCAGCAACTTGATGACGATCTCTTCGTAGCAAGAACGGGCCAGAGACCGTTCAAAGCTTCGTCCCCAGCGGAGTCGCCAAAAAGTGTGTTCGCACACGAACACGTCACCGTGTACCTCCAACGCCGGGGGTGAAGCACCGTAGCTCACGTCGAAGGAGACCCGCCGGAAGCGCGGTACGCAAGCAATCCGGGGGGCGCTTTTGTATACCCGAAACCCCACGCGCCCGGGAGGGACCCCGTCTAGACGCGCGGCGGCTATGGGCTGCCCTAGGTCGGCCTGACCGCCCCTAGAGCCTCGAGGTTCTCCGCCCTGCAATGAAGAAGAACGGACGAAGAACGAGGAAGAAGAAGAACTAGGGTTAGGGAGAAAAGATAAAAGATAAAAAGTGGTAGATGATTTGATCGATTGTGTGTTGTTCAATCGGCCGTCACCCCTTAGGTATATAAGAGGCGGCTGGACTTCCCGTGCAAGGAAAAGGCTTCAATTCACGTCCAAAACCCTAGTCCAATTCGGATTGGTTTTGTCCGAACTTTCCAAAACTGTTCGGTTTAAACTGGCTGCACCTTGTGGGTCTATTTTGTGATGGTAAACGACCTCGGATGGAAACGAGTCCTAAAGCAATCTTGACCGTTTCGATGAGACGAACAACTTTCATGTTGAATTTTTTTTGATCTGAGGCCATCTTATGGGCCAAAACGATCATGTAAAACATATGTTCGCTCGCACTACCCATCAGACATAGGTCTGGTGGGGCGCGCAACATCATGCCTCATGACAGGGCTGCACTCCGATAGCTCTAACTTTTTCATACGAACACAGATTGGGATGATTTTTATATCAAAATCGATCGTTTCGACGAGACGAAGACAATCCGTGTAGATCATTTTTCCATACAAGGCAGTCTTGAGGGCTTAATCAGCCGAATACTGTTCTGAATACCAAATCTCGGTATTTCGAACACAACTTCGGCCTTCGAGATGAGATCGGATGGCGATGGCCCAAACATCAAAGTTTCTCTTTTTGACGATACGGAACTTTCTTACTTTGAGCACTCTCCATTTTAAGTCATCTTAATTAAGTTCTTGGTCATGCCAAAATCTGGTGTCAACAGCATCCCCTCTTTCGTCTTCAAAACTATCGGTATACCTTACTCGGAGCTATATTATTATTCGTCACATGATATGTGTTTTGCTTGGAGCATATTTTCAATTTTACTTGTTGTTTGAATAAAACCATTGGATCTGAAATATTAAATGAAAAGGAATCCTCCCATGGCTAGTTAATTATTTGACTACTCAGTGTCCTTCACTATTATCTTTTGGAGTAGTTTGTCATTTACTCGCGTGCTTCACGTATATCCTATGAGTAAATGGTTGAATAATTTAATATCATAAATCTGAATTTATATATGTTTCGTATGCTTATACCATGGGGAGAAATGACTTCACATAGAATAAGTATAGGTAGTAAACTTATTGAAAGTTAGCAAACGTAGAATTGGTCACTTGAACAATTCATGAAAGAATATTGAAGGAAGAGAGATTTCACATATAAATATACTATCTTGGACATCTTTTGTAAGTGTGAGCACTCATTAAAATATGACATGCTAAAAAGTTGATGTCAGACAAGGAAGACAACATAATGGGTTATGTTTTCTTATATCCGAAATAAAGTATATTGTCTTGGATCATCCAACATGTTGAGCTTGCTTTTCCCCCTCATGCTAGCCAAATTCTTTGCACCAAGTAGAGATACTACTTGTGCTTCCAAACATTCCTTAAACTAGTTTTGCCATGAGAGTCCACCATACCTACCTATGGATTGAGTAAGATCCTTCAAGTAAGTTGTCATCGGTGCATGCAATAAAAATTGCCTTCTAATGTGGAGAAAATAAGCTTTATACGATCTTGTGATATGGAAGAAATAAAAGCGATGGACTGCATAATAAAGGTCCATATCACAAGTGGCAATATAAAGTGACATTTTTTGCATTAAGATTTTGTGCATCCAACCATAAAAGCGCATGACAACCTCTTGTTCCCTCTGCGAAGGGCCTATCTTTTACTTTTATCTTCTACCTTATGCAAGAGCCATGGGATCTTCACCTTTCCTTTTTACATTTTATCCTTTAGCAGGCACATTGTGTTGGAAAGATCCTGATATATATATCCAATTGGATGTAAGTTATCATGAACTATTATTGTTGGCATTACCCTTGAGGTAAAAGTTGGGAGGCGAATCTATAAGCCCCTATCTTTCTCTGTGTCCGATTAAAACTTTGAACCCATAAATATCACGTGAGTGTTAGCAATTGTGAAAGATTAATGATAGTTGAGTATGTGGAGTTTGCTAAACCAAAGCGCTGACATAGACCCTTCTTGAAAATAAGATGAATTGCAATTGTTTGATGACTGAGAATATAGTTTGTTAGTTTCAAGAAAGTTTACGATCTATACTTTAACATGTGAATAGCTTGTTACTTGATCATGAAAAGTTTTATAAAGATGAGCTACTGTTATGATATATAATGATGTTATAAAAAGTGATTGAAACTTTCATTGATGAAACTTATGCACTTGCTAGCATTCACACTTTATAAATTATTTCTTTTATCATTTACCTACTCGAGGACGAGCAGGAATTAAGCTTGGGGATGCTGATACGTCTCCAACATATCTATAATTTATGAAGTATTCATGCTATTATATTATCAACCTTGGATGTTTTATATGCATTTATATGCTATTTTATATGATTTTTGGGACTAACCTATTAACCTAGTGCCCAGTGCCAGTTTCTGTTTTTTCCTTGTTTTTGAGTTTTACATAAAAGGAATATCAAACGGAGTCCAATTGACGTGCCAATTTTTGACGACTTTTTATGGACCAAAAGAAGACCCCAGAGTAAAAGAGTTGGGCCAGGAGAGTCCCGGGGCATCCACGAGGGTGCCCCCCCCCAGGCGTGTGGTCCTACCTCGTGGACGCCTCGGGCACCTCCTTGATGTGAGGCCGATGCCAAAAATTCCTACAAATACAGAAACCTTGGAAAATTAACCTAGATCGGGAGTTTCACCGCCAGAAGCCTCCATAGCCACCGAAAACCAATCTAGGCCCTCTCTGGCACCCTGCCGGAGGGGGCCATCATCACCGGAGGGCATGGAGAAGGATCTCGGAGGGCCCATCATCACCATGAAGGCCAAGGACCAGAGGAGGAACCTCTCCCCATCCAGGGGGGAGGCCATGGAGGAGGAAGCACAAGGGGGAGAACCTCTCCTCCTCTCTCTTGGTGGCACCGGAGTGCCATCGAGAGGGGAATCATCGCCGCGGTGATCGTCTTCATCAACATCACCATCATCATCACCATCCTCATCTCTTTTACGCGGTCCACTCTCCCGCACCCTGCTGTAATCCCTACTTGAACATGGTGCTTTATGCTACATATTATGATCCAATGATGTGTTGCCATCCTATGATGTTTTGAGTAGATATCTTTTGTCTTTGGGTTGATTGATGATCTAGATTTGTATGAGTTGTATGTTTTACTTTGGTGATGTCCTATGGTGCCCTCCATGTCACGCAAGCGTGAGGGATTCCCGTTGTAGGGTGTTGCAATATGTTTATGATTCGCTTATAGTGGGTTGCGTGAGTAAATGAAACACAAACCCGAGTAAGAGGGTTACTGCGTATGGGATAAAGAGGACTTGATGCTTTAATGCTATGGTTGGGTTTTACCTTAATGATCTTTGGTAGTTGCAGACGCTTGCTAGAGTTCCAATCATAAGTGCAAATGATCCAAGTAGAGAAAGTATGTTAGCTTATGCATCTCCCTCATATGAAACTGCAATAGTGATTACTGGTCTTGTTAACGATTGCCTAGGACAATTCCGCACACCGATCCACCATTATTCCACACTCGCTATTTATAATATTTAGTAATATATTCTAACTTCATGATAACAGCACCTACTTTTATATTTAAGCTCTCCGATATCATACAAAGTTATCCTCTTCATACCCACAACCTAGTTTTATTTCTCGTTGCTAGTTGGAAGCAAATGTTCGGTGTACATAGAGTCGTATCCGTGGCAGATAGGGCTTGAGAGAATATTGATCTTGCCTTTAGCTCCTTGTGGGTTCGACACTCCGTAATTATCACTTCCACCTTTGGAAATTGCTACGATGATTCCTTGCACTTGGGGATTATTAGTGATTCCCGTAGCATGTTGTAGGATTGAAAGTATGTCTAGAGGGGGGTGATTAGACTACTTGACCAAATAAAAATCTAGCCGTTTCCCAATTTTAGTTCTAGGCAGATTTTAGCAACTTAGCACAAGTCAAGCAATCAACCTACACATGCAATTCTAAGAGTTTAGCAGCGGAAAGTAAAACAATTGCATATGAAGGTAAAGGGAGGAGTTTGGAGTGTGCAAACGCAATTGGAGACATGGAGATTTTTGGCGTGGTTCCAATAGGTGGTGCTATCGTACATCCACGTTGATGGAGACTTCAACCCACGAAGGGTAACAATTGCGCGAGTCCACGGAGGGTGTCGGTGTCAAAACCGGCGGATCTCGGGTAGGGGGTCCCGAACTATGCGTCTAAGGCGGATGGTAACAGGAGGCAGGGGACACGATGTTTACCCAGGTTCGGGCCCTCTTGATGGAGGTAATACCCTACGTCCTGCTTGTTGTTCTTAATGATATGAGTATTACAAGAGTTGATATACCACGAGATCAAAGAGGCTAAACCCTAGAAGCTGGCCTATGGTATGATTGTCTGTTGTCCTATGGACTAAAACCCTCCGGTTTATATAGACACCGGAGGGGGCTAGGGTTACACAAGGTCGGTTACAAAGGAGGAGATATACATACCCGTATTGCCTAGCTTGCCTTCCACGCCAACTAGAGTCCCATCCGGACATGGGACGAAGTCTTCAATATCGTATCTTCATAGTCCAACAGTCCGGCCAAAGGATATAGTCCGGCTGTCCGGAGACCCCCTAATCCGGGACTCCCTCAGTAGCCCCTGAACCAGGCTTCAATGACGATGAGTCCGGCGTGCAGTGTTGTCTTCGGCATTGTAAGGCGGGTTCCTCCTCCGAATACACCATGGAAGAGTTTGAATACAAGGACAGTGTCTGACCCTGCAAAATAAGTTCCACATACCACCGTAGAGAGAATAATATTTCCACAAATCTAATCTGCTGACACGTTTTGACAGCATGACATCACGCCATGGCCCGGTCATTATTCGAACCGTTTTTCTCAACCAGCTCCGCACATAATGCGAGGCGGTTTTCTTGACACATCTTGTCAAAGCAGAGATCGTGTCCCCTTATCACGGGATTCTCATCAATACAAACATGGGTAACCCAACCGTGCCTGTTGGTATGACTCCTAGATCTTAGGCAAGTCCCAAACGGCCACGAGGAGGACGCCTGATATTCACCCTCTTTATAAAGGGGACAAGGCC
The DNA here is from genome assembly GCF_003073215.2 of Triticum urartu. Taxonomy (NCBI): domain Eukaryota; kingdom Viridiplantae; phylum Streptophyta; class Magnoliopsida; order Poales; family Poaceae; genus Triticum; species Triticum urartu. The sequence goes on from NC_053028.1 coordinate 450,068,377, forward strand.
TTCTCTTTTTTCCCTCCCGCGCTCAATCGAATCCTTCCCCCACCTCGAGTTCTAACACCCAAAGCTCGGGTCAGGTGCTTCGGACATTCAACTATGTCCGGATCCAACCTTCATGGTCGGTGGATGCCTTCCTCCGTCACAGAGGAGGACATCAAGAAGTTGAGAGAGGCCAGATATCTGACAGCCGAAATTTCGCATAGGCTGCCTGCCCGAGGGCAGGTCGTCCCTACTCCCGAACCCAACGAGAGCGTTGTGTTCGTCTCCCACTTCCTCTGAGGACTAGGCCTCGCTCGGCATCCCTTTGTTAGGGGTCTTATGTTCTACTACGGGCTGGATTTTCACAATCTAGCCCCGGATTCCCTTCTTCACATCTCGTCATTTATTGTCGTATGTGAGGCCTTCCTCCGCATTACCCCTCACTTCGGCCTATGGCTCAAGACCTTCGATGTGAAGCCGAAGATGATCGAGGGGCAGCACGCAGCGTGCGGAGGTGCTTTAATAAGCAAAATCGCTGACGCACCATGGCCAGAGGGTTCCTTCCCAGAGGTGTCCGGATTGTGGCAGCGGGAGTGGTTTTATGTCACAGCTCCCCAAAGTGCCAAGTGGGTAGCTGCCCCCACCTTTCGCTCGGGCCCCCCACCACAACTGATGTCATGGATCAGCAGGGGGCTGAGCTGGGGTCCAGCAAAGGACGTGCCAATACTGCAGAGCCGCATCCGAGATCTCTTTTAGAGAGATCTCAGTCTGGTTATGGTAATGCAAGTTATGCTAGTCCGTCAAATCCAGCCTTGCAAACGTCGGCCCCTCCGCATGTGGGAATTCAACCCGGAAGGACTGCGAGCTATTCAGCATTTCCTCGGCATAATGCTCGAAGAGTTGTACAAATCGTTCTTCGGACCCCAAATAGAGTGTCCGAACACCACCGAGGACGTGGGTCTGAGCTGCAACCGCCCCGCTTCCCAAGTAAGTAATCCCATGTCGAACCTACTGTCCGTTTATTTATCATGGCATCTTTCTAAAGAGCCGCTTTTTGACCAGTACTAGATAACAAAGGCAATGATGATCAGGTGTTCGGCCCCCCTTCCTGAGGGCTTGGACAATCCGGTACTAGACAAGATGCTCGAGCCAGCGCCTTATCCAGTGCCCTCGAAGGAAGATGATGGGGGGAATAAAGAGGGCGAAAGCGGGCCTCACTCGCTACTTATTCCAGCCGGGGGAATGAGCACCTCCGCGAGGGAGGACAATTAAATGGAAGAATCTAACATTCTCTCTCCCCGGGGAAGGAAGAGGACTACCTTTGAAGATCCGGAAACTAAGGTTTCCAAATGGGAGAAGAAATCTTCATCAGAGGGTCCTGCCTCGAAGGGTATTCTTGCCGCACAATGTCCGCGCGGGGATCAGCCCTCTACCGAGCTGTAAGTAATCGAAAAGTACTTAATGGTGGAAACATCCTACCTTACTTCCGAAAACAATAACAGATGCTTATAAATTGTAGTCCGGATCGTAGCCCTTGTCGACAGAGTTCATCTTCGGGGGATCTTCTTCCGGAGATGATGGAGAGCGAAACGCCTCCCCCGGACACCCCGTCTCATGAAGCGGGCGACCTTGAAGTGTCGTCGCGAAGGGTATCTCCGGATCCACTAAGTCCAGAGGATAACCCTTTGGCTACTCGGAATCCCCAGTATCCGGCTCCTAAGGAGAGCGACAGCAAGGGTCCGTACAGTGTGCGGTCGGACGCGCTGAAGGATCTTCTGGAGCAAGCGGTCGTCTCGGAAGCGCATCATATGCTAATGGGTACGGTAATTGAAAGGATTTCATTCGCTGAAAGCGGTTTGCATGAAGCCTTTATGAGTCTGCTGAAAGGCTTCGAGGTACGTGAAATAATGTATGTTTTTAACAGTACCGCACATGTTAGGTGTGCCCTATGCAGATAGTAGCCCCTGAGACTCTGGTTGTCGTTGAAAATAGTGGCAAACAGAGGATCATAGTCCCAGGTAATAACCAGACCGCCTTTATGTGCAGGTGGCTGAAGCTCCGGTGGCTAGCCGGACTGATGGGTTTGCCGAGCTAAAGCGGCAACTTGATGCGGCAGATGCCGACATCGTGCTTGTCAACAAGCGGCTTGACGAGGCACAGGGTGAGTGATTTCTCTGGTGATCGTCACATAATAAGAGTAGCATGATGCCAGTATCTTTAATATATTGTGACTGCAGATGGAGCTGCCATCGTGTAGACCCTTCGGGGGGAGCTTGCCCGAGCCAAGGAGCAAGCAAGGAGTAGCAATGCAGCCGCTCTAAAGGCGGCCGAAGAGTTAAGGGCCGAAGAGGCCGCACATTGTGAGAGCAAGGAAAAAATAGCCAAGATGGCTGTAGAGTTCAAAGATGCCGCTGACCGTTACCAGCTTCTTGAAGAAGAAAATCGGGCGAAGGCGATGGACCTGGAGAAGGCCCTGGTGGCTGCCAAGGAAGCCCACTCCAAAATTAGAGCGACGAAGGAGGAGCTGAATCAAGCTGCAGATATCGTGTCTGGGAAGCCCTTCTTGTTGCAGACTAAGTTCGAAGATCCGAGGTATGCTCCTCTGGACCGGCTATGGAGTTCTGCGGACGCCTACATGGATTTGGTTGCAAGGGCTGCTGATGCGGCCGAGTACTTCAAGGATCAGAAAGGTCCCGAAGTGGAAAAGTTGTTCTGGTCACAGTTTCATGCTCCAGTCCGTCCGCTGCTGTTGAATGAGCGATTGGCCGAGTGGGCCGAGCTCCATAGGTTGTCCGGACTTGCCATGAGCTCCGTTGTGGATCACCTGTGGCCGGGAGGGCCAAGGCGAATAGCTACTTTAGTTTAGTGCAACAATTCCTTGGTGTTGTGCCACGCATCGATGCTGTAAAGAGATCGGCGTGCATAGAGGGTGCGTGGATGGCCCTTGCCCATGTCAAGACATACTGGGCAGAGATGGAGGCCACCACTGTTGCGACACAGGGTTCGACCATAGGCCGAGTGGCTGCCGAGCACTACTTTGAAGAAGTTCTTGAAGGTGCTCGTTCGGTACAGGCTCAGTGCTCGAAGAATATTATGTTCTAGTGACATGTATTCCCATTGTAAAAACAATGTTTTACTGAATTATCAAGGTTGTATTTATACTTTTGCCCGAAAGTACTATGATGCCTCATGTGTGGCTGTTTATGTATATATGTATATAACCTGAAAGTTTGCAGTCGTTGGCTTCCGCCCCCACGCATATAATGCGGGGTTGTTCGCAGAAAATGCATATCCACACTTGATCCAACGTCTTGGTCCATTAAGGAGGTGATAGCATAGCAAACGAGGCAATCAGACTATATTGCTTTAACACTTTCACTTAGCCATAGGAGTTTGACGGTGGGGCTACCATATAGCCCCTGGTACTTCTGCGCTCGTCCGAATACGGGGCGCGTACATACATGACCGGGAAACGGCCCTTCGTTAATGCGGAGGAATCCCGAAGATTCCGATGAGTCATCGAGTGGTGCTCTACTGAGGTGCTCGTCCGGATGAACCAGGGCACAATCGCAGTAGTTCTCCCAATGCTACCTTAGCCGATACAACGGAACGTAAGGTACCAAAACGTGGGAGCCGGGCAAACCCAACATGTGACCAAAGACATGATTTAGAGCTGATGCATATAGGGCCAAACTCGTAGCACCAAACACTCCCTAATGTGTTCGGTCTTTATAACATATACTGGGCTAAACAATGCCCTTAATAAGAAACCCCATGTGTCCAGATACGTGCAAAATCCTGACGTGGCCACATGCCAATAACGCCAGCATCCTTCTCGGTTGTGTGGAGTATCTGGAGGATGTGAGCAACAAGAGACAGTAAAAAAGGTTTACGCATGGTCTTAATCTAAAAAGAAACCTTTGGGCGGGTCCCTGTTGCACGTCTACGCCTGTGTCTCTGTTGTGCCGTGTCCTGGACGGGTGTAGCACGATTGTCATCTGCAAAAGGAAAGAACTTAGGTGAAAGTTGCCATGCCAAAAAGAAGAATTGGTTATTATCAATGAACTATCAAAATTCAAGAGAAGCCAAGTTGAGCCGGGTTGGCCCTGATTACACGCGGGAAGCCCCTGGTATCGTTTATGAGGGTTTGATCATCAAACCAATCTCGTGTATATATGATGGAACGCCGATTCGTTTGACCGTGTCCGTGGCCTTGACGACCTGCCATTTTTCTGGTTGGTGAGGCCATCTAGTTTGCGGCTGCTAGAGCCGCTGCATCCTCTTCCGTACATGCGAAACGTTCGGTATTTCCGCTAACTGGGATGATGCCACATGGACCGGGTATCTTAAGCTTGAGAAAAGCGTAATGTGGTATTGCGTTAAACGAGTGAAAGTCGTTCTTCCGAGTAGTGCTTGATAGCCACTTCGGAATGGGGCGATGTGAAAAGTTAACCTTTCGCTTCAGAAGTTATCGGGAGAACCGAATACCACCTCTAGTAGTAGAGAGCCCGTACAGCGGGCCTCTTGGCCTGGTATTACTCCCTTGAAGGTAGCATAATTGTGGCTTACTTGTGTCGGGTCTATCCCCATTTTGCAGACTGTGTCCTGATATATCAGATTTAGATCGCTGCTGCCATCCATGAGGACTCGTGTGAAATGGTACCCATTTATTATTGGGTCTAACACCAAGGCCATCAGTCCTTCGTGCCAGATATTTGTCTCGTGATCCCTACGATCAAAAGTGATCGGGCAGGTCAACCAGGGGTTGAACCTAGGGGTGACGGGCTCTATGGCGCGTGTGCCTCGGAGTGTATGATTGCTTCTCCTCTTTGTCACATGGATCGTGTTTAATGTTTTAACCTCTGGTGGGAACTTTTTCTGTCCTCTGGCACTTTGCTGGCGAGGCTCATCCTCGTCTTCGCTTGGTGTCTCTTCCCCTTTGTGTTTGGCGTTTAGCTTATCGGCCTGCTTGAAGACCCAACATTCTCTGTGGGTATGATTTTCAGGTTTGTCTGGGGTGCCGTGAATCTGAGAGAGTTTGTCAAGAATTCTGTTTAGGCCAGATTGTCATTCTCTGCTGCCTTTCAAAGGCTTTTTCCGCTGACCTGGTCGGGAGCCCCTGAATCCGGCGTTTACCGCCGTGTTATATGGGCTACTTCTTTATTTCGACGCTTGTTGTTGTTGCGTCGTGGTTTACCATTGCCATCCCTGACTTCGGATGTGCTTGGGTCGCTGGTGCTGCTACGGGCCAACCAGTTGTCCTCGCCCGCACAAAAGCGGGTCATGAGGCTTGTTAGGGCTGCCATTGTTCTCGGTTTTTCTTGACCGAGGTGTCTGGCGAGCCATTCGTCTCGGACGGTGTGTTTAAAAGCTGCTAAGGCTTCGGCGTCCGGACAGTCGACGATTTAGTTCTTCTTGGTGAGGAACTTGTTCCAAAGCTTTCTGGCGGACTCTCCGGACTGTTGGATTATATGACATAAATCGTCTGCATCCGGAGGTCGGACATAAGTCCCTTGAAAATTGGCCCGAAAAATGTCCTCGAGCTCCTCCCAACTTCCAATTGAGTTTTCGGGGAGGCTTTTCAGCCAGTGCCGAGCTGTCCCTTTAAGCTTGAGGGGCAAGTATTTAATGGCATGGAGATCGTCTCCATGAGCCATATGAATATGGAGTATGAAGTCCTCTATCCAGACTCCAGGGTCTGTGGTTCCGTCGTGTGCCTCTATGTTCACCGGTTTGAATCCCTCTGGGAATTCGTGATCCAGCACCTCATCAGTGAAACATAAGGGGTGTGTGGCACCCCTGTATTGGGATGCGCCATGGTGTTCGAGCGGTTGTAGTATTCGGTGTTGGTTTTGTACCATAGCGCGCTTCCTAGATCCATAGATGGATCTGGTCGCGCCGGGTTTTTGATGCAATTTCTAACATAGATCGTGTGTTGACTTATGCGTGACTTTGTTAGCCGCTCTATCGCGTTCACAAGGTGGTGGATCCGACCGGTTGGCCGTATCACTCTTCGGTTGTATGGCCTCTAATGCCTCATCGTCGAATTCTGGTAATAGCTTGCGCTTTGGATAGCTATTTTTATGGTAACTTCCACCATAGTTTGTTACTTTGCTCCACTTCCTGTTGAGCGTATCTTGTGCGACCTTGAGCCTTTGCTTCTGTTTCTTCAGGCTCCTCGTTGTGGCCATAAGCCTTCTGCGGAGGTTTTCTTGCTCCAAGTGCGTTTCCGGGATGATGTGTGCATCTTTGTCCGGACTGTTTTCTTCCCCATACGGGGTTTGATGAGGCTTATCCTTGGCGTCATCGTGTTCGGACGTCAGATCCGTACTATGTTTGCAGTTTGCATCTTGATCGTGCTCTGCCACTGGGGTGGTGCAGTCGTCGTTTCTTCTAGAGTCGACTGGACTGTTATTTCCTCTTGCGTTGTTATCGCTATTTTTGCTATGGCGGGACTTAGAGTGGCACCGCTGACGTCGGCGCCTGGGTTGCTTGGAGGGGGCATCCTCCGCTGTCTCTTTGCCATTGCCCTCTATGGGTGTATCCACCATGTATACGTCATGTGATGAAGTGGCGGTCCAGCGCCCTGTGGGCGGTGGTTCCTGTTCGTCTCCTGCATCGTCGTTCATACCGTCGATGTCTTCGGAGTTGAAGTCGAGCATGTCGGTTAAGTCGTCGACAGTGGCTACTAAGTGGGTGGTGGGTGGGCAGCGAATTTCTTCGTCGTCCGCATCGCATTCTAGCCAGACATAGTTCGGCCAAGGTTCTCCTGACAGGGAGAGATACCTTAATGAATTTAGCACATCTCCGAAAGGTGAGTGCTGAAAGATATCCGCGGAGGTGAACTCCATGATCGGCGCCCAGTCGGATTCGACAGGCACGGATGTAGGCGGCTCGGAGTCCGTGGCCGGGGATAAATCCAGTGGTTCGGCGACGCGGCTCTTGAAAGGGGTGAAGTCAGTATCTGGCTCTATCACCACTGAGAATGCGGCCTCCATGGCGGGGTCTATCCCTCCGCTCTCAGATGGCGCGATTTGCTCCGGATTAACGGTCGGAGTAGCTGTGGATGGGATCTCCCGAACACTGTCCGATGGCAGAGTTACGTCTTGCTCGTCGCGACTGTGCGGCGCGTCTGGCATGGGCTCGAATCCGTCGAAGATCAAGTCTCCGCAGATGTCGGCCGTGTAGTTCAAGTTTCCGAATCTGACCTGATGGCCAGGGGCGTAGCTTTCGATCTGCTACAGATGGCCAAGCGAATTGGCCCACAGTGCGAAGCTGCCGAATGCGAAGATCTGTCCGGGGAGGAAAGCCTCACCCTGGACCACATCGCTAGTGATGATCGATGGAGCCATCAAGCCTTATGGTGACGACACAGTGGAACTCTCAATGAAAGCACCAATGTCGGTGTCAAAACCGGCGGATCTCGGGTAGGGGGTCCCGAACTGTGTGTCTAAGGCGGATGGTAACAGGAGGCAGGGGACACGATGTTTACCCAAGTTCGGGGCTTCTTGATGGAGGTAATACCCTACGTCCTACTTGATTGTTCTTGATGATATGAGTATTACAAGAGTTGATCTACCGCGAGATCAAAGAGGCTAAACCCTAGAATCTAGCCTATGGTATGATTGTCTGTTGTCCTATGGACTAAAACCCTCCGGTTTATATAGACACAGGAGGGGGCTAGGGTTACACAAGGTCGGTTACAAAGGAGGAGATATACATATCCGTATTGCCTAGCTTGCCTTCCACGCCAAGTAGAGTCCCATCCGGACACGGGACGAAGTCTTCAATCTCGTATCTTCATAGTCCAACAGTCCGGCCAAAGGATATAGTCCGGCTGTCCGAAGACCCCCTAATCTAGGACTCCCTCAGAGGGCTCCACCCATGAAGGGTCCACGAAGAAGCAACCTTGTCTATCCCATCATGGCCGTCGCCTATGAAGGACTTGCCTCACTCGGGTAGATCTTCATGAAGTAGGCGATCTCCTTGCCCTTACAAACTCCTTGGTTCAACTCCACAATCTTGACGGAGGCTACCAGGTGACACCTAGCCAATCTAGGAGACACCACTCTCCAAGAGGTAACAAATGGTGTGTTGATGATGAACTCCTTGCTCTTGTGCTTCAAATGATAGTCTCCCCAACACTCAACTCTCTCTCATAGGATTTGGATTTGGTGGAAAGATGATTTGAGTGGAAAGCAACTTGGGGAGGCTAGAGATCAAGATTCATGTGGTTGGAGTGGAATATCTTGACCTCAACACAAGTGTAGGTGGTTCTCTCTCAGAAAATGTATGTTGGAAGTGTAGGCATGTTCTGATGGCTCTCTCCACGAATGAAGAGTGGGTGTAGTTGTATAAATAGCCTCCACACAAAATCTAACCATTACACACAAATCACCAAACTCTGTGGGACCGAATCATGAAACTCGGTCAGACCGATCTAGTTCAAAATGTGAATGTTAGGATTTTTGGTGGGACCGACATGTCAACTCGGTGGGACCGATTTTGTTAGGGTTAGGGCATAACGTAATCTTGGTGAGACCGATTACACAAACTCGGTGAGACCGATTTTGGTAATGGACTAATAGAGAGTTGGTCAAGCAAACTCGGTGGGACCGATTCGCTCATCTCGCTTGGACCAAAACGTTACAAAAGGGAAACAGAGAGTTTGCATTGCAATCTTGGTGGGACCGATCGCTCATCTCGGTTTGACCGAAACGTTACGAAGAGAAACAGAGAGATTACAATCCCATCTCGGTGAGACCGAGATCCCTATCGGTGAGACCGAAAAGACTAGGGTTTCTGCCAGTGCCTATGTCAACTGAACTTGGTGGCGCCGGATAGAAAGTTTCGGTGGGGCTGAGTTTGACTTTTGGTTTGGGACATATGTGGATGTGAGAAAGTAGTTGAGGACTTTGGAGCATATCACTAAGCACTTTGAGCAAGCAAGCCATTAGGCAACACCTCATCCCCTCTTAATAGTATTGGCTTTTCCTATGGACTCAATGTGATCTTGGATCACTTAAAATGAAAAGATGTAGAGTCCTGAGCTTTGAGCTTGAGCCAATTCTTTGTCCTTAGAATTTTGAGGGATCCACTTTTCTCATCCATGCCATGCCAATCATTGAGCTTTCCTGAAATGTTTATCTTTAAGTAGCATTAGCTCAATGAGTTATATGTTGTTAGGAATTACCAAAACCACCCAGGGATAGTTGCACTTTCAATCTCCCCCTTTTTGGTAATTGATGACAACATATAGATCAAAGCTTCAACAAATGATAAATAAGATTGAAAAAACATCGTCGCTTTGAGAAGTATGTGATAAGCAAGAGGTCCCCCTAAATTTGTGCATTATTTAAAATTTGCTTTTGAATGCAAATGCACAATTGATTAGGATCATGGGTTACTCTTCCATGTCGCATACATATTGGTGGAGCGCTCAAAATGATTGAGATTAAAAGCATGCACTCATCACCAAGCTAGTGAATGATCATATAAGGATATAAGAGATGATATCATCCAACAAGCATTAAGGGTAGCATATGATCAAACACATGATCAACAAGTATCTCACAAGGACATAAACTATCTCACACAAGCACTCAACAAAGATGTTCAACCAAAATAGCAAGAGAGATAAAAAGAACAACACTCTCTCTCGAAGCCTATGATCCACACATTCTTCTCCCCCTTGGCAACAAGTTACCAAAAAATTCAAAATTGCATAGTTCTAAACGACTCTCAGGCTTGATCTTTGGGAGGTGGTGTAGAGAGAACTCCAAGGGCGAAGGCTTCCGATGAAGTAGTTGGAGCTGATGGAGTGGCTGCTGGAGGTGGCACTGGAAATGTGGCTGATGATGCTCACACTGAAGCTCGAGCATCTGAGACTGGCACTGCAGCAGACCTCGAACCTCGTGGCACACGCTTGAAAGCATCAGTGGTTGCTTTTCCTCTCCTCTCCTCTCCTTCCTCCTGAAGCTGCTCAACTGCAGTCTGGATCTCAGTCACTTTGAGATCAAGATCATAGAATTTTGTTTCCACAATCCTCTCCAGGCTCTCCTGATTCTGAGTCAGGGTGGCCAAGCCCTTCTCAATCCTCGGTGTAGCTTGAATCAGATATCCAAGCTGATCTTGCTTGCTCTTCAGGAAAACCTGAGATGCCTCTTCAGCAGTTGGCATCCTTGCAGCTTTCTCTGCCCTTGCCTTCTCTCTCTTCTCATGTGCTTGCACAGATGATGAATCTTTCTCAGTCATTACAACAGTATTGTCTTCAAAATCAGGGTAGATGGGAAGGTGCTCCTTATCCAAAAGATACTTGCCTGTGCCCATTGTTGACGCTCAAAAGTGGCATAATCATAAAATTAGCTTAGGCTATATAAATACTAATTCAAACTCAGGATGGGAGGTCACTCCGGATGGCTCTCTTTAAGAAGATCGAGATGGATATGAAGATGGTATATAGAGGAGCTCGGATGTAATAGTTATGACAAGTTCGGCGATGCTCATGTTGACACCAGATTAAATAATGGCATTAAACTCAATAAAGACGACCTCTGATGGAAAATGTTTCAACATGAAAGTTGTGCGTCTCGTCGAAACGGTGGATTTTGATATAAAAATCGTCTTAATCCGAGGTCGTATGCAACCTGTGGAGGCAAAATAAGGTCAGAAACAGAAGCTGCAGAGTCATTTCGGACCGACCGAGTTTATTTGATCGGTGAGACCGAGTTGGTCCGAAAATTTACCAGAGAGTTGGCAATGTTGACTCGGTAGGACCGAAGCAACCCAATCGGTAAGACCGAGATTGATCTGGAAATTACACAAAGTAACAGAGAGTTGGTCACGTTCACTCGGTGGGACCGAAGCAAACCAATCGGTGAGACCGAGATTGATCCGGAAATTGCCAAAGATTCATGTCTGAGTTAGGTTAGGGTTTTTGATGTTATGGACGGAACTTTTAGTCTTTTTCTTGTACGGAAAGTCCAGCCGCCTTATAAATAGATGAGAGGTGACGGCCGATTGAACAACACACAATCGAACATATCAATCTATCATCTTTTACCTTTACCTTTATCTCCCTCCCTTGTTCTTCTTCTTCCTCGTTCTTCATTCGTTCTTCTTGTTGCAGGGTGACGAACCTCGAGGCCCTAGGGGCGATCAGGTCGACCTAGGGCAGCCCACAGCCGCCGCGCGCCCTGACGGGGTCCCTCCCGGGCGTGTGGGGGTTTCGGATCCTCAAAAGCACCCGCCGGATTGCTTGTGTACCGCGCTTCCGGTCGGGTGTCCTTCGACGTGAGCTGCGGTGCATCACCCTCGGCGTTGGAGGTACACGATGACGTGTTCGTGTGCGAACACACTTTTTGGCGACTCCGCTGGGGACGAAGCTTTGAACGGTCTCCGGCCTGTTCTTGCTACGAAGAGATCGTCATCTAGGGTTTGCAATCTACAAAGGTAATATGAATACCCAATTCACATATGTAGATGCAAATAATGTGTATGTTGTTGCTAGATCATCTAATGAGCATAATGTATCGACTAGCCCTATCTTTATCAATCATGCATCTAATTATGTGCAAGGGCCGATGCAACAAAATCTCCATGATTCTACTTCATATAATTTTAGCAACATGCAACATATGTATACCAACAACCATGCATCAGCAACCCCACAAATTTATATGCCGATGAATAACATGATGAGTTTGGTTAATCAAGTTGAGACACCCTATGTAGGAACTTCCAATGGTATGCAACAAAGTGTTTCAAGTTTTTATTCATCGGCAAATAACTTACAGTATGTTAATCCAAATGTGCCGGTGCATAAGGGAATTGGCCATGTTACTACTAGTTATTTGGCCAATTACCCTCAACCATCATATGCTACACCTCATGTTAGTAATTTTTCAGCACCGTATGCAACTGTAGATGTTCATAATTCGGCCCCGCATCTTCATGGTCATAGCCGAATAAGTGAAAATTTTACAGGAACACATGTGTCGTCATCAAATACTGTAGCATATAATGCATACTATACGCAATTTGAGAATTTCGGCAACACTCGCGAATCATTGCCGAAAGAATCTAAAAGTATTGCGGAGCAATCTCTTCCAGAAGCGGTTGTGGCTGCATTAAAAAAGAGCTTGGCACAAAACAAGAGGATTAGTGCTCTTTGCCTTGAACAATATGAAAAGGGGTTGTTTCCTGATTATGTTGCAATAAAGGATAGAGTTTTGCAAGAAGATGAAACTTCATCAATCGATAGAATTGGCGAGAGAGCATATCGTTATACAGAAGTGCATACACCTCCACCTAGTACCGCAGCATATTATACACCCCCTACACAGTTGCAAAATTTCGGCAACACTAACAGTTCATTACCGAAAGATCCTAAAAGCATTGTGGGGCAAACTACACTAGAGCGGGCTGAAATTGAGAGGGAAGTTAAAGCTTTGCGCGATAGGATGCAAGTACTTCGCCAAGAGAGAATTGATAGGGAATTATCTCAAAGAAAAGAAGCCTCGCTAATTGATATAACCGGTGAAAAGAATGATGATTCGGAAACTAAAAGTGCTTCGGTTGAAAAAGCCGAAACAAGTAGTAAAGATTCTGAATCCATCAAATTCAAAGAGGCAAACATTGTTGAGAAAGGGCATGGGAAGTATAGCAAGACAACCATACTTGATTTTTCTGAAGTTAATGGAACCTACTTCCTGCCCTATGAGTTTCGTGCCATAGAAATTGATGAGCTTCAAGAACAAGAACAAGTAGCCGAAGAAAGTTTGGTGGACGAAGATCTTCAAACTAATAATGCACGAAACCAAGAGAAAGATGATGACAAGGCGTTGGGGAGCTATCCGAAGGCGGAGCAAGATATTCTTCAAGTCACACCATCATCACGCTCTCCCAACATATTTGAAGAGGTAGGTCTAGCAATTAATTTACCTATTTTCCGATTTGGTCATGACTTAGTTGTTGATGCATATATTAGAAAAATCTTCATAAGAAATATTGAGCAACCAATGAAGAAGGGTAATTTATTTGTTAGCAATCAGATTGTCACAAAGCATATCGGTCAACACATTGCACCATTCAGAAAGACCGATTGCGAGAAATTATTGCAGCCAAGGCTTTCCCCATTGCTTTATCTAAAGCTCATATCTAATTGGGTAGCTTTGTTTATTTCTTACTTGGCTTACACTTGGTCTCAATTGAGACATGTATGTTCTAACTATTTTCGTTTCAGAAATTAAAGCCAAGTTTAAAATATTCTAACTAAACCGATGCCCGTATAGTTTCTTATCCAAAGACATCGGAGATAGAGTGCAAAACACAATGCATAGCCGAATGGGGTGATGCAAAATCTGAACCATTCGTTTGCTTAACTCCGAAGCCGTTCTCACAACAAGGTTGGCTAGAAAACAAGAAGTATACCTTCAATTCAAGCATGTGTGATCAAATATTTGATTTGTTGCTGAAAAATAATTACATTACAATCCTTGATCACCATGTTAAGCCATCAATCCAAGGACGAATGTATTGTAAGTTGCATGATTCATTCAAGCATAATTTTGAGGATTGCAACATGTTTCGTCAAATACTTAAATCGGCCATTGAAAAAGGACGATTGAAGTTTGTTGAAACACCAAGAGATGACTGGTCTATTCCGATTGGTCCCGATGGCAAAAAGTTTTTGCATCGGCTGCTTCAAGCCGATCCATTTAAAGAAAAGGTAAAAACTTCAGGTGATGGGATCAAGCTTTCATGTAAAGAAGTTGTTGAAGAGCATAATGAACATAATCTTGAGGGCGAGAATTCCATCGAAGCTACAATGGAGACGCCAAGGACTGGGGGGCAGCAAGCAAATCCAATGATCGATGAAAGCAAATCAAAAGAAAACAAAGGCCGAAATAAGCGCAGGTGTAAGAGATCAAAAATCACCTTCTCTGAACTATTGGATAAATATCAAAAGAAGAGTAAAGAGAAGGATGCTTATCGGCCAAATCATTCAAAGAAACCAAGGTCACCTCCAAAGCGCAAATATGAGGGTCGGCATTGGCAAAGTGAGAATCTCAATGTAGCATATTCATATCCTTACTTTGGGCCGCTGATGCCGATGTCGTGGATACCTCCCTATGCTCATGTAAATCCATATCCATCATGGGACAGGTATGATACAAGGACATATTACCCATCTTATTTTGGACCATTTCACCAACATTATGCAGCTCCTAGAAAATCAACATTTGATGAACAATCACATGTCAAAGACCGTTTCAATCACAAGGAATTGGTCCGGAGCTCAAGGAACAAGAAAGAGGTGGTCAAGCAAGTTTACCGTGTTAAAAAGTATGCCGTAAGAGTGCTACTTCAGATTTGATCTCAAATGAAAAAGAGCCAATTAAAGTGTTGACATTGGCTACTAAAGGTGATGAGGCAAGTCAATCAGGTGCCAAATCTGAAGAGAAGAAGTTGAGAGTGCACAAGGTAAAACAAGAGTTGCCATTGCTTCAAACAAAATCACAGTCGGGGTGCTCACTTGGCTTATCATATTGGCAAAAGAAGAAATTGCAAAAACTTAGTGCACAAGAACTTGAGGAAAGGAATATGGCATGGATTCCGAAAGGAAGTGCCCAAAATGAGAATTATCTGCAAGCTTCCATTACAAGAAGTACAACAAAAGTGAAGAGAGAGAAGGATGGAAGCAACAAACAATTAAGTCGAAGGAGCGCATCACAACATCGAAATCTTCGGTTAGCACATCATCCATTTTCTTCAACCATGCCATTGATGTCTTTGCCATGGAACTCATCCCTAGGTATGATCAATTACCCTCCATGGATTTATTTTCATCCATGGATGCAACATAATCTTCTATATCATGAGAGGGTATTACCAAATCACTATACATTTGATTAGCTACAAGTTTGTTGCTGGTCCAAAGAGCCGAAATATTTGATTTGCTATTTCATTTGTTTACTTCGGCTATACATGTTTTGGTGGATGAATTCTACATGAACCTTATGGAGGTGGCCGATATTTATTTATCGCCCTAAGAATATGACAAAGCATGGCCGGTGTACCATTCTAACATCGTCCTTAGTTTGGTTGGAGAGCAAGACAAGGTACATGTTCATGGAAATCTATACATATACTTATATTATGCTTGCACAAAATTGAGACATTATTTAGTACCGAGTGCTTGCATAGTAGCTTGTCAGACCGATGTCATTAAATACATGTTTCATAGACCAATTCTTAGTGGTAGAATTGGCAAGTGGGCTTATGCTTTGATTGAATATGATTTGGCCTATGAATCTCTAAAATCCATGAAAGGCCAAATCGTTGCTAATTTTATTGTTGAACATCGGATTGATGACAAGCATGATGTTGATATAAACCTGTCTCAATAGTACCATGGAGATTATATTTTGATGGTTTAGTTTGCACCAATGGCCAAGGTGTTGGTATTGTTTACATATCTCCTCATGGTGCTGTTTTTGAAGCCTCATGCCGCTTAGATTATTTTTGTACAAACAATCAAGCCTAATATGAAGCATTATTATTCGGCCTAGAGATGTTACTTGCTATAGGTGTTACACATATTGAGGCTTATGGTGATTCGTTACTAGTGGTGCAGCAAATATCCAAAGTCTTTCAATGTTTGGACGAATCACTTAATGTTTATCTTGATAAATGTCTAGATATAATTTCTACTTTGGATTGTTTTAGCATTGCTCATATATCTAGACATGACAATTGGAAAGCAAATAAATTGGCACAACGAGCATCCAGATATCATGTTGATCATGGCATATTTCATATCTCTCAAAGACCGATGTCTTGTCTTGCCAATATGGGAGAGGCCGAACCTGAACCCACTGATTCGGCCATTAACAAAAAGTCTAGTGCAGGTGACAATCCCGACTGGAGGAAGCCCATTGTTGATTACTTGTGCAATTCGAGTGAAAGGGTGGACAGGGCTGTTCGGCGTATGGCTTTCAAGTATACAATGAGAGATGATGGTCTTTATCGCTGAACAGTCGATGATGTTCTTCTAAAGTGTTTGGATGAGGACCAGGCAAGAGTTGCTATGGGAGAGGTACATGAAGGCATTTGTGGCACTCACCAGTCGGCTCCCATTAACAACAGATCAAGGTTCATCTTTCATGTCACACCAAGTCAGAGAGTTTGCCGGATCTTATAACATAAAGTTGCTCAATTCCTCTCCATATTATGCCCAAGCTAATGGACAAGCTGAGTCTAGCAATAAAATTTTAATCAAACTCATCAAGAAAAAGATTGAAGATAATCCAAGGAGATGGCATGAGTTGTTGTCTGAAGCTTTGTGGGCACATAGAATTTCAAGGCATGGTGCTACGAAGGTGACCCCATATGAGCTAGTATATGGTCAAGAGGCCGTTTTACTAGTGAAAGTAAATTTGAATGCTTTGAGAATAGCCAAACAAAATGATTTATCGACAGTAG
This sequence comes from Triticum urartu, assembly GCF_003073215.2. Classification (NCBI taxonomy): domain Eukaryota; kingdom Viridiplantae; phylum Streptophyta; class Magnoliopsida; order Poales; family Poaceae; genus Triticum; species Triticum urartu. Next base: position 450,084,838 of record NC_053028.1, read on the forward strand.
ACTTTTATAACTTGATGATGGACAATATTGATGAGGTTGCCGATAAACGTTTGGTTGCTTTGAAGTCCATAGAGAGAAACAAGTTGAGGGTTGCAAGAGCTTACAATAAGAAAGTTAAGTTGAAGAATTTTCAAGTTGGTGATCTCATCTGGAAAGTGATTCTGCCGATTGGTTCAAGAGATAGAAAATTCGGGAAGTGGTCTCCAAGTTGGGAAGGTCCTTTTAGAATTACAAGAGTTGTTCCCGGAAATTCATATTTGGTGGAATCAATACAAGGGGCATTGTTACCTCGAGCTCTCAATGGCAAATATTTGAAGAAGTACCACCCGAGTGTGTGGCAGGAAGCCTAAGTAGGAAATGGCCGATATACGATTATCGCCCTTAGCACAAACATGGCCGATACATAATTATCGCCCTGAGAAATATAAATGGCCGATGGAGTGTTGACATCGTCCTTAGAACAAATACATTGCAAATTATTTTTCGGCACGCAAGTTTTGCCGAAAAACAGGGGGGGCATGTGTTGACGCTCAAAAGTGGCATAGTCATAAAATTAGCTTAGGCTATATAAAGACTAATTCAAACTCAGGATGGGAGGTCACTCCGGATGGCTCTCTTTAAGAAGATCGAGATGGATATGAATATGGTATATAGAGGAGCTCGGATGTAATAGTTATGACAAGTTCGGCGATGCTCATGTTGACACCAGATTAAATAATGGCATTAAACTCAATAAAGACGACCTCTGATGGAAAGCGTTTCAACATTAAAGTTGTGCGTTTCGTCGAAACAGTGGATTTTGATATAAAAATCGTCTTAATCCGAGGTCGTATGCAACATGTGGAGGCAAAACAAGGTTAGAAACAGAAGCTGCAGAGTCATTTCGGACCGACCGAGTTTATTTGATCGGTGAGACCGAGTTGGTCCGAAAATTTACCAGAGAGTTGGCAATGTTGACTTGGTAGGACCGAAGCAACCCAATCGGTAATTCCGAGATTGATCCGGAAATTACACAAAGTAACAAAGAGTTGGCCACGTTCACTCGGTGGGACCGAAGCAAACCAATCGGTGAGACCGAGATTGATCCGGAAATTGCCAAAGATTCCTGTCCGAGTTAGGTTAGGGTTTTTGATGTTTTGGACGGAATTTTTAGTCTTTTTCTTGTACGGAAAGTCCAGCCGCCTTATAAATAGATGAGAGGTGACGGCCGATTGAACAACACACAATCGAACATATCAATCTATCATCTTTTACCTTTACCTTTACCTTTACCTTTATCTCCCTCCCTTGTTCTTCTTCTTCCTCATTCTTCGTTCGTTCTTCTTGTTGCAGGGCGATGAACCTCGAGGCCCTAGGGGCGATCAGGTCGACCTAGGGCAGCCCATAGCCACCGCGCGCCCTGACGGGGTCCCTCCCGGGCGCGTGGGGGTTTCGGGTCCTCAAATCACCCACCGGATTGCTTGCGTACCGCGCTTCCGGTCGGGTCTCCTTCGACGTGAGCTGCGGTGCATCACCCTCGGTGTTTGAGGTACACGATGACTTGTTCGTGTGCGAACACCCATCTTTGAGTTGATGAGCTCCTGGATTTGTGGGGCATACCCACAACTCCTCTTTTGATCAGCTGTTGTCCTTTTGATTGTCTCCACAATCAGACTCATGACTTTGAATTTTTGAGGCACATCAAACAAATATAGCAAGTTGATGGCATGTCCTCTGATCATCTTGTGATCACCTGACTTGGGTAGCAATGTGTGTCAGAGGATCCAATTTATAGTAGGCAGACCAGACAACAAGAAGTGGACAGGTCCAAACTTGTGAGTTCCAAAGCAGCATCTGGGATCTCTTTGTACATGTTGGCCATTGTGTTGTGGTCTTTCTTCTTCTCAGCATATACATCCAAGTCATCTTCATGCTCTGCAGGGGCATTGATCAGCTTAGCCCATTCATCAACTATGGACTGGTACCTGGTACCCTCAGACATCCAAACGATCTTTCCATCTGGATAGAAGTGGGCAGTGGAGTGATCAGCTCATAGTTCCACTTGGTGAGCTTGTGGGCCACAAAGGTATCAACTCCACATGCCTTGAAGCTGTCATATACACCTGGATAGTGATCTTCATTCTCTTTGATGTACTCCCAATCAACCCATCTCATGTCACACACAATGGGCTTCTTGTCAAGCAGGATTGTCTCATAAAAGTCTTGTTGTTCCTTGGTGTGAAATCTGTAGTCCACAGCAGTCTTCCTCCTGACAGCATATGGATCAGACTGTCTCCATAACCTCAGTCATGCATCCTTCCTGATGTGCATGTCCTCGGCGACTGGATGAGCATCATTATGGTCAGGAATTTTGGGCTTCAACTTCCGCAAAACATGGGATTCAACATCCTCTTCTTCAGCAGCTTCAGGCACTGGGGCCTTGTTCTTTTCCTCAGCTGGTATACTCCTGGTGTTCCTCTTGGGTTTTGGAGGTTTATGAGCAGCAGCTTTGGGAGCGGGTTTGGGCTTAGATGGAGCAGCCCCTGATCTGATTGCATCTCCCATGAGCTTTTGTGCTTTGGGTGCTGGTGCTGCATCCTCTTCCTCTTCATCTGATCCTCTCATTATTGATGATCTACCAAGCACTCTGGCAGTGGTCTTCTTGAACCTTTCCTTCCTTTTCTTCCCTTCTCCAACTGCCTCTTCAGTTGGCTTGGAGGTTTCAGCAGTGGATGCTCTGGCCTTAGGCATATGAACTCTCTTTGCTGGTGCCTTCTTATGCATGCCTGGCTTAACTGTAGCAGGTGAGCCATACTCCTTTTTCAGCACCTTTTTCCTTGAAGTGGCCTCATCCTCAATGGCCACATAATCCTCATCCTCAGATTCTGAGGTTTTCTTTTTCCTGGATCTGATTGCTGCCTTAGGTAAGTTGCTTGGAGTGCTCCTGCTTCCATCATCAGAAGAGCTGGAGGGACTAGTGCCCTCACTCATCTGGACCTGTTCTTCAGATTTGTTCTGGCTGTCACTTTGGTCAGACATCTTGCAGGCAAACTGTCAGCGGACCCTGTGAATGGATTATAGATGAGATAGAGAAGATGATCATCACAAAGTACAGGAGTTTTGCAAAACAATTGAGTCAAAAAGTTTAGTTTTAGTTCTCTACAGAAGTGATCTCGGAGCTACCGAATTGACAAACTCGGTGATACCGAAGCAACACTTGGAACCTAAACTAGTGAACTCGGTAGGGCCGAGTCACAGTTCGGTGGCACCGAGATTGCTAGGGTTTCACAGAATCTTGAACTCGGTCACACCGATTTGCGCGTTTCAGTCAGACCAAAGAGCGCATGTGCAATGGCCAAGGCCGAATCGGTGAGACCGATTTCTACAGTTCAGTCGGTCTGAGATGAGTTCTGCGGAGAGCTAACCCTAAAATTTTCAAATCAATCTAGACCTAAGGAAGTTTTAGCTGGATGGATGAATCTCAATCGTGGCAAGAAACATGTCATTGTCCTTGTGCTAGGAATCGGAGTGAAAAAGACAACACAAGGGATCGAACACTTACCCTAATGCGGCGAGCGTTCGCTACAGCGGCAACGGCGGAGCAGATTGCCGTTGACGACGGTGGAGACCAGCGGCGGGAGGTCGCTGATACGTCTCCAACGTATCTATAATTTTTGATTGCTCCATGCTATATTATCTACTGTTTTAGGCAATATTGGGCTTTATTATCCACTTTTATATTACTTTTGGGACTAACCCATTAACCGGAGGCCCAGCCCAAATTTGCTGTTTTATGCCTATTTCAGCGTTTCGAGGAAAAGCAATATCAAACAGAGTCGAAATGGAACGAAATCAACTGGAGAAGTTATTTTTGGAAGGAAACATACCGGATAGACTTGGACCCTACGTCAAAAGATGAAGCAGGAGCTCACGAGGGTAGGGGCGCGCCCACCCCCCTAGGGCGCGCCCCCTGCCTCGTGGCCCCCTCTTCGGTCCACCGACGTACTCCTTTCACCCATATATACCCACGTATCCTAAAACTTCCAGAACGGAGAATAGATCGGGAGTTCCACCACCAGAAGCCTCCGTAGCCACCAAAAAACAATCTAGACCTGTTCCGGCACCCTGCCGGAGGGGGCAATCCCTCTCCGGTGGCCATCTTCATCATCCCGGTGCTCTCCATGACGAGGAGGGAGTAGTTCTCCCTCAGGGCTGAGGGTATGTACCAGTAACTATGTGTTTGATCTCTCTCTCTCTCTTGTGTTCTTGAGATGATACGATCTTGATGTATCGCGAGCTTTGCTATTATATTTGGATCCTCTGATGTTTCTTCCCCCCTCTACTCTCTTGTAATGAATTGAGTTTCCCCTTTGAAGTTATCTTATCGGATTGAGTCTTTAAAGATTTGAGAACACTTGATGTATGTCTTGCCGTGGATATCTATGGTGACAATGGGATATCACGTGATTCACTTGATGTATGTTTTGGTGACCAACTTGCGGGTTCCGCCCATGAACCTATGCATAGGGGTTGGCACATGTTTTCGTCGTGATTCTCCGGTAGAACTTTGGGGCACTCTTTGAGGTCCTTTGTGTTGGTTGGATAGATGAATCTGAGATTGTGTGATGCATATCGTATAATCATACCCACGGATACTTGAAGTGACATTGGAGTATCTAGGTGACATTAGGGTTTTGGTTGATTTGTATCTTAAGGTGTTATTCTAGTACGAACTCTAGGGCTGTTTGTGACACTTATAGGAATAGCCCAACAGATTGATTGGAAAGAATAACTTTGAGGTGGTTTCGTACCCTACCATAATCTCTTCGTTTGTTCTCCGCTATTAGTGACTTTGGAGTGACTCTTTGTTGCATGTTGAGGGATAGTTTTATGATCCAATTATGTTAGTATTGTTGAGGGAACTTACACTAGCGAAAGTATGAACCCTAGGCCTTGTTTCCTAGCATTGCAATACCGTTTACGCTCACTTTTATCATTAGTTACCTTGCTGTTTTTATAATTTCAGATTACTACCTTTATCTACCATCCATATACCGCTTGTATCACCATCTCTTCGCCGAACTAGTGCACCTATACAATTTACCATTGTATTGGGTGTGTTGGGGACACAAGAGACTCTTTGTTATTTGGTTGCAGGGTTGCTTGAGAGAGACCATCTTCATCCTACGCCTCATACGGATTGATAAACCTTAGGTCATCCACTTGAGGGAAATTTGCTACTGTCCTACAAACCTCTTCACTTGGAGGCCCAACAACTTCTACAAGAAGAAGGTTGTGTAGTAGACATCAGTCGCTGGCGGCGAGAAGACGATCCGGAGACCCGAAGAGGCAGAGTAGGTTATGCGCGGGCGAAGGGTTTCAGAAAAATTTCCAAAATTTGGCCCATTAGTATATATAACTGTAACATCCCAAATTTTCAATTTGGAATGTTATACATTAGATCATCATGCATATCATATTTTATTTTGCTTTTGGTTTTGATCCTAGAAAATCCTAAGCAACTCAAGGACCCACGGAGAGAGTTGGGGATTTCGTTATTTACATATTTGAGTTTTCTCAAATTTTGTAAACAGGATCATTTGATTTTATTTATTTTATCATCAATTATTTCTATTACAAAAATATGAGAGAGGGAATAAAATGACTTTCCCAAAATATAGAAATATTGAGGATTTAATAAAAAAATCAAATAAGATATATTTCGGAGTTTTTCGGTATTTTTATTTGAATTTAGGAAAAATGCGCGTTTTTCAAAATTTCATTTAGGGCCCAAATAAATGTTCACTTTTTCGGGCTTGATTTTAGAAGTCCGGGAAAATTTATTTCGGGATTTTTGGAGTCCGTTTAGTATTTCTTTTTATTTTTCTTCCGAGCGGAATTATTTTAAAAAACGCGGAACCGACTATGGGCCGTACTCGGCCAGGACTCCCCTGGCCGGGGCCTTTATAAGGCGCCACCCCGGGCCCGAGAGCCCAGCCGCCCAGCCCCGAAACCCTAACCCTAGCGCCCCCCAGCCGCCGCCGCCGCCCCACCGCCGATTCGCCGAAGCCGCGCGTCGCCCGAGGTTCGCCGCCCTCGTAATCTGTGCCGTTTAAAAAAATTATATTCGTCGTTTTTCTTTGTTGTCGGATTTTTCCGCGGTTATTTTCTGATCGCGATTTCTGATCCGATTTTCGTTTTAGTATAACTTTTCGCTCGTTTATCGGAATCAGGCGATTAAAGCGCCTGGAGTTTCGTCTCGAAACCCTCTTTCCGAATGATCAACTTAAACAAGTTTTTGCTACTGTAAAATTTGCCCTAGATCCAGATTACTAGAACGGAGTTGTTTTCTTTCGTTGTTTGGTTTCTTTTGCTTCGTTCGATTTGATTCTTTTTGCAAACCAGGGTTCTTAAGTTGAACTTTCTGGTTAGATCTTCTATTTGAGTTTTACCTGTGCATTAGATGAGTACTTATTGTATGCTTGTTTGTTTGTCTGCGATAGAATACCCGGAGTGCGCCGCCTGTTACTTTGAATCTCTAGGTTTCGCGGATCATCAGCAAGGCAAGTAACACTTTGATCATACCTTTTTCTACAACCCAGTTTTATTGCATTAGATCAATCCACACACATTGCATGATTAGGATCTAATTAAATTGTGGGATGGGAAGTATATGAGGTAGTACCTATTACCTGTTTATTATCAAACCTTTGGGAGTTACTTCTACGTTTGATTATTATGCCATGCTATGCTAGTAGACGTGGATTGGGTGAGTGATATCCATGACAGATGTGAGATTGTTAATTAATGGTTTATCTAAGGTGGCAACCTAACACACATCTGGGTGGATTGAGGCACCTGGGTATTCCAGGACTTGCCTGTTTTTCTTTTGGACCGCCACCCAGGCTCAAAGGGATCATGAGATTATTCATACTAGAAACTTCCGTGTGCAGCCACAAGCCATTATGGGCTCTGGCATAATTGATTAATTTGTGCGAACTCTTACAGTGGTAGACTAGCAGATGTAGGGGGTGTAGGTGGTACGGTCTACCCGATCGTAAGGTGCTAGCGCTTCTGAAAGACTATGTCTCGGTCATCCGTCTTCTCAAACACCATGTAGTGCGAGAAAACAAACGGAGGCGATCGAGTCTTGTGGGGAAAAGTGCGCAAACCTCTGCAGAGTGTAACAAACTAATCATGATTAGCCGTGTCCCCAGTTATGGACATCTTGAGTATCTAGTACCTGGATTATCATGTGAATCTCAACATGTTACTCTAAAGTTAATTTTGTTGGGTTTAATGATGTTACTTAATTGGGATTGAGAATGCTGTCAACCATTCTCAATGTTTAACAACCACCATGATAGTAATTAAATTTATTCCTTTGAAGTAGGGAAAAATTGGCTTTACGCAAAAACTGTAGCCATAGTGCTCTCCACCAGCCAAATATGCATATAGTATAGCTGTTGCATTCCATTACTCTCTATGTGTTACCTTGCCAGCATATTCCATGTGATGACCCGTTTTCGGGCTGCAACGTTAATGTTGCAGACTTTTCAGACGACGATTAAGGAGTTTTTAGGTCGTGGTGCTATACTCAGTGATGCCGTTGGAGTTGATGGACTCACTTATCTTCCAAGCCTTCCGCTGTTATCGTTATTAGATGGCCTTAAGCCATATTTATTGTAATAAGTTCTCTTTTGAGACACTCGGTGTAATAAGTGTGTGATTGCTACTCTGCTATAAATCCTTCGAGTACTGTGTGGTGTCAGCATTACTGATCCAGGGATGACACCGGAGCACAGAGATCAGACCGTTTGAGGTCGGGTCGCTACAGAGATGGTATCAGAGCACACGCTGACTCTAGGACATGACCACTAGGCTAAAGACCTAGATCACTACTCACTCTCTTCTCTTCTGACTTCTCATCTTTTCTACTCTTTAGGATGGCGGATGCAAGGAACAAGTTCACACAACCAGATGAAGATACACCCTTTGGACGCCACTTGAAGGAAGTCACTAGATACCTGAACATAGGAATATCAAGCTTCACGGGAACCTACAACGCCACTCTACCTGAAGAAGAGCGCTGGATGATTCAAGTTCAAGTTCCAGGAAGGACGTTCATGCCAGTCACTGAGCCCATAGAGTTTTCTTTTGATGCACCAACTTGGAATCTAGGAAAGAGTATGGCAGCTCACATCGCCATGGGACGCATTGGCGAAGTCTACCGCAAGGATCTCAAGGATACTATCTACCAGATTTGTGGGCGCCGAGATGAACACTGGGAGATGATCAACACCAGGAAAGATAGATCAATTGCAGCTTTTATCCAGGAGTTAAATCAGCACATTCGACGACAGGAGAATCAGATGTGCGCCGACATGATAGATCTGAAGAAGGCTAAGACTAGAATCAAGGAACTGGAGGAAGAACTCAAGGCTACACGCGAAGATTATGAAGAAGAAATTGAAGTATTGGTGGATAAGAATGCCGACCTAACCATGAAGCTAGCAGTATTCATGGGAGGCCCGACACCAGTAGATGAAGACGAAGAACCCAAGGAGATTAGCCCGAAAGACTACATCATCATTGACGGCACCGACTCGGAACAAGATAGTAGCAATGATGACTATGTTGATGAAGCAGGAGCAGATATCATGGAGTCTACAACCGTAGAATATTTCTAGTAGACCACCTCATCAGTAATAGTAGTCCACCATGTAAATATAGTAGTCCGAGCACTTTGCGATAGTTAGATCGATTGTATGTCTTTGTTTGTTTGAATGGAGTGAATTGTTTGCTTTTGCCTCATGTGCATATGGGTAGTGTTTTCCCTTTAGACCCCCTCTATTCTTATATCTCATCTTTTATAAACCCTCAGATGCCTCCGAGACGTGACCCCGGATTTGCCTTTCCGCCGGAGCTCACCTAGTTAATCCAGCAGCAGAACACCTTGATGCAGTTGCTAGTTCAGAATCAGAATCAGGGGAACAACAACAACAACAACCCACCACCACCACCACCTGTTGACCACTTAGCCCGTTTTCTTAGGCTGAATCCGCCGGTGTTTTCCAGTAGCACCGAGCCGATTGTAGCAGATGATTGGCTCCGCAAGATAGCTAGGGAGTTGACCACAGCAGGGTGCACAGATGCGGAGAAGGTGAAGTTTGCCGGTTAGAAGGACCCGCAGCATCCTGGTGGGAGAATTTCACAGCCACCTTTCCAGTCGACACTGTCACATGGGACCAGTTTCAGCAGGCTTTTCGTACTGCCCATGTTTCAGCAGGAGCAATGGCCATGAAGAAGCGTGAGTTTCGTAACTTGCGCCAAGGAGGACGGACAGTTGGCCAGTATGTGGAGGAGTTTAGTAAGCTAGCACGTTATGCCCCAGATGACGTTGCTACGGATGCCGCTAAGCAGGAGAAATTCCTGGAAGGACTGAATGATGAGTTGAGCATGCAGTTGATGGTAGCCACCTTCAACAACTACCAGGAGTTGGTAGACCGTGCTCTTATGATTGAAGGGAAGCAGCAGCAAATTGAGAACCGCAAGAGGAAGTATGGACAAGGAAAGTATAATTCAGGAGCTCAGCAGAAGCCACGTTTTACCCCTAGACCGGGAGGACATTTTCAGCATACCCATGGAGTAGGTAGCTCGCACAATCACAATGGCACCAAGAATGGTAATGGGAATGGAGGAAGCAATGGCCAGAACCGCACCAACCCATCAACCCCAGCCAAGAAGGACTTGAGCCAAGTCACTTGCTATAAGTGTTCGAAGCCAGGACATTATGCAAATGAATGTCCTGAAGGCCAAAATGGCAATGGAAGTTCTGGGAAGAAGCCGAACCCTTTCAACAGGGGACAGGTGAACCACGTTAGCGTGGAGGAGGTTGAAGCTCAGCCCGATGCAGTAATAGGTAAGTTTTTGGTTAAGTCATTTACTGCACTCGTTCTTTTTGATACTGGTGCATCGCATTCATACATCCCAAGGGAATTTGTGGATAAGTATAACCTACCAACCCAAGCCCTTAGGTCACCCATGTTAGTAACCTCGCCAGGAGCAGAGTATGTGGCTAGTCTATGGTGTGATCGGTTACCATTAAGGATTGGTAACTATGTTTTTCCCTCAGACCTAGTAGTATTGGAATATCAAGGATTGGATGTGATATTAGGCATGGATTGGTTATCAAAGTATGAAGGGAATATTGAGTGTGCTAGTAAGAAAATTTTGATCACAACGCCAGAAGGAAGAAGGATCAAGTATGTATCCCGGCATGCGCCAAACAGGACACAAGTAAATTCCTTATCAGGAGTTGTGCAGGAGGAAGTACCAGTGGTAAAGGATTTTCCTGATGTATTTTCCGAAGAGTTGCCAGGCATGCCACCGGATAGAGACATTGAGTTTTTGATTGAGCTTTTGCCAGGCACTGGGCCAATATCAAAGCGACCATATAGGATGCCCGCAAAGGATTTGGTGGAAATTAAGAAGCAGATTAAGGAGTTACTAGATAAGGGATATATTCGCCCAAGTTCTTCGCCTTGGGGATCGCCAGTACTTCTAGTGGAGAAGAAGGATGGATCGTTAAGGATGGTTGTTGATTATCGAGGATTGAACGAAGTAACGATCAAGAACAAGTACCCACTACCAATGATCAATGATCTGTTTGATCGATTGCAAGGAGATAAAGTATTTTCCAAGATCGATTTGCGATCAGGATACCACCAGTTGAAGATTCGAGAACAGGATATTCCAAAGACAGCTTTTACCACCAGGTATGGGCTGTATGAGTATACCGTTATGTCATTTGGTCTGACTAATGCGCCTGCCTATTTTATGAACATTATGAACAAAGTGTTTATGGAGTTTTTGGATAAGTTCGTCGTAGTGTTCATTGATGATATCCTGGTATATTCGAAGAATGAAGAGGAGCATAAGGAGCATTTGCGTTTGGTACTTGGAAAGCTCAGAGAACACCAATTATATGCCAAGTTCAGCAAATGTGAGTTTTGGTTGAAGGAAGTAGGATTCCTCGGACACGTTATATCCGGAGAAGGTATAGCAGTAGATCCCGCTAAAGTTGAAACCGTGACCAAGTGGGAAGCCCCAACAACAGTTGGAGAGATCCGGAGTTTTCTTGGACTCGCAGGATACTACCGGAGATTTATTGAGAACTTCTCAAAGATTGCGAAGCCTATGACGGAATTGCTGAAGAAGGATACTAAGTTCAAATGGACTGAGAAGTGTGAGGCTAGTTTCCAGGAATTGAAGAACCGTTTGGTTACCTCACCAGTGTTGATTTTGCCAGATCAAACCAAGGATTATGAGGTGTATTGCGACGCTTCACGTCGAGGACTTGGAGTAGTGCTTATGCAGGAAGGGAGAGTTGTTTCGTATGCTTCACGACAACTGAAGCCTCACAAATTGAATTATGCCACGCATGATTTGGAGTTAGCGGCAGTAGTGCATGCATTGAAGACATGGAGACATTTCCTCATTGGAAACCATTGTGAGGTGTACACGGATCATAAGAGTTTGAAGTACATTTTCACACAGAAGGAGTTGAACCTCAGACAAAGGAGATGGTTGGAGCTCATCAAGGATTATGATATGAGATTGCATTATCATCCCGGGAAGGCTAATGTAGTAGCTGATGCATTAAGCCGCAAGAGCCATGTCAATACGTTAATGACGGGAGAAATACCCAAGGAGTTAGCAGAAAATCTTCGTGGACTATGTGTGGAAATAGTTCCGAGAGGCTATGTAGCAACGTTGGAAATTCAGTCAACTTTGATGGATAGAATCAGAAAAGCTCAGAAAACTGACAAAGAGATTGCCGCTATAAAGGAGAAACTGAGCAAAGGAAAAGCTAAAGGATTTCGTGAGGATGAGCACGACACCCTATGGTTTGAAGACCGTGTTTATGTACCCAATGACCCGGAGATCAGAAAGTTGATTCTGCAAGAGGCACATGATTCACCGTATTCGATTCACCCAGGAAATACCAAGATGTATTTGGATTTGAAGGATATTTTCTGGTGGACCGGAATGAAGAAGGATATTGCGGAGTATGTAGCAGTCTGTGACGTATGTCAGAGAGTAAAGGCAGAGCATCAGAAGCCAGCAGGATTGTTGCAACCATTGCCGATACCCGAATGGAAGTGGGATAAGCTAGGCATGGATTTTATCACGGGATTACCAAGGACTCGTTCAGGCTATGACTCGATTTGGGTTGTAGTTGATCGATTGACGAAGGTAGCTCATTTCATCCCAGTAAAGACCACTTATACCAGTCCTAAGTTGGAAAAGATATACATGACCAGGATCGTATGTTTGCATGGAGTTCCGAGGAGCATCGTATCAGATAGAGGAACCCAGTTTACCTCAAAGTTCTGGAAGCAGTTGCATGAGACTTTGGGTACTAGGCTAGAATTTAGTACAACTTTTCATCCGCAGACAGATGGACAGACCGAGAGAGTCAATCAGATTTTGGAGGATATGCTGAGAGCTTGTGCGCTAGATTATGGATCTAGTTGGGACGATAATTTGCCATATGCAGAGTTCTCTTACAATAATAGCTATCAGACCAGTTTGAAGATGGCCCCTTTCGAAGCTCTGTACGGAAGGAGGTGCAGGACACCGTTGTCATGGGACGAAGTTGGAGACCGCCAGTTGTTTGGACCAGATCTGATTAAAGAGTCTGAACAGAAGGTGAAGTTGATTCGTGATAGGCTCAAGGTAGCCCAGTCCAGGCAGAAGAGCTACGCAGATTCTAAACGCAAGGAGACAGTTTACGAAGTCAGAGACAGAGCTTATCTTCGAGTATCCCCACTTCGAGGGATTAAGCGCTTTGGAGTTAAGGGGAAGTTAGCGCCACGATTTGTAGGGCCATATCGAGTTTTGGAGTGTATGGGAGAAGTGGCCTACAAGTTGGAACTACCAGAAGGATTGACAGGAGTTCATGATGTGTTCCACGTTTCTCAGTTGAAGAAGTGTCACGCGGAGATGGCTGACATACCTTTGAGAGACACCGTGCCATTAGAAGCAATTCAGTTGGATAACAATTTGACCTATGAGGAGAAACCAGTCAAGATTCTCGAGTTTGCCAGCCGAGTCACTCGCAGCAAGGTTATCAAGTTTTGCAAAGTTCAGTGGAGCCACCACACGGAGGATGAAGCCACCTGGGAGCGAGAGGAAGATTTGCTCAAGGACCACCCTCACCTATTTTCTAGCCAACCCGAATCTCGAGGGCGAGATTCATCTTAAGGGGGGTAGGTTTGTAACATCCCAAATTTTCAATTTGGAATGTTATACATTAGATCATCATGCATATCATATTTTATTTTGCTTTTGGTTTTGATCCTAGAAAATCCTAAGCAACTCAAGGACCCACGGAGAGAGTTGGGGATTTCGTTATTTACATATTTGAGTTTTCTCAAATTTTGTAAACAGGATCATTTGATTTTATTTATTTTATCATCAATTATTTCTATTACAAAAATATGAGAGAGGGAATAAAATGACTTTCCCAAAATATAGAAATATTGAGGATTTAATAAAAAATCAAATAAGATTTCTTTCGGAGTTTTTCGGTATTTTTATTTGAATTTAGGAAAAATGCGCGTTTTTTAAAATATCATTTAGGTCCCAAATAAATGTTCACTTTTTCGGGCTTGATTTTAGAAGCCCGGGAAAATTTATTTCGGGATTTTTGGAGTCCGTTTAGTATTTCTTTTTATTTTTCTTCCGAGCGGAATTACTAAAAAAATGCGAAACCGACTATGGGCCGTACTCGGCCAGGACTCCCCTGGCCGGGGCCTTTATAAGGCGCCACCCCGGGCCCGAGAGCGCAGCCGCCCAGCCCCGAAACCCTAACCCTAGCGCGCCCCAGCCGCCGCCGCCGCCCCGCCGCCGATTCGCTGGAGCCGCGCGTCGCCCGAGGTTCGCCGCCCTCGTAATCCGTGCTGTTTTTTTTTAATAAATTCTGTTCGTCGTTTTTTTTTTCGTCGGATTTTTCCGCGGTTATTTTCTGATCGCGATTTCTGATCCAATTTTCGTTTTAGTATAACTTTTCGCTCGTTTATCGAAATCAGGCGATTCAAGTGCCTGGAGTTTCGTCTCGAAACCCTCTTTCCGAATAATCAACTTAAACAAGTTTTTGCTACTGTAAACTTTGCCCTAGATCCAGATTACTAGAACGGAGTTGTTTTCTTTCGCCGTTTGATTTCTTTTGCTTCGTTCGATTTGATTCTTTTTGCAAACCAGGGTTCTTAAGTTGAACTTTCTGGTTAGATCTTCTATTTGAGTTTTACCTGTGCATTAGATGAGTACTTATTGTATGCTTGTTTGTTTGTCTGCGATAGAATACCTGGAGTGCGCCGCCTGTTACTTTGAATCTCTAGGTTTCGCGGATCATCAGCAAGGCAAGTAACACTTTGATCATACCTTTTTCTACAACCCAGTTTTATTGCATTAGATCAATCCTCACACATTGCATGATTAGGATCTAATTAAATTGTGGGATGGGAAGTAGATGAGGTAGTACCTATTACCTGTTTATTATCAAACCTTTGGGAGTTACTTCTACGTTTGCTTATTAGGCCATGCTATGCTAGTAGACGTGGATTGGGTGAGTGATATCCATGACAGATGTGAGATTGTTAATTAATGGTCTATCTAAGGTGGCAACCTAACACACATCTGGGTGGATTGAGGCACCTGGGTATTCTAGGACTTGCCTGTTTTTCTTTTGAACCGCCACCCAGGCTCAAAGAGATCATGAGATTATTCATACTAGAAACTTCCGTGTGCAGCCACAAGCCATTATGGGCTCTGGCATAGTTGATTAAGTTGTGCGAACTCTTATAGTGGTAGACTAGCAGATGTAGGGGATGTAGGTGGTACGGTCTACCCGATCGTAAGGTGCTAGCGCTTCTGAAAGACTATGTCTCGGTCATCCGTCTTCTCAAACACCATGTAGTGCGAGAAAACAAACGGAGGCGATCGAGTCTTGTGGGGAAAAGTGCGCAAACCTCTGCAGAGTGTAACAAACTAATAATGATTAGCCGTGTCCCCGGTTATGGACATCTTGAGTATCTAGTACCTGGATTATCATGTGAATCTCAACATGTTACTCTAAAGTTAATTTTGTTGGGTTTAATGATGTTACTTAATTGGGATTGAGAATGCTGTCAACCATTCTCAATGTTTAACAACCACCATGATAGTAATTAAATTTATTCCTTTGAAGTAGGGAAAAATTGGCTTTACGCAAAAACTGTAACCATAGTGCTCTCCACCAGCCAAATATGCATATAGTATAGCTGTTGCATTCCATTACTCTCTATGTGTTACCTTGCCAGCATATTCCATGTGCTGACCCGTTTTCGGGCTGCAACGTTAATGTTGCAGACTTTTCAGACGACGATTAAGGATTTTTTAGGTCATGGTTCTATACTCAGTGATGCCGTTGGAGTTGATGGACTCACTTATCTTCCAAGCCTTCCGATGTTATCGTTATTAGATGGCCTTAAGCCATATTTATTGTAATAAGTTCTCTTTTGAGACACTCGATGTAATAAGTGTGTGATTGCTACTCTGCTATAAATCCTTCGAGTACTGTGTGGTGTCAGCATTACTGATCCAGGGATGACACCGGAGCAAAGAGATCAGACCGTTTGAGGTCGGGTCGCTACAATAACCTGACCCTATCGGTGTGACCGAGTGGAACAACTTGGTGGCACCGAGATGCAAAACTGCAGGTAGTTACTGCAACTTGGTGTGACCGAAAGGTTCTAATTGGTTGCACCGAGATTGAAAACCTAGATCAACTAAGTGATCTCGGTAGGACCGAAAAGGATGAATCGGTCAGACCGAAATGCACAAAGAGGTTTTGGAAGTTTAAGTCTATGACGAATCGGGAACTCCGAGTGCTCCTCACACAGAGTAGTTCGAACCTGACTTGATCAAACTTTGTGATGTAGCATGAATAGAGTTTGAGATGAGAAAAGCATAGATAGCTAGAGGGAGTTCTTAGGCATTCTTGTCCATCCATTTGGCAAAAGAGAAAAAACCAAACAATCAAAGCAACAAACGAATGTCCTCGAATGAGAAAAATATGCATTCAACATGCTCACACAATTAAAATGGCAAATGAAATATGTGACGAAGCATGCACAGACACTCTAGCATCTATCAAGCAATTGGCGATGACTAGGTCATCTATATATGAGTATATTGACTTAGGAGTCAAATGAGAACATTTGATCATAGGTCATACTCATCGTTTAAGCACAAGTGGGGTTACCACTTTTACATAGAGTATTGTTGTACTCACACCATTAGAGTTTCTTTAACTCAATTGATTAGAGTAAAGCTCCCCCTAGATGTGATATCCCCCCTAAGAGGGATCAACTAACCTTGGGTTTTGTCGATGATGACTTCATGTAGGTGTTGAAGATGTGGATGCTCAATGTTGATGTAGATCATTCGGAGCAATCCTTTGGAGTGAGTTGCACTTTCAATACCTACATGGGTTAGTCCCACAAGGAACAAACAAGGATATCCATAGACATAGAGTGATGTGTACACAAGATGATGTCCATGGAAGCATTAGGTTACCTTGTCCCTTGTCTTACCAACAAGAGGGTTTGTGACTCCTTGAACTAGTGCAAGATATGAAAGTTGTTTGCACTTGTCCTTGCCAAAATGATAAGAGTGAAGTAGGTTGGCGGAGTCACCCTCAAGAACTCTCTAGTTCTTCTTCTTCGAGATCCACACCATCTTGATGGGAATCCTTGGGGTTGTAGTCGTACTTGAAGTAGACCTTGATGTAGTCTTGGGAATCCATTTGACCAAGGCCTTAGGTGCTTCCTCGAATGCATCAATCTCCTCATGAAGCTTGTCTTTGCCTTTTTACTTGTGGCCTTGTGGTGGAAGATCATCTTGAGATTGTGTTCCTTTGAAAGAAGTAGGATCATACTTCTCTTATTGAGGAACAAACTTCGTCTTGGGGTATTTATGTTCTTCCCACTCAACTCCATTGGCATTGAACTTTCGTTCAAAACCAACACCTTGATTCTTCTGGTGTCTTCCTTGCTTGCGTACAATTTCCTAAAATTGCTTACTTTCGGCAAGGCTCTTGTAAACAGCTTTCTCTATAATTCCCTTCAATAAGCTATTTTCTTGCTCAAGTGTAACTTGGCTAAGAGAATCATTAGTGGAATCAAGAGAGCTACTAGAAGCAACAACATTGGATTTAGCATGATTGTTGTTACTACTAGATGAAGAATCTTTCTTGTTCTTGTTACTAGATTTAACTTGTGGCATGTAAGTAGACAAGAGTAAACGCTTGGTAATGTAAGAAGAACTTTTATTGCGAAGATCATCACTGCTTGCCTTCGAAAACTCATGTTCTTGCTCAAGGTTGAGCTTTTCAAAGCGTAGCTTATCATGAGTGTCGATGTCAAAACCGGCGGATCTCGGGTAGGGGGTCCCGAATTGTGCGTCTAGGCCGGATGGTAACAGGAGGCAGGGGACATGATGTTTTACCCAGGTTCGGGCCCTCTTGATGGAGGTAAAACCCTACGTCCTGCTTGATTAATATTGATGATATGGGTAGTACAAGAGTAGATCTACCATGAGATCAGAGAGGCTAAACCCTAGAAGCTAGCCTATGGTATGATTGTCTGTTATGGTTGTTGTCCTACGGACTAAAACCCTTCGGTTTATATAGACACCAGAGAGGGTTAGGGTTACACAAGGTCGGTTACAAAGGAGGAGATATCCATATCCGTATTGCCTAGCTTGCCTTCCATGCCAAGTAGAGTCCCATCCGGACATGAGACGAAGTCTTCAATCTTGTATCTTGATAGTCCAATAGTCTGGCCAAAGGATATAGTCCGGCTATCCGGAGACCCCCTAATCCAGGACTCCCTCAGTAGCCCCCGAACCAGGCTTCAATGACGATGAGTCCAGCGCGCGGTATTGTCTTCGGCATTGTAAGGCGGGTTCCTCTCCAAATTCTGTGTACCTGTCGAAATAGTATCCGGTCTCTTGTGAATGTTGCACTCCTTGGCTTCCACGCCCAATAATGGCCATTTTCCACGTGTCGAGCGAATGTGAAGAGCCAGGGTGTTTTCACATTTACCCCCCTAGCTGTGTAAATGAGCCGCCTATTAAAAAGACGAGGATTCAGATCCAAATCACACCATCCGCCCTTGGCGAGCCTTCATCGGAGCGCACCCGACAGAGATCCATTCCATCATGGCCGGCCGACGTAGCTCCTCCTCTCACCCCCTAGCTCCAAGCCTGGAGATTGGGAGAGATGTTCCATCCCGCGCAGCAAATTAGTGATGCATCAGACCAAGGGATTTCTTCCCCCAGCGTACCTGGTCACGGTTCGAGCCAGGCTTGCCACCTATAATGGCGGAGAGCAAGCGAAGAGCCTTCCCAATCCCTCCAAGGTAGAGCGGGTATGCCTTGTCCCCTATTTGGTAAGAGGGCTCGGATTCCCAATTCATCCGTTTCTCTGGGGGCTCCTGGAGTTCTACGGCCTCCAGTTGCACAACCTTACGCCTGCCTCCATGCTGCATATCGCGGGATTCATAGCCCTTTGCGAGTTGTTTTTGGGTTGTGAGGCTCATTTTGCTCTGTGGAAGAAGTTGTTCTGCCTTATGCCCCGTTCTCAGAAGGGGTCAATATATCAAGTGGGCGGAGCCGAAGTGTGGCGTGTTGCCGGGACCGGATACCTGTCCGGAACCCCAAAGAAGACGTCTGAATACTGGCCTTCAGAATGGTTTTATATAGAAGACGTCCCCCTCCCGGATCCTATTCGGATCGGCCTTCCTGAGTTCGACAACGCCCCTTTGAACAAGCACCGGAGCTGGCGTCCACGGAGCTCCCTGGAGGAAGATGATAGGGACATTCTTTACCTGATGAGCCGGATAAGTTTTTTAGCTCGATCCGGATTGACCATGATCGAGGTCATGGCCATATGCATCATGCGGGGGGTGCAGCCGCTTCAGTATAGAGGCCACCCCATGTGGGATTTCAACGGGGAGGATGACGCCACCCGCTACGGCCGTAAAGGGCCAGGATCAGTTGCTGATCTAATAAAGATCTTATCCACTTTGTACAAGGGAGAAGAGGAGGAATTCCTTCGTGTCAACCCACAGGGCGGATTTTCTATGTACAATCCTCCGATCTGGGTAAGTGGAGACTTTTTATCGCCCATCCATTTCGTATTCCCGTAGTTAAGTATCCATTCTAGCGATTTCATCGTAGGAGCTGCGCCAGGCTGTAAAGGAGATAAACAGCCCTCCTCCACAACCCGAGGACCCTGGACGGTCCCTTGACCCGGCCTCCCAGGAGGATCCGGACATATCTGTGGAGCTGATCGATGGGGTATTTTACCAATCGAGTAATGACAACGCTTTGGTGGCCATTACGGCCGATTACCCTGGGCTAGTTCCAGCCTCACAGGTGACTGAGACCGAAGTCCCAGCATTTAAAAAAGGGATCCGTCCTTGCGCTTTTTTGATTGCCGTATAACAGCCGTGTTTTGCAGGGGAGGTCCTCGGGGCAGAAGGCCGAGCCTGTGGCAACTAGCCAACAAGGGGCCGCGAGGCCAGGCGGGCTGAAAAGACCCGCAGTCTGGATTGAGACACCGGCGCAGCGGTACGGTGCGCTGTCTTTATTGCAAGCCATTATTCTCAAAGGCATACTAATGCCCATGCCTTCTTTTCAGGAAAAAGAGCGCTCGCCGGACTATACCCGGAGAGGCTACCAATCGTGCCTCCACCAGCCAGGCTCCAAGGCCGGATTCGGAGGAGGGAACGAATACGAGGCGTGCGCCGGGCACTCCTCCGACAGAGGATGCGGACAAACTGTCCGCCACCAATTCCGAGGTGGAAAGTGCCATGAACCACAGGCGTCGCCGGACTGTTCTTTGTGACGCTTGTTTCTCCCAAGAGGCATTGGATGCCTTCAACTCAGGAGACGCGCACCTCCATGCCGCTCAAAATGGTCTAGCCAGAGCCACGGAGCAGTATGTAAAAGACATACGGGTGAGAAAATTTGATGATTATATATATCAGTAGCCCCTGAGACTTGAAACAGTTAGGATAACTGATTTAAGGATCATTTGTTATGCAGGTTCTTACAGAAAAGAATAGTCAACTGTCCCAGGAGCTGGAAGAGTGCAAAGCCCAACTTCAGGCCGCACTGGCCGCAGTAGGGGAGCCCAAAGAGACCCCCTCTCGTAACATATCCTTCGAATGATAAGTATCATATTAGAATGCGGCGTATATGCAGATCTGACGATAAAGTTGCAGATGACACTGGAGTAAATCCGGATAAGCAACAGCTCATACGCCTGCTGAAGGCCGGTGAGAGCGTGCTTATGAGGGTGAGGCAGGAGAAGAATGATCTCCTAGATTCCAACACCAAGCTGGGCGTGGAACTGAAAGATGTTCGTGCCCAGCTGTCGGACTCTGTTAAGGAGAATCAGCGGCTTCGACGCAGCATATTTAGTAAGTGCTTGAACGAACTTTGAAAAAGAGTTCGGCGAGGAAGTTGGCTGACAGAGTTATGTCTGTAGGTATGCTAACAGGTCGTCCTGCCGAGGAAATGCTCGGTTCAACGGGTGACCTTCTTCCCGAGCTCTCACAGCTGCACGAACGAGTTCGCCAGGTGATGCAAGGCGTCGCCTAGGCCTTGTGGCCATCCGTCTCCATACCCGAAGGCCTTGGAGAGCTTGCAGAAAAGCTAAATGGAGCGCGGTGGCGCTTCCGATTATGGAAGATATCGGCATGCCGTCAGGGCGCCAGGGAAGCCTAGGCAATGGTGAAGACACGGTACACGAAGGCTGACCCGAACCACATGGCCAAAGTCGGACCTGTGGGGCCCGATGGGAAGGAGATCCCTGTGAGCTTAGTGTACGGCCAAGTAGAATTGGCCGCAAAGTATTCCCAATAGGACTGTAGACTAGACAGCCTATTGGATGGTATTGAAGAGGAATTCAACCAGTCGAATTGACTATGTAATTTTAAATTGACATGTATAATGCCTTCTAGCCGGATTGTAGATCGTTTGTCGTGGTGGACCTTTTCGCTTCAACCTCGGGACCCGAAAGTCCGGAGTGTATCCGAATACCCTCTCGGTTATGTAAGAACCGGGGCATGCGTGGAGACCAGGCGTAGGGGTCATTGGTGCTTTATCAGACAAGTGCCCAACAAGTTATGTTATATTACATGGGTAGTAAGAAACATCTTCCAGGGAGAATAGTTCCGTTAAGGGTTCCTTTCCCTGGGTAAGCATGCCCTAAAGTGCATGTCCGGACTGCGACAAGAAGCCCAGAAAAAGCATCTAGGGGCAGATATGGATAATAAATAAAAGTCATCTTTTGTTCACCGACCGAATATTCCCTTAAGAACACTAGCTTTCGGCTTCACCCAGTCTGAGGTACACGCCCGGCTCACCCGGCGGTAACAATCGCAGAGGTGCTCCCCTTATGCCCTAGCCGAATTAACGGGAACATAGGGCATAAATACAAGAGCCGGGCAACCCATCTTGGCCAAAACTTAAGTCATATCGATGCATATAAGGTGAAAAAAGGTACATGCAGAAGTATAACACATGTGCTGGGCGTGAGGCCCAGGTAAATAATTTAAGCTTCTATGAAAGAAGCCCCCAGGTATGAAGAGTGCGGCTAGCGCATCCGTAATGTATGAGTGAGGCACAAGGTGACCCTTGAAGGCCTAGAGAAATAAAAGAAAGAAAGGGAAACAAGACAGATGATGCATATGCAGAAAATGGACAAACGGAGGGGACTAACATAAAGTCCGGTGCTAGGCGTAGAATCTTCGGAGCCTGGCTGCGTTCCATGGGTTCGGCTCGAGTCAACTAGTCGATGCATCCCGCAGTCGGTACGCTCCACCGGTCAGAACTTGGTCGATAATGAAGGGACCTTCCCATTTGGGCTCAAGCTTGTTCTTTTTCTTTTCCGGCAGCCGTAGAACTAGTTCGCCAACATTATAAGTTTTGGCCCGTACTTCTCTGCTTTGGTATCTGCGAGCCTGTTGCTGGTAAAATGTGGAACGGGCTTTGGCTACGTCGCGCTCTTCCTCCAAGGTGTCCAGATTGTCCTGCCGATCGAGCTCGGCTTCTCTTTCTTCGTACATGTGCACTTGAGGTGAGTCATGAATTATGTCATAGGGCAGGACTGTCTCTGCGCCGTACACCATAAAAAACGGTGTATATCCGGTACTACGATTCGGCGTGGTCCGCATCCCCTAGAGTACGGAGTCGAGCTCCTCTACCCGGTGCGTGTCAGACTCCGTTAAGGAGCGCACTAATCTGGTTTTAATGCCGCTCATTATAATACCATTTGATCGTTCGACTTGTCCGTTGGTTTGTGGGTGATAGACTGAAGCATAATCGAGCTTGATGCCCATTTTTCTGCACCAGAGTTTTACCTCATCGGCCGTTAAGTTTGTGCCGTTATCAGTGATGATGCTGTGGGGGACGCCGTAACGGTGTACAACCCTGGATATGAAATCTATCACCGGTCCGGATTCGGCTGTTTTAGTCGGTTTAGCCTCTATCCATTTGGTGAATTTATCCACCATGACCAATAAGTATTTTTTCTTGTGGGTTCCCCCTTTAAGGGGTCCAACCATGTCAAGCCCCCAGACCGCGAAGGGCCATGTAATGGGGATTGTTTGGAGGGCGGTGGGTGGCATGTGGCTTTGATTTGCAAAGAGCTGGCAACCGGCGCAACGTTGGACCAAGTCCTGTGCATCTGCCCGGGCCGTTGGCCAATAGAATCCTGTACGGAAGGCCTTGCTTACGAGAGCCCAGGCTGCAGCGTGATGACCGCCGAGTCCGGCGTGAATTTCTGCCAAAAGGTTCCGCCCTTCCTCTTCAGAGATGCACCTTTGAAGGACTCCGGTAGCGCTTTTTTTGTACAATTCTCCCTCATGGACCCTGTAGGCCTTGGATCGCCGCACTATGCAGCGTGCCTCATTTTGGTCCTCCGGAAGTTCCTATCTAGTTAGGTAGGCCAGGAATGGTTCTGTCCATGGGGCAATAATGGCCATTATTTCGTGGGCTGATTGTGTTATTTCGGTGGTGGAGCCTCCGATTGTGTCAGAGAGTTCGGTATCGTGTATTTTGGCCGGGTCCGGACTGTTGTTACCGGTGTCCCCTTCCCATGCTACGGATGGCTTGAAAAGCCTTTCCAGAAATATGTTGGGAGGGACCGTGTCGCGTTTTGCACCGATGCAGGCGAGGATATCCCTCGCCTGATTGTTTTCCTGAGCCACATGGTGAAATTCGAGCCCCTCGAACCGAGCTGATATTTTTAGGACGGCATTGCGATAAGCTACCATTTTCGGATCCTTGGCATCAAAGTCTCCATTTATTTGGGATATCGCGAGGTTCGAGTCCCCGCGCACCTCTAGGCGTTGAATGCCCATGGATACTGCCATCCGGAGACCATGTAGAAGGGCCTCATATTCGGCTGCGTTGTTGGAGTCCGTATACATTATCTATAGTACGTATTGAACGGTGTCTCCTGTTGGGGACGTTAAAACGACGCCAGCCCCTAGACCAGCCAACATTTTGGAGCCGTCGAAGTGCATGATCCAGTTTGAATATGTATCGTACTCTTTAGGGAGTTCGGCTTCCGTCCATTCAGCGACGAAGTCAGCCAAAACTTTTGACTTAATAGCTCGTCGTGGCTTGTAAGTTATGTCAAACGGGAGGAGCTCAATGGCCCATTTGGCAATTCGGCTCGTCGCCTCGCGGTTGTTTATAATATCGTTAAGTGGCACTTCCGAGGCTACCGTTATCGAACACTCTTGAAAGTAGTGTCGCAGCTTCCGGGATGCCATAAATACCGCGTACGCTATCTTTTGATAATGCGGGTACCGTGATTTTCATGGAGTAAGGACAGTGGACACATAGTAAACCGGCTTTTGAAGGGGGAATTTGTGTCCGTCCACTTCTCGCTCGACGACGAGCACTGCGCTTACGACTTGATGAGTTGCCGCAATGTATAATAGCATTGGTTCGCCAATGTTTGGCACGGCCAGGACTGGGTTTGTTGCCAATATGGCTTTTATTTTGTTGAGTCCGGCCGTGGCGGCATCCGTCCACTCGAAGTGTTCGGTGCGCCGGAGGAGGCGATAAAGGGGTAATGCCTTTTCTCCCAAGTGGGAGATAAAGCGGCTTAGAGCCGCCACGCATCCAGTCAATTTTTGTATTTGTTTGAGGTCTGTTGGGGTAGCCAACTGTGACAACGCTTGGATTTTGGCCGGATTAGCTTCAATACCTCTACTGGAGACAATGAATCCCAGGAGCTTTCCGGTTGGTACGCCGAAACCGCATTTTTCCGGATTGAGCTTGATGTCATATGTTCGGAGGTTGTCGAACGTGAGCCTCAAGTCGTGTACTAGAGTTTCGACATGCTTGGTTTTAACGACCACGTCATCTATGTATGCCTCCACTGTTTTCCCGATCTGGTTTGCCAGACATGTCTGAATCATGCGCTGATATGTTGCGCCGGCGTTTTTGAGCCCGAAGGGCATTGTGTTGAAGCAGAATGGGCCGTATGGTGTGATGAATGCCGTTGCGGCTTGGTCTGGCTTTGCCATTTTAATTTGATGGTAGCCGGAGTATGCGTCGAGGAAACACAATGAATCGTGTCCTGCGGTAGCATCGATGATTTGATCGATGCGGGGGAGGGGGAAGGGATCCTTTGGGCAGGCCTTGTTAAGGTCCTTAAAATCGACGCACAATCGCCAGAATTTTTCCTTCTTTGGTACCATCACCAGATTTGCTAGCCAGTCCGGATGTTTTATGTCTCTGATGAATCCAGCCTCCAATAGCTTGGCTAGTTCCTCTCCCATGGCTTGTCTCTTGGGTTCGGAGAAATGTCGAAGAGCCTGCTTGACTGGCTTGAATCCTTTTAGGATATTTAGGCTGTGCTCAGCCAGCCTGCGTGGGATTCCTGGCATGTCTGAAGAGTGCCAGGCAAAAATGTCCCAGTTCTCGCGTAGGAACTTTCACAGTGCGGCGTCGACATCAGGGTTTAATTGTGCCCCGATGGAAGCTGTTTTTGTAGGGTCCGTTGGATGGACTTGGAATTTGACTATTTCGTCCGCCGGTTTAAAGGAGGTGGACTTGGATCTTTTATCGAGTATCACGTCGTCCCTATTCACCGTGGAGCGTAGCGCAGTTAGTTCCTCGGCCGCTGGGGCTTCGGATAGTGCCTCAAGGGCCAGTGCAGCTGTCTTATTTTCGGCGCGGAGTGCTATGTCCGGATCACTAGCAAGAGTGATGATTCCGTTGGGCCCGGGCATTTTGAGCTTCATGTACCCGTAATGGGGTATGGCTTGGAAGATTGTAAACGCCTCTTGCCCTAATAGAGCATGGTATCCGCTGCTGAACGGGGCCACTTGGAATGTAATTTCTTCGGACCTGTAATTATCCCGCGTGCCGAATACCACATCTAGTGTGATTTTTCTAGCACAGCGTGCTTCCCGACTGGGGATGATTCCTCTAAAGGTTGTGCAACTTTGCTAATGCGGCTCCAGTCTATTTCCATCTTTTGAAGAGTTTCCTCATAGATGAGGTTTTAATCCGCTGCCGCCGTCCATGAGTACCTTGGTGAGTCGAAAGCCGTCCACGATTGGACTGAGGACCAGTGCGGCTGGTGCTCAAGCTGTTCGGAATTTAGGTTCGTCACTGGCATTGAAGGTAATAGTCGTGTCACTCCAAGGATTTATTTTTGCTATGTGGCAGATTTCGGCCATGCTGCGGAGTGTTCGCTTGCGTCTATTATTTGACGTGAAGGTCTCAAAGACCGTTAACACCGTATTGTTGTCCGCGGGATGGTGCTCTGTGGTCTTTGGGAGGAGTAGATCCTCACCACTTTTGGCCACCTGCCGGAGTATCCAACATGCTCTAAGGCTGTGCGTTGGTATTGCATCCGCTGTACTATGAATTTTGCAGGGTCCGTTGAGCCATCCCTCCAGTACGGTTCCTTGCCCCGTAGAGGGCTTTTGCTTTTTGGTAGTTAACCCATGTGTATTGTGATAATGCACCCTTTTATTTCGGACTGGGTTTGTATTCAGGGCCGGATTATCCCAAATTTTATTTCGGTTTTCCAGGCGCTTTCCATCGCACAGTACTTTCATACTATGGACACCAAGTCGGCAAAGCGTGTAATTTCGCAAC
The DNA here is from genome assembly GCF_003073215.2 of Triticum urartu. Classification (NCBI taxonomy): domain Eukaryota; kingdom Viridiplantae; phylum Streptophyta; class Magnoliopsida; order Poales; family Poaceae; genus Triticum; species Triticum urartu. Next base: position 450,111,061 of record NC_053028.1, read on the forward strand.
GACTTATGGCGTTGAGGATTCCCTTGTCCGTGCAATTATTGCAGAAGAATGAAATTGCGTCTTCCTCGCGGCAGTCCTTTATCGTGTTCATAACCAAGAGGAATCTGGCCCAGTAATGGTGTACTGTTTCTTCGGGCTCTTGCCTAATTTGGGATAGATCGCCTATGTTTGGGTGGGTGGGTGGAATTGAATCCGAATCCTCACCCAATCTGAGACTCAGGGGCCAAGGAGTTTCCAAACTCGGAAGTTTGGATTCTTGGATGTTCTCCGATAAATCTAGTCCGCTGCCTGATTCTAGGTTCAGGACTTGAGTGACGTCCTCCCCTCCGCGGGTATCCGGCTTGGAGGGATCGGGAATCCGGACATAGCTAGTCCTTAAGATAGATGAAGGGTTGCCGCATTGTTCCTCCACCACTGCAACGTGATGGGTGACCTGGGGAGAGTTGATCTCTCTCAGATCGGGTTTAGGCCCAATCTGATCGTAGTCTGTAGCAACTCCCAAGGCGGCGATGCGATCCAAGAGCTCGTTTAGGGAAGAGAGCTCCATTGGATCTAACTGCTCGGTGAGTTCCGAGTTGACGTGAAGATTGCTTTCGATGACCTGAGAAGTCATCGTCGGCGCAGCGGCCGAACAGGCGGTCATAAGAAAACCACCTAGCCGGAGAGTTTGGCCGACAGCCAAAGCTCCCTTAGCAATAGTTCCGTCTCTAAATACGGGATGAGACATCCTTCCTGGTGGCGACGGCACAACGGAACTCTCAATGAAAGCACCAATGTCGGTGTCAAAACCGGCAGATCTCGGGTAGGGGGTCCCGAACTGTGCGTCTAGGCCGGATGGTAATAGGAGGCAGGGGACACGATCTTTTGCCCAGGTTCGGGCCCTCTTGATGGAGGTAAAACCCTACGTCCTGCTTGATTAATATTGATGATATGGGTAGTACAAGAGTAGATCTACCAAGAGATTAGAGAGGCTAAACCCTAGAAGCTAGCCTATGGTATGATTGTCTGTTATGGTTGTTGTCCTACAGACTAAAACCCTTCGGTTTATATAGACACTGGAGAGGGTTAGGGTTACACAAGGTCGGTTACAAAGGAGGAGATATCCATATCCGTATGACCTAGCTTGCCTTCCACGCCAAGTAGAGTCCCATCCGGACACGAGACGAAGTCTTCAATCTTGTATCTTCATAGTCCAATAGTCCGGCCAAAGGATATAGTCCGGCTGTCCGGAGACTCCCTAATCCAGGACTCCCTCAATGAATCTTTAAAAGTTCTCGATGATCTTCCAAGGTAGTTTCATGAGCTAACTTAAGAGTGTTTAGTTCTTTAGTTAGACGCTCAATCTCCTTCTTATCGTCGTCATTCGTTTTATCTTGATTATTATGATTAATAGCAAGCTCATCATAGTTTTCATAACTAGAGTTGTCAACAAGTAAATCATCTTCATCACTATTAAAATCAACATACTCGGGTTGTGTTACCTTTGGACCTTTAGCCATGAAGCATCTCCCAATTCTTTCATTTGGTGAGTCAAATATGTCGTAGGAGTTGGTTGTCACAAGTGCTAGTCTGGCAACACCTTCATCTTGAGTATATTCGGAGTCGGGGTGATAACGTCTTTCAGAGTGATTGTCGGAGTCGAAACCGGATACCCATTCACCAACATGAGCTTGATGCCTTCTTTTTGTGTAGCTCCTTGATGACTTGTCCTTCCTTTCTAAGTCCTTACTTCTCCGAGAGGGTCGTCGTTCATAACGATCATCTCTACTCCTTCTCTCTCTTGATGGTGATTCTTCTCTTCTATTCCTTATTTTGGGAGAATCTTCTCTTCTTTTGTAGGGGGGCATACATTTATTGGAGTAGTGTCCGGGTCTTCCACAATTGTAGCAATTACGCTCACGACTAGAAGATCTTTTGTCATTGTAGGGCCTTGACTTGGAACTTTTTCCTTGCTTCTACTCTTGTAGAACTTGTTGAAGTTCTTCACCATTAGACTCAATTCTTCATTGAAGGTTTGCTTCTCACTTGATGATGTGGGAGCATCACACGAGGCTTTGTAAGCACCACTTGACTTGTTGTGAAGCTCTTCCTTATCCTTGAGTGACATCTCATGAGCAACAATTCTTCCAATAACTTTTGTTGGCTTGAGATCTTTGTAATTGGGCATCATTTGGATCAATGTGCACACGGTCATATTTTCCATCCAAGGCTCTTAGGATCTTCTTGATGATGAACCTATCGGTCATCTCTTCACTTCCTAAGCCGGCAATCTCATTTGTGATGAGAACAAGCCTAGAGTACATTTCAGCGACACCTTCACCATCCTTCATTTTGAACTTGTCAAGTTGACTTTGAAGCACATCCAATTTGGATTCCTTGACGGAATCGGTACCTTCATGCATATCAATCAAAGTATCACGAATTTCCTTTGCATTCTCAAGACGGCTGATTTTGTTGAATTCTTCGAGGCATAATCCGTTGAAGAGAATATCACAAGCTTGAGCATTGTATTGTAGCATCTTCAACTCTTCCGCAGTAGCTTCACGGTTTGTTTCTCTCCCATCGAGGAATTCACCTTGCAAGCCAATACACACAATAGCCCAAACGGCGGGGTTATGTCCAAGAATATGCATTTTCATCTTATGCTTCCAGCTAGCAAAATTTGTACCATCAAAGTAAGGACCTCTACGGTGGTAATTTCCCTCACTAGACGCCATACGCTCCTAGGTTGTGAAACCAAGGCTATGACCACCAAAAGCTATGGAAATCAAAGCAAATGGAGACCAAAGCTCTGATACCACTTGTAGGATCGAAAGTATGTCTAGAGAGGGGTGATTAGACTACTTAACCAAATAAAAATCTAGCCTTTTCCCAATTTTCGTTCTAGGTAGATTTTAGCAACTTAGCACAAGTCAAGCAATCAACCTACACATGCAATTCTAAGAGTATAGCAGCGAAAGTAAAACAATTGCATATGAAGGTAAAGGGAGGAGTTTGGAGTGTGCAAACGCAATTGGAGACACGGAGATTTTTGGCGTGGTTCCGATAGGTGGTTCTATCGTACATCCACGTTGATGGAGACTTCAGCCCACGAAGGGTAACAGTTGCGCGAGTCCATGGAGGGCTCCACCCATGAAGGGTCCATGAAGAAGCAACCTTGTCTATCCCACCATGGTCGTCGCCCACGAAGGACTTGCCTCACTTGGGTAGATCTTCACGAAGTAGGCGATCTCCTTGCCCTTACAAACTCCTTGGTTCAACTCCACAATCTTGATGGAGGCTCCCAAGTGACACCTATCCAATCTGGGAGACACCACTCTTCAAGAGGTAACAAATGGTGTGTTGATGATGAACTCCTTGCTCTTGTGCTTCAAATGATAGTCTCCCCAACACTCAACTCTCTCTCACGGGATTTGGATTTGGTGGAAAGATGATTTGAGTGGAAAGCAACTTGGGAAGGCTAGGGATCAAGATTTATGTGGTTCGAGTGGAATATCTTGACCTCAACACATGAATGAAGAGTGGGTGGAGGGGTATAAATAGCCTCCACACAAAATCTAACCGTTACACACAAATCACCAAACTCGGTCAGACCGATCTAGTTCAAAATGTGAATGTTAGGATTTTTGGTGGGACCAACATGTCAACTCGGTGGGACCGATTTTGTTAGGGTTAGGGCATAACGTAATCTCGGTGAGACCGATTACACAAACTCGGTGAGACCGATTTTGTTAATGGACTAACATAGAGTTGGTTAGGCAAACTTGGTGGGACCGATTCACTCATCTCGGTTGGACCAAAACGTTACAAAAGGGAAACAGAGAGTTTGCATTGCAATCTCAATGGGACCGATCGCTCATCTCGGTTTGACCAAAATGTTACGAATGGAAACAGAGAGATTAAAATCCCATCTCGGTGAGACCGAGATCCCTATCGGTGAGACTGAAAAGACTAGGGTTTCTGGCAGTGGCTATGTCAACTGAACTCGGTGGCGCCGGATAGAAAGTTTCGGTGGGGCCGAGTTTGACTTTTGGTTTGGGACATATGTGGATGTGAGAAAGTAGTTGAGGACTTTGGAGCATATCACTAAGCACTTTGAGCAAGCAAGCCATTAGGAAACACCTCATCCCCTCTTAATAGTATTGACTTTTCCTATGGACTCAATGTGATCTTGGATCACTTAAAATGAAAGGATGTAGAGTCCTGAGCTTTGAGCTTGAGCCAATTCTTTGTCCTTAGAATTTTGAGGGATCCACTTTTCTCATCCATGCCATGCCAATCATTGAGCTTTCCTGAAATGTTTATCTTTAAGTAGCATTAGCTCAATGAGTTATATATTGATAGGAATTACCAAAACCACCCAGGGATAGTTGCACTTTCACATGCACGTATGGTGAACCGTTATGTAACAAAGTTGGAGCATGAGGTATTTATTGATTGTCTTCCTTATGAGTGGCGGTCAGGGACGACCGATGGTCTTTTCCTACCAATCTATCCCCCTAGGAGCATGCGCATAGTACTTTGTTTCGATGACTAATAGATTTTTGCAATAAGTATGTGAGTTCTTTATGACTAATGTTGAGTTCATGGATTATACACACTCTCACCCTTCCATCATTGCTAGCCTCTTCGGTACCGTGCATTGCCCTTTCTCACATCGAGAGTTGGTGCAAACTTCGCCGGTGCATCCAAACCCCGTGATACGATACGCTCTATCACACATAAGCCTCCTTATATCTACCTCAAAACAGCCACCATACCTACCTATTATGGCATTTCCATAGCCATTCCGAGATATATTGCCATGCAACTTCCATCATCATCATATACATGACTTGAGCATTTATTGTCATATTGCTTTGCATGATCGTAAGATAGCTAGCATGATGTTTTCATGGCTTGTCCGTTTTTTTATGTCATTGCTACGCTAGATCACTGCACATTCCGGTACACCGCCGGATGCATTCATATAGAGTCATATCTTTGTTCCAGTATTGAGTTGTAATATTGAGTTGTAAGTAAATAAAAGTGTGATGATCATTATTAGAACATTGTCCCATTATCAAAATAAAAATGGCGAAAGAAGCCCTAAAAATATATAGAGGCCAAAGAATCCTACAAAAAAAGAAAAAAAAGAAAAAAGAAGAAGAGAAGGGACAATGTTACTATCCTTTTACCACACTTGTGCTTCAGAGTAGCACCATGTTCTTCATATAGAGAGTCTCTTGAGTTATCACTTTCATATACTAGTGGGATTTTCATTATAGAACTTGGCTTGTATATTCCGATGATGGGCTTCCTCAAATGCCCGAGGTCTTCATGAGCAAGCAAGTTGGATGCACACCCACTTAGTTTTAGTTTGAGCTTTCATACACTTATAGCTCTTAGTGCATCCGTTGCATGGCAATCCCTACTCCTTGCATTGACATCAATTGATGGGCATCTCCATAGCCCATTGATTAGTCGCGTCGATGTGAGACTTTCTTCCTTTTTTGTCTTCTCCACACAACCTCTACCATCATATTCTATTCCACCTATAGTGCTATGTCCATGGCTCACGCTCATGTATTGCATGAAAGTTGAAAAGGTTTAAGAACGTCAAAAGTATGAAACAATTGCTTGGCTTGTCATCGGGGTTGTGCATGATTTGAATGCTTTGTGTGGTGAAGATGGACCATAGCCAGACCATATGATTTTGTAGGGATAACTTTCTTTGGCCATGTTATTTTGAAAAGACATGATTGCTTTATTAATATGCTTGAAGTATTATTGTCTTAATGTCAAATGATAGACTATTGCTTTGAATCACTCGTGTCTTAATATTCATGCCATGATTAGATTACATGATCAAGATTATGCTAGGTAGCATTCCACATCTAAAATTATCTTTTTTATCATTTACCTACTCGAGGACAAGCATGAATTAAGCTTGGGGATGCTGATACGTCTCCGTCGTATCTATAATTTTTTATTGTTCCATGCCAATATTATACAACTTTCATATACTTTTGGCAACTTTTTATACTATTTTTTGGGACTAACATATTGATCCAGTGCCTAGTGCCAGTTCCTGTTTGTTGCATGTTTTTTGTTTCGCAGAAAATCCATATCAAACGGAGTCCAAACGGGATAAAAACTGACGGAGATTTTTTTTTGGAATATATGTGATTTTTGGGAAGAAGAATCAACGCGAGACAATGCCCGAGGGGGCCACGAGGCAGGGGGCGCGCCCTGGGCCCTCGTGGCCACCCCGTAAGGCGGTTGGTGCCCTTATTTCGCCGCAAGAAAGCCATTATCCAGATAAAAATCGTGTCCAAAATTCAGCCCAATCGGAGTTACGGATCTCTGGGAATATAAGAAACGGTGAAAGGGCAGAATCTAGGAACACAGAAACAGAGAGAGACAGAGAGACAGATCCAATCTCGGAGGGTCTCTCGCCCCTCCCATGCCATGGAGACCAAGAACCAGAGGGGAAACCCTTCTCCCATCTAGGGAGAAGGTCAAGGAAGAAGAAGAAGAAGAAGAAGAAGAAGAAGGGGGGCTCTCTCCCCTCTCTTCCGGTGGCGCCGGAATGCCGCCGGGGCCATCATCATCACCGCAATCTACACCAACAACTTCACCGCCATCATCACCAACTCTTCCCCCCTCTATGCAGCGGTGTAACTCCTCTTTTACCCGCTGTAATCTCTACTTAAACATGGTGCTCAACGCTATATATTATTTCCTAATGATGTATGGCTATCCTATGATGTTTGAGTAGATCCGTTTTGTCCTATGGGTTAATTGATGATCGTGATTGGTTTGAGTTGCATGTTTTATTATTGGTGTTGTCCTGTGGTGCTCTCTGTGTCGCGCAAGCATGAGGGATCCCCGCTGTAGGGTTTGCAATATGTTCATGATTTGCTTATGGTGGGTGGCGTGAGTGATAGAAACACAGACCCGAGTAAGTAGGTTGTTTGCGTATGGGTATAAAGAGGACTTGATGCCTTATAATGCTATGGTTGGGTTTTACCATAATGATCTTTAGTAGTTGTGCATGCTTTCTAGAGTTCCAATCATAAGTGCATATGATCTAAGAAGAGAAAGTACTCCCTCAAATAAAATTGCAATAATGATTACCGGTCTAGTTATCGATTGCCTAGGGACAAATAACTTTCTTGTGTGACAACAAGCTCTCTACTAAAACTAACTTAGTTGTGTCTTTATCTAAACAGCCCCTACTTTTTATTTACACTCTCTTTATTATCTTGCAAACCTATCCAAAAACACCTACAAAGTACTTCTAGCTTCATACTTGTTCTAGGTAAAGAGAACATTAAGCATGTGTAGAGTTGTATCGGTGGTCGATAGAACTTGAGGGAATATTTGTTCTACCTTTAACTCCTCGTTGGGTTCGACACTCTTACTTATCGAAAGAGGCTACAATTGATCCCCTATACTTGTGGGTTATCACGCCGCCACCTCGCTTCACCACCGCTTCGCCGCCTCCCACCGTTGTCGACGCCGCCCACCGCCGCCTCGCCGAAGTAGCCGCGCCGCTGCCGCCGGTCCCCCCCCCCCCGAACTGGTGTAAGACCAATAAAACCCCGTCCGTTTCTTTTCTTTTAAAGTTTGGTTTTATTTTATTGGTTTATTATTTAGGTTATGTTATTTAGTGAACGTTCACCCGATTCGTTCTATTAACAAACGAATTCGTTCGTTAGTTTCTGTTAGCGAACGTATGTTCGTTATATTTTTCTTTTTAGTTTAATTTTCGGCCAGGGACCCATCCATAATTATTTTCATCACAGATTAGTCCTTAATCTTTAAACCCTCACTACTTTTTGCTCGTTTATCCAAATCCAGTGAAACCAATGCCAAAATCTTCATCTTGTTCCCCTCTGTACAGATAAACAACTTGAACATGATTTTGAAAATTTAAAATTTGGTTTCAAGTAGATTTGAATTAGAACTTCTTTTGATCGTAGTTTGAGTTCCGTAACTCCGATTCGAGCGATTCTTTTTCCATCTCGAAGCTCTTCACTTGAACTTTCTGTTTAGGTCTTTTCTTTTGGTTTTACCTTTGCATATTATGCTTAAGTGCTTACGTATGCTATTGTTTGTTCACGATAGAGTTTCCGGAGTGCGAGGCTTGCTACTACGAATCACTAGGGTTTTCCGATCGTCAACAAGGCAAGTAACACTTTGATCATATCCCTTTTACCCAGTTTTTATCCATTAGTTTTAAACCCTCAAACATTGCATGAGTAGGACTTTGATAACATGTGGGTATTGGGAAGTAGTTGATGAGGTAGGAACCTATTGTCTTATATTCAAACCCCGGGTATTTACTATGTTATGATTGCACTATTTTTGCTATGATCGTAGACGTGGTTGGGTTTGTGAGATTCATGAAAGATGTGAGAGTTATTTATAACTAAGGGAAACTTAAGGTGGCTACTTTAATGCACATCTGGTTGGACTGGTTGTGGGCACCTGGGGAATCCAGTGTTGTCCTAGGAGATCCCGGAGAACCCGTGTGATCATCCTATGGAATGCCACCCAGGCTCAAAAGGATCATAGGATTATTCATGCTAGAAACTTCCGTGTGCAGCCACAAGCCATTATGGGCTCTGGCATAGTTGAGTAAGTTGTGGGAATCCTTTCCATGATGGGCTAGCAGATATAGGGGAATTTTAGGTGTACTGGCCTATCTATCGGTTAAGGGGACCTCTTCTGAAAGACTATGTCTCGGTCATCCATTTCTCAAACATCATGCAGTGCGAGAAATACAACGGAGGAGATCGAGTCTTGTGGGGAAAAGTGCACAAACCTCTGCAGAGTGTATAAACTAATCATGGTTAGCCATGTCCCCGGTTATGGACATCTTGAGTATCTGGTACTTGAATTATTGTTTAATCTCATCACTCTACTTAATGAAATTGTTGGGTTATAAATGTTAATTTGGGATTGAGTTGGGGGTACCTTCTCAATAATTTCATCAAAATTTGTATTTAAATAAAATATATTCCTTTGTTGTAGGGTAAAATTAGCTTTATGCAAATGATAATCATAGAGCCTCCACCAGCCAAATATGCATGTAGTGATAGCTGTTATTTGTTCATTGCTCTATGGTGTTATCTTGCCAGCATATTCCATGTGCTGACCTACACGATTGCAACGTATCATGTTGCAGAGTTTTCAGATGAAGAGTAAGGTGCAATAGGTCGTTGTCATGAACTCAGTTTTGCCGTGGAGTTGGATGGACTCAGTTATCTTTGAAGCTTCCACAGTTATTTATTTTAGATGGCCTTCAGCCATATTATTGTAATAAGTATTCTTTTTGAGACACTCGATGTAATAAGTGTGTGATTGAACTCTGCAATAAATCCTCGAGTACTGTGTGTGTCAGTAATACCGATCCAGGGATGACACTTAAGCACAGAGACTACGGTTCATTGGGATCGGGTTGCTACAAGGGAAAAACCAACACAAGCTCAAGAAGTAGCAGTCTCCGTGGCTTTGGTTATCCCTAACCCTATCTTCTTACTTGTGTTTTACTTTGGTCTTTTGACCTTGCATTCACTATATATGTTGTTGTCCTCATTATATTGTGTTGGCTATTTCCTTGAAGAGATTATTTAGGCCTACACTTTATATCCTGCAACTCATACTTGCTACTATTGATATATCTTGTGTTTAGTGTGAATTGCTAACTTGTGTCATACACTTACATATCTTGTGATATTGCTCAAGTAAGTTTGTGTAACGTACTTGTGCTTGTCAGTATCCTTGTTCTTCTCACCTCATTTACATTAAGTTGTTGGTGCACTAATTTGAGCCTAGTATATTTAGTATTTGTGCTTGAAAAGTATCCGCTTAATTTATTTCCACATTAGGATAAAGTCAAATCTGTAGAAGTTTTAAAAATGCCTCTTCACCCTCCTCTAGGCGACATCATGGTCCTTTCAGTGTTGTAGTCGGCATATCAGTGCGACCCCCTTTCCTGACTGATTTTGGATCGGCTCGGGGATCAGGGAGTACGTTGGCAACGCCAAGCCCAAGACCTAGCTGGCGGATTACCTTGTGGCACTTCAGATTGGTGGCGGCAACAAGAATGTCGTTGTGCAGAAGTTATCTCTCTACATTGAGGCGGCTTGAGCCTGCCTCCACAACCTACCAGAGACAATATCTACAGCTATAAAGACCTTGAGGGTGTTTTGTTCAAGAATTTTGAGGGCATGTATAAGCGCCCGGGAGGCTACCAGGAATTGATGCTTTGTGTATATAGACCCAAGGAGACTACTCGAGATTGCATTTAGAGATGGCCTCAACTCCGCAATGTTGGATGGTGTTACAGAAGATCGAGCAATCATTGATTCCTAGCAGAATGTGAGATACGAGTATCTCCGATTCAAGCTTGGGTGAACTAAGATGACCACCACGACAAGGGAGGCTTCGCCCGTGCCCGCGTCCCATGCGTCATGGACCCTTGAGGGAAACATGTCGGGTGTGCGGCGACCTTGGAGATCGAACGATGCGAAGAGCACCAGGAGCTAGTCGCACAAGGCCCGGGCACAACGAATGGCGCGGAGGGCACTCTTGTGCGGCGAGGCCCCTAGGAGGCGGGTACTCTAGCATCCTTTATCGGAGTGTTTTTCCTCTGCGGCGTACCTTCTTGTGCCAAACTTCTAAAACACGCACACACTCCCCTCAAGTTCATTTGGGAGGTCGCCGAGCTGACACCTTCACAAGTTCACAAACTAGTCGATAGTTGGATGATTAGGAGGGTGGTTATACCTCAGCCCACCAGAGATCAAATATTAGGTTTGACATATTTGTGTTTTATAAAGGCAGAATATTACTACAGGGGAAGACGTCGCTCCCGCCGATAACGATACGTCTATGATGACTTCGTCAGTCTCAAGACTTGTCGGTTCAATATTTAAAAAGTGCTCCTAGAGATAAGGTGTGCGTGCATGCATTCATAAATATGATTGTAGATACGTGCATGTTAACGTCTACATATGTACTCAAAATTCTTTTTTATTTTCTTTTTTGGAGTAATGTGTTTCTATAGAAAAATCACACCAGGAATATGTGCAGTTTATTTCTATTTTCTTTTTTGGAAAATTTTCAATCTAATTCATCTTAATCATTGATAGTACAACGAACATCATAAATAATAAAAATTACAACTAAATCTGTTTTTTTTTTCTTTATCGTCCAAGCAAAGCACGTGATAGTCACGGGCGCATCCCACCTGTGGAAAGCATGTAGTATATGCGCAGAGGATCCGGGCGCTAAAACATGTGCTGCACTCGTGCTCTGGTAGGAGCTGTCACGCACGCGGACACAGGACAAGCCTGAAGAAACAAGGTCGCCATGCATGCTTCGGATATTCTCATGCACCAACCATCTCATACTCCTACACGGATACACCCTTCTGCAGTGCAAGCCAAATCCTTCCCTTCCATGCATGCTTCTCATCTTCCTATGCGCATGCGGTGTCAAGTAGAAACACTGCAGCAGTAGAGTTTTTTCTTTTCTTTTGCGAATTGCAGCTATGGAGAACAGCTTTGCGTGGCGGAGCAGCGGATCCCAACGCCTTTTTTTCTTTGCGGATCCCAAGTTCCCAACCGAACGGCGCCCCACGCGACGCAGCCGTGCGTGACGTCGCCCCTCCGTGCTTCTGCCTGCGCCATCATTGACACGGCCAAGGAAAACGTAGCCCGGGGACGAGTACAGCACCCAGCTTTGGTCTGCACCCTGCCCCCTCTCTCCTGCAACGGACACGCACGCACCACCTAACAGAATCAATCAAAATACTTTCTTCTCTCGAAACAAATAAATAAACAAACATTTTTTTGCGGGTATAAATAAACAAACATTTTTTTGCGGGTATAAGTTGGAAGGAACGCGGTTTTGTAATTCAAAGATCAGATGCTTCCATTTTAATTTATTCTTTGAAATTCTGATATCAGACGCTTGCAATTTGTTTTTTTTCTAAACATGTCGAACAAAATCAAAGTGAAACCTCTTTTTTGTGTGTGTTCATGATAAGTGTCCTACACAATTTCCACGTGTTCCCTCCACCTACTTTACCATGCGTAAACATTAGTAAGTTGGAAGGTACACGGTTTTGTACTTCAAAGATCAGATGCTTACATTTTAATTTATTCTTTAAAATTCTGATATCAGATGCTTGCAATTTAATTTCTTCTTAAACATATCAAGCAAAATCAATCAAAGTGAAACTTTTTTTCTTGACAATTCATAGTGAGTGTCCTACACGGTTTCCAGGTCTTCCTTCCACATACTTTACCATGTGTGCGTCTCATGATCGCATTTTTTAAGGAGAAAGAAGATGATCTGAACCTAGTGGATACAGTGGTATGGTGGCTGTATAGCGCCGCTAGAGATGAGGCATGCCGCTGAAACCTAAGATAACCTTCATTTTTTTTCTCTCTTCTTGGCCCCTCAGATCTCTTGAATTTGTATCCGTCGGTCCAGGAATCAAAATGTTTCTTTTTGCAGAAGGAATAAAACTTCTTGAAGAGCTTGGAGGAACTAGACACAAAAGGCAATTCCACCACAAGTCACCAAATTGACTTCATTATATCTCCATTTTGAGTGCTAAATTAAAGGGTTCATCTCCATCCCTATGCATGTGTAGATTTCCAGGGAACAACTAGCGTGGCAATTTGTTACCACCTTTCACTAAAATTATTTAAATTGTTTGTCCGCCCCCACTACATACATACACGGTCTTTCATAGATGCAACGGGCATGGACGGTGTTGTCGGTGCAAGCCCGACAAAGCAGGACATGTTACATGCCCAACAATAGCCGACAATATAGGCGTTTAAGATGCTTAGTGGTTGGGGGTGCATGCCAATGCTCGAGAAGAAGTTGGATCCAACATTGCAGAGGAATGCCTAGGCGTTGCCGACCGATGAAAAAGACAACTATGTTAGACGTTTGGCAGAAAGGCGACACGACATCGTCAGTGACTGGCGGTGGTGAAACCATGAAATCCAGCTATTCAACCAGCATCGGCGCGTGGTTCGCTAGTTAGCGGTACACAGGGCGGCAACTGCGGGCTGGCGGTCCTTCCCTTCCCTATGGGAAAGTGATATAGATGTTGTTAGGAATTTCAGCTGAAACCTGAGAGAACCTTTATTTTCTCTCTCTTCTTGATCCCTCAGATCTCTTGAATTTGAATCCATGCCGGTCGGGGAATCAAAATGTTTCTTTTTACAGAAGGAATAAAACTTCTTTAAGAGCTTGGAGGAACTAAACACAAAAGGAAATTCCACCATAATCATCAACTTGGCTTCATTATATCTCTACCCTGATTGCTAAATTAACGGGTTCACCTCCACCTCCATTCATGTGTAGATTTTCAGGGAACAACTAGTGTGGCAATTTGTTACCACCTTCCAATAGATTTGTTTTTTAAATTGTTTGTCCACCCCCACTACATACATACATGGTCTTTCATGTGTCTGATGAAGCGGGTCTGGACCGTGCTACCGGTGCAAGCCCAAAACGAGACAAAGCGGGACATGTCGCATGCCCAGCAGTAGCCGACAATATAGGCGTTTAAGATGCTTAGTGGTTGGGGGTGCATGCCAATGCTCGAGAAGAAGTTGGATCCTACATTTGCAGAGGAATGCCTAGGCGTCGCCGACCGATGAAAAAGACAACTATGTTAGACATTTGGCAGAAAGGCGACACGACATCGTCAGTGACTGGCGGTGGTGAAACCATGGAATCCAGCTATTCAACCAGCACCGGCGCGTGGTTCACTAGTTAGCGGTACACAGGGCGGCAACCGTGGGCTGGTGGTCCTTCCTTTCCCTATAGCAAAGTGATATATATGTTGTCAGGAATTCCAGCCAAAACCTAAGAGAACCTTCATTTTCTCTCTCTTCTTGGTCCCTCAGATCTCTTGAATTTGAATCCATGTCGGCCGGGGAATCAAAATGTTTCTTTTTACAAAAGGAATACAACTTCTTTAAGAGCTTGGAGGAACTAAACACAAAAGGCAATTCCACCATAATCACCAACTTGACTCCATTATATCTCTATCCTGAGTGCTAAATTAAAGGGTTCACCTCCACCCCCATTCATGTGTAGATTTTCAGGAAACAACTAGTGTGGCAATTTGTCACCACCTTCCACTAAATTTATTTAAATTGTTTGTCCGCCCCCACTACATACATACATGGTCTTTCATGTGTCTGATGAAGTGGGCCTGGACGGTGCTGCCGGCGCAAGCCCGAAACGAGACAAGGCGGTACATGTCGCATGCCCAACAGTAGCCGGTAGTAGAGGCGTTTAAGATGCTTAGTGGTTGGGGTGAATGGCAATGCTCGAGAAGAAGTTGGATCCGACATTGCAGAGGAATGTCTGGGCATCGCCGACCGACGAAAAAGACAACTTTGTTAGATGTTTGGCGAAAAGACAGCATGCCGTCGTTAGTTAGCGATGGTGAAACCATGGAATCCATCTATTAGCCCAGTACCGACATGCGGTTAGTTAGTTGGCGGTACACAGGGTGGCGACTGTGGTGTGGTGGTCCTTCCCTTCCCTATAGCAAAGTGATACAGATGTTGTTAGGAATTCCAGCTGAAACCGGAGATAACCTTCATTTTCTCTCTCCTCTTGGTCCCTCGGGTCTCTTGAATTTGTATCCATGACGGTTCAGGAATCAAAATGTTTCTTTTTACATAAGGAATAAAACTTCTTAAAGAGCTTGGAGGAACTAAACACAAAAGGCAATTCCACCACAATCACCAACTTGACTTCATTATATCTCTATCTTGAGTGCTAAATTAAAGGATTCACCTTCACCCCCTTACATGTGTAGATTTTCAGGGAACAACTAGCGTGGAAATTTGTTACCACCTGCCATTAAATTTAAGTTAAATTGTTTGTCTGCCCCCAATACATACATACATGATCTTTCATAGGTCTGATGCAGCGGGCATGGACGGTGCTACTGACGCAAGCCCGAAACGAGACAAAGCGGGACATGTCGCATGCCCAACAGTAACCGACAATAGAGGGTGTTTAAGATGCTTAGTGGTTGGGGTGCATGCCAATGCTCGAGAATAAGTTGGATCCGACATTGCAGAGGAATGCCTAGGCGTCGCCGACCGATGAAAAAGACAACTTTGATAGACGTTTGGCAGAAAGACGACACGACATCGTCGCTGACTGGTGGTGGTGAAACCATGGAGTTAGCTACTCAACCAGTATCATCGCGGGGTTCGTTAGTTAGCAGTACACAGGGCGGCGCCTGCGGTGTGGTGGTCCTTCCCTTCCCTATAGCGAAGTGGTACAGATGTTGTCAGGAATTCCAGCTGAAACCTGAGATAACCTTCATTTTCTCTCTCTTCTTGGTCCCTCGGATTTCTTGATTTTGTATCCATGCCGGTCCGGAATCAAAATGTTTCTTTTTACAGAAGGAATAAAACTTCTTTAAGAATTCAGAGGAACTAAACATAAAAGGCATTTCCGCCATAATCACCAAATTGACTTCATTATATCTTCGTTTTGAGTGTTAAATCAAAGGATTCACCTCCGCCCCCGTGCATGTGTAGATTTTCTGACAACAACTAGCATGGCAATTTGTTGCCACATTCCACTAAATTTATTTAAATTGTTTGTTCACCCCCACTATATACATACACGGTCTTTCATGAGTCTGATGCAACGGGCATGGACGGTGCTGTCGGCGCAAGCCCGAAATGAGACAAAGTGGGACATGTCGCATGCCCAACAGTAGCCGACAATAGAGGCATTTAAGATGCTTAGTGGTTGGGGTGCATGCCAATGATCGAGAAGAAGTTGGATCCGACATTGCGGAGGAATGCCTAGGCGTCGCCGACCGACGAAAAAGACAACTTTGATAGACGTTTGGCGGAAATACGACACGACATTGTCGCTGACTGGCCGTGGTGAAACCATGGAGTCAGCTACTCAACCAGTATCGCCGCGGGGTTCGTTAGTTAGTAGTACACAGGGCGGCGACTGCGGTGTGGTGGTCCTTCCCTTCCCTATAGCGAAGTGGTACAAATGTTGTCAGGAATTCCAGCTGAAACCTGAGAGAACCTTCATTTTCTCTCTCTTTTTGGTCCCTCGGATTTCTTGAATTTGTATCCATGCCGGTTCGGAACAAAATGTTTCTTTTTACAGAAGAAATAAAACTTCTTTAAGAATTCAGAGGAACTAAACATAAAAGGCATTTCCGCCATAATCACCAAATTGACTTCATTTTATCTCCATTTTGAGTGTTAAATTAAAGGATTCACCTCCGCCCCCTTGCATGTGTAGATTTTCTGCAACAACTAGCATGTCAATTTGTTGCCACATTCCACTAAATTTACTTAAATTGTTTGTTCGCCCCCACTATATACATATAGGGTCTTTCATGGGTCTGATGCAGCGAGCATGGACGGTGCTGTCGGCGCAAGCCCGAAATGAGACAAAGTGGGACATGCCGCATGTCCAACAGTAGCCGACAATAGAGGCGTTTAAGATGCTTAGTGGTTGGGGTGCATGCCAATGCTCGAGAAGAAGTTAGATCCGACATTGCAGAGGAATGCCCAAGTGTCGCTGACCGACGAAAAAGACAACCATGCTAGACGTTTGACGGAAAGGCGGCACGACATCTTCGCAGACTCGCCGTGGTGAAACCATGAAATCCAGCTATTTATGAGTACCGGCACGCGATTCGCTAGTGAGCGGTACACGGACGATGACAGCGGTGTGGTGGTCCTCCCTCTCCCTATAGCAAAGTGATACAGATGTTGTCAGGAATTCCAGCGGCCGACCGTGAATTAGCAACGCCGAAATAGTGATGGACGTTCCATAAAACAAAAATGACATTGTCCTTTGCGTCCAAGGGCGCTGAAATTCCCGAGCACAAGGAGGTGTTTCCCGCAAAAGCGCAGCCCGGCGGGCGGGGAATACGGGGGGAGGAGAGAGAAGGGAACAAAGGAAAAGGAGGCAGCAGGCGGGCGGGCGGCTCGCCTCAGCCTCAGCCTCACCGTAACGGAGCAGCTCTGTCTCTCTCTCTCTCTCCTCACTTTCCCTCTCCTCCCGAAAAGGCAAAGCGGAAAGGAGGCAGCAAGAGAGAGAAAGAGGCAGCACGATACGAGTAACAACCAGGAGAGAGAAACGAGGAAAGAGAGAGGCAGAGGCAGAGGCACCTCCCTCCCCCTCCCCCTGCCGGCTTCCCCTGCTCTCCCCCTGCGCCGGTCGGCTGCAGCAGCTGCTGTCCCCTCCCCCTCCCCCTCCCCGATCCCCATGCTCTCCCTCTCCTAGCCCGCCGCAACGACCAACCACCCTCCCCGCGGTTGGCTGTCCCCCTCGCCTCCGATCCGTCTCCGGGGATCGATCCGCACTTCCGCACCGCACCGGGCCTATATATAACCCCTCCCACCACCCCCGCGCGCCTCCCGCCCCCGAACCTTCCAGAACCTCACCGAGCTCTCTCCCCCTCCGGCAGCAGCTTCTTCCTTCCCTTCGGGATGGCCGTAGTCGAGACCTCCGCCGACCACGTCGCCCCCGCCGCCTCCGACCACGGCGCCGCGCCGTACCGCGCCTCGTCGGAGGGGGGCGACGCGGGGGAGCGCGAGATGCGGGATCTGGAGGAGCTCCTCTCCAAGCTCAACCCCATGGCGGAGGAGTTCGTCCCGCCTTCGCTCGCCGCGCACCCCATGCCGCCGCCTCCCTACGCCGGCTACTACCCCAACGGCCCACCCGCTGCCGGCTTCGCGCCGGTCGCCTCGCCGGGCCACCGCGGGGTCGTCGGCTTCCCCGCCGCCGACGGCCGCGGCAGGGTAAGGAGACACGAGAGTCCTTGTGTTGACCTTTTCGATCGCGGGGTGTTGCCGTTCGGCCTCTCTGTTTCTTTCTGTCGCCGGTGCTCGTCTGATCTGCTCCTTCCTGCGCGCAGAAGAAGTTCGGAGGGTACGGCGGCGGCTACCCCCACGGCGGCAAGCGGCGGGTCAACAGCCGCACCAGCCAGGCGCAGCGCGACGAGGTGATCCGCCGGACGGTCTACGTCTCCGACATCGATCATCAGGTCAGCCCACGGATCCATGCCCGCACCTTCCACTGTTGATTCTGCCTGTGACGAGCCTCCTTCGCCCCCGTCCCTTATTAGACTCTGACATTCACGTTACCTCCGCAACCGCACAGAGTTTGTTCACCTGTTTATTGGTTTGGTATCATTTTTCTACGTTCCTATTACTGGTTGTCATGATCGGTCAGCTAGATTTCGGCTTGTGTGACTTCTGCCGGGCACGTGCTGTTCAGATGGGATAAAACGTTAGCAGGGTTGAGATCATAAGATGGGATGGGGCTGAGAGCAGGTGGATACTGGATACGCCAGCGGTTGCTCCTTTTGATCATCCTTTTCTTGTTTCGATAGATTTGGATGCCACTTCTCACTGTGGTAAGTTTTGCAGTTCTTGGTCATTACTTTTGTATAGAGTCTAGAAAGTCGCATGACTATTTTGCCATTTATGTGCTTGGGCGACGTGCAGCTAACCTGTACTCATCTACTGTGTTCTTATCCGATTTTGGGTGGTTATTCTCCTGATTTCTTCACGTAGTGTATGCACCTCTACTGACTATTCGTGGCATGTCTGGTTGGTTTGATGCATGCACCATCTGTATCGGTTTGCTATTAGATTTCTTGTTGGATTAGTCTATGCAGTGCATTCCTGGAAGTATCTTATTAATGAGCCCTGCTTTCGTGCTCCTTTAGCAGTTCATTGAGTAGGCAGTCTGTTCCTTCTTTTTTCTGAAAGACCTAGGTAGTGTATTCCTGGTAGTGTGTTCGTTATGGGCCATTGCCTTGATGTTCCTTGTAGCAGTTTATCTAGTAGGTGTGTATTCATTTCTGTTTAGGAAGACCTGGGCAGTGTATTCCTGCAAGTGCCTTATTTAAGATCCTTGCTTTAATGTTCCTTTGATGGAGTGATCATTGGAAGGAACAGTAATAATTCAAACCATGCCCTATTATATACTGCTTGGTACAAATGACGTCTCAGGCCTATTCCTGTATTCATGCAAGAAAGCTAGATTTGAGAGTGGATACATGCAGATTTACTGTCTGGTGGAACACAGATGGGGCCAGCTTTAATGAATCTCAATAATGGGCATGCAAAGTTACTTTGATTTTTTTAGGGGTGTTTTTTTTAGGGGTATGCAAAGTTACTTTGATGTATTTGATACTCCCTTGGTTCCTAAATATAACCCTTTTAGAGATTCCAATATGGACTACATACGGAGCAAAATGAGTGAATCTACACTCTAAAATACTCCCTCCGTCCCAAAATTCTTGTCTTAGATTTGTCTAGATACGGATGTATCTAACACTAAAATGTAACTAGATACATCCGTATCTAGACAAATCTAAGACAAGAATTTTGGGACGGAGGGAGTATGTCTATATACATCCGTATGTAGTCCGTATCGAAATATCTAAAAAGTGTTATATTTAGAAACGGAGGGAGTAGATGCCTTGTGTATGCTTGTTGACTTATTAGCTCACGATGGTACTTTGTCTTTTTTGGTTCTGGTATGCTATTCTAATTTCTTTCTCAAAAAAGTCTTAATCTTGTTTACATCTATGCTTAAGATCATAGTTATCATGATGCTTCTCATATTTACATGTTGAAATGCAACATGTACACACTTGATTGGGATTTGCACTTAGAAAGATTTAAGCTTCTAGGTGGCTGATATGGTTTACTTGTGAGCTCAGTTGTTCTAGTGCATGTTGATTAATGCCAGTTAGATATATGTATCGTTTCCAGGATTCAGAAACCTTTTTCTAGAAGAGGTATTCTCTAGAACAATACAGTTGCCATGTTTGTAAGAGACATGCATACTGTTTGTGAAGTAAGAGGCACACCATCTTTACTTTTTGGCGTGCCTCTGTTCCACAATGAAAAGAAGCACCTTGTTTCTTGTAACTTAGTGTTTACATATAATTTTCTACTCCCTCCAATCCATATGAATTGTCGCTGATTTAGTACTCCGATCCATATTACTCGTCGCTGGTTTAATGAGTACTAAATCAGCGACAATTAATATGGATCAGAGGGAGTACCTTGTAATTGTAGTAGTAGTGTGCGTAAGTTATGCACTGAAGAGTTCACTGGCTATATATTCTCATAATGGTGGTTACGTTTTTGGGTCAAGCGTAGTCATTTGGAAAATGCACCTTTTTTTTTCTTTATTCAGACAACATAGTACGTACTTTCTACCTCGTAATAGCCGTGTTCATGTTTTTTTCATGTTAAGACATGTACTAGACATGTTCACTGGTTTTGCCTTGTGTGATAGTGAACTTTCTACCTCTGTACATGCCGACTAGTGAACTTTTGGCTGCAGTTCTGCAGAAATATTCCAATTTTCTCAAAAATTCAAAGATCTCCAGAAATCCTCGTGCATGTAGCAGATTGCTACTGTTTGGAGGCAGCGCCTGCTTGTCTGCTCCACGAAGATCCTTCAGGCCTAATAGTGAGATATGGGATGGCATATGATTATATGAAATAAAATAAATTTCTTGTATACAGAAACTTCTTAGAAGGAAAAGGAATTCGTAGTCCACCAGAGGGTTTATCTGATAGATCAATTCTGATTCATCACCCGCATTTTCTGTTGAATAGATGAGTGGTTTTGGTAGGGTGATAACATATCTGACATGTATTTTACTCGAATACTGGACGGATCATAATGTTGCAACTATTACGTGGTATTTTAGCAAGCTCATTTTTGGCAGCGCTATGAGAATGAGGCGAGTTAGGTCAGTTTGTGGTTGCCAACTGTGTTGCGTTTGCTTCCCTTATAATCTGCTGTTGGAAATTAGCCAGAAAGATATGCAAAAGCGGGTCAGAGAGACACAAAAATAGCCTAAAGCAGGTGAGGCAAACAGGATTGTGATAATCCACCGCAATGCCAAACACAGCCTTAAAAGAGTGTTTTGGCTCTTTGAGAGCTCTTTGAGAGCATTTTTCCTTTGATTACATACCCTACACTGAGCTCTTTTTGGAAAGAAAAAAAGTTTCTTGAATCCACAAAAGGTTCTAATGGAGTGGAGTTATACATGTACATATAGACGTGTAGCATTTATGCACAAATTTTATCAATATATCTTCTCAGTTATGGTGTACACAAAAAAGAGAAATGTGTAGATCAAAATAGAGTAACCTTTTGCTTTTTTGGAGCCACAAATATGTCTTCTTTTGTGTAGCCTACAAATTAATGTACTACCTCCGTTCCAAAATATAAGTTTGTTTTGGTAGGCTTAAACGTCTATATTTTAGAACAGCGGTAATATTATTTAATAATTTTCTACAGTTATGTAGAACACATCCATATGTATCCACTGGCAAGAGTTCTTTTGAAAACCTCTAAACTTTTTGCACTTGGTCCTCTGATGTTTATTCCCATATGGTGTCTTTTTTATAATTTTTGCATCTGTCTTTCCTCATGTACTCTGTAATGTTATGTTGGTTTGTTGGTGATAGGTTTAATTTTGTCTATTGGACACTTCACAATTAGTTATTCACTTATTTGTTTGTGACTTGGCTGCTGTGATACTTTGTATATTTGATTAAGTTTCTACGCCTAACTTGTGGAGTTTGTTGAGTTCATTTGTGTTGCCTTTGCAGTTAGTTATCTATCACTGTTACATTGTGTCAGCCATTTTTCAAGTCTTATATCCTCTAGTTGCACACCTGCAATTATATGTAGGCTAATTCGTTATATGTTTCCTCACATTTAGGTCACCGAAGAGCAACTGGCAGCACTATTTATCAACGTAGGGCAGGTAGACTTTTTGTTTTTTGTTTACATTTACTTTTTGAGAGCACTGAATAATCTGATTTTTTTTTGTGAAGGTTGTGGACTGCCGCATGTGTGGGGATCCAAATTCAG
Organism: Triticum urartu; assembly: GCF_003073215.2. Lineage (NCBI taxonomy): Eukaryota > Viridiplantae > Streptophyta > Magnoliopsida > Poales > Poaceae > Triticum > Triticum urartu. The sequence goes on from NC_053028.1 coordinate 450,133,009, forward strand.
TTCTTCGTTTTGCTTTCATAGAGTTTACTGATGAGGGTAAGTGGTTGAATGATAATTGAACATGCTTAGGTCAATTTGTCCATTGATTAATATACTGTACTATTGCAGAGGGTGCAAGGGCTGCTCTAAATCTGTCAGGAACTGTGCTCGGATATTATCCTGTGAGGGTTCTGCCATCAAAAACTGCAATTGCACCAGTCAATCCAACGTTCCTGCCCAGGGTAAGCTACAGTTTTGGAATCCACATATTTGTCTATGTATCGCTGTTCATACTTATCTATATGGATGTACGCCTGATGTCTAAAAAGTGCCTCGTCTTTATCTTCAGTCTGATGATGAGCGTGAGATGTGTGCAAGGACCATCTACTGCACAAACATTGACAAGAAGGTTTGCTAGCCTACCGTTGCACTCTGTATCTCTATACTCTTTGCACCGATGTTTCTATTTTATTTGATGCACTTGGTGCAGGTCTCTCAGGCAGATGTGAAACTGTTCTTCGAGTCAATATGTGGAGAGGTTGGTGACTTGTCACTTCAAACTTCCTTTCCTTGTCATAATTTATTCCATATATGCTGTGCTGCAATCAAAATGCAGTTCAAGGGACATGCTCATTCACTCATTGCAATATCTCCCTGACAGGTCTATCGGCTGAGGTTGCTTGGGGACTACCAGCATAATACTCGCATTGCCTTTGTGGAGTTTGTTATGGTTAGAATTACTTGCCCATTTCGTATTTTTCCAAATCATCACAATATATTGCCTTTTTATTGTATTTCTAGTATTACTCGTCATGTGTGAGAAGGTTGAATCCTATAATGCTAAGAGTGTTGCCTGCAAATTATATCATGAACATCCATAGCCTCGCGTATGTTTGCTTGAATCATGGTTTCCTGTATTGTTCACATAGTAGAAAACATTTACCACTACGACCAGATTTGATTTCTGGCTAGTTGTCGTTTCGAGTCACGTAGGGTTTCAGCCTTAATTTCCCGAACCACTAACGCCAGAAGTTGGAATGAACTGGCCTTATGTCCATGTTAGCTTTAATCAGATGGATAAATAGTTAGCCAGAGAACAGCTGGGAAATAGTCGTGCTTAAATGAAAACTATGGTTTGATTGGGGTACATTAGATTTCTGCAAGGAGTGTTTACATGTGGCTGTTCTCCTTTTGTTTAATACTCCCCCCGTTCCAAATTAGTTGTCGCTGATTTAGGACAAGATTGTACTCCCACCGATCCATATTGTCTTAGATTTGTCTAGATACGGATGTGTGTAGACACGTTTTAGTGTGAGGTACATCCGTATCTAGAGAAATCTAAGACAAGTAGTAATATGGATCGGAGGGAGTATTAAATCAGCGACGACTAATTTGGAAAGGAGGGAACATATATTAGTCTTTTCCTGAACATTACTTGCTTTATTAAACTCACAACTATGGTTGGTACTCTATTATGTTATGAGTTATGATCTGATGTCCTGATGTGTAGCATTGCATGTCAGTTTAGGTGGATGTCTGAAGATCATTTCTTTAAACCTGAAGTGGTCCCAAGTACTCTCTCTATTGAGAAGTTATTAGTTAGCAAGATCTACTGTTGCTTGTTGTCCTCGTGCTTAGCGCATTAACTTGATCTTAGTCAGCATTGTTTGTTGTTCTGGATAATCTCTAATCGCTATACGTGTGCTGTAAAAATGGCTCTGTTAGTTACATTTTCTTGGATTTTGGGGCCTTTCGACGCAGGGTATTTTGGGAAATGAAGTTCATGTGTGTATGCAACTTCTTTCCTGTTGTAACAGCAATGTCCTTGGCTAGTCCTTTGTGGCATAGTAGTAGTGGTGGTATTTTTCATTTCACAACTAAGTTCAGCCTGGAGGTTCATTTGTTTCTTAATTTTCAGGCTGAAAGTGCTACAGCTGCTCTCAACTGCAGTGGTGTTATACTGGGTTCCCTGCCAATAAGGTAAAAAGCATGGTCTTAATTCAACTTTGTTGACCCAACTGTGAATAAAAGCCTATTTAGTTCTGGAAATAATGTGCTGCCTTGCTGATATTTCAGGGTGAGTCCATCTAAGACTCCCGTTCGTCCCCGTGCTCCTCGGCCAATGATGAACTAGAGTTGTAGGTACAGGAGGTGCCAATGGCACTGCTTATATATAGAGAGATCGACATATGTGAAAGAGAAATTAAGATATGTCTTTTCTTCTAAGTTATCCGCTCGAGTGTCTTTTTATTGTATCGCCGGTAAGTATCAAGACTCGAGCGGAGGAGGGGAAAGGAAAAATTAGAAATGGTTGGTCGGTGTTTACCTTTTGCACATAGAGCTTCTTAGAAGCGGGTCTGTTGCTCTTGTCCTTGATGCAGCAAGGCGAAACTCGTGAACTTTTGTCTTTGTTCAGTTGTTGGTGTCTTGTTTGCTACTACCTGGAAAGTTGCAGCAAGTCGTTTACCTGAAAAATGATGAGCACTTGCCATTATGCTGTGCCAATTCTGTCGTGCCCCTGGTATTTTTGTTTGCTGATGCTTATGCTCTTCGTGTTCCCAATATTCAGTCTGCACACGAGCAGTTCAACATTATCCTTGGGTTGCTCTGTAAATATGCTCGTTGTATAAATTGCATGTTATTAGTAACTTCTGAAACTGGAGCCAATGCACATAAGGCAAGGAGGCGTTTCCGGCTGGGATACGACGGTTTTTGTGGATGTGAAGCGTTGTATCTGACAGAAAACAGAATGTCGGAACCAAAACGCTGCTACTGTTTCCAAAAGCGCTGTAATTGGGAGAGGCATTTTCCCGCCCAACCAAACGCGTCGTAGTATTCATCTTAGGTTTTATTTACTTTTGATCAGCTATGGCAACCGCTCAGAAATTGTTATTTGCTGGAACGTTTAAGGTCTGTCTTTTTGCCATGGAATACTAGTAGAATCCATTTTTGTTGCTTGTGGTGTGGGTAGCCCGCGAGTTTAAGTTTACCTAGAGCTTCACTCAAAATGGAAAAAGTTTACCTAGAGCTACAAGTTTAACCAAGAAAAGTTGGTTCACTTTTCTCATCGTGTATAACGTTGTCCATAAAGCATGCCAGTGAGATGTTCCTTGCACATTGCGTGCACTCTTCCGTGCTTGTGCCCTTGTCAGGTTCCATCGGCCGGGCCACCCATTGTTGTTGTCTGCCACCACGCACGAGCGAACAGCGGTACAGAACTACGCGGGCCGTGTGTGCATCTCCATCTCATTTCATCTCATCGGCTGCAGCAGTATAGTACGTGCAGTGAGCCGAGCCTTTGTGCCGGTCCCGATATGTGAGGTGGATCCTGCCTGCCACGGGCCACGGGAGGGTACCAAGCGCGTGCCGGCGCGTGCGATGCGTATGCAGGCAGGAGGGACCGGACGGCCCGAAATGGGCTGGGGCGCCAGGAAAAAGGCGACCGACCGCGACAGTTCGACGCCTACGGGTCGGTCGAGGGGCCATCGCGTCCATCTATCTACGCAGACTCAAAAAAAAAGCGTCCATCTATCTACGCTGCTACAGCCTACAGGAGCCGGGACCAAGGAGGGCGGGCGGACGACACGCGGACATGATCATCATCCCACGCGCCAGATCTGCTCAATAATTTACCAATAATCCGTTCCCCTGTCTCTCTATGCTACGCGGGCTGTAGCTCCGGCCCCAGGCTCGAACGAAACCTCTAAAACTCTCTTCGCGAAAACAAATCCCGACAACGGGATTTCACATCGGCGCAGCGCAAACCCAGCACGCATCTCCCAGGCTGCAAAAATTCGCGACGGCTCCATCCTTTCGCGCCGCCTGTCGTCTCCGACCGACGGCCGAACAGAAAAAAAGGCGGCAAAGACAACTGGATGATGATCCAGCGGCGAGAGACGTGCATCAGCGGTGTTGTGCTGCGCGAGCACGCCGCGTGTCGCCCGCCACTGGACGCCGTGCGGGCGGGCGCGGCTCTTCCTCCTCTATCCGTCCCTTGATCATCGGTGAGTAGTACTAGTAGCTGGATAACTTGGTGTGAAGATTTTGTCAAAAGTCTCGTCCGCGTGCACAGTGTGCTTGCTGTTTTGCACGGAAGGGAATCGGAGCATGCAGATTCAGCTACAGTGCACGCCAGCGTGGCCGCCTCATGCCCATGCGTGAGCCCTGCTCGCGTATATCGTCCATACCAGCTGCGACGTGACGCCGCCCGCCAGATGACGCATAGGTCTCATCTCAAGATCGTTGGGTCAGACCACATAATTCTTTTTTTTTTCTGCGGGAAGACTACATAATTCTTTGGAAACAGTTTCTTCCGCGTCTAACTCTTTTCCCAACTGCGTAATCAGCCAGAAAAATGGCACTCCCTTCGTCCCATGACTCTTTTTCCCCGAAGATGAAAAAAGGTTCTTCCTGCCTAGTTTCCATCCCGACAGCGCGACTAGAGTCGTTGGAGGGTGTGTGAAGGTGTGTTTCTGGCGAATCTGGTGGGATTCGGCCGGTGGTTATCTGTGGTGGATCCGCTCGAATTCAATCTTTGTGTGTCTATGTTTGTATGTCTTCAGGTTGGATCCTTTCGATCTACGCTTCTCTTCATCGGGATGGTTGCTATTCTGGTGCGCTGGTTCTACGAGGTTTTAGCACGACGACTTCCCGACTGTCTACTACAACAAGTTTTGCTCAGCTCCAGCGAGAGAGGGGTGTTGACGGCGGCGCGTTTTCGGTTCGCTTCAGTGGTCTATGGATTGGGTGTAATTTTTACTTTTTTTATGTTCGTTGTATTGACACGAGTAATGATGAATAGAATGATAGTTTTTCGTAAAATAAAAAGTAAAATAACAATTACTATGTGTATAAGTTTGTGTAGTCTTGGCAGGTCCATCCAGTCTAGAATACTGCAGCCCCACAGTATTGGCACAGCTGTCTGCAACAGTTGGTGTTGTCCCCCTGGCCTGGCACTTCCCTGGTTGGTTACGTACACAGGCTGCTAGCTGCATGGCCGTTAGATTCTTGTCTTGTCAGCTGTACGGGGTTCAACAAGCCTTGATGAGAAGCGTACGAGGGCGCCATGCGCGCGTCACCACATCAGCTGGACCACGCCTACGTTCCTAGTTGTAGTACCAGTACGTGCGCGACAGCCTCCTCGGCCTGCCTGTCTGGCTACCGCTCCTCTCACTGCTCCGCACCTGCGTGCATATGCGTATGTTGGCTAGCTCAAAGTAACAAGTTTCGATCCCGTTTTAGAGGACGGTTTGGTCACGTGGAAGCTGACATGATGCTGGCGCGGCATAGAAGGCCCTCTGTTTTTGCTCTGCCACGGGTAACCTCCTTGTTCAATTAAGCAACAACCCATGTGTTATATGGTTGCATGCAACAAGATACTCTAGTGATTTAAACGGCCTTACATTTATTTACAAAGATGTCTAGGACTACTACTCCCTCCATCCTTGAAAGTGTGTACTTCGGATCAAACTATCTCAAAGTTTAATCGAGTTTGTACAAAAATATATCAGTGCTTGTGAAATAAATAGGAGTATAATGAAAATATGTTTATCATGAATCTAGTGCTACTAACTTGATAGCATAAATGTTAGTGTATTATTGTATAAATACAGTCAAATATAAAAAAGTTTGATTTTTCAACAAAGTTGGAGGTACATTTTCATGGATGAAGGGAGTAGTTGCCAAGGGAAAGAAAATCTCGATATATATCTTGGTGTTGATATGTAGTCCGAACGGCCGGGAGCGTTGCTTGCACACAACAACAATTCTAAGTTGCTCTGCGCAAAAGGAACCGATGGATCGGAAGCAAGGCAAGCAACGAGCAACAACATGGATGCATTATTAGCATGATCCAAATTAAACCAGCTAGCGAAAGCTGGTATGAACGACATAATAATCATCATCCTATAGCTGCTAGTGCTTGTGTTTCTTGCCGTCTCCACCCATTCGATCGATCACGCGTAGCGTAGCCATTCTCTTGACGCTTGTCCAACGCCATGGATTCGGTTGCTTCTTGAGTTTGCTTGTGCACATGCATGCATGGAGGCCGGCTTCAATTCCTTCATCGTCTCGCTCGACGGCACATATATATGCGAGTGCGTCTGGTACAAGTGTGCATACACCACTTTCCTTGTTTGTTCCGTGAAGAGGTAGATATACATCACATGGGGAGCTGCGCGTCCAAGGACGACATGGCGGCGAGGCCGAGGAGCGCGGCGGTGCATCCGTGCCCGTGGATTATGCCGATGGCGCTGCCGGTGCCCGGCCAGCGGGTCGCCGTGCGGATGCTCGCCAGCGAGTTGCGCGCTCTGCATGAAGCCACTGGTAGGGATACCAGCGGCGGGGACGCCGACGCCGGCATCGGCCGTGCCATCCTGGACGGCTGCGTCGCCGGTCGGTGGACGTGGTCACCAGCGTCCGCGTCCTACTTGGCATTGGCAGGCTAGCCACCCATGGTGTGCAAGCAGTCTTGTGTACATAAATACGTAGTACATATGAATTCGCGAAAGAAAGAAAAATACTTGTATGCACATAGCTTCACAAACCACCTGATCAATTCGTCTCTGTACGTACGTAGTAGTTGTAATTATGGAAAGACGAGTTGGATTTGTGGAACAGATTACATATTCGGTTAGTTCATCGCATGGCTTTGAGTACTTGCGACTTGCGACCCATGTACAAAAGGCGCACCATCGGATTCCAATTAGGCAGTTAGGAGGCGATTCATCAGTCCTAAAGCTAACAAGCTTTATCGCCATGGATTGGACTTTGGACACTGACAGCGATGTTACCCACTAACACACACGCGCGGCTCTCTCTCACCCATTCTATGTGCGAACCTTTGGCGTTCTTGGACGAACTGTGTGGTAGGTGCATGCATGGCCGCCAGCGCGCGGCACCTGCGACGCATAAGTAGCAGGAGTACATTTTTGTCCAAGGAATCTCTATATCTTTTGTCCGATTTCCATCACGCCAAACGCGACTAATACTTATGTCGTGAACAGGTTAGTTTCGGAGCTGGACTAGATAAATCCTAGATCTGTCCGCATACATGTGCATGAACCGACCGACACATCACCAGTCTCGATCCTTTCCTGGTCTCATCCGTCCCCAGTCACCAGACGCATATTTGTGATCTACGGATGCATGTGTGCGCTCTAAACACCGATCCAGCTGCCATGGATAACTCATGTCGAGTCCCGGTTGCCCATGTCTCCAAACCAGATGGCATTTTCAACGCCGATTCTCAAACCGTCTGCGTATCTTCGGATCAAAAAAATCATCAACATGGGTCTGTATTGATCTGCCAAACGATCCGGACACACTACTTTCCATAAACCAAAGACAAAGTTTGGGGTTGGGGGTGGCCGGGTGGGGGCTTTGCGGGTCTTCGGACCACTGCCACGCTTGCTCCTAACTACCCGACCCACCAAAAACCCTCCTCCAGCCGCCCACATTCATGCCGCTGTAAAGCGGCCACTCCGCATTGCTGCATGTCTAGAGCGGATGCGACCTCTCATTGGCGCTGACAATGAAGCGGCATGGTGGCCAAGAGCGCTGCCCGTGCCGTGTCCCCGTTGTCTGTGCTTGTTCAGTACCAGATAGACGTATGTTGTACGAGATGAGACGGATATCTTCCACACAGGTTCAATGCCCGGTTGTCCGTATGCCGCCATTAAGTAGGCTCGTCGGCCAAGGAACAAACTCCGGCAACGTGCATTGACGCATCCGACGCTTGGCCTCACCGGAATCTGCTATTTAAAGGCGGCCCACCCGGCTAGACTCCAAAACATAACTCATTCTCCTTCCTTGCACCACATCCACCATGCCCGCAGCCGGAACGCTCTGTCATATAGCTTGTCATGGAGATGAAGCACGAGGTGGTTGCCCTTGCAGCCGCCTAGTAGTCCCGCCATGCCAGGCGGATCGAGCAGGGCATGCCGGCCAGCTCGCCTAAGGTCTCCGACGACGACACGCCACCAGACCCCGTGCCGGTGCATGTCGGCCTGACCATGGAGCAGGCGCAGGCGCACTATGACGCCACCATGGTGGAGGAGGAGCAGCCTACGCCAGCTCCCATGTCGGCGTTCCGATACGCGCAGGAGGAGCAGAGGTACAACATGGTCCTCCTCGAGAAGCACCGGTCGGCGGAGGGCCAAATCTACGGCGAGCGTGCAAGCGAGGTGGCTGTGGCTGCCATGCCCGCGGCGAACCCTAACTTTGTTGTGGAGCAGTGCACGCTCTACGAGGCCATGCGCGCCGCTCGCAGGGAAGTTCCGGCGCAGCCGGCCGCGGCCGCGACCGCCAACTGCGTGTCCTACGCGCCGCGTCCAACTATTGGGGGCGCACGTGGAAGGTGGACAGGTGGTGGAGTCCTTCAAGGATGAGTACGACATGGGAGGTGGCATGGCATTGTGTCCCTAGTGGGCCGGTCCACATCCCATGTTCTAATCTTCCTAGCCGGAGACTGCACCTCAAGTTCACGGGTATTGAACCCCGTCGCCGCTCATGGAGACGACAGATGGAGGACGCGGTCGCTGATGCGAAATACGAAGGAAGTGGGCGACAAACGCCACCGTAGAATATGTTCAGGGTCGGAACACTTTTTTTGTTCTAAATGTTCAAAATGTAATGAAAATCCACCTTTTTTGCATGAATGTTGTCTCGTTTATATGAAATCCACCGTGTTTGCACGAATTTCATCCGGTTACCTCAAAAATTTGTTGAAATGTATGCGAGCAGTGTTGGATGGCCGGCTCCTGCATCCGTTGAAGGAAATATGCCCTAGAGGCAATAATAAAGTTGTTATTTATATTTTCTTATATCATGATAAATGTTTATTATTCATGCTAGAGTTGTATTAACCAGAAACTTGATACATGTGTGGATACATAGACAAAGCACAGTGTCCCTAGTAAGCCTCTACTAGAGTAGCTCGTTAATCAAAGATGGTTAAGTTTCCTAACCATAGACATGTGTTATCATTTGATGAACGCGATCACATCATTAGAAGAATGATGTCATGGACAAGACCCATCCGTTAGCTTAGCATGTTGATCGTTCAGTTTTATTGCTATAGCTTTCTTCATGTCATATACATATTCCTTTGACTATGAGCTTATACAACTCCCGGATACCGGATGAATACCTTGTGTGCTATCAAACGTCACAACGTAACTGGATGATTATAAACATGCTCTACAGGTATCTTCGAAGGTGTTTGTTGGGTTGGGATAGATCGAGATTAGGATTTGTCACTCCGAGTATCGGAGAGGTATCTCTGGGCCCTCTTAGTAATGCACATCATGATAAGCCTTGCAAGCAATGTGACTAATGAGTTAGTTGCGGGATGATGCATGCTACCTCTTGAGCATGCGTTGGTTTTCCCTTGAAGAGAAAAGGGTAATGCAGCAAAGTAGCGCAAGTATTTCTCTCAATTTTTGAGAACCAAGGTATCAATCCAGTAGGAGATTACACGCAAATCGCCTAGTACCTGCACAAACAAATAAGAACCTTGCAACCAACGCGATAAAGGGGTTGTCAATCCCTTCACGGTCACTTGCAAAAGTGAGACCTGATAAAGATAATAAGATAAATATTTTTGGTATTTTTGTTGTATAGATTGAAAATAAATATTGCAAAATAAATAGTAAACTAGAATTGTAGATCGGAAACTTATATGATGTAAAGTAGACCCGGGGGCCATAGGTTTCACTAGTGGTTTCTCTCAAGATAGCATATATTACGGTGGGTGAACAAATTACTGCTGAGCAATTGATAGAAAAGCGCATAATTATGAGAATATCTAGGCATGATCATAAACATAGGCATCACGTCCGTGTCAAGTAGACCGAAACGATTCTGCATCTACTACTATTACTCCACACATCGATCGCTATCCAGCATGCATCTAGAGTATTAAGTTCATAAGAACAGAGTAACGCATTAGGCAAGATGACATGATGTAGATGGATAAACTCAAGCAATATGATACAAACCCCATCCTTTTATCCTCGATGGCAACAATACAATACGTGCCTTGCTGCCCCTACTGTCACTGGGAAAGGACATCGCAAAATTGAACCCAAAGCTAAGCACTTCTCCCATTGCAAGAAAGATCAATCTATTAGGCAAAACCAAACCGATAATTCGAAGAGACTTGCAAAGATATCAAATCATGCATATAAGAATTCAGAGAAGAATCAAATATTGTTCATAGATAAACTTGATCATAAACCCACAATTCATCGGATCTCGGTGTGACGCCCCCGATTCAATCGTACACTAATCATACACGCAATCGTGTACGATCAAGATCAGGGACTCACGGGAATATATCACAACACAACTCTACAAATAAAATAAGTCATACAAGCATCATATTACAAGCCAGGGGCCTCGAGGGCTCGAATACAAGAGCTCGATCATAGACGAGTCAGCGGAAGCAACAATATCAGAGTACAGACATAAGTAAAACAAGTTGCCTTAAGAAGGCGAGCACAAACTAGGATACATATCGAAAGAGGCGCATGCCTCCTGTCTGGGATCCTCCTAAACTACTCCTGGTCGTCGTCAGCGGGCTGCACGTAGTAGTAGGCACCTCCCGAGTAGTAGTAGTAGTCGTCGACAGTGGTGTCTGGCTCCTGGGCTCCATCGTCTGGTCACATCAATCGAGTATAGAAAAGGGGAAAAGAGGGAGCAAAGCAACCGTGAGTACTCATCCAAAGTACTCGCAAGCAAGGAGCTACACTACATATGTATGCATTGGTATCAAATGGATTAATGGTATCATATGTGGACTGAACTGCAGAATGCCAGAATAAGAGGGGGATAGCTAGTCCTTTCAAAGACTACGCTTTGGTAACCTCCATCTTGCAGCCGGAGAAGAGAGTAGATGGTAAGTTCACCAAGTAGCATCGTGTAGCATAATCCTACCCGGCGGTCCTCTCCTCGTCGCCCTATTAGAGAGTGACCACCGGGTTGTATCTGTCACTTGGAAGGGTGTGTTTTATTAAGTATCCGGTTCTAATTGTCATAAGGTCAAGGTACAACTCCAAGTTGTCCTGTTACCGAAGATCACGGCTATTCGAATAGATTAACTTCCCTGCAGGGGTGCACCACATTTCCCAACACGCTCGATCCCCTTTGTCCGGACACACTTTTCTGGGTCATGCCCGGCCTCGGAAGATCAACACGTCGCAGCCCTACCTAGGCACAACAAAGAGGTCAGCACGCCGGTCTAAATCCTATGGCGCAGGGGTCTGGGCCCATCGCTCTTTGCACACCTGCATGTTGCGAACGCGGCCGGAGAGCAGACCTAGCAACCTCCATTACAAAGGAAGTTGCATTACACGGTCCAACCCGGCGCGCGCCGCTCAGTCGCTGACGTCATGAAGGCTTCGGCTGATACCACGACGTCGAGTGCCCATAACTGTTCCCGCGTAGTTGGTTAGTGCGTATAGGCCAGTAGTCAGACTCAGATCAAATACCAAGATCTCGTTAAGCGTGTTAAGTATCCGCGAACGTCGACCAGGGCCAGGCCCACCTCTCTCCTAGGTGGTCTCAACCTGCCCTGTCGCTCTGCCACAAAGAACCCAGGCCCACCTCTAACGGGATGGAGCCACCTACCCCTTCATCCCCCAACATCAGAATCACTCGCGGGTACTCCTACGAGCCGACCCGACTTTATTCACCACCTGTATAGCATGTATATATGTATAAGTATATACCCGTGATGATCACGTCCCGATAGTATAGCATGGCAGACGGACAAGAATGTAGGGCCACTGATGATAAACTAGCATCCTATACTAAGCATTAGGATTGCAGGTAAAGGTAACAACAGTAGTAGCAAGGACAGGCTATGCATCAGGATAGGATTAACGGAAGCAGTAACATGCTACACTACTCTAATGCAAGCAGTATAGAGAAGAGTAGGCAATATCTGGTGATCAAGGGGGGGGGGCTTGCCTGGTTGCTCTGGCAAGAGAGAGGGGTCGTCAACACCGTGGTCGTATTGGGTAGCAGCGGCGTCGGTCTCGGTGTCTAGCGAGAGAAGAGGGGGAAGAAACAATAAATATGATGCAAACAAAAACATGATGATGCATGACATGACAAAGCGTGATGCTAGGTGTGCCCTAACGCGGTACGAGGTGGTACCGGTGAAGGGGGAAAACATCCGGGAAAGTATTCCCGGTGTTTCACGTTTTCGGACAGATGAACCGGAGGGGGAAAGTTGCGTGTTTGCTATGATAGGGATGTGTGGCGGACGAACGGGCTGCGTATCCGGATTCGTCTCGTCGTTCCGAGCAACTTTCATGTACAAAGTTTTTCCATCCGAGCTACAGTTTATTTTATATTAATTTTAAAAGATTTAAATCATTTGTAGAATTTATTTAATTAATTAAATCAACATTATCCAGAATAGTGTTTGCTGACGTCAGCATGACATCAGCAGTTGACCTGGTCAACCTGACAAGTGGGTCCCACCTATCAGTGACACATTTAATTATCCAGTTTAATTAACCTAATCAGGATTAATTAGGAGGGTGGGCCCCACTGTTATTGACTAGTTAATTAACTAACATCAGTTAGTTTAATTAGTTATTTGGTTAATATTAATCATGATTAATTAGTTTAATTAATTGTTTAGTTAATTAATCAAGATTAATTAAGTTAATTAATTAATTATTATTTTATTTATTATTCATTTTTTAAAACCTTTATTATTATTATTATTATTATTATTATTAACATTCTGGGGCCGGGCCCCATTTGTCATTGGGCTAGGGGGTTTCTTGGCGGGCGCCGGGCTATCGGGCGCATGCCCAGGTGCGGGCGGACCCGACAGGGGCCGGAGCAGGGGAGCGGTGGCCACAGCGAGGCCATGGCCGGAGCAGGGCGCGCTGGCCGTGGCCGGTGGAGAGGCGGCCGCGGGGAGGAGCGCTGGGGGTCGTTGCGGGGCCGCGTGGCTGGTGCGGCAAGGCGAGGAGCGGCGCAGGAGGGAACGGAGCAGGGCAAGGCGGTAGGGGAAGCCACTGGGTGGTGCGGCGGCGAGCACGCGCGGGGTGGACGGTGGGCGCGATGACGGCGCTCGACAAGTGTCGCGGCGAAGCGGGGACATGGACGGCGGCGTTCGGCGGGGCGCATGCGCGCGGACGAGGCAAAGGGGCAGTGGCCGCGGGCAAGTGCGAGCGGGGGAGAAGGGAGCGGACGGGGCCGTGTGGACGGCGCTGCGGTGAGGGAGAAGAGGCGCGGCATGCCGCGCGCAGGAGAAGCAGCACGCAGGCGGCGGCATACAGCAGCAGCTGCAGCAAGGCAGCAGGCAGGGCTGGTGAGCGCGGCGGGGTTCGTGCGGGTGGGGCGCCACGAGCGCGGGCGCAGGACGCGCACGGCGTGGGAGGAGGGCGCGGCGGAGCATGCGCGAGCTCGGGCGCGGCGATGCGGCTTGCCACAGGGAGGCAAAGGGGAGAGGGGTGAGGCTCACTGGGGCCGTAGGGTCAGGGCAGAGGGGCTCGGGGTGGTCGACGGCGACGACCGGGCGGCGGGGGAGGAAGCAGGCCGGCGAGGAAGTGGAGGCAGGCCGGCGAGGTGGCGTCGGGCGACGGAGTCCGGGCGCGGGGCGGCGCACGCTGGCCCGGGGCGGCAGTCTCCTCCCGATCCAATCGGAAGAGAGGGGGAGGAAGATATTTTGCGGGGAAGGAGTGGGGTGTCGGTGGCGGTTCGGGTTCTGAAGGGGAGTGGATTAGGGGAGTGGGGGGAGTGGCCGGCTGGGCCGGTTTGGGCCTGCCCTCCAGCTGGGCCAGTGGGCCAAGGCCCTTGGGGAGCGGGGGGGGGGGGGGGGGGGGGGGGGGGTTCCTCTCCTTTTTTTATTTTGTTTTCTGTTTTGTATTTTCCTTTTCTTTATTTTCTGTTACTGTTTTAGTTCATTTTAAAATACTTACGCACTTTATAAATATGTGTTTATTACATCATAATTACATATGCAAATTATGGCACCGCCCAAACAATTTTGTTTTAACTTTTGAAAACTTTTATTATTTAACTTTATTTTAAATTTGAATTTGACTCGGTTTTGAACTAACGGTAGATTAGCAACAGTAACCATGGTTACGTGGCACTATTAGCATGGATTTACTGTAGCTTGATTACCCGGGCGTTACACTCGGCAAACACACCACAAAAAGAATTACATCGAATAGATCTCCAAGAACATTGAGGAGAACTTTGTATTGAGATCCAAAGAGAGAGAAGAAACCATCTAGCTAATAACTATGTACCCAAAGGTCTGTGGTAAACTACTCACACATCATCGGAGAGGCTAGGGTGTTGATGTAGAATCCCTCCGTGATCGAATCCCCCTCCGGCAGATCGCCAGAAAAGGTTCCCAGATGGGATCTCACGGGTACAGAAGGTTGCGGCAGTGGAAAAGTGGTTTCGTGGCTCCCCTGGATGTTTTCAGGGTATAAGAGTATATATAGGCGAAAGAAGTAGGTCGGTGGAGCTACGAGGGGCCCACAAGGGTGGGGGCGCGCCGCCCTACCTCGTGGCCGCATCGTTGCTTCCTTGACCTCCACCCCAAGTCTCCTGGAGTGCGTTTTTTTCCAAAAAAGATCCTCGCGAGGGTTTCATTCCGTTTGGATTTCGTTTGATATTCCTTTTCTGCGAAACACTAAAATAGGCAAAAAACAGCAATTTACACTGGGCCTTCGGTTAATAGGTTAGTCCCAAAAATAATATAAAAATGTATAATAAAGCCCGTTAAACATCCAAAATAGATAATATAATAGCATGGAACAATAAAAAATTATAGACACATTGGAGACGTATCAAGCATCCCCAAGCTTAATTCCTGCTCGTCCTCGAGTAGGTAAATGATAAAAACAGAATTTTTGATGTGGAATGCTACCTAACATAATTTTCAATATAATTCTCTTTATTGCGGCATGAATGTTTAGATCCAAAAGATTCTAGACAGAAGTTTAATATTGGCATAAAAATAATAATACTTCAAGCATGCTAACCAAGCAATTACATCTTATCAAAATAACATAGCCAAAGAAAGTTTATCCCTACAAAATCATATAGTTTGGCCATGCTTCATTTTCATCACACAAAATGCTCCCATCATGCACAACCCCGATGACAAGCCAAGCATTTGTTTCATACTTAGCCTTTTCAAACTCTTTCAACTTTCACGCAATATATGAGTGCGAGCCATGGACATAGCACTATGCGTGGAATAGAATATGATGATGGAGGTTGTGTGAGAAGACAAAAGGGAGAAAGTCTAACATTGACGCGGCTAATCAACGGGCTATGGATATGCCCATCAATTGATGTCAATGCAAGGAGTATGGATTGCCATGTAAGGGATGCACTAGAGCTATAAATATATGAAAGCTCAACAAAAGAAACTAAGTGGGTGTGCATCCAACTTGCTTGCTCACGAAGACTTAGGGAATTTTGAGGAAGCCAATCATTGGAATATACAAGCCAAGTTCTATAATGAAAAATTCCCACTAGTATATGAAAGTGACAAAGTAGGAGACTCTCTATCATGAAGATCATGGTGCTACTTTGAAGCACAAGTGTGGAAAAAGGATAGTAACATTGCCCCTTCTCTCTTTTTCTCTCATTTTTTTCTTTGGACCTTTTTTAATCTTTTTTATGGCCTCTTTTTTTCGTCCGGAATCTCATCCTAACTTGTGGGGGAATCATAGTCTCCATCATCCTTTCCTCACATGGGACAATGATCTAATAATGAAAATCAGCACACTTTTATTTACTTACAACTCAAGAATGACAAATCGATACTTAGAACAAAATATGACTCTATGTGAATTCCTCCGGCGGTGTACCGGGATGTGGAGTGACATGTATGAAAGAATTATGAAGGTGGCTTTGACACAAATATTATGTCAACTACATGATCATGCAAAGCAATATGACAATGATGGAACGTGTCATAATAAATGGAACGGTGGAAAGTTGCATGGCAATATATCTCGGAATGGCTATGGAAATGCCATAATAGGTAGGTATGGTGGCTGTTTTGAGGAAGATATAAGGAGGCTTATGTGTGATAGAGCGTATCATATCACGGGGTTTGGATGCACCGGTGAAGTTTGCACCAACTCTCGAGGTGAGAAAGGGCAATGCACGCTACCGAAGAGGCTAGCAATGATGGAAGGGTGAGAGTGCGTATAATCCATGGACTCAACATTAGTCATAAAGATCTCACATACTTATTGCAAAAATCTACAAGTCATCAAAACCAAGCACTACGCGCATGCTCCTAGGGGGATAGATTGGTAGGAAAAGACCATCGCTCATCCCCGAACGCCACTCATAAGGAAAGCAATCAAAGAACACCCCATGCTTCAAATTTGTCACACAACATTTACCATACGTGCATGCTACGGGACTTGCCAACTTCAATACAAGTATTTCTCAATTCCACAATTACTCAACTAGAACAACTCTAATATTACCACCTTCATATCTCAAAACGACTATCAAGAATCAAACTTCTCATAGTATTCAATGCACTCTATATGAAAGTTTTTATTATACCCATCTTGGATGTCTACCATATTAGGACTAATTTTATAGCCAAAGCAAATTACCATGCTGTTCTAAAAGACTCTCAAAATAATATAAGTGAAGCATGAGAGATCAATAATTTCTATAAAATAAAACCACCATCGTGCTCTAAAAAGATATAAGTGAAGCACTAGAGCAAGATTTATCTAGCTCAAAAGATATAAGCGAAGCACATAGAGTATTCTAATAAATTCCGATTCATGTGTGTCTCTCCAAAAGTTGTGTACAGCAAGGATGATTGTGGTAAACTAAAAAGCAAAGACTCAAATCATACAAGATGCTCCAAGCAAAACACATATCATGTGGTGAATAAAAATATAGCCTCAAGTAAAGTTACCGATAGATGAAGACGAAAGAGGGGATGCCTTCTGGGGCATCCCCAAGCTTAGGCTTTTGGTTGTCCTTGGATTTTACCTTGGTATGACTTGGGCATCCCCAAGCTTAGGCTCTTTCCACTCCTTGTTCCAAAATCCATCAAATCTTTACCCAAAAACTTGAAAACTTCACAGCACAAAACTCAACAGAAAATCTCATGAGCTCCGTTAGTATATGAAAACAAATCACCACCTTAAGGTAATGTAATAAACTCATTATTTATTTATATTGGTGTTAAACCTACTGTATTCCAACTTATCTATGGTTCATACCTCCCGATACTAGCCATAGATTCATCAAAATAAGCAAACCACACACGAAAAACAGAATCTCTAAAAAACAGAACAGTCTGTAGTAATCTGTAGGTTTCGAATACTTCTGTAACTTCAAAAATCCTCAGAAATTAGGAAGTCCTAAATAATTTGTATATTGATCTACTTTATTTGGAATTGGTATTTTATCGCTCTCTGGTTAAAAATTAAAATTATTCTCGTGAGCGCAAACTTTCTATTTTTTTCAGCAAGATCAAATAACAATCATCCAAGAAGATCCTAAAGGTTTTACTTGGCACAAACACTAATTAAAACATAAAAACACAATCATAATAGAGGATAGATGATTTATTTATTACTAAATAGGAACAAAAAGCAAGGAACAAAAATAAAATTGGGTTGCCTCCCAACAAGCGCTATCGTTTAACACCCCTAGCTAGGCATAAAAACAAGAATATATCTAGGTATTGTCATCTTTGATATACAATCCATATGTGGCTCTCATAATAGATTCATAGTGTAATTTAATTTTCTTTCTAGGAAAGTGTTCCATGCCTTTCCTTAACGGAATTTGGAATCTAATATTTCCTTCTTTCATGTCAATAATTGCACCAATCATTCTGAGGAAAGGTCTACCAAGAATAATAGGACATGTAGGATTGCAATCTATATCAAGAACAATGAAATCTACGGGCACATAATTCCTATTTGCAAAAATAAGAACATCATTAATCATTCCCATAGGTTTCTTAATGGTGGAATCCGCAAGATGCAAATTTAAAGAACAATCATCAAATTCACGGAAACCTAACACATCACACAAAGTTTTTGGAATCGTGGAAACACTAGCACCCAAATCACATAAAGCATAGCATTCATGATCTTTAATATTAATTTTAATAGTAGGTTCCCACTCATCATAAAGTTTTCTAGGGATAGAAACTTCCAATTCAAGTTTTTCTTCATAAGATTGCATTAAAGCATCAATGATATGTTTAGTAAAAGCTTTATTTTGATCATAAGCATGAGGAGAATTTAACACGGATTGCAATAAGGAAATACAATCTATCCAATATCAATTGTCATAATTAAATTCCTTGAAATCCAAAATAGTGGGTTCATTGCTATGTAAAGTTTTGACCTCTTCAATCCCACTTTTACCAATTTTTGCATCAAGATCTAAAAACTCCGACTCATTGGGACGCCTTCTAACTAAAGTTGACTCATATCTAGTCCCATCTTTATAAAGATTCATATTGGCAAACAAAGACTTAATAGGAGATACACCAATCACTTTTAGATCTTCATCATTATTATCATGAAAACTAGAAGAACACGCTTTTACAAAGCAATCTTTTTTAGCACGCATCCTAGCGGTTCTTTGTTTGCACTCATCAATGGAAATTCTCATGGCTTTGAGAGACTCATTGATATCATGCTTAGGTGGAATAGATCTAAGTTTCAAAGAATCAACATCAAGAGAAATTCTATCCTCGTTCCTGGCCAACTCATCAATCTTAAGCAATTTTTCTTCAAGCAAAGCATTGGATTTCTTTTGCAAATTCATAAATTCTTTAAAACTAGTCTCAAAATCAGAGGGCATCTTATTAAAATTTCCATAAGAGTTGTTGTAGGAATTACCATAATTAGTAGATGAATTACTAGGGAACGACCTAGAATTAAAATTTCCTCTATAAGCATTGTTACCAAAATTGTTCCTACCAACAAAATTCACATCCATAGATTCATTATTATTTTCAATCAAAGTGGAAAAAGGCATATCGTTAGGATCAGAAGAAACACTCTTATTAGCAAACAATTTCATAAGTTCATCCATCTTTCCACTCAAAACATTAATCTCTTTTATCGCATGAACTTTTTTACTAGTAGATCTTTCGGTGTGCCATTGAGAATAATTAACCATAATATTATCTAGGAGTTTAGTAGCTTCTCCTAAAGTGATTTCCATAAAAGTGCCTCCCGCGGCCGAATCTAAAAGATTTCTAGAAGCAAAATTCAATCCAGCATAAAAATTCTGTATAATCATCCATAAATTCAAACCATGTGTAGGGCAATTGCGTATCATTAATTTCATCCTCTCCCACGCTTGTGCAACATGCTCATGATCAAGTTTCTGAAAATTCATAATATCGTTTCTAAGAGAGATGATCTTAGCGGGAGGAAAATACTTAGAGATAAAAGCATCTTTGCACTTATTCCATGGATCAATACTATTTTTAGGAAAAGAAGAGAACCAAGTTTTAGCATGATCTTTAAGAGAAAACGGAAATAGCTTCAATTTAACAATATCATTATCCACATATTTCTTCTTTTGCATGTCACACAAATCAAAGAATCTGTTTAGATGGGTAGCAGCATCTTCACTAGGAAGGCCAGCAAATTGATCTTTCATGACAAGATTCAGCAAAGCAGTATTAATTTCACAAGATTCTTCATCGGTAAGAGGATCAATCGGAGTGCTAACAAAATCATTATTGGCGGTAGTGGAGAAGTCACATAATTTAGAATTATCTTGAGCCATTGTGACAAACAATCAATCCAACAAACAGTCACACAAGAGGCAAGCGAAAGAAGGCGAACGGAAAAAGGGCGAACAGAAAAGAGGCGAATAAAATGGCAAGGGTGAAGTGGGGGAGAGGAAATGAGAGACAAATGGCAAATAATGTAATGCGAGGGATAAGAGTTTGTGATGGGTACTTGGTATGTCTTGACTTGGTGTAGATCTCCCCGGCATCGGCGCTAGAAATCCTTCTTGCTACCTCTTGAGCATGTGTTGGTTTTCCCTTGAAGAGGAAAGGGTGATGCAACAAAGTAGCGTAAGTATTTCCCTCAGTTTTTGAGAACCAAGGTATCAATCCAGTAGAAGACTACACGCAAATTGCCTAGTACCTGCACAAACAAATAAGAACCTTGCAACCAATGCGATAAAGGGGTTGTCAATCCCTTCACGGCCACTTGCAAAAGTGAGATCTGATAAAGATAATAAGATAAATATTTTTGGTATTTTTGTTGTATAGATTGAAAATCAAGATTGTAAAATAAATAGTAAACTAGAGTTGTAGATCGAAAACTTATATGATGTAAAGTAGACCCGGGGGCCATAGGTTTCACTAGTGGCTTCTCTCAAGATAGCATTACGGTGGGTGAACAAAGTACTGCCGAGCAATTGATAGAAAAGCGCATAGTTATGAGAATATCTAGGCATGATCATAAACATAGGCATCACGTCCATGTCAAATAGACCGAAGCGATTATGCATCTACTACTATTACTCCACACATCGACCACTATCCAGCATGCATCTAGAGTATTAAGTTCATAAGAACAGAGTAACACATTAGGCAAGATGACATGATGTAGAGGGATAAACTCAAGCAATATGATATAAACCCCATCTTTTATCCTCGATGACAACAATACAATACATGCGTTGCTGCCCCTACTGTCACTGGGAAAGGACACCGCAAGATTGAACCCAAAGCTAAGCACTTCTCCCATTGCAAGAAAGATCAATCTAGTAGGCCAAACCAAACTGATAATTCGAAGAGACTTGCAAAGATATCAAATCATGCATATAAGAATTCAGAGCAGAATCAAATATTGTTCATAGATAAACTTGATCATAAACCCACAATTCATCGGATCTCGGCAAACACACCGCAAAAAGAATTATATCGAATAGATCTCCACGAACATTGAGGAGAACTTTGTATTGAGATCCAAAGAGAGAGAAGAAGCCATCTAGCTAATAACCATGGACCCGAAGGTCTGTGGTAAACTACTCACACATCAAGGGAGAGGCTATGGTGTTGATGTAGAAGCCCTCCGTGATCGAATCCCCCTCCGGCAGATCGCCGGAAAAGGTCCCCAGATGGGATCTCACGGGTACAGAAGGTTGCGGCGGTGGAAAAGTGGTTTCGTGGCTCCCCTGGATGTTTCCAGGGTATAAGAGTATACATAGGCGAAAGAAGTAGGTCGGTGGAGCTACGAGGGGCCCGCAATGGTGGGGGGCGAGCCTGCCCCCCTGGGCGTGCCGCCCTACCTCGTGGCCGCCTCGTTGCTTCCTTGACCTCCACTCCAAGTCTCCTGGATTGCATTTGTTCCAAAGAAGATCCTCGCGAAGGTTTCATTCCATTTGGATTCTGTTTGATATTCCTTTTCTGCAAAACACTGAAATAGGCAAAAAAACAACAATTTGCACTGGGCCTTCGATTAATAGGTTAGTCCAAAAATAATATAAAAGTGCATAATAAATCCCATTAAACATCCAAAACAAATAATATAATAACGGGGAACAATCAAAAATTATAGATACGTTGGAGACGTATCAATGCATTACCGAACGAGTAAAGAGACTTGCCGGTAATGAGATTGAACTAGGTATAGAGATACCGACGATCGAATCTCGGGCAAGTAACATACCGATGGCAAAAGGAATAACGTATGTTGTCATTACGGTTTGATCAATAAAGATCTTCGAAGAATATGTAGGAATCAATATGAACATCCAGGTTCCGCTATTGGTTATTGACCGGAGAGGTGTCTCAGTCGTGTCTACATAGTTCTCGAACCCGTAGGGTCCGCACGCTTAACGTTAGATGATGATTTTGTATTATATGAGTTATGTGATTTGGTGACGAATGTTGTTCGGAGTCCCGGATGAGATCACAGACATGACGAGGAGTCTTGAAATGGTCGAGAGGTAAAGATTCATATATTGGACAATGATATTTGGACACCGACCGGGGGTACCGGGTGCATATCGGGTCACCGGAAGGGGTTCCGAGTATCCCCCCGGCAACTACATGGGCCTTAATGGGCCAAGAGGGGGGACAGACCAGCCCCTTAAGGGGCTGGTGCGCCCCTCCCGTACGGGCTGGCCAAATTGGAGTAGAAAAGGGGAAGTCGGAAAGGAAAAAAGGGAATAGGATTGCCCCTTCCCCCTCTTCCCTTCCTACTCCGAATAGGAATATGAAAGGGGGGAGGACGAATTGGGAGGACCCCAAGTAGGATTCCTCCTACTTGGGGCGCCCCTTGGCTGCCTCTCCTCCCCTCCAACCTGAAAGAATTGGTGGAAGCGTATGCCTCTCTGGCAGAGACGCGCATGTGTTATATAGCACAAGATTACAGGGTTTGGCCGATGGTTATTAGACTTAACCTCTACTCCAAGCTAAACACAAGATAAGGAGATAAAGATCCATCTAAACTAACTACTAGTCATGTACAACAAATCACACATACACGAAACAATGTTTACAAGTTGACACGACTTCTACAAGCCTATCGTCTAACATCCTCCCTCAATCTCAACATGTCAAGGTTTAGATTGTTCTTGAAGGCTTGGAATTGTCGAACTTGAAGTGGTTTAGTGAAACCATCAGCAGCCTGATCTCCAGTTGGAATAAACTTTATCTCTAGCAACCTTCGAGCAACTCTTTCTCGAACAAAATGAAAATCAATCTCGATGTGTTTAGTCCTTGCATGAAACACATGATTTGCAGAAAGGTATGTTGCTCCAAGGTTATCACACCATAGATATGACACATGTGGTCTGTAAATACCCAACCCATCAAGTAATGTTTCAACCCACATTACCTCAACAGTTGCATTTGTCAGGGATTTGTATTCTGCTTCAGTACTGGAATGTGAGATAGTAGCTTTTTTCTTGGCATTCCATGACAAAAGATTAGTGCCAAGAAAAACAGCAAAGCCCCCTGTTGACCTCCTGTCATCTGACATGCTGCCCAGTCTGCATCAGAAAAGGCACTTACTATTGTTGAGGAAGACTTGCATATTGTTAGTCCAATTCCAGTACTACCCTGAATATATCTCAATATTCTTTTTATGGATGTCCAATGAGAAGAGGTAGGTGCATGCAGAAACTGACAAACCTTGTTAACAGAAAAATATATATATCAGGTCTTGTCAGTGTTAGATATTGAAGCGCCCCAACTATGCTTCGATATCTGGTTCCCTCTTCTAGACTTAGCAATTTTCCTTCATATAGTGATAGTTTTTCAATGGTTGACATAGGTGTGCTCGACGGTTTACAATCCTTCATTCCCACATGCTTTAGTATATCTGTGGCATACTTTTCTTGGGTGAGCAAGATGCCATCTTGCATTCTCTTTACTTCAATACCTAGAAAAGAATGAAGCTCTCCCAAGTCTTTGAGTGCAAAATCACCTTTTAAGTTTCTTAACAGTGCTGAAGTGGCTTCTTGTGATGAGCTAGCTACAATTATGTCATCAACATAAATTAACATAAACATGGTCACCTTTTCTTTCTTGAAGAAGAACAGAGAAGTATCTCCTTTTGATGGACGAAAGCCAAGCTGTTGCAGTTTCAAGCTTAGCCTTGAGTACCATGCTCTGGGTGCTTGTTTCAGACCATATAAAGCCTTGTCCAACTTGCACACATGATGTGGTTTGGTGCCATCTTCAAAATCAGGTGGCTGTAGCATATACACCACTTCCTCGAGAACACCATGTAAGAACACATTCTAATACATCCAATTGGTGAAGACTCCATCCCCTGGAAACGGCAATAGACAGAACAAGTCTAATAGTAGCAGCTTTCACCACTGGACTAAAAGTATCCTCATAATCAATGCCGCAACGTTGTTTGAAACCTTTAGCTACTAACCTAGCCTTGTACCTGTCTATTGTACCATCAAATTTCTTTTTAATTTTATACACCCACTTGCAATCTATAATGTTCCTCCCTGGCTTATATGGAACTAGATGCCAAGTCTGATTTTTCATTAGTGCATCAAATTCACTATTCATAGCATTCTTCCAATTTTCATCATTTAAAGCTTCTAGCACATTTTCTAGCTCACCAGTAGCAGCAAAGCCCTGACACCTTTCCAGCGTATCTATAATTTTTGATTGTTCCATGTATATTATCAATCTTGGATGTTTTATATGCATTTATATGCTATTTTATATGATTTTGGGACTAACCTATTAACCTAGAGCCCAGTGCCAATTTCTGTTTTTCCTTGTTTTTGAGTTTTATAGAAAAGGAGTACCAAACGGAGTCCAATTGACATGCCAATTTTTGTGGATTTTTTATGGACCAAAAGAAGCCCCCAAAGTAAAAGAGTTGGGCCAGAAGAGTCCCGAGCCATCCACGAGGGTGGAGGGCGCGCCCCCTAAAAATACAGAAACCCCTAAAAAGAAACCTAGATTGGGAGTTCTGCCGCTGCAATTCTCTGTAGCCACCAAAAACCAATCGGGACCCTGTTCCGGCACCCTGCCGGAGGGGGGATCCATCACCGGTGGCCATCTTCATCATCCCGACGCTCTCCATGATGAGGAGGGAGTAGTTCACCCTCGGGGCCGAGTCTCTCTCTCGTGTTCTTGATTTGGCACGATCTTGATGTATCACGAGCTTTGCTATTATAGTTGGATCTTATGATGTTTCTCCCCCTCTACTCTCTTGTAATGTATTGAGTTTTCCCATTGAAGTTATCTTATCGGATTGAGTCTTTAAGGATTTGAGAACACTTGATGTATGTCTTGCATGTGATACCCGTGGAGACAATGGGGTATTCTATTGATTCACTTGATGTATGTTTTGGTGATCAACTTGCGGGTTCCGTGACCTTGGGAATCTATGCATAGGGGTTGGCACACATTTTCGTCTTGACTCTCTGGTAGAAACTTTAGGGCACTCTTTGAAGTTCTTTGTGTTGGTTGAATAGATGAATCTGAGATTGTGTGATGCATATCGTATAATCATACCCGCGAATACTTGAGGTGACATTGGAGTATCTAGGTGACATTAGGGTTTTGGTTGATTTGTGTCTTAAGGTGTTATTTTACTACGAACTCTAGGTCTGTTTGTGACACTTATAGGAATAGCCCAATGTATTGATCGGAAAGAATAACCTTGAGGTGGTTTCGTACCCTACAATAATCTCTTCATTTGTTCTCCGCTATTAATGACTTTGGAGTGACTCTTTGTTGCATGTTGAGGGATCGTTATATGATCCAATTATGTTATTATTGTTGAGAGAACTTGCACTAGTGAAAGTATGAACCCTAGGCCTTGTTTTGAAGCATTGCAATACCGTTTTCGCTCACTTTTATCATTAGTTACCTTGCTGTTTTTATATTTTCAGATTACAAAAACCTATAACTACCATCCATATTGCACTTGTATCACCATCTCTTCGCCGAACTAGTGCACCTATACAATTTGCCATTGTATTGGGTGTGTTGGGGACACAAGAGACTCTTTGTTATTTGGTTGCAGGGTTGTTTGAGAGAGACCATCTTCATCCTACGCCTCCCACAGATTGATAAACCTTAGGTCATCCACTTGAGGGAAATTTGCTACTGTCCTACAAACCTCTGCACTTGGAGGCCCAACAAAGTCTACAAGAAGAAGGTTGTGTAGTAGACATCAAGCCCGTAAACTTAAAGTTTTTGTTGTACCTGACCGTCCCATCTTTGGGCACCAAAGATTTTGTAATACCTCGTTGTGACCGAGTCACCCATGTGGTTGTAGTATTTGGTTGAGTTGTTGCCGCAGAAGATCCAGCAGCATGTACATGAGATCCTCCTCGTACAAACGCAGGCAAATCCCCTTCGGCAGATGTGCTATCCACCGGCCTCGGATCCGCTGCGCGTGGGGCAGAGGAGGGTGACCCATGAAGAGGCAACGCGTGGCCGGGGACCCGCAAGGCGCTGTCGACTCCATCATTGTGTTGCGCGTCGGGTGTCCCGCAGCCAGCCGGCTCGCGCCAACTGTCGCGTGGCGACAAAGGCAGGTCAGCCCCACCCGACCGCTCCGCTGCGCATGGTTGCGTGTCGTGCGTGGGCGGGCTGGCACCTGATGGTGTCTGGGGATCAGCCCCGGGATCCGCACCAGCAGCAGGGGACCCGCCTGCACCGGATCTCCCGGGATCAGCGTCGCCAGCCGGATCTTCCTCGTGTCCAGCGCCAATGCAACTCTGGTTCTGCATAAAATCATGCGGCGGAACAACAATTTTTTACTGATCCCATTGGTAGCATCAGGATAACTATTAGCCAAATGATCATCTACATATTTCTCTCCCTCGTGATCAGTTGGATTTAAGAGCTCCGGAGGTAAAAGAATAATTTCGGCCCGAAGGCGAGCACCGGCGTTTGGATGCAAAGTGGAGAAGGGAAACACTGCCTCATCAAAGACTACATCTCTGGAAATATAAACTCGTCTGGTGGATATGTCAAGACACTTAAACCCCTTGTGAAGATTACTATAACCTAAAAAGGCACACTGTTTTGAACGGAATTGAAGTTTATGCGTGTTGTATGGATGTAAGTTCGGCCAACAAGTGCATCCAAAGACGTGGAGAGATGAGTAGTTAGGTTTCTCATGGCACAATTTTTGAAGAGGTGTTTCAAAGTTGATGACTTTACTTGGTAGTCTATTGATGAGATAGGTAGCCGCAATGAAGGCCTCGTTCCAAAATTTGAGAGGCATGCATGCTTGGCCTAGAAGAGAGAGAGTCCAACCTCGACAATATGTCGATGTTTACGCTTTGCTGATCCATTTTGCTGGTGTGCGTGGGGACAAGAAACATGGTGAGATATGCCAACCTTAGTGAAAAGGAATTTAGTTTCACATATTCTCCACCCCAGTCGGTTTGGAGAGCAAGAATTTTACGGTCAAATTGTCTTTCAACAAGGTTTTGAAAGTCAAGAAATTTTTGAAAAACTTCTGACTTATGTTTGATTAGGTAGATCCATGTGAACTTACTAAAATCATCGATGAAGCTCACATAGTATTTCTTTCTACCTACAGATTCAACTGCTGGTCCCCACACATCAGAAAAATAAGTTCCGAAGGAAATTTTGATTCACTTATTGATTTCAGATAAGGCAACTGATGGCTTTTGCCTCGGTGACAAGAATCACAAACAAATTCATTGACTAACTTAACACATGGAAGCTTATTGTGGCTAATTATTTTGCTAACAATAGAAGATGAAGGATGCCCTAGGCGCCGGTGCCACCTATCCGAGGAGGGAGTTACACTTAGCACTTGCTTCTTGGCACCTTGTTCCATGTGTTTGACAGGGTATAATCCTCTCCTACCCCTGCCTTGCAGCAGAACCCTCTTCGATCCCTGATCCTTTACAGAAAAAGAATGAGGGTGAATTTCAACAAATGTATCATTGTCAATGGAAAGTCGGCTAATAGAGATTAGACTCTTGTCTGCCTCGGGCACATATAGGACATCATTAAGGAGAAGATCACGTTCAGGGGTAGAAATATGAGATTGACCAATATGGGTGATACGTCTCCGTCGTATTTACTTTTCCAAACACTTTTGCCCTTGTTTTGGACTCTAACTTGCTTGACTTGAATGGAAATAACCCGGACTGACGCTGTTTTCAGCAGAATTACCATGGTGTTATTTATGTGCAGGAACAAAAGTTCTCGGAATGACCTAAAACTTCACAGAACATCTATTCGGAAATAGTAAAAAATCCTTGCAAAAGATGAAGACCAGGGGGCCCACCACCTGTACACGAGGGTGGGGGGCGCGCCCCCTACCTCGTGGGCCCCCTGGAGCTCCTCCGACCTCAACTCCAACTCTATATATTTGGTTTCGGAGATAAAAAAAAATCAGAGAGAAGGATTCATCGCGTTTTACGATACGGAGCCATCGCCAAGCCCTAAAACCTCTCGGGAGGGCTGATCTGGAGTCTGTTCGGGGCTCCGGAGAGGGGAATCCATCGCCATTGTCATCATCAACCATCCTCCATCACCAATTTCATGATGCTCACCGCCGTGCGTGAGTAATTCCATCGTAGGCTTGCTGGACGGTGATGGGTTGGATGAGATCTATCATGTAATCGAGTTAATTTTGTTAGGGTTTGATCCCTAGTATCCACTATGTTCTGAGATTGATGTTGCTATGACTTTGCTATGCTTAATGCTTGTCACTAGGGCCCGAGTGCCATGATTTCAGATCTGAACCTATTATGTGTTATGATCCATTAACCCCGAAGTGACAATAATCGGGATACTTACCGGTGATGACCATAGTTTGAGGAGTTCACGTATTCACTATGTGCTAATGCTTTGTTCCGGTACTCTATTAAAAGGAGGCCTTAATATCCCTTAGTTTCCATTAGGACCCCACTACCACAGGAGGGTAGGACAAAAGATGGCATGCAAGTTCTTTTCCAGAAGGACGTATGACTATATTCGGAATACATGCCTACATTACATTGATGAATTGGAGCTAGTTCCGTGTCACCCTAGGTTATGACTGTTACATGATGAACCGCATCCGGCATAATTCTCCATCACTGATCCATTGCCTACGAGCTTTCCATATACTGTTCTTCGCTTATTTACTTTTCCATTGCTATTGCTATCATCACTAAAAAATACCAAAAACATTACTTTTGCTACCGCTACCACTACTATCATATTACTTTGCTACTAAACACTTTGTTGCAGATATTAAGTTTCCAGGTGTGGTTGAATTGACAACTCAGCTGTACTTGAGAATATTCTTTGGCTTCCCTTGTGTCGAATCAATACATTTGGGTTGAATACTCTACCCTCGAAAACTGTTGCGATCCCCTATACTTGTGGGTTATCAAGACTATTTTCTGGCACCGTTGACGGGGAGCATAGCTCTATTCTTTGAGTCACTTGGGATTTATATCTGCTTATCATTATGAAGAACTTGAGAGATCCAAAAACAAAGATTTATCCCTCAACTACGAGGGGAGGTAAGGAACTGCCATCTAGCTCTACACTTGATTCACCTTCTGTTTTGAGTAAGCTTGAGACACCTAAACCTGCCTCTGCTATTCGTTCTGATATGTCGCATGTTATTGATGATGCCACTTCTACTATGCATGATACTTATGATGAAACTACTTCTATGCTTGATACTACTGTGCCACTTGGTGAATTTCTTGATGAACAACTTGCTAGGGTTAGAGAGAATGAAAATATTGAATCTGATAATATTGATGAAAGTGATGATGAAGACTCACCTGTTATTCCTGAGGGCTATGTTTTTGAAAAATAAGCTGCTTTAGCTATTTTATCTTGCAAAGATAGATACGAACTCAAGAAGTTATTAGCTAAATGGAAGCAGCAATGTCTTAATGCTAGGATGAAACCTGACCCTGCTTTTGCTACTTCACCTATCTTTGTTACTGATAAGGATTATGAATTCTCTATTGATCCTGATATAATTACTTTGGTTGAATCTGATCCTTTTCATGGCTATGAATCTGAAACTGTTGTGGCACATCTTACTAAATTAAATGATATAGCCACCCTGTTCACTAATGATGAGAGAACTCGCTACTTTTATATCCTTAAAATATTTCTGTTCTCATTAAAGGGTGATGCTAAGATATGATTTAATTCTCTTGATCCTGGTTGTGTGCGTAGTCCCCAGGATATGATTTATTACTTCTCTGCTAAATATTTCCCTGCTCATAAGAAACAAGCTGCTTTAAGGGATATATATATAATTTTGTGCAAATTGAAGAAGAGAGGCTCCCACAAGCTTGGGGGAGGCTTCTCCAATTACTTAATGCTTTGCCTGATCATCCTCTTAAGAAAATTGAAATACTTGATATCTTTTAAAATGGACTAACCGATGCCTCCAGAGATTACCTAGATAGTTTTGCTGGTTATGTTTTCAGGGAAAGAACACCGGATGAAGCTGAAATTCTATTGAATAATATGTTGACAAATGAAAATAATTGGACACTCCCTGAACCAACCCCTAAGCCTATTCCTAAACCAACTCCGAAGAAGAGGGATGTTCTATTTCTCAGTCCTGAAGATATGCAAGAGGCAAAGAAATCTATGAAAGAAAAAGGTATTAAAGCTGAAGATGTTAAGAATTTACCTCCTATTGAAGAAATACACGGTCTTAATTTACCGCCTGTTGAAGAAACACATGATCTTAATCCATTACCTATTGAAGAAACTCATGGTCTTGATAACCCGACATAGGTAGTAAAGGTAAATTCTCTCTATAGATATGATAAAGCTGAAATCCCATTTACTAAGTTTGCTAGCCCATGCTTAGATGAGTTTGATAAATTTATGGCTAAGCAAGAAGATTTTAATGCTTATTTTGGTAGACAATTGAAATACAATTCCAATATGCTTGAACACTTGGGTGATTATATGGCTAATGGCAAAGGCGAACTTAAACTTATTAGTAAACATGCTTCTATGGTTACCACTCAAGTAGAACAAGTACTTAAAGCTCAAAATGATTTGCTCAATGAATTGAATAGTAAGAATAATGATTATGCTGTTAGAGTGGCTACTAGAACTGGTAGAATGACTCAGGAACCTTTGTATCTTGAAGGCCACCCTATGAGAATTGAGCAAGATTCTCAGAGAAATAATATAGATGCACCTAGTCCTTCTAAAAGGAAGAAAAAGAAAAATGATAGGACTTTGCATGCTTCTAGTGAACCTATTGTTGATACACCTAAGAATCCAAATGATATTTCTATTTCTGATGCTGAAACACAATCTGGTAATGAACCTGAAACTAGTGATAATGTTAATGATAATGTTCATGATGATGCTCAACCTAGTAATGATAATGATATAGAAATTGAACCTACTGTTGATCTTGATAACCCACAATCAAAGAATCAACATTATGATAAGAAAGACTTTGTTGCTAGGAAACATGGTAAGGAAAGAGAACCATGGGTTCAGAAACCCATGCCTTTTCCTCCCAAACTATCCAAGAAAAAGGATGATGAGGATTTTGAGCGCTTCGCTGAAATGATTAGACCTATCTTTTTGCGCATGCGATTAACTGATATCCTTAAAATACATCCTTATGCTAAGTACATGACAGATATTGTTACTAATAAAAGAAAGATACCGGAAGCTGAAATTTCCACCATGCTTGCTAATTATACTTTTAAGGGTGGAATACCAAAGAAACTTGGAGATCCAGGAGTACCCACTATACCATGCTCCATTAAAAGAAACTATGTTAAAACTACTTTATGTGATCTTGGAGCCGGTGTTAGTGTTATGCCTCTCTCTTTATATCGTAGACTTGATTTGAATAAGTTGACACCTACTGAAATGTCTTTGCAAATGGCTGATAAATCAACTGCTATACCTGTCGGTATTTGTGAGGATGTGCCTGTTGTAGTTGCAAATGTTACTATTTTAATGGACTTTGTTATTCTTGATATTCCCGAGGACGATAGTATGTCTATTATTCTTGGAAGACCCTTTTTGAATACTGCAGGGGCTGTTATTGATTGCACTAAAGGCAATGTCACTTTTCATGTTAATGGTAATGAGCATACGGTACACTTTTCGAGGAAACAACCTCAAGTTCATAGTATCAACTCTGTTGGAAAAATTCCATCGATTATATTTGGAGGTTTTGAATTTCCTCTTCCTACTGTCAAGAAGAAATATGATATTCTTATTATTGCGGATGTGCATATCCCCATTGAGGTAACATAGTGTTATTCGAAATTTCTCCGGCTCCATGTTATTCGGAATGAGTTCGCTAACAAGACTTGATCAACCTTGTTAGTGGATTCCTTTTGATGATCATGAGATGGATGAAACTAGAAGGCACAACCTTCTGTACCCTACTTTTACTTTCTGTTATTTATTTTAAATAAAATAAAAATAGTATTTTCTATCTGTTATCTAATTATCCATGCAATATAAAAATACCCTGAAAATTAAAGTTCTCCAAATGCCCTGAAATTTAAATATGATTCTTTCTGAAATATTTGAGAATATTTGGCACTGAGAACACCGCAGGAGGAGCTGGCACCTGGCCGCGAGGGTTAGGGGCGCGCCCTACCCCCTGGGCGTGCCCCCTGCCTTGTGGGCCCACGGTGGCCCTCCGCCACTTATCATTTCACTCACACACTCATTGCTAGATGTCGGTGCTCATACCTTTTCATTATATCATCCATGCTAGTTTATTTTCCTTTTATGCTTTCTTCTTGTGTGTTCAATAAACCTTAAGAAAAACCAAAAAAAATTAAGTTGTAGCTTTTAATTAGTTTACTTTCCATGCTTGTAGTAGTAATTAAAAAGAAAACCCAAAAAGATTTCCTGTTCTTCTTTTGCTTGTTGGAAGCTTTCCCGTGTAAATAGTTTTATTTCTTTTATTTTCTTTGGGGGTCGATAGGAGAAGACCATAATTAAATTGTTGAAGTAGCTCTTATATGCATTATTGTTGATACGAAAGAGCCCATATTGCCTTGTCTTCTCCTGTTTATTGAATGCTTGCAGATTCCAGCTTAGTCCAATGAACGTGCACTCTTATTATTATTCACACTATTCGGTCGTGCAAGTGAAAGGCAATTATGACAATATATGATGGACTGACTGAGATGAGAAAAGCTGGTATGAACTCGACCTCTCTTGTTTTTGTAAATATGATTAGTTCATCGTTCCTGATTCAGCCTATTATGAATAAACATGTTTGCAATGACAACTAGAGATCATAGTTTCTTGTGCCATGCTTGATTAGCTAGGTGCTTATAATGGTTTACCTTGCATGCCAACATGTTATTAAAATGGTTGTGATGTGGTATGATAGGGTAGTATCCTCCTCTGAATGATTTAAGTGACTTGACTTGGCGCATGTTCACGCATGTAGTTGAAACAAAATCAACATAGCCTTCACGATATTTATGTTCGTGGTGGATTATATCCTACTCATGCTTGCATTCAAGGTTGATTAATTTTAATGCATGTTCATGACTGTTGTCGCTCTCTAGCTGGTCGCTTCCCAGTCTTTTGCTAGCCTTCACTTGTACTAAGCGGGAATACTGCTTGTGCATCCAACTCCATAAACACCAAAGTTATTCCATATGAATCCACCATACCTACCTATATACGGTATCTACCTGCCGTTCCAAGTAAATTTGTATGTGCCAAACTCTAAACCTTCAAATAAATATCCTGTTTTGTATGCTCGAATAGCTCATGTATCAACTAGGGCTGTCCGTATCTTCCATGTTAGGCAGGTTATTGTCAAGAGGAGTGGACTCCGCTCCTCACCCACGAGAAAAATGGCTGGTCACCGGGATGCCCAGTCCCATGCCTCTTGTTAGTTGGAGGCACTCGTTGTTTCGAGCAAGCCATGGATTGATGCTTGTTGGTGGAGGGGGAGTATAAACTTTACCATTCAGTTTGGGAACCGCCTATAATGTGTGTAGCATGGAAGATATTGCCATCTTTTGGTTATTATGTTGACAATGAAAGTATACCGCTCAAAATATTATTCCCCTCTATTTCAAAACCAAGCTCTGGCACCTCTACAAATACCTGCTTCCCTCTGCGAAGGGCCTATCTATTTACTTTTATGCTGAGTCATCATCCTCTTATTAAAAAGCACCAGTTGGAGAGCACCGCTGTCATTTGCATTCATTATTGTTAGTTTACATTGAGTATGACTTGACTGTATCTCTTTTACCATGAATTACAATGTCTAGTCAGTCCTTGATCTTTAAAGGTGCTCTGCATTTACGTTTTGCGGTCTCAGAAAGGGCTAGCGAGATACCATCTTGTTATATCATATTATGATTGTTTTGAGAAAGTGTTGTCATCCGAGATTTATTATTATTGCTCGCTAGTTGATTATGCCATTGATATGAGTAAACTTGAGACCTAAGCATTATTGTGAATGTGGTTAGTCATAATCTTTGCTGAAAACTTGAATGCTGGCTTTACATATTTATAACAACAAGAGCAAACAGAGTTTGTAAAATTTTTCTTTATCTCTTTCAGTTCATCAACTGAATTGCTTGAGGACAAGCAAAGGTTTAAGCTTGGGGGAGTTGATACGTCTCCGTCGTATCTACTTTTCCAAACACTTTTGCCCTTGTTTTGGACTCTAACTTGCATGATTTGAATGGAACTAACCCGGACTGACGCTGTTTTCACCAGAATTACCATGGTGTTATTTATGTGCAGAAACAAAAGTTCTCGGAATGACCTGCAACTTCACGGAACATCTATTCAGAAATAATAAAAACTCCTTGCAAAAGATGAAGACCAGGGGGCCCACCACCTGTCCACGAGGGTGGGGGGCGCGTCCCCTACCTCGTGCCCCCCTGGAGCTCCTCCGACCTCAACTCCAACTCTATATATTTGGTTTCGGGGAGAAAAAATCAAAGAGAAGGATTAATCGCGTTTTACAATACGGAGCCGTCGCCAAGCCCTAAAACCTCTCGGGAGGGCTGATCTGGAGTCTGTTCGGGGCTCTAGAGAGGGGAATCCGTCACCATCGTCATCATCAACCATCCTCCATCACCAATTTCATGATGCTCACCGCCGTGCGTGAGTAATTCCATCGTAGGCTTGCTGGACGGTGATGGGTTGGATGAGATCTATCATGTAATCGAGTTAGTTTTGTTAGGGTTTGATCCCTAGTATCCACTATGTTCTGAGATTGATGTTGCTATGACTTTGCTATGCTTAATGCTTGTCACTAGGGCCCGAGTGCCATGATTTCAGATATGAACCTATTATGTTTTCATCAATATATGCGAGTTCTTGATCCTATCTTGCAAGTCTATAGTCACCTATTATGTGTTATGATCCATTAACCCCGAAGTGACAATAATCGGGATACTTACCGGTGATGACCATAGTTTGAGGAGTTCACGTATTCACTATGTGCTAATGCTTTGTTCCGGTACTCTATTAAAAGGAGGCCTTAATATCCCTTAGTTTCCATTAGGACCCCGCTGCCACGGGAGGGTAGGACAAAAGATGGCATGCAAGTTTTTTTCCATAAGGACGTATGACTATATTCGGAATACATGCCTACATTACATTGATGAATTGGAGCTAGTTCTGTGTCACCCTAGGTTATGACTGTTACATGATGAACCGCATCCGGCATAATTCTCCGTCACTGATCCATTGCCTACGAGCTTTCCATATACTGTTCTTCGCTTATTTACTTTTCCATTGCTATTGCTATCATCACTAAAAAATACCAAAAATATTACTTTTGCTACCGCTACCACTACTATCATATTACTTTGCTACTAAACACTTTGCTGCAGATATTAAGTTTCCAGGTGTGGTTGAATTGACAACTCAGCTGCTAATACTTGAGAATATTCTTTGGCTCCCCTTGTGTCAAATCAATAAATTTGGGTTGAATACTCTACCCTCAAAAACTGTTGCGATCCCCTATACTTGTGGGTTATCAATGGGCTATAGTCATACCTGATCCACTCGCCGTGTGTATCTGATCATCTTCAATGTACCGGTCACGAACCATGAGCTTCTCTAGATCACATGTGATGTGGTTTGTAGCACCACTACCCAGGTACCAGTTGGTGTCGACTCCATACCGGGGAGCCGCCATGTTTGCCGAGAGCTCCTCTCCCCCTTGGAATGAGGAGTCATAGCGCTTCCAGCATTTCCATGCCGGGTGCCCTATCTTGCCGCAGATCTGACAGGTCGGCTTGGCAGAGGGATTGTTGGAGTAGTCCCCACCACCCCCGCCGTTGCCCCCATTCCCACGGTTTGGTGGGTTGGGTGACTTGGGGAAGTTTCCGCGGGCGCGATCACCACCACCTCCAGTCTGTTTGTTGGGGAAGTTACGGCCGAGGTCACCACCACCGCCGTTGTTCTTGTTGAAGCGGCCGCGAGTCGCGGCATTTGCAGATGACTAGGAGGATCCGCCGCACGGACTCATGTGTGTGTTGAAGCTCAGCAGCTATGAATACAGCTCCGGGACTGCGACTCGTTCGACCCTGGAGCACATGGCCGAGACCACCGGGTCGAACTCCTCATCGAGTCCAGCAAGGATGTGAGAAACAACATCTTCTTCATCAACCTTCTTCCCAGAAGCCATTAGTTCATCACACAAAGCTCTAATCTTACCAACGTAATCAGCGATGCCATTGTTGCCCTTCTGAAGGTTCGCCAGCGCGATCCAGACATTGACCGTTCTTGCACGCGTGTGTGAGGCGAGCATGGCTTGCACCGTGTTACACAACTCTGCTGCGGTGTGGCACGTGGCCACCTGAATCGCCATCTCACGCGGGAGCGAGGTCAGCAGGTACAAGAACACCTGCTGATCCCTCGCGTACCACATGGAAAACTCCGGGTTGGGAGATTTGTACTTGGTCTTGCCGTCGTCGCCGGTGACCTCAATTGTTTGAGGCGGCACCGGTTGCTCGACGTCGAGGAACTCCGCCATTTGAGCCCCCCTGATCGCTGACAGGACAGTGGCGTGCCATAGAGCTTCATTCCCTCTCGTAAGCTTCTTTGTTGCGGCATGCACAAATGGAGAGGATGGGAAGGAAGTGGAAGAGCTTGCCATGGATGATGTCGAGGCTTGCTCTGATTACCATGAAAGAATTGGTGGAAGCATATGCCTCTCTGGCAGGGACGCGTACGTGTTTTATAGCACAAGATTACGGGGTTTGGCCGATGGTTATTAGACTTGACCTCTACTCCAAGCTAAACACAAGATAAGGAGATAAAGATCCATCTAAACTAACCATCGGTCATGTACAACAAATCACACGTACACAAAACAATGTTTACAAGTTGACACAACTTCCACAAGCCTATCATCTAACACAACCTATAAATATGAAGGGGGGCACCGCTAGAACACACACCAACAATTGTTAGCCGTGTGCGGCACCCCCCTCCACAGTTTACACCTCCGGTCATATTGTCGTAGTGCTTAGGCGAAGCCCTGCGCAGATCACTTCACCATCACCATCACCATGCCGTCGTGCTAACGGAAATCTCCCTCGACACTTTGCCGGATCAAGAGTTCGAGGGACGTCATCGAGATGAACGTGTGCAGAACTTGGAGGTGCCGTATGTTCGGTGCTTGATCGGTCGGAATGAGAGGAAGTTTGACTACATCAACCACGTTGTCGAACGCTTCCGCTTTTGGTCTATGAGTGTACGTGGACACACTCTCCCCCTCTCGTTGGTATGCATCTCCTAGATAGATCTTGCATGATCGTAGGATTTTTTTTTGAAATTGCATGCTATGTTCCCCAACAGTGGCATCCGAGCCAGGTCTATGCGTAGATGATATGCACGAGTAGAACACACAGAGTTGTGGGCGATCATAGTCATACCGCTTACCACCAATGTCTTATTTTGATTCGATAGTATTGTTGGATGAAGCGGCTTGTACCAACCTTACATGACCACGTTCATGAGACCGGTTCCACTGACAGACATGCAACTTGTCTTGCATAAAGGTGGCTGGCGGGTGCCTGTTTCTCCAACTTTAGTTGAATCGAATTTGACTATGGACGGTCCTTGTTGAAGATTAAAACAACAAACTTGATGAAACATTGCTGTGGTTTTGATGCATAGGTAAGAACGGTTCTTACTAGAAGCCCGTAGCAGCCACGTAAAACTTGCAACAACAAAGTAGAGGACGTCTAACTTGTTTTTGCAGGGCCTTTTGTGATGTGATATGGTCAATACATTATGTGATATACGTTATTGTATGAGATGATCATGTTTTCTAAAATTTATCAGCAACTGGCAGGAGCCTTATGGTTGTCGCTTTATTCTATGAAATGCAACACATGTAATTGCTTTACTTTATCACTATGCGTTAGCGATAGTTGTAGAAGCAATAGTTGGCAATACGACAACGATGCTACGATGGAGATCAAGGTGTCAAGCCGGTGATGATGGAAATCATGAGGGTGCTTTGGAGAAGGAGATCAAAGGCACAAGATGATGATGGCCATATCATGTCACATATTTTGATTGCATGTGATGTTTATCTTTTATGCATCTTATTTTGCTCAGTACGACGGTAGCATTATAAGATGATCCCTCACTAAAATTTCAAGGTATAAGTGTGCTCCCTGAGTATGCACTGTTGCGACAGTTCATCGTGCCTAGACACCACGTGATGATCGGGTGTGATAAGCTCTACGTTCACATACAACGGGTGCAAGATAGTTTTGCACATGCGGAATACTCGGGTTAAACTTGATGAGCCTAGCATGTACAGACATGGCCACGAAACACTGGCTACCTAAAGGTCGAACGTGAATCATATAGTAGATATGATCAACATAGAGATGTTCACCATTGAAGACTACTCCATCTCACGTGATGATCAGACATGGTTTAGTTGATTTGGATCATGTAATCATTTAGATGACTCGAGGGATGTCTATCTAAGTGGGTGTTCTTAAGTAATATGATTAACTGAACTTAATTTATCATGAACTTAGTCCTGATAGTTTTTGTATATCTATGTTGTAGATTAATAGCTTGCGTTGTAGCTCCTATATATTTTTGATATGTTCCTAGAGAAAACTAAGTTAAAAGATGATAGTGGCAAGGATGCAGACTGGGTCCATGATCTGAGGATTATCCTCATTGCTTCTATCGGTGTCAAAACCGGCGGATCTCGGGTAGGGGGTCTCAAACTATGCATCTAGGATCGATGGTAACAGGAGACTGGGGACACAATGTTTACCCAGGTTCGGGCCCTCTCTATGGAGGTAATACCCTACTTCCTGTTTGATTGATCTTGATGAATATGATTATTACAAGAGTTGATCTTCCACGAGATCGTAATGGCTAAACCCTAGAAGTCTAGCCTATGTGGGTATGGTAATGAGTATATGTATCTGTCCTTTCCAGACTATCCCCTTCGGTTTATATAGACACCGAGGGGATCGAGGGTTTACATGGAGTCAGTTACATAAAAAGGAATCTTTGGTCGCCAAGCTTGCCTTCCACGCCAAGTAGAGTCCAATCCAGACACGGTGAAGTCTTCGGCCTTCATGTCTTCACAGCCCATCAGTCCGGCCATGGATAACAGGCCGGACGCCTGAGGACCCCTTAGTCCAGGACTCCCTCAGTAGCCCCTGAACCTGGCTTTCAATGATGAGGAGTCCGACGCGCTGATTGTCTTCGGCATTGTAAGGCAGGTTCCCTTTTCTCCGAACTCCAAGATAGTCTTCGGATTCAATGATCGTATCCTGACTTGTTACGCACACCATACACAACCACAGAGAGAATATAATATTTGCACGAATCTAATCTGTTGACAACTTTTTTCCAACACGACATCGCGTCTGTCCGGTTATAATTTCGAACCGTTTTTCTTCTGCCATTCCATGCTTCGAGACACGGTTGCTATTGGCATGTCTTGTCGAAATAGAGACCGTGTCCCCTTATTGCGGGATTCTCATCAATGTGGGCATGGGTAACTCAACCGTGCCGTTTATACAGCCCTAGGGAACAGGCGAATCCTAAGGCGAGTGAGGAGGCGTTTAATATTTGCTGCCTTTATAAGGGGATAAGGATTCCCTCTTCCTCTCCTCACGCTCTCTCTGTCTCCGCCATTCCGATCTCAGGCTCCAGCGCCCAAGTTCTCATCTCCTTTCCACTCAAGCAACCATGTCCGGATCTGGTGGTCAGGGCAAGTGGATGGTCTCCTCCGTCAAGGAGGAGGACATTACTAAGCTCCGGGCGGCCGGATATTTGGCGAAGGAGACCGCCCATCATATGCCAGCCGAGGGACAAGTCGTCCCCACGCCGGAGCCCACAGAGAGGGTAGTATTCATCCCCCATTTCTTCTGCGGGCTAGGGTTTCCACTCCACCCTTTCGTCCGCGGGCTGATGTACTATTACGAGATAGATTTCCATGATCTATCCCCGAATTCCTTCCTCAACATCTTGGCGTTTATCGTCGTGTGCGAGGCCTTCCTCCGCATCCATCCCCACTTCGGGCTGTGGCTCAAAGTCTTCAACGTGAAGCCGAAGGGGGTGGATGGCCAGCACGCGGAGTGCGGAGGGGCCATGGTGAGCAAGCTATCCACCGTCTCCTGGACCAAAGGCACCTTTGTGGAGATAGTAAAGGAATGGCAGAAGCAGTGGTTCTACATCACAGAACCTCACGGCACCACCTGGGCTGCAGCTGCCGAATTCCGCTCCAGTGCTCCCATGCGACTCACCTCCTAGGTCGAGAAGAGTCCGGACTGGCGTTCACCTGACGAGCTGATAGTGCTGCAGACGCGCGTTCAAAACATGGTGACTGATAATCCCCAAGTGCAAGGAATCATCGTAGCAATTTCCAAAGGTGGAAGTGATAAGTATGGAGTGTCGAACCCACAAGGAGCTAAAGGTAAGATCAATATTCTCTCAAGCCCTATCTGTCACTGATATGATTCTACGTACACCGAACGTTTGCTTCCAACTAGCAACAATAAATAAAACTAGGTTG
The DNA here is from genome assembly GCF_003073215.2 of Triticum urartu. Classification (NCBI taxonomy): domain Eukaryota; kingdom Viridiplantae; phylum Streptophyta; class Magnoliopsida; order Poales; family Poaceae; genus Triticum; species Triticum urartu. The sequence goes on from NC_053028.1 coordinate 450,173,511, forward strand.
TGGGTATGAAGAGGATAACTTTGTATGATATCGGAGAGCTAAAATATAAAAGTAGGTGCTGCTATCACGAAGTTAGAATATATTACTAAATATTATAAATAGCGAGTGTGGAATAATGGTGGATCGGTGTGCGGAATTGTCCTAGGCAATCGTTAACAAGACCGGTAATCACTATTGCAGTTTCACATGAGGGAGAGGCATAAGCTAACATACTTTCTCTACTTGGATCATATGCACTTATGATTGGAACTCTAGCAAGCATCCACAACTACAATAGATCATTAAGGTAAAACCCAACCATAGCATTAAAGCATCAATTCCTCTTTATTCCCATACGCAACAACCCCCTTACTCGGGTTTGTGTTTTAGTCACTCACCAACCCACTATAAGCAAATCATGAACGTATTGCAACACCCTACAACGGGAACCCATTACGCTTGCGCGACACGGAGGGCACCATAGGATAACATCAAAGTAAAACATACAACTCATACCAATCTAGATCATCAATCAATCCAAAGACAAAAGATATCTACTCAAAACATCATAGGATGGCAACACATCATTGGATCATAATATGTGGCATAAAGCACCATGTTCAAGTAGGGATTACAGCAGGGTGCGGGAGAGTGGACCGCGTAAAAGAGATGAGGGTGATGATGATGATGGTGATGTTGATGAAGACGATCACCGCGACGATGATTCCCCTCCTGATGGCACTCCGGTGCCACCGATCGGAGGAGGAGAGGCTCCCCCTTGTGCTTCCTCCTCCATGGCCTCCCCCCCCTAGATGGGGAGAGGTTCTCCCTCTGGTCCTTGGCCTTCATGGTGATGATGGCCCCTCCGAGATCCTCCTCCATGCCCTCCGGTGATGACGACCCCCTCCGACAGGGTGCCAAAGAGGGCCTAGATTGGTTTTCGGTGGCTACGGAGGCTTCTGGCGGCGGAACTCCCAATCTAGGTTAATTTTCCGAGGTTTCTGTATTTATAGGAATTTTTGGCATCAGTCTCATGTCAAGGAGGTGCCCGAGGCGTCCACGAAGCAGGACCACACGCCTGGGGGGTGGGCGCGCCCCCACCCTCGTGGACGCCCCGGGACTCTCCTGGCCCAACTCTTTTACTCCTGGGTCTTCTTTTGGTCCATAAAAAATCATCAAAAAGTGGCACGTCAATTGGACTCCATTTGATATTCCTTTTCTATAAAAGTCAAAAACAAGGAAAAAACAAAAACTGGCACTGGGCACTAGGTTAATAGGTTAGTCCCAAAAATCATATAAAATAGCATATAAATTCATATAAAACATCCAAGGTTGATAATATAATAGCATGAATACTTCATAGATTATAGATACGTTGGAGACGTATCAGCATCCCCAAGCTTAATTCCTGCTCGTCCTCGAGTAGGTAAATGATAAAAGAAATAATTTATGAAGTGTGAATGCTAGCAAGTGCATAAGTTTCATCAATGATAGTTTCAATCACTTTTTATAACATCATTATATATCATAACAGTAGCTCATCTTCATAAAACTTTTCATGATCAAGTAACAAGCTATTCACATGTTAAAGTATAGATCATAAACTTTCTTGAAACTAACACACTATATTCTCAGTCATCAGACAATTGCAATTCATCTTATTTTCAGGAAGGGTCTATGTCAGAGCTTTGGTTTAGCAAACTCCACATACTCAACTATCATTTAATCTTTCACAATTTCTAACACTCACGTGATATTTATGGGTTCAAAGTTTTAATCGGACACAGAGAAATATAGGGGCTTATAGATTCGCGTCCCAACCTTTTACCTCAAGGGTAATGTCAACAATAATAGGTCATGATAACTTACATACAATTGGATATATATATCAGGATCTTTCCAACACAATGTGCTTGCCAAAGGATAAAATGTAAAAAGGAAAGGTGAAGATCACCATGACTCTTGCATAAGGTAGAAGATAAAGGTAAAAGATAGGCCCTTCGCAGAGGGAAGCAGAGGTTGTCATGCGCTTTTATGGTTGGATGCACAAAATCTTAATGCAAAAGAACGTCACTTTATATTGCCACTTGTGATATGGACCTTTATTATGCAGTCCGTCGCTTTTATTTCTTCCACATCACAAGATCGTATAAAGCTTATTTTCTCCACATTAATAGATCATACATATTTAGAGGGCAAGTTTTATTGCATGCACCGATGACAACTTACTTGAAGGATCTTACTCAATCCATAGGTAGGTATGGTGGAATCTCATGGCAAAACTGGTTTAAGGAATGTTTGGAAGCACAAGTAGTATCTCTACTTGGTGCAAAGAGTTTGGCTAGCATGAGGGGGAAAAGCAAGCTCAACATGTTGGATGATCCAAGACAATATACTTTATTTCGGATATAAGAAAACGTAACACATTACGTTGTCTTCCTTGTCTGACATCAACCTTTTAGCATGTCATATTTTAATGAGTTCTCACAATTATAAAAGGTGTCCAAGATAGTATATTTATATGTGAAATCGCTCTTCCTTCAATATTCTTTCATGAATTGTTCAAGTGACCAATTCTACGTCTGCTAACTTTCAATAAGTTTACTAACTATACTTATTCTATGTGAAGTCATTACTCCCCATGGTATAAGCATATGAAACATATATAAATTCAGATTTATGATGTTCAATTATTCAACCATTTACTCATAGGATATATGTGAAGCACGTGAGTAAATGACAAACTACTCCAAAAGATAATAGTGAAGGACATTGAGTAGTCAAATAATTAACTAGCCATGGGAGGATTCTTTTTCATTTAGTAATTCAGATCCAATGATTTTATTCAAACAGCAAGTAAAATTGAAAATATGCTCCAAGCAAAACACATATCATGTGACGAATAAAAATATAGCTCCGAGTAAGGTATACCGATAGTTTTGAAGACGAAAGAGGGGATGCCTTCCGGGGCATCCCCAAGCTTAGGTGCTTGAGTCTTCCTTAAATATTACCTTGGGGTGCCTCGGGCATCCCCAAGCTTAGGGTCTTTCCACTCCTTATTCTCCTCATATCGATATCTCACCCAATGCTTGAAAACTTCAATCACACAAAACTTCACGGAACTTCGTGAGATAGGTTTGTATGATAAAGCAAATCACTACCTTTAGGTACTGTTGCAAACTCATTCCAATTTCATATTAGAACTATATCTACTGTATTCCAACTTCACCATGGTTCATACCCCCCGATACTACCCATAGATTCATCAAAATAAGCAAACAACACACGAAAACAGAATCTGTCTAAAACAGGACAGTCTGTAGTAATCTGAAGGTTTAGTAAACTTCTGTATCTCCAAACATTATGAAATAAATTTGAAAATTTGAAAAATTTATACAGAAGTAATTTTCAAAAAGTTTCATACCCATTTGACTTTCCAGTAAAAAATGGAAAATCATGCGCTACAGCCAAAGTTTCTGTTTTTGTTCTGCACATAGTAAACAAGCAATCTAATCATCCTAAAACCAAAGCTTGGCACATTATATAATACAATGGATATATATAAAGGGATAATTATTTACAGAGAAACTTCCTGAAAAATTCTACATTGTTTCCGTGATCATGAACACAAGTGCTCAAGGTCGACCCTCACTTCTTCAATGCATAACTTTCCAATCACTTCTCTTTTTGAAAAACTTTTTAGGCATGAGAGGCAAGTATTTTTTTTGGTATTTTCATTCTTTTAAATTTTTTTTGTATGTTTCACCCAAAACTAAACAGAAACAAAAAGGAAAAACAAAATCTACTTAGTGAAGAAAGCAAACAAGCACACACGAGAATATCAACCCCACGCTATTGCTCCCGGCAACGGCGCCAAAAAAGAGCTTGATAATCCCCAAGTGCAAGGAATCATCGTAGAAATTTCCAAAGGTGGAAGTGATAAGTATGGAGGTTCAAACCCACAAGGAGCTAAAGGTAATATCAATATTCTCTCAAGCCCTATTTGCCACTAATACGACTCTACGTACACCGAACGTTTGCTTCCAACTAGCAACGAGAAATAAAACTAGGTTGTGGGTATGAAGAGGATAACTTTGTATGATATCAGAGAGATAAAATATAAAAGTAGGTGTTGTTATCATGAAGTTAGAATATATTACTAAATATTATAAATAGCGAGTGTGGAATAATGGTGGATCGGTGTGCGGAATTGTCCTAGGCAATCGTTAACAAGACCGGTAATCACTATTGCAGTTTCATATGAGGGAGAGGCATAAGCTAACATACTTTCTATACTTGGATCATATGCACTTATGATTGGAACTCTAGCAAGCATCCGCAACTACTAAAGATCATTAAGGTAAAACCCAACCATAGCATTAAAGCATCAAGTCCTCTTTATTCCCATACGCAACAACCCCCTTACTCGGGTTTGTGTTTCAGTCACTCACCAACCCACTATAAGCGAATCATGAACGTATTGCAACACCCTACAGCGGGAACCCATCACTCTTGCGTGACACGGAGGGCACCATAGGACAACATCAAAGTAAAACATACAACTCATACCAATCTAGATCATCAATCAACCCAAAGACAAAAGATATCTACTCAAAACATCATAGGATGGCAACACATCATTGGATCATAATATGTGGCATAAAGCACCATGTTCAAGTAGGGATTACAGCAGGGTGCGGGAGAGTGGACCGCGTAAAAGAGATGAGGGTGATGATGATGATGGTGATGTTGATGAATACGATCACCGCGACGATGATTCCCCTCCCGATGGCACTCGGTGCCACCGATCGGAGGAGGAGAGGCTCCCCCTTGTGCTTCCTCATCCATGGCCTCCCCCCCTAGATGGGGAGAGGTTCTCCCTCTGGTCCTTGGCCTTCATGGTGATGATGGCCCCTCCGGGATCCTCCTCCATGCCCTCCGGTGATGACAGCCCCCTCCGGCAGGGTGCCAGAGAGGGCCTAGATTGGTTTTCGGTGGCTACGGAGGCTTCTGGCGGCGGAACTCCCAATCTAGGTTAATTCTTCGAGGTTTCTGTATTTATAGGAATTTTTGGAGTCAGTCTCACGTCAAGGAGGTGCCCGAGGCGTCCACGAGGCAGGACCACACGCCTGGGGGGTGGGCACGCCCCCACCCTCGTGGACGCCCCGGGACTCTCCTGGCCCAACTCTTTTACTCCGGGGTCTTCTTTTGGTCCATAAAAAATTGTCAAAAATTGGCACGTCAATTGGACTCCATTTGATATTCCTTTTCTGTAGAACTCAAAAACAAGGAAAAAACAGAAACTGGCACTGGGCACTAGGTTAATAGGTTAGTCCCAAAAATTATATAAAATAGCACATAAATGCATATAGAACATCCAAGGTTGATAATATAATAGCATGAATACTTCATAAATTATAGATACGTTGGAGATGTATCAGTGACCAAGGACGTCAAGCTCGTTGACGTTATCCAGGTGATGCTAGTCCGCCGGATTCTTCCGTGCCAGCGCTGAAGCGCCCTTTATGGGAGTTCAATTCAAAGAAGCACCAGACCCTTAAAAGGCTCTTCGAGACTTCTCACGAAGGGGCCTGGAAGTTGCTCTTTAAGGGCAATGAGAAGCCACTGGCCACGGACTCAGACCGTGGTCACAATGGTAAACACCCCGCCAGCGAGGTATGTTACTTTTGATGTATTCCCAACTTAAATGTTTCGAGGATGATGTCTGAGATCTTACTATTGCTTCCTCAGGACTAGGTGGAGAGGGCGAAGCGGATCCAGTGTGCGGCTCCGTTGCCCGAAGAACCAGTCATCCCGTGCCTGGCGAAGATGCTGGTGCCGGTGCCATATACGGCGCCGGAGAAGAAGGCCAAGAAGAAGGCCAAGGGGGCCAAGAGTGGCCCCCGTCGCAGGGGCACTTCGGACGCGACGTCCGAAGACGACGAGGCCCATTCCTCTATCCCTGAGGACAATGACGAGGAAGAGGAGGAGGAGGAAAACAACACTCCTCTCGAGGAGAAGAAGAAGAGGGTGGCCTCGGCACATCTGGAGGTGAAAGCGCCCCAAAAGGGGAAGGGCGCCCCAACGGTCAACACCGTGTGGGACGTTGACAGTTGTCTGGAACGTCGCCCCCGTACTAGGCCCCAGGCCGCATCGTAAGTGACATGGATTATTTATGCGCACACCCAGCCCTGTCTTTTTATTATTCTAACGTGGTTAATCCACACTATTGTAGTCCGGCCCGTGACCTTATCCAGCGATCCTCATCTGGAGGTTCGTTGGCTCCGTCAGAGATGGCGAGCATGTCGCTACCGCCGGCTTACTCCCCCGGGGCCAGGGACGACACCAAAGTGTTATCCCGGAGGGTTGCTTTGAAGGAAGGAGCCCAGGACGTTGTCCGGGAGGCTCCACAAGGCGGGAGCTCCACTGCCGGACACATGGGGGGAGCCAATCCCCATGGAGACTGGCAAAGAGGGCCGTATCTAGTTAGGCCCTCAGCCGAATACGATTCCGGAGACCCATATGGATCCGGAGTGGGGCGAGGAGCCCCCTTTGAAGGAGGGGAGTGCGTCGCCTCCACCGGTGGCTCCTATCCATCTAGGAGCGCCAGATGACCTGATGGGGGCGCTACGAAGCGCCTCCGTCATGGACGAGCACCGTATCCTTATGGGTGCAGTGACCGAGAAGGTTCAGTCCACCAAGAGCGGACTGAATGAAGCCTGCAACAGCCTGTTAACAGGTTTCGAGGTAAGAAAGAGAAAAACCCCGTATAGTCCATAGCCCCTGAGACGCTGCCCGGTGTTCGGCGAGGAGAACCGGACAGGGGATCAATTCTTAATTATAAGAGGCTAACTGAATATGTATCGATAAGCAGGCGTCCCTGTTGTCCGCGACCTCGCATACTGCCGAGGTCTCCGAGCTGAAGCGAAGGCTGGAGCGGACCGAGAACGAGTTCGGCGAGGTTAAGGTTCGGCTCCAGGAGAAGCAAGGTGAGGAACGACTTGCTATATGTTCAGGAAAGTATAAGCGATTTATATTGACAGCGGTATTGTGAATGTGTAGAAGCCGCGACCGAGGTCGAGGCCCCGAGGAAGGCCTTGGGCGAGGCCGAGGAGCAGGCTGTCCAGCAGCAAGCCGCCCGTAAGAAGCTAAAGGCCCGGGTTAAAGAAGTCCACCAGGAGCTCCAGGACGCGGTGAAAAAATGCGAGGCCTTGGAGCATGATGCGTCAGCTCGAGGGACCGAACTCGCCAAGGCTCGTCACAGCGTGGATACCGCACGAAATGAGGCCCAGGCCGCCCTCCAGGAGATCCAGGAGGCCAAGAAGATCACGGCGGGTAAGCCATTTAACATGCAAAGCAAGTATGCAGAGAAGCAGTACCTTTTACTAACCCGGGTTCGGAATTCCCCAGGGGCTTTTCTGGATTTGCCACACAATGTATAAAATGCCGCGGAGTTCTATCGAGCCGAAGGAGGGGATTCTTTGGAGAGGCTCTTTTGGTCACAGTATGCGGTACCAGAGCATCCCGTGTCCTTCACCGATCAATTGAAACAGCTGGTGGAGCTGCATATGGTGGCCGAACTAGCCATTAAGGATTTGATAATCCGGCTGTGGCCAGCCGAAGCTATGCCTAGCAGCTACTTCAGACTCGTGAGGCGGATGGTGAACGCCTGTCCTCGGCTGGACGTTATCAAGCGCTCCGTCTGTATTAAAGGTGCCCGTATGGCCTTTGCTCGCTGCAAGATGTGGTGGGCAAAGATGAACGCAATTGAAGTCGCCAGCGGGCCGCCGGAGGGCAAGGAGCACCGCACACCCGAGCGATATTTCGAGGATGTCGTAGAAGGGTCTCGACTTGTAGAGGCACAATGTTCGAATGACATTGTATTTGAATAAATGTATTCATGTTGCCTTTGTCTTGTAGTATGGGAACAAAGCCTGTTTTTGTAAAGTAATTTTATTATGCTTTGAATTGTTTCCTCATGTACGATCGTGTTGTGTGTAATCTGAGGGTTGGCCAGTCGTCGGCTTCTGCCCTCAAGTAGATAGTACAGAGGTGTTCGGGATGGAATCTAAACAATCTTGATCCAATTACATGGTCCTTAAAGGAGTTGTTTAGCGCAACGAACAAGGCAATCGGACTTTATGGCTTTAACGCCCTCACTTAGCCATAGGAGTTTTATAATAAAGCATGGGCGCAGCCCCTGGTTTAAGCCAGAGTACTGTCAGCATCTGATCGGGAAGTGCCGATCTCTCGCGTAATGCGGAAAAAATCTCCAACGATTTGTAACCCTCGAGTAGCTGACCGGCTCTCGCCACATCATGACAGTCAGTTTTCGGCTTTCTCTACTAAGGTGCTCGTCTGGTCAAAGCCAGGGCACAATCGCAGTAGTTCTCCCTTTACTACCCTAGCTGATGGACCGGAACATAGGGTAGCAAGCACAGGAGCCGGGCAACCCAACTATTGACCAAAGACATGATTCGGAGCCAATGCATATAATGCTAAATTCGAGGTGACGAACTTATATATAAGAAGTGTTTGGACTGTGGTGCCGTATTGTGGGGTGACAAGTAGCCCCTGGCGAATATGAAACATAAAAGAGTGTCGATGCAGCAAATAGGCAGGTCGAAATAAAATGAAGTAAGAAGAGAAAACCACACAAACTGGGCCACAAACCATTATTATTATAACTGGATGGATACGTCAAGGCGTATCTTGTACAGATGGTGCGAGAAGTATCCGACCATTTAACATGCCGGAATCAATTGGGCGCAGCATGCGGGTCCTGAGAAATAAGTTTGAATACCGTCAAGAAGAACATATAAAGGTTAACCTACACACCTGTGTTGCTTGCCTCCGTTGTATTTCAGTCCTTCTAAAGGACTTGACATCAGGCCCGCGGAAAAAGGTGCCTAAAACAAGAAAAAGAAGTAAAAGTATGTGTGTCCGGGATCGGTCTGGCCGAATTGTAGACCCCGGGTTATCTTGTGCCTCCGTCAATGTCCATGGAATTTTGAGTGCGTAATTGTGTACGCGTGGTACGAATGCCACTACCTCATCGGGGCTGGACGGAGGCCGAATTGCTAGTCGAGCTCTTGACGAGCCGCACTGTCCTGTTGCAGTGTAGTCTGGACCCTCTTGATGGTGTCCAGGGGCTCGGCAGCTGGATTATAATGCTGCTTGAGAAGGCCGCTCTGTACTTCTGCTGCTAGGGCGGCGGTTTGCTCCTCTGTTCGGAGGGAGCGTTCCGTATTGCCATTGACTGTTATGATGCCTCGTGGACCGGGCATCTTGAGGTTGAGATGAGCATAGTGTGGCATTGCGTTAAATCTAGCAAACGAGGTTCGTTCGAGCAGTGCGTGGTACCGCTGCGGAAGGGACGATATCGAAGATTAATTCTTCGCTTCGGAAGTTGTCCAGAGAACCAAAGACCACCTCTAGCATGATTGATCCCGTACAGCAGGCCTCTACACCTGGTATGACTCCTTTAAAGGTAGTCTTTGTTGGTTTGATTCGTGAGGGATTAATGCCCATCTTCCATACTGTATCCTGGTACAACAGGTTGAGGCTGCTTCCACCATCCATCAGGACTCGTGTTAGGTGGAATCCGTCGATGATTGGGTCAAGGACCAGTGCGGCCGAACCGCCTTGGCAGATGCTAGTCGGATGATCTCGTCGATCGAAGGTGATCGAAAATGACGACCATGGATTGAACTTTGGGGCGACTGGCTCTACCGCGTAGACGTCCCTGAGTGCTCGATTGCACTCCTTTCTGGGGATGTGCATGGCATATATCATGTTCACCGTTTTGACTTGGGGGGGGGGGGATTTCTTCTGTCCCCCGGTGTTCGGCTGCCGGGGCTCTTCATCTTCGTCCTCACTTTGTGATCCCTTTTCTTTGTTTTCGGGATTTAACTTGCCAGCCTGCTTGAAGACCCAACAATCCCTGTTGGTATGATTGGCTTGCTGATCCGGGGTGCCATGCATTTGGCACGGACGGTCGAGTATGCGGTCCAGGCTGGAATGTCCTTCGTTGTTTCTTTTGTAGGGTTTCTTCTGTTGGCCGGACTTGGAGCCACTGAATCCGGCGTTGACTGTGGTGTCCTTGGTGTTGTCGCTTTTGCTTCTGCGTTTGTGTCTATTGCGCCGGAGCTTGCCGGTGCTGTTCTTGGCCTCGGTGGGGCCTGCCTCGCTGGCTGTGTTTTTGCTACGAGCCAGCCAGCTGTCCTTGTGTGACGCCCCGAGACCGTTGCACCAGGTGTCTTCCAGTTATTCGCTGTTGTTGCCTTGTCATTCGCTTGCGTGTTGCATCTTGTCATGTCAACATGTGCATTGCATCATCATGTTTTCGAAACTTGCATTCGTCCGGGTTCCCCCAGTTCTGTCCGTTGTCCGTTCTGAGCCCAGACACACTTGCACGCGCCTGCGGCACGTCCGAAATATTATTTTATAAGTGGCTGGAAAATGTTCTCGGAATGGGTTGAAAGTTGGCATGCGGTGTTTTTATGTTGTCAGTAGGTCGCCTGCCAAATTTGATCGCATTCGGAGTCCGTTTGATGCCCCAACGGATAACTATAGCGGAAGTATAGCCGGTCTAATGTCGGACGTTTTCGGTCTCCAAAAACAGTTGCCGGGTCTCTCTCTCTTCTCTTCTCTCAGCGCGAGCCCTTCTGCACAGCCCACAAGTTCCAACCGACCCCTCGCGTGCATGTCCGAAACTTCCCCGGACGCGACCCGGATTGTCGCCACCGTTGTGTCCGGATCATCCCCAAACATCTACAAAACATCACTGTTTTCTTATTTGGGATCCCTAGCCTATTTTTCCCGACAGTTCGATTTTGATCGAAGGGACGAGTTAGCCCCTAACCTAAACTCATCTGATATAAATATCAGATGAAACCCTAGCCTATCCTCTCCCATCCTCCGAATCCCTCTGCCGCCACTCTCTCTGGTTCCCCTCGGGATCACCAGCGAACCAACCAGAGCCTCCACCTTCTCCTCGGTCTCCCCACCAGCCCAAAAGAAGCGCTCGAACAAGTCTCCTCCTTCCTCGGGAGCGATCCAGATCCTACCAGGCCATCCCCTGATCCCCTCCTCTCGATCCAACCACCTCGACCTCGCCGGAGCCACCGCCCGCTGCATCAGGCCGGCCCCCTTACCCTGCGCCCGTGTCTCTTCTCCCTTCCCTTCCCTTTCTCTCTCTCCCTCTCATCTCCTTGCTTCCTCTCTCTCGCAGGGAACACAACGACACATGTAGCTCCGTGGCCGCCCGATGCTCAAATCATCACCAGGAACCGCTCCTCTACCTTGGGTCCGCCCAGATCAGGACCGCCCCGGCCTTCCTCGCACCTCCTGACGGCAAGCGCCGCCGCCTTGCCCTTCGCCAAGATGACGAGGACGAGGACGCCAAGACCCCTGTGCTCGCCGTCGCCTCGCGTGGTCTTCTCGACCCTCCGTCAGCACGCCATGGCCTTGTAGCTCCCTTCCATTGCCTCGCCCGGTTCCAGCCGTTCTGCGCCATCCCCGCCGTCAAGCTCCACACCACCGGAGACCTCCAGCGACAACCTCGGCCTTGTGCGTCCGCGTGCCTGGGACGCCGCTCGTTTGCCCGTTGACCGAGAGCACGGCCATCTCCAGCCGGTCCCCTGCCTCTTCGTCAGCCATGTCACCGTTGTCCAAGGCCAGCCGCACCTGCACCTCGCAGGCGACCCGCAGGAGCCCCGCCAGTGATCCTCGACGCCGTCCTCTGCTTCGCCCGCAGGAGGATGAGCACTCGCCCGGGTGCGTTGACCGCGTCTAGCTGCAATCGACCGCGACCCGAGCCGGCCTTTTTCCCCGCTCGCCCGCCAGGCCTGCATGCGCTCCTCCAGCAAGGCCTGCTACAGTCCACTGAAACGGGCCAAGGCCCACTGGGTGAGGCCACACCCCAGCACCCCATCTTTTGTTTTTTTCCTATTGGGCTTGTCCCAGTTTCGGCCCATACATTGTTTTTTTCCCTGTCTGCGATTTAGTCTTTATCCAGTGCTTTTCTGTTTTGCAGAAAACCCCTTCATGGTCATTCATTTAATAACTTCACAACCGTGCATCGGATCTAAATAATTTATATATGTAACTTGTTTAGAATTTCATCTAGTTTCACAATATCCAACTTTCATGCATGTTTGAGATGTTTAAAATGCTGTTTGTTTAAATTTTCTCCTATGTCATGCTAAAATGCTTTAATTCATAACTAATTAACCGTAGCTCCGAACTTAATAAAATTTATATGTAAATGGGGGTGGAAAAATACCTAGTTTAACATGGTGGCATTGCTTTGCATGTTTAACAACTCTAAAATATGGCTTAGGGCAGATCAGTACCAAATCCTTAAATTGCATATGAGGATTCTTCCGGACTTGTTGTTTGTTGTTCCGGCCTCATTTAAACTTGCCTAGATAGGTAGTTATCTTTTGCTTCACCCTCTTACCATGTTTAACAACATTTAATATTGTTGGGTACATAAACGAGATCGAATGAAATAACTTGAATGTGGTGTTTCGTCAATATGCAATGGAGTTGCATGTTGAGCTCCACTTAATTTGTAGGATTGTTTGTGCATTTTGCCATGCCATGCTTCATTAAACCGGACATGCATCATACTTGATTGTGCATCATGCCATGATTATGTGGTGGTTGTTTACTATGTTGTGTGCTTCTTTCCGGTGTTGCTTCTTCGGGTTGGTTCCGGTAACGTCGCGTTTGTGAGGATTCGTTCGACTTCGTCCGTTTGTCTTCTTCATGGACTCGTTCTTCTTCCTTGCGGGATTTCAGGCAAGATGACCATACCCTCGAAATCACTTCTATCTTTGCTTGCTAGTTGCTCGCTCTTTTGCTATGCCTATGCTGCGATACTTACCACTTGCTTATCATGCCTCCCATATTGTTAAGCCAAGCCTCTAACCCACCATGTGCTAGCAAACCGTTGTTTGGCTATGTTACCGCTTTGCTCAGCCCCTCTTATAGCGTTGTTAGTTGCAGGTGAAGATTGGAGCTTGTTCCTTGTTTGGAACATGGTTATTTTGTTGGGATATCACAATATCTCATATTTAATTAATGCATCTATATACTTGGTAAAGGGTCGAAGGCTCGGCCTTATGCCTGGTGTTTTGTTCCACTCTTGCCGCCCTAGTTTCCATCATATCGGTGTTATGTTCCTGGATTTTGCGTTCCTTACGCGGTTGGGTTATAATGGGAACCCCTTGACAGTTCGCCTTGAATAAAACTCCTCCAGCAATGCCCAACATTGGTTTTACCATTCGCCACCTAGCCTTTTCTTTCCCTTGGGTTCTGCAGACTCAAGGGTCATCTTTATTTAAACCCCCCGAGCCGGTGCTCCTCTGAGTGTTGGTCCAAACAAAGCCACTTGCAGCGCCACCTCAGGGAAACTCGAGGGCTGGTTTTAGTTGTATGTAGTGCTCATCTGAGTGTGTCCTGAGAAGGAGATATGTGCAGCTCCTATCGGGATTTGTCGGCACATTCGGGCAGTGTTGCTGGTCTTGTTTTACCATTGTCGAAATGTCTTGTAACCGGGATTCCGAGCCTGATCGGGTCTTCCTGCTAGAAGGAATATCCTTCGTTGACCATGAGAGCTTGTGATGCGCTAAGTTGGGACAACCCTGCAGGGATTTGAACTTTCAAAAGCCGTGCCCGCAGTTATGGGCAGATGGGAATTTGTTAATGTCCGGTTGTAGAAAACCTGAAACTTAACCTTAATTAAAATGCATCAACCGCCTGTGTAACCGTGATGGTCTCTTCTCGGCGGAGTCCGGGAAGTGAACACGGTGTTGGAGTTATGTTTGACGTAGGTTGTTTTAGGATCACTTCTTGATCATAGTTTTCTCGACCGTGCTTTTGCCTTCTCTTCTCGCTCTCTTTTGCGTATGTTAGCCACCATATATGCTAGTCGCTTGCTACAGCTCCACCTCATACCTTTTACCCTTCCCATAAGCTTAAATAGTCTTGATCGCGAGGGTGTGAGATTCCTGAGTCCCAGTGACTCACAGATACTTCCAAAACCAGTTTGCAGGTGCCGATGTTACCGAGCAGGTGACGCAACCAAGCTCAAGGGAGCTCGATGAAGATCTTGTCCTTTGTGTTGTTTCGCTCTAGTTGATCGGTAGTGGAGCCCAGTCGGGACGATCGGGGATCTGTGTAGCTTTTGGGGTAGTCTTCTTTTATTTTGGTTCCGTAGTTGGACCTTGAGTGTATCTGGATGATGTAACGCTTTATTCATGTAATTGTGTGAAGTGGCGATTGTAAGCCAACTATGTATTCTCTTTCCCTTATGTATTACATGGGTTGTGTGAAGATTACCTCACTTGCGACATTGCTTTCAATGCGGTTATGCCTCTAAGTCATGCTTCGACACGTAGGAGATATAGCCGCATCGAGGGCGTTACACCTCGCCTGCGCAAAAGCGGGTCATGAGTGCCATAAGGGCTGCCATTGACTTCGTCTTTTCTTGTCCGAGGTGGCGTGCTAGCCATTCGTCACGGATGCTGTGTTTGAAGGCTGCTAGGGCCTCGGCATCCGGACAGTCAACGATCTGGTTCTTTTTGGTTAGGAACCTTGTCCAGAATTTTCTGGCTGATTCTACGGGTTGTTGAACTATGTGGCTTAGGTCATCGGCATCTGGTGGCCGGACATAAGCTCCTTAGAAGTTGTCGAGGAAAGTCTCTTCCAAGTCCTCCCAGCTGCCGATGGAGTTCTCAGGCAGGCTATTTAACCAGTGCCGAGCTGGTCATTTGAGCTTTAATGGGAGGTATTTGATGGCGTGGAGCTCGTCTCCTCGGGCCATGTGGATATGGAGAATGAAATCCTCGATCCATACTGCAGGATCGGTTGTGCCGTCGTATGATTCGATATTGACGGGCTTGAACCCCTCGGGGAATTCATGATCCAGTACTTCATCTGTGAAGCAGAGCGGGTGTGCGGCGCCTCTATATCAGGCCGCATCGTGTGGAGCTCTGATGGAGTCCGTCTGCGGCGTTCGGCCTGAGCGTGGTTAAGTTTGTCATGTCCGAATAGGTAGCCGCCATCGTGCTTTCAGGCACGTCCTCGCGATCCGTAGATCGATCTTGTGTGTCCTGCTCTACTGTCCAGAGTGTGTCAGAGGTCGTACATATGACTCCGGACTCTTCCGTCCCTATTTTGGCGGGGTGGTGGGGCGGTCTGCTGTTCGGCCCGGGTTGCCGCTTTATCCTGACCGCGAGGTGGCAGTTCAGCCGCCCTGTCTCAACCACGTGGTGGTCGGTCCACACTACGCGAGGGAGATATGTGCTCCAGCGCCTCCTCATCGAATTGAGGTAGCAGTCCGCGTTTCGGGTAGCTCTTGCCTGGGCGGTTGAGGCCGCATTCCTCGGCTGTCAAGACATCAGTCCATCTGTCGACGAGCAGGTCTTGTTCAGCTTGAAGCTGCTGTTGTTTCTTTTTCAGGCTCCTTGCTGTGGCTATGAGCTGAAGCTTAAAGCGCTCCTGCTTGAGAGGATCCTCAGGCACGATGAAGTCTTCGTTGCCAAGGCTTGTCTCATCCTCGGAGGGTGGATGGTAACTATCATCCTCCGAGTCATCTTCTATGGCCTGTTCGTCAGGATTGTCTTGCCTGTTGTCGTGTTCCTGTTCGGATGTAGCCCCGACAGGGTCTTCATTGTTTTCGGCATCGCCCGAAGTATTATTTTCTCCGGCGCTAGTGCTGCCGTCCTTTGAGCGGCGGGGCTTGGGGCGGCGTTTGGGCCACCGGCGCTTGGACTGTGTCTCGGAGGTTTTATTCGCATCTGGCTCTTCTTTGTCGTCGCCAGATCCTTTAGGTGTATCAACCATGTACACGTTGTACGAAGAGGTAGCTGTCCAACGTCCAGTGAATGGCGGGTCTTGGCCTTGCTCCTTGTCAGCATCGTCGTCCATACCGTCGATGTCTTCGGAGCCATAGTCAAGCACGTCGGTTAAGTCATCGACGGTGGCTATGAAGTGGGTGGAGGATGGGAAGCAAGATTCCTCATCATCCGTCTCTAGCTCGAACCGGACATAGTTCAGCTATGAGTCCTTCTCCAAGGACAAATTCTTTAAAGATTTTAGCACGTCACCCAAAGGCGAGTGCTGGAAAACGTCAGCGGCGCTGAACTCGAAGATCGATAACCGATCTAGCTCAGTGTTCGTGGGCGTACACAGTCCGGAACTTATAGCCGGAGACGAGTCCGAAGTTCCGTTAAAGCGAATATTGCAGGGAGTCGAGTCCATGTGCGGCTCCAATGCCGCGGACTCTGCGGCCTCGGATGGCTCGATCTGCTTCGGCTCTAAGGTCGTTGCAGCCGCAGGAACCAAATCTTGGGTGTGATCTGATGACAGATTTAAGGCACGTTCATCGGGATGAGGGGGAGCAATCGCCGCGAGTTCAAATCCCTCGAAGAGCAAGTATTTATGGATATCCATGACGTAGTTCAAGATTCCGAATCTGACCTGATGGCCAGGGGCGTAGCTTTCGATCTGCTCCAGATGGCCCGCAGTACAAAGCCGCCGAATACGAAGATCTGTCCGAGGAGGAAGGTTCCTCTTTGGACAGCGTCATTATTGACGATTGAAGGGGGCATCAAACCTTTTGTCAACGGCACAGTGGAACTCTCAATGAAAGCACCAATGTCGGTGTCAAAACTGGCGGATCTCGGGTAGAGGGTCCCGAACTGTGCGTCTAGGATCGATGGTAACAGGAGACGGGGGACACGATGTTTACCCAGGTTCGGGCCCTCTCTATGGAGGTAATACCCTACTTCCTGCTTGATTGATCTTGACGAATATGAGTATTACAAGAGTTGATCTACCACGAGATCATAATGGCTAAACCCTAGAAGTCTAGCCTATGTGGGTATGGTAATGAGTATATGTATCTGTCCTTTTCGGACTATCCCCTTCGTTTTATATAGACACCGAGGGGATCTAGGGTTTACATGGAGTCGGTTACATAAAAAGGAATCTTCGGTCGCCAAGCTTGCCTTCCACGCCAAGTAGAGTCCAATCCATACACGATGCAGTCTTCGTCCTTCATGTCTTCACAGCCCATCAGTCCGGCCCATGGATAACAGGTCGGACGCCCGAGGACCCCTTAGTCCAGGACTCCCTCAGTTGCACAGAAGAATTATGTCCTTAATGCACCGCTAGGTGAAGATCTATTGCAGGAGCAGAAGCAAACGTTATGAACATTTGACAAGCTTGGTATGATGACTACTTGATAGTTTAGTTCGCCATGCTTAACGGCTTAGAACCAGGACTTCAAAAAAGTTTTGAACGCTACGGAGCATATGCGATGTTCCAAGAGTTGAAATTGGTATTTCAGTCTCATGCCCGTGTCGAGAGGTATGAGACCCCTGACAAGTAATTTGCCTACAAGATGGAGGAGAATAGCTCAGGCAGTGAGCATGTGCTCAAAATGTATGGGTACTACAATCGCTTGAATCAAGTGGGTGTTAATCTTCCAGATAAGACAGTGATCGACAGAGTTCTCTAGTCACTGTCACCAAGTTACTAGAACTTCGTGATGAACTATAATATGCAAGGGATGACGAAAACGATTCCCAAGCTCTCCGCGATGCTGGAATCGGCGAAGGTAGAAATCAAGAAATAGTATCAAGTGTTGATGGTTAACAAGACCACTAGTTTCTAGAAAAAAGGCAATGGAAAGAGAGGGAACTTTGAGAAGAATGGCAAGCAAGTTGCCACTCCCTTGAAGAATCCCAAAGCTAGACCTTAGCCTGAAACTGAGTGCTTCTACTGCAAAGGGAATGGTCACCGGAAGCGGAACTACCCCAAATACTTGGCGGATAAGAAGGATGGCAAAGTGAACAAAGGTATATTTGATATACATGTTATTGATGTGTACTTCACTAGTGTTCATAGCAGCCCCTGGGTATTTAATACCGATTCAGGTGCTAAGGTTTGTAACTTGAAACAGGAGTTGCAAAATTAACAGATACTAGTTAAGGGCGAGGTGTCGATGTGTGTTGGAAGTGATAACAAGGTTGATAAGATCACCATCACACACTCCCTTTACATTCGGGATTAGTGTTGAACCTAAAATAAATGTTATTTGGTGTTTGTGTTGAGCATGAACATGATTGGATCATGTTTATTGCAATACAATTATTCATTTAAGTCAAAGAATAATTGTTATTCTATTTACATGAATAAAACCTTCTATGGTCATACACTCAATATAAATGGTTTATTGAATCTCGATCGTAGTGATACACATATTCATAAGATTGATGCCAAAAGATGCAAAGTTGATAATGATAGTGCAAAATATTTGTGGCATTGCCGTTTAGGTCATATTGGTGTAAAGCGCATGAAGAAACTCCATGCGGATGGACTTTTGGAATCACTTGATTATGAATCATTTGATGCTTGCGAACCATGCCTCATGGGCAAGATGACTAAAACTCCGTTTTCTGGAACAATGGAGCGAGCCACTAACTTATTGGAAATAATATATAGCGATGTATGCAGTTTGATGAGTGTTGAGGCTCGTGGTGAGTATCGTTATTTTCTGACCTTCACAGATGATTTGAGCAGATATGGGTATATCTACTTAATGAAATACAAGTCTGGAACATTTGAAAAGTTAAAAGAATTTCAGAGTGAAATGGAAAATCATCGTAACAAGAAAATAAAGTTTCTACGATGTGATCACGGAGGCGAATATTTGAGTTACGAGTTTGGCCTTCATTTAATACAATGTGGAATAGTTTCACAACTCACGCCACCTGGAACACCACAGCGTAATGGTGTGTCCGAACGTCGTAACCATACTTTATTAGATATTGTGCGATCTATGATGCCTCTTACCTATTTACCACTATCGTTTTGGGGTTATGCATTAGAGACAGCTGCATTCACGTTAAATAGGGCACCATCTAAATCTGTTGAGATGACACCGTATGAACCGTGGTTTGGTAAGAAACCTAAGCTGTCGTTTCTTAAAGTTTGGGGTTGTGATGCTTATGTGAAAATGCTTCAACCTGATAAAGCTCAAACCCAAATTGGAGAAGTGCGTCTTCATAGGATACCCAAAAGAAACTGTTGGGTACACCTTCTATCATAGATCCAAAGGCAAGATATTTGTTGCTAAGAATGGATTCGAGAAGGAGTTTCTCTCGAAAGAAGTGAGTGGAAGGATGATACGTATCCAAGGTATCTATAATTTTTGATTGTTCCATTCTGTTATACTATTAATTTTGGATGTTTTATAATCATTTTATAGTCATTTTATACCATTTTTGCTACTAACCTATTGACATAGTGCCAAGTGCCAGTTGCTGTTTTTTGCATGCTTTTTACATCGCAGGAAATCAGTACCAAACGGAGTACAAATGCAACGAAACTTTACAGAGAATTGTTTTGGACCAGAAGACACCCAATGGGCCAAGGCAGTGTCTCAGGGGGTGCTCCGAGGGGCGCACAACCCACCAGGGCGCGCCAGGAGGCCCAGGTGCGCCCTGATGGGTTGTGCCCACCTCGGGTGCCCCCCAGACCGCCTCTTTGCTCTATAAATACCCCAATATTCCAGAAACCCCAGGGGAGTCGACGAAAATCAATTCCAGCCGCCGCAGAGTCTAGAACCATCAGATCCAATCTAGACACCATCACGGAGGGGTTCACTACTTCCATTGGTGCCTCTCCGATGATGCTTGAGTAGTTCTTTGTAGACCTTCGGGTCCGTAGTTAGTAGCTAGATGGCTTCCTCTCTCTCTCTCTCTCGTTTGATTCTCAATACAATGGTCTCTTGTAGATCCATATGATGTAACTCTTTTTGCGTTGTGTTTGTTGGGATCGGATGAACTTTGAGTTTATGATCAGATCTATCTTTTTATATCCATGAAAGTTATTTGAGTTTCTTTGATCTCTCATATGCATGATTGCTTATAGCCTCGTATTTCTTCTCCGAGATTTTGGGTTTTGTTTGGCCAACCTGATCTATTTATCTTGCAATGGGAAGAGGTGCTTTGTAGTGGGTTCGATCTTACGGTGCTTGATCCCAGTGACAGAAAGGGAACCAACACGTATGTATCGTTGCTACTAAGGATAAAACGATGGGGTCTATATCTACATAGATAGATCTTGTCTACATCATGTCATCATTCTTATTGCATCACTCCGTTTCTCCATGAACTTAATACACTAGATGCATGCTGGATAGCGGTCGATGTGTGGAGTAATAGTAGTAGATGCAGGCAGGAGTCGGTCTACTAATCTTGGACGTGATGCCTATATAATGATCATTGCCTGGATATCATCATGATTATTTGAAGTTCTATCAATTGCCCAACAGTAATTTGTTTACCCACCGTTTGCTATTTTTCTTGAGAGAAGCCACTAGTGAAACCTACGGCCCCTGGGTTTCTTTCTCATATTATTTCACTTTGCGATCTATTTTATTTGCCATTTATTTTTAGATTTATCAAACCCAAAAATACAAAAATACCTTGCTGCAATTTATTCTTATTTATTTTATTTGACATTCGATCTATCAATCTACTACAATTTTATTCATGTCCGTTTGCCTATCTTGAGGCGCTGCTAACCGAAAGGGATTGACAACCCCTTTTACACATCGGGCTGCGAGTAGTTGTTATTTGTGTGTAGGTGATGTTTACGTTGTATTGCTTGGTTCTCCTAATGGTTCGATAACCTTGGTTTCATATCTGAGGGAAATACCTACCGCCGCTGTGCTACATCACCCCTTCCTCTTTGACGAAATACCGATGTAGCTTGAAGCGACATCAGAGGAAAGTAGAACTTGATGAGGTAATTTTACCTTCTCTCGAATTGGAAAGTAGCTCATCACAGAAAACCGTTTCTGTGATGCCTACACCAACAAGAGAGGAAGCTAATGATAATGATCATGAAACTTCAGATCAAGTTACTACCGAACCTCGTAGGTCAACCAGAGCACGTTCCGCACCAGAGTGGTATGGTAATCCTGTTCTAGAAGCCATGTTACTAAACCATGACGAACCTACGAACTATGAGGAAGCGATGATGAGCCCAAATTCCACAAAATGTCTTGAGGCCATGAAATTTGAGATAGGATCCATGTATGAGAACAAAGTGTGGACTTTGGTGGACTTGCCCGATGATCGGCAAGCCATTGAGAATAAATGGATCTTCAAGAGGAAGACGGACGATGATGGCAGTGTTACTATCTACAAAGCTCGAATTGTCGGAAAATGTTTTCGACAAGTTCAAGGTGTTGACTACGATGGGATTTTCTCACTCGTAGCGATGCTTAAGTCTATCCGAATCATGTTAGCAATTGCTACATTTTATGAAATCTAGCAAATGGATGTCAAAACTGCATTCCTTAATGGATTTCTTAAAGAAGAGTTGTATATGATGCAACCGAAGGTTTTGTTGATCCTGAAGGTTCTAACAAAGTGTGCAAACTCCAGGCGATCCATCTATGGACTGGTGCAAGCATCTCGGAGTTGGAATATACGCTTTGATGAGGTGATCAAAGCATATGGTTTTATACAGACTTATGGTGAAGCCTGTATTTACAAGAAAGTGAGTGGGAGCCCTGTAGCATTTCTGATATTATAGGTGGATGACATATTGTTGATCAAGAATGATATAGAATTTCTGGATAGCATAAAAGGTACTTGAATTTTTTCAAAGAAGGACCTCAGTAAAGCTGCTTACATATTGGTCATCAAGATCTATAGAGAGAGATTCAGACGCTTGATAAGACTTCCAATGAGTACATATTTTGATAAGATTTTGAAGGAGTTCAAAATGGATGAGTCAAAGAAGGAGTTCTTGTCTGTATTGCAAGGCGTAAAGTTGAGTAAGACTCAAAACCCGACCACGACAGAAAATAGAAAGAGAATGAAAGTAATTCCCTATGCCTCAGGCATAGGTTCTATAAAGTATGCTATGCTGTGTACCTGACCTATTGGGTACCTTTCCATGAGTTTTGCAAGGGGGTACGATAGTGATCCAGGAGTGGATCACTGGACACCGTTCAAAGTTTTCCTTAGTTACCTAAGAGGACTAAGAAAATATTTCTCAGTTATGGAGGTGATAAAGAGTTCGTCATAAAGAGTTATGTCGATGCAAGCTTTTACACCGATCCGGATGAATCTGAGTCTCAGTCTGGATACATATTGAAAGTGGGAGCAATTAGCTAGAGTAGCTCCATGCAGAACATTGTAGACATAGAAATTTTGCAAAATACATACGGCTCTGAATGTGGCAGACCCGCGGACTAAACTTCTCTCACAAGCAAAACATGATCACACCTTAGTACTCTTTTGGTGTTAATCACATAGCGATGTGAACTAGATTATTGACTCTAGTAAACCCTTTGGGTGTTAGTCACATGGCAATGTGAACTAATCACATAAAGACGTGAACTATTGGTGTTAAATCACATGACGATGTGAACTAGATTATTGACTCTAGAGCAAGTGGGAGATTGAAAGAAATATGCCCTAGAGGCAATATTAAAGTTGTCATTTATATTTCCTTATATCATGATAAATGTTTATTATTCATGCTAGAATTGTATTAACCGGAAACTTGATACATGTGTGGATACATAGACAAAACACAGTGTCCCTAGTAAGCCTCTACTAGACTAGCTTGTTAATCAAAGATGGTTAAGTTTTCTAACCATAGACATGTGTTATCATTTGATGAATGAGATCACATCATTAGGAGAATGATGTGATGGACAAGACCCATCCGTTAGCTTAGCATG
Source organism: Triticum urartu (assembly GCF_003073215.2). Classification (NCBI taxonomy): domain Eukaryota; kingdom Viridiplantae; phylum Streptophyta; class Magnoliopsida; order Poales; family Poaceae; genus Triticum; species Triticum urartu. Next base: position 450,196,273 of record NC_053028.1, read on the forward strand.
TTGATCGTTCAGTTTTATCGCTATAGCTTTCTTCATGTCATATACATATTCCTTTGACTATGAGATTATGCAACTCCCGTATACCATAGGAATACCTTGTGTGCTATCAAATGTCACAAGTAACTGGGTGATTATAAAGATGCTCTACAAGTATCTCCGAAGGTATTTGTTGGGTTGGCATAGATTGAGATTAGGATTTGTCACTCCGAGTATCGGAGAGGTATCCCTGGGCCCTCTCGGTAATGCACATCATGATAAGCCTTGCAAGCGATGTGACTAATGAGTTAGTTGTGGGATGATGCATTACGAAACGAGTAAAGAGACTTGCCGGTAATGAGATTGAAAAAGGTATAGAGATACCAATGATCGAGTGTTGGGCAAGTAACATACCGATGGCAAAAGGAATAACGTATGTTGTCATTATGGTTTGACCGATAAAGATCTTCGTAGAATATGTAGGAACCAATATGAGAATCCATGTTCCGCTATTGGTTATTGACCGGAGAGGTGTCTCGGTCATGTCTACATAGTTCTCGAACCCACAGGGTCCGCACGCTTAACGTTCGATGATGATTTTGTATTATATGAGTTATGTGATTTGGTGACCGAATGTTGTTCGGAGTTCTGGATGAGATCACGAACATGACGAGGAGTATCGAAATGGTCGAGAGGTAAAGATTCATATATTGTACAATGGTATTTGGACACCGGAAGTGTTCCGGGGGTACCGGGTGCATATCGGGCCACCGGAAGGGGTTCCGGGCATCCCCCTAGCAACTACATGGGCCTTAATGGGCCAAGAGGGGGACAGACCAGCCCCTAAGGGGCTGGTGTGCCCTTCCCATATGGGATGGCCAAATTGGAGTAGCAAAGGGGATGGAGGAAAGGCAAAAAGGGAATAGGATTCCCCCTCCCCCCTCTTCCCTTCCTACTCCGAATAGGAATAGGAAAGGGGGGAGGCCAAATTGGGAGGACCCCAAGTAGGATTCCTCCTACTTGAGGCGCCCCCTTGGCTGCCTCTCCTCCCCTCCAACCTATATATATGAATGGGGGCACCGCTAGAACACACACTAACAATTGTTAGCCGTGTGCGGCGCCCCCCTCCACAGTTTGCACTTCCGTCATATTGTCATAGTGCTTAGGCGAAGCCCTGCGCGGATCACTTTGCCATCACCATCACCATGCCGTCGTGCTGACGAAACTCTCCCTCGACACTTTGCTGGATCAAGAGTTCGAGGGACGTCATCGAGCTGAAAGTATGCAGAACTCGGAGGTGCCATACGGTCGGTGCTTGATCGATCGGAACGAGAATAAGTTCGACTACATCATCTGTGTTGTCAAATGCTTTCGCTTTTGGTCTATGAGGGTACGTGGACACACTCTCCCCCTCTCGTTGCTATGCATATCCTAGATAGATCTTGCGTGATCGTAGGATTTTTTTGAAATTGCAAGCTATGTTCCCCAACATCCGTGTCTGCGGACTGGTCCCGCCTGTCCGCGGACGGATGCGAGAGCAAATTTACAGGTCAACGTTGGAGATGCCTAACAGTTTTGCTATTTTCAGGTGCCTGAAAAATATTGTTGTGCCAGTCACTTTTTGAGGAGGCCGGACCTCTCTCTCGAAATAGGATTTCACCCCGCTTTTTACATAAAGCAATTGTCCATACAACCAATATCCAAAATCCTGATGGGAGGCCGGACCTCGCCGGAGAAGAAGCAAACTCGCCGGAGAAGAAGCAAACTCGCCGGAGAAGAAGCACTCCCACTATGTACATTAGGGGAAGCAACAACCTCATTATCTATCTCAGAGGGAAGCAACAACCTCATTATCTATCTTTTGGATGAGGGAGGGTGTTAGGACCGAGTGTATATCGACCAGGGGGAGGGGTGAATGGGAGATTCAAAATTTCTTTTCAAACTTAAAATCAAAACCAAACAGCACAATGGAAATAATACTCGATGAGATACACCGAAGGATAACAAAGGCAAACAAACACACCAGATTGAAAGAGCGAGAGATCAAGCTAAACTTTTGATGAAAGTGAAGATATCTTTCGCGTATAGTGGCACACTGCTTTGGCTATAACAATCATGGCCCAGAATGGAAGTAGGGTGACCAACATAGGTGGACAACCATGAAATATAACAAGATATGATCACACACTTCTAGATAGAACCACAAAGCATACAACCGAGAATAGACTATAGCACAGAGAGATAGAGAACTACATGAACGAGTCGGAATGAAACTTATCTGAGATATCTATGGAGGCACAGAGCACCGAAATTAAACTAATGAAGAATATGAGTAGATTAGAATGAACCAGTGGTGCTCGATGAAGATAGATGATTTGGTAGACTAGTTCACTCTTCTACTAAAGAGCTACGTCTGGTTGGAGGGACCTATGATTGAACACAGGAGCAAACCTCGTTTCGTCCTATTCTCCATCAACCCATAGCTAATTAGACTTCGGTTTAATTCACTCGGAGTAGATTCTTATCGGCAATCTCCAAACCTTCAACAGACTTCTGTGTGAACCACAATTACTCTTAGTTACTGAAGACTTACTTGGTGAAGACAATTACTCTTTGACACTCAAGCCATCACCTATCCGTCTAGAGAATCTGCAACTCACAATAGTAATAGGCACAAGAACTCTAACTCAGATGTACTTTGATGCTCAACCACTATCTAAGTTTTGGCTCTTGATTTTCTCTAGGTGGATCTTAATCTCAAATCTCTCGAGAGGGGTGCTCAATCAATCTTCTCAGAATCTCAAGTGGAGCAGCCAAAAACGTTGGAGTGGGGTGGCTATTTATATCCGAAACCTTCAGATGATCCACAAGTATAGGGGATCGCAACAGTCTTCGCGGGTAGTATTTCACTAAAATTTATTGATTGAACACAAGGGTAGCCAAAGAATATTTATAAGCCTTAGCACATGAGTTGTCAATTCAACCACACCTAAGAAGTTGTTTCTCTGCAGAAAAATATTAGTAGCACAGTAATATGATAGCAGTGATAGAAATAGTAACTGAGTAACAACAGTAGCAATAGTAATAGTAGTAGCAGCAGTAGACAAAGCAATAGTAGCAAGTCAAGGAAATGCAGTAGTATTAAAGCATCCTAAGCTTGGGAATGCCCAAGGCACCCCAAGTTTTGTGTGAATGAAGTTTACAAGTTTAGGGTGAGATGGCGATAGAAGGAGAACAAGGAGTGGCTTGATCCTAAGCTTGGGGATGCCCATGGCACTCCAAAGTAAATCTAAAGAATACTCAGGCATCTATGCTTGGGGATGCCCAAGGAACTCCAAAGTAATATCTATCGTCTTCAAGACTATCATATATCCTACCCGGAGCTATATTTTTATTCTTCACATGATATGTATTCTGGTTGGAGCATCATTTGTTTTTTGTTTTTTCGTTTCCATAATCATTGTTTCTTGATCACACCAATTAAGAGAGACAAACATTCATCTTATATTTATAGTGTTGGGGAACATAGCATGCAATTTCAAAAATTTCCTACGCTCACGCAAGATCTATCTAGGAGATGCATAGCAATGAGAGGGGGAGTGTGTCCATGTACCCTCGTAGAACAAAAGTAGAAGCGTTTGACAACGTGGTTGATGTAGTCGAACTTCTTCTCGTTCTGACCAATCAAGCACCGAACGTATGACACCTCCGAGTTCTCCACACGTTCACCTCGATGACATCCCTCGAACTCCTGATCCAGCAAAGTGTCGAGGGAGAGTTTCGTCAGCACGACGGCATGGTGACAGTGATGGTGAAGTGATCCGAGCAGGGCTTTGATAACCCACAAGTATAGGGGATCGCAACAATTTTTGAGGGTAGAGTATTCAACCCAAATTTATTGATTCAACACAAGAGGATCCAAAGAGTATTCTCAAGTATTAGCAGTTGGGTTGTCAATTCAACCACACCTGAAAGGCTTAATATCTGCAGCAAAGTATTTAGTAGCAAAGTAGTATGGAAGTAAGGTAACGGTGGCAAAAGTAACAGTAGTAGTTTTTGTAGCAATCGTAATAGTGGCAACGGAAAAGTAAATAAGCAAAGATCAATATGTGAAAAGCTCGTAGGCAATGGATCAATGATGGATAATTATGTCAGATGCGATTCCTCATGCAACAGTTATAACATAGGGTGACACAGAACGAGCTTTAGTTCATCAATGTAATGTAGGCATGTATTCCGAATATAGTCATACATGCTTATGGAAAAGAACTTGCATGACATCTTTTGTCCTACCCTCCCGTGGCAGCGGGGTCCTATTGGAAACTAAGGGATATTAATGCCTCATTTTAATAGAGTACCGGACCAAAGCATTAACACTTAGTGAATACATGAACTCCTCAAACTACGGTCATAACCGGGAGTGGTCCCGATTATTGTCACTTCGGGGTTGCCGGATCATAACACATAGTAGGTGACTATTGACTTGCAAGATAGGATCAAGAACTCACATATATTCATGAAAACATAGTAGGTTCAGATCTGAAATCATGGCACTCGGGCCCTAGTGACAAGCATTAAGCATAGCAAAGTCATAGCAACATCAATCTTAGAACATAATGGATACTAGGGATCAAACCCTAACAAAACTAACTCGATTACATGATAAATCTCATCCAAGCCATCACCGTCCAACAAGCCTACGATGGGACTACTCACGCACGGCGGTGAGCATCATGAAATTGGTGATGGAGGATGGTTGATGATGACGATGGCGACAGATTCCCCTCTCCGGAGCCCCGAACGGACTCCAGATCAGCCCTCCCGAGGAAGATTAGGGCTTGGCGACGGCTCCGTATCGTAAAACGTGATGAATCCTTCTCTCTAATTTTTTCCTCCCCGAAAGTGAATATATGGAGTTGGGGTTGAGGTCGGTGGAGTCCCAGAGGGCCCACGAGGCAGGGGGCGCGCCCCAGGGGGGCCCTGCACCCTCATGGACAGGGTGTTGGCCCCCTGATGCTGATTCTTTCGCCAGTATTTTTATTAATTCCAAAACGTGTCTCCGTGGATTTTCAGGTTGTCCCGAGAACTTTTATTTCTGCACAAAAATAACGCCATGGCAGTTCTGCTGAAAACGACGTCAGTCCGGGTTAGTTCCATTCTAATCATGCAAGTTATAGTCCAAAACAAGGGCAAAAGTGTTTGGAAAAGTAGATACGTTGGAGACGTATCAACACCCCCAAGCTTAAACATTTGCTTGTCCTCAAGCAACTCAGTTGACAAACTGAAAGTGATAAAGAAAAACTTTTACAAACTCTGTTTGATCTTGTTGTTGCAAATATGTAAAGCCAACAGTCAAGTTTTTAGCAAAGATTATGAACTAACCATATTGACAATAACATTGAAGTCTCATGTTTACTCATATCAATGGCATAATCAACTAGCGAGCAATAATAATAAATCTCGGATGACAACACTTTCTCAAAACAATCATAACATGATATAACAAGATGGTATCTCACTAGCCCTTTCTGATACCGCAAAACATAAATGCAAAGCACCCCTGAGGATTAAGGACTGACTAGACATTGTAATTCGTGGTAAAAGAGATCCAGTCATAGTCATACTCAATGTAAATTAATAGCAATGCATGCGAATGACAGCGATGCTCTCCAACTGGTGCTTTTTAATAAGAGGATGATGACTCAACATAAAAGTAAATAGATAGGCCCTTCACAGAGGGAAGCAGGGATTTGCAGAGGTGCCAGAGCTCGAGTTTTGAAACAGAGATAAATAATATTTTGAGTGGCATACTTTCATTGTCAACATAACAACCAAGAGATCTCGATATCTTCCATGCTACACACATTATAGGAGGTTCCCAAACAGAATGGTAAAGTTTATACTCCCCCACCACCAACAAACATCTATCCATGGTTTGTCCAAAACAACGGGTGCCGTCCAACTAACATCAATCCCGGGGGAGTTATGTTTGCACTAATTTTGATTTGATTTGAGCATGGGACTGGGCATCCCGGTTACCGGCCATTTTCTCGTGAGTGATGAGCAGACTCCACTCATCGTGAGAATAACCCACCTAGCATGGAAGATATAGACAGCCCTAGTTGATACATGAGCTATTCGAGCATACAAAACATAATTTCATTTGAAGGTTTAGAGTTTGGCGCATACAAATTTACTTGGAACGGCAGGTAAATACCGCATATAGGAAGGTGTGGTGGACTCATATGGAATAACTTTGAGGTTTATGGAAGTGGATGCACAAGCAATATTCCCGCTTAGTACAAGTGAATGCTAGAAAGAGACTGGGAAGCGACCAACTAGAGAGCGACAACAGTCATGAACATGCATTAAGATTAATCAACAATGAGTGCAAGCATGAGTAGGATATAAATCACCATGAACATAAATATGGTGGAGGCTATGTTGATTTTGTTTCAACTACATGCGTGAACATGTGCCAAGTCAAGCCACTAGAATCGTTCAAAGGAGGATACCACCCTATCATACCATGTCACAACCATTTTAATAGCATGTTGGCACGCAAGGTAAACCATTATAAACTCCTAGTTAATTAAGCATGGCATGAGCAACTATAATATCTAATTGTCCTTGCAAACATGTTTCGTTCATAACAGGCTGAATCTGGAACGATGAACTAATCATATTTATAAAAACAAGATAGGTAGAGTTCATACCAGCTTCTCTCATCTCACTCAGTCCATCATATATCGTCATTATTGCCTTTCACTCGCACGACCGAACGGTGTGGATAATAATAATAGTGCACGTGCATTGGACTAAGTTGGAATCTGCAAGCATTTAATACAAGGGAGAAGACAAGGTAATATGGGCTCTTGGTTAAATCAACAATAATGCATATGAGAGCCACTCAACATTTTCATCATGGTCTTCTCCTCTCGACCCCAAAGAATAAGAAAAGAAATAGAATTATTTACACGGGAAAGCTCCCAACAAGCAAAAGAAGAATGAGAAATCTTTATGGGTTTTCTTTTAGTTACTACTACTACAGGCATGGAAAGTAAACTAGCTAAAAGCTACAACTAATTTTTTTGTTTTTTCTCAAGGTTTTTCGAACACACAAGAAGAAGGCTCAGAAAAGAAAATAAACTAGCATGGATAATACAATGAAAAAGTATGAGCACCGACAACTAGAATGAGTGTGTGAACATGAATGTAATGTCGGTGAGAAATACATACTTCCCCAATATTAGGCTTTTGGCCTAGGTTGGTCTATGCCCTCGGATCGAAGCTACTCTCTCCGGTGTACCGAGGAGGGTCCTCAGGGTGCCACTGATTGGCGATCTCCTCCGGATCCCACTGATAAACAGACTGTCAATAAGGGTCAAGTGGTGGCTCAGGCTTAGGCTCTGGGACTTATGTCAGCCTCCAGTATGCATTAATGGCCTCTGGTAAGATGAGGTACGTGCCTGAAAGTATGTTAAACAAAGAGGGTGCAGGCAAGGTAATAGTCTCACAGTGAGTTTTATCAAATATCAAATTATACTTAAGCATCTTTTTTTTAACAATAAATTCATGTGCTACCATACTCTTATAATCTAGAAAAATAGGGGGCAACAACTTTTCCTCTTTCTCATAATGCCTAATAGGTATCTCAAAGTGTTTAGCAAGGTGTGAAGCGAAGATGCCTTTGAAGATGGGTCCCTTTGTACGGTTCATACTTAATCGTTTAGCAACAATAGCGCCTAAGCTGAAAGTTGTATCACGAAACAAAGCATGGCGCAAAATGACAAGATCAGGAGCACTAAGATTTCCACTGTTCCTGCGACCAATTAAGCATCTACTAGCAAATATCGCAAAGTAACGTAGAACAGGAAAATGTATACTAGTAATTCTTGCATCGGAAACTTTCCTCGTTTCCCCTATAACAATTCTATCAATAAATCCATCCACATCACTACGATGTGATTCCTCAATGCTGCCCATAAAGGGTATATTGCAGACCCGACAAAAATCATGGAGTGACATCTCCTTAACCTCATCATATAAGTGAAACTCCACTGAAGGTGGTGATTTCTTAGCATGGAAATAAAAATTTTGCACAAAAATATTAGTGAGTAGGAGATACTGTTCGCGCTGGTTGTGGAGGAAGTCGGTGAGGCCTGCAGTCTCAGCCAAGTAATAAAAGTCATCGTAAATCCCGACGTCTCTCAAGACCGCATCATAGGGTCATTTGCACAGCCGAACCTCCGCAGTGCGAGGAAGATTGAATTTGGGATTTTTATTCTCCTCATTCTGCTTATCCTTCGAGCTACGGCTCGAAGAGCTCCTCAACAATCTCTTCATCATTTTCTTTCTCTGAAAATTTCTGAAATTTTAGTGACTCAAAATAAAAGTGAACCAAACTCAACAAGATAGATAGCAACTACTCCCACAAGTGCCTAGAGGCTATATCATACATTAAAACTACTTTGGACCATATAAATTTGACATGCTAGCTCAAGAACAGGGTCAACTTAGCAACAAAAATTTGTAATAAATAGATCACTAGAACAAAAACTAATTGGACCATCGGAGGAGTCACATACCGAAGAACAATCCCCCAAAATAATTTTGTGAATGGAGCTTTGAGCAAAGAGATCGAAAATGGCAGCAAGATGGGCTAGAACACGGGTTTGAGCTATGGGAGGATTTTTTTCTGGAGGAAGACGAAGTGAGTGGGTGCTGGAATAAGTGGATGGGGTCCACGTGGGGCCCAGGAGGCAGGGGGCGCGCCCTAGGGGGGTGGGTGTGCCCTGTGCCCTCGTGGCCAAATGGTGGGCCCCCTGGTGTGTTCTGAGTGCCAGAAATTCTTAAATATTCTACAAAAAAAAAATCATATTTCATTTTCAGGACATTTGGAGAACTTTTATTTTCATGGTATTTTTATTGCAAGGATAATTCAAAAAACAGACAAAAAAACTATTTTTGCTTTATTTAATCTAAATAACAGAAAGTAAAAGGAGGGTACAGAGAGTTGTGCTTTATAACTTCATCCATCTCGTGCTCATCAAAAGGAATCCACTAACAAGGTTGATCAAGTCTTGTTAACAAACTCTTTCCGAATAACATGAAACCGGAGAATTTTCGAATAAGTGGGTTACCTCAACGGGGATATGCATGTCCCCAACAATAAGAATATCATATTTCTTCCTGAGTGTAGGAAGAGGGAATTCAAAACCTCCAATAGTAATCGTTGAAAATTTTCCAATAGAATTGATACTGTGGACTTGAGGTTGTTTCCTCGGAAAGTGTACCGTATGCTCATTACCATTAACATGAAAAGTGACATTGCCTTTGTTGCAACCAATAACAGCCCCTGCAGTATTCAAAAAGGGTCTACCAAGGATAATCGACATCCTATCGTCCTCGGGAATACCAAGAATAACAAAGTCCGTTAAAATAGTAACGTTTGCAACCACAACAGGCACAACCTCACAAATACCGACTGGTATAGTAGTTGATTTATCGGCCATTTGGAAAGATATTTCAGTAGGTGTCAACTTATTCAAATCAAGTCTACAATATAAAGAGAGAGGCATAACACTAACACCGGCTCCAAGATCACATAAAGTAGTTTTAACATAGTTTCTTTTAATGGAGCATGGTATAGTGGGTACTCCTGGATCTCCAAGTTTCTTTGGTATTCCACCCTTAAAAGTATAATTAGCAAGCATGGTGGAAATTTCAGCTTCCGGTATCTTTCTTTTATTAGTAACAATATCTGTCATGTACTTAGCATAAGGATGTATTTTAAGGATATCAGTTAATCGCATGCGCAAAAAGATAGGTCTAATCATTTCAGCGAAGCGCTCAAAATCCTCATCATCCTTTTTCTTGGATAGTTTGGGAGGAAAAGGCATGGGTTTCTGAACCCATGGTTCTCTTTCCTTACCATGTTTCCTAGCAACAAAGTCTTTCTTATCATAATGTTGATTCTTTGATTGTGGGTTATCAAGATCAACAGTAGGTTCAGTCTCTACATCATTGTTATTGCTAGGTTGAGCATCAACATGAACATCATCATTATCACTAGGTTCATGTTCATTACTAGATTGTGTTTCAGCATCAGAAATAGAAATATCATTGGGATTCTCAGGTGTGTCAACAACAGGTTCACTAGAAGCATGCAAAGTCCTATCATTTTTCTTTTTCTTCTTCTTAGAAGGACTAGGTGCATCAACATTAGTTCTATGAGAATCTTGCTCAACTCTCTTAGGGTACCCCTCAGGATACAAAGGTTCCTGAGTCATTCTACCCCCTCAAGTCATAACTCTAACAACATTATCATTTTTCTTATTATTTAATTCATTGAGCAAATCATCTTGTGTTTTAGGCCCTGTTTGGTTCGGCTGTGGATTTCTAAAAGTAGCTGTGGAAAATCTGATGTAAAAAAATGCAGGTCATTTGGCAAACCAGCCGATACAGCTTTTCAGATTTTGGCCCGCAGCGGAATCAGATTTTGGAAAGCACGTCCTGGGCTGCTTCCGCTTTTGGTTCATATTTTTGCAGCGGATTTCTGGAATCGGATTCTGCTGGGTTCGTCCTTTGGTTCAGATTCTGCTGCGGGGCAGCGGAATCCGTCGATAAAAGCTGAACCAAACAAGGCCTTAAGCACTTGTTCTACCTGAGTGGTAACCATAGAAGCATGTTTACTAATAAGTTTAAGGTCACCTTTAGATCTCGACATAAAATCACTCAAGTGTTCAACCATATAAGCATTACGTTTCAATTGTCTACCAACATAAACATTGAAGTTTTCTTGTTTAACAATAAAATTATCAAACTCATCCAAGCATTGGCTAGCAGACTTATTACGAGGAATATCACCTTCATCAAATCTATAGAGAGAATTTACCTTTACTACCTGTGTCGGGTTATTAAGACCATGTATTTCTTCAATAGGTGGTAAATTCTTAACATCTTCAGCTTTAATACACTTTTCTTTCATAGATTTCTTTGCCTCTTGCATATCTTCAGGACTGAGAAATAGAATACCCCTTTTCTTTGGAGTTGTCTTAGGAGTTGGTTCAGGAAGTGTCCAATCATTATCATTACTCAATATATTATTCAATAGCAATTTAGCTTGCTCAATAGTTCTTTCCCTAAAACACAACCAGCACAACTATCCAGGTGGTCTCTGGAAGCATCGGTTAGTCCATTATAAAAGATATCAAGTATTTCATTTTTCTTGAGAGGATGATCAGGAAAAGCATTAAGTAATCGAAGAAGCCTCCCCCAAGCTTGTGGGAGACTCTCTTATTCAATTTGCACAAGATTATATATTTCCCTTAAGGCAGCTTGTTTCTTATGAGTGGGGAAATATTTAGCAGAGAAGTAAAGAATCATATCCTGGGGACTACACACACAACCAAGAGCAAGATAATTAAACCATGTTTTAGCATCACCCTTTAATGAGAACGGAAATAACTTAAGGATATAGTAGTAACGAATTTTTTCCTCATGAGTGAATAGGGTGGCTATATCATTCAATTTAGTAAGATGTGCCACAACAATTTCAGATTCATAGCCATAAAAAGGATCAGATTCAACCAAAGTAATTAACTCAGGATCGACAGAGAAATCATAATCCTTATCAGAAATACAGATAGGTGAAGTAGCAAAAGCAGGCTCATATTTCATTCTAGCATTAAAAAACTTTTTTCTTTCAGCTTAGCTAACAATTTCTTATGATCATATCTATCTTTGCAAGCAAAAAGGTCTCTAGCAGTTTCTTCATTCATATCTAGGGGGAGAATCTTCATCGTCACTTTCATCAATATTACCTATTTCAGTAATTTCGTTCTCTCTAACCCTAGCAAGTTGTTCATTAATAAATTCAGCTAATGGCACGGTATTATCAATCATAGAAGTAGTTTCATCATAAGCATCATGCATAGCAGAAGTGGCATCATGAATAACATGCGACATATCAGAATCAATAACAGGTGTAGGTGTCGCAAATTTACTCATAACAGAAGGTGAATCAAGTGTAGAGCTAGATGGCAGTTCCTTACCTCCCCTCATAGTTGAGGAAAAAATCTTGGTTCTTTCATCTTTCAAGTTCCACAAAATAGAGCTATGCTCCCCGGCAACGGTGCCACAAAATAGTCTTGACAACCCACAAGTGACTCAAAGAATAGAGCTATGCTCCACGGCAACGGTGCCACAAAATAGTCTTGACAACCCACAAGTATAGGGGATCGCAATAGTTTTCGAGGGTAGCCTAAATTTATTGATACGACACAAGAGGAGCCAAAGAATATTCTCAAGTATTAGCAGTTGAGTTGTCAATTCAACCACACCCGAAAGACTTAAAATCTGCAGAGAAGTATTTAGTAGCAAAGTAGTATGGAAGTAACGGTAACGGTGGCAAATGTAACCGTAGTAGTTTTTGTAGCAATCGTAACAGTGGCAATGGAAAAGTAACTAAGAAAAGACCAATATGTGAAAAGCTCGTAGGCAATGGATCAATGATGGATAATTATGTCGGATGCGATTCCTCATGCAACAGTTATAACGTAGGGTGACACAGAACTAGCTCCAGTTCATCAATGTAATGTAGGCATGTATTCCGAATATAGTCATACGTGCTTATGGAAAAGAACTTACATGACATCTTTTGTCCTACCCTCCCGTGGCAGCAGGGTCCTATTGGAAACTAAGGGATATTAAGGCCTCCTTTTAATAGAGTACCAGACCAAAGCATTAACACTTAGTGAATACATGAACTCCTCAAACTACGGTCATCACCGGGAGTGGTCCCGATTATTGTCACTTCGGGGTTGCCGGATCATAACACATAGTAGGTGACTACTGACTTGCAAGATAGGATCAAGAAAGCATAGCAAAGTCATAGCAACATCAATCTTAGAACATAATGGATACTGGGGATCAAACCCTAACACAACTAACTCGATTACATGGTAAATCTCATCCAACCGATCACCGTCCAGCAAGCCTATGATGGGATTACTCACGCACGGCGGTGAGCATCATGAAATTGGTGATGGAGGATGGTTGATGATGACGATGGCGAAGAACTCCCCTCTCCGAAGCCCCGAACGGACTCCAAATCAGCCCTCCCGAGGAAGATTAGGGCTTGGCAGCGGCTTCGTATCGTAAAATGCGATGAATCCTTCTCTCTGATTTTTTCCTCCCTGAAAGTGAATATATGGAGTTGGGGTTGAGGTCGGTGGAGTCCCAAGGGGCCCACGAGGCAGGGGGCGCGCCCTGCACCCTCATGGACTGGGTGTGGGCCCCCTGATGCTGATTCTTTTGCCAATATTTTTTATTAATTCTAAAACGTGTCTTCGTGGATTTTTAGGTCATTCTGAGACTTTTATTTCTACACAAAAATAACACCATGGCAGTTCTGCTGAAAACAACGTCACTCCGGGTTAGTTCCATTCAAATCATGCGAGTTAGAGTACAAAAAAGGGCCAAAGTGTTTGGAAAAGTAGATACATTGGAGACGTGTCAGGCTTCGCCTAAGCACCACGACAATATGACCAGAGGCGTAAACTATGGAGGGGGGCGCCGCACAAGGCTAGGAATCAATGTTGTGTGTTGTAGCAGTGCCCCCCACATATATATAGGTGGGAGAGGGAGAGGGGCTGCAAGGGGCACCCCAAGTAGGAGTAATCCTACTTGGGCGCCTCCTCTAAGTCGGCCTCCCCCCTTCCATATCTATCAGAGGGGGAAGGAAAGAGAGGGAGGAGGGGAAGGAAAGGGGGAGGCCGAATCCTCCCCTTTCCTTTTCCCTTCCTTTCCTTTCCTTCTCCTCCTATTCGTCCTATAGGGGGCGCACCAGCCCCTTTTGGGGCTGGTCTGTCCAACTCTTGGCCCACTAGGCCCATATAGCTTGCCGGGGGTTGCCTGGAACCCCTTTCGGTGACCCGATACCCCCAAAACACTTCCGGTGTCCGAATACTATCGTCCTATATATGAATATTTACCCCTTGACCATTTAAAGTCTCCTCGTCATGTCTGTGAGCTCATCCGGGACTCCGAACAACATTCGGTCACCAAATCACATAACTCATATAATACAAAATTGTCATCCAACGTTAAGCGTGTGGACCCTACGGGTTCGAGAACTATGTAGACATGACCGAGACACCTCTCCGGTCAATAACCAACAGCAGAACCTGGATGCTCATATTGGTTCCTACATATTCTACGAAGATCTTTATCGGTTGTACCGTAATGACAACATACGTTATTCCCTTTGTCATCGGTATGTTACTTGCCCGAGATTCGATCGTCGATATCTTCATGCCTAGTTCAATCTCATTACTAGTGAGTCTCTTTACTCGTTCCATAATGCATCACCCCACAACTTATTCATTAGTCACATTTCTTGCAAGGCTTATTATGATGTGCATTACCGAGAGGGCCCAAAGACACCTCTCCGATACTCGGAGTGAAAAATCCTATTCTCGATCTATGACAACCCAACAAACACCTTCGGTGATACCTATAGAGCATCTTTATAATCACCCAATTATGTTGTGACGTTTGATAGCACACAAGGTATTCCTCCGGTATTTGGGAGTTGCATAATCTCATAGTTAAAGGAATGTATAAGTCATGAAGAAAGCAATAGCAATAAAACTTAACGATTGTCGGTATCAAAACTGGCGGATCTCGGGTAGGGGGTCCCGAACTGTGCGTCTAGGATCGATGGTAACAAGAGATGGGGGACACAATGTTTTACCCAGCTTCGGGCCCTCTCTATGGAGGTAAAACCCTACGTCCTGCTTGATTGATATTGATGAATATGAGTGTTACAAGAGTGGATCTACCACGAGAATGTAATGGCTAAATCCTAGATGTCTAGCCTATGTGGGTATGGTATTGAGTATATGTGGTGTCCTTTTCGGACTATCCCCTTCGGTTTATATAGACACCGAAGGGATCTAGGGTTTACATGGAGTCGGTTACATAAGAAGGAATCTTCGGTCTCCAAGCTTGCTTTCCACGCCAAGTAGAGTCCAATTCGGACACGGTGCCGTCTTCGGCCTTCATATCTTCACAGCCCATAGATAACAGGCCGAACGCCCGAGGACCCCTTAGTCCAGGACTCCCTTAGTAGCCCCTGAACCTGGCTTCAATGACGAGGAGTCCAGCATGCAGATTGTCTTTGGAATTGCAAGGCGGGTTCCCCCTTCTCAAAACTCCAAGATAGTCTTCGGATGCAATGATGGTATCCGGACCTGTCACACACACAACCGCAGAGAGAATATAATATTTGCACGAATCTAATCCGCTGACAGCTTTTTCCCAACACGACATCGCGTCTGTTCGGTTATAATTTCGAACCGTTTTTCTTCAGCCAATCCATGCTACGAGGCATGGTTGCTACTGGCAAGTCTTGTCAAAACAGAGATCATGCCCCCCTTATTGCGGGATTCTCATCAATGCGGGCATGGGTAACTCAACCGTGCCGTTTATACAGCCCTAGGGAACAAGAGAATCCTAAGGCGAGTGAGGAGGCGTTTTAATATTTGCTGCCTTTATAAGGGGATAAGGATTCACCCCTCCTCTGGTCATGCTCTCTCTCCGTCTTCGCCTTTCCAATCTCAAGCTCCAGCGCCCGAGTTCTTATCTCCTTCCCACTCCAGCAACCATGTCCAGATCCGGTGTTCAGGGCAAGTGGATGGTCTCCTTTGTCAAGGAGGAGGACACTACTAAGCTCCGGGTGGCCGGATATTTGGCGAAAGAGATCGCCGACCGTCTGCCAGCCAAGGGACAAGTCGTCCCCATGCCGGAGCCCACAGAGAGGGTAGTATTCATCCCCCATTTCTTCCGCGGGCTAGGGTTTCTAGTCCACCCTTTCGTCCGCGGGTTGGTGTACTACTACGGGATAGATTTCCATGATCTATCCCCGAATTCTTTCCTCAGCATCTGGGCGTTTATCGTCGTGTGCGAGGCCTTCCTCCGCATCCATCCCCACTTCGGGCTATGGCTCAAATTTTCAACGTGAAGCCAAAGGTGGTGGAGGGCCAGCACGCGGAGTGCGGAGGGGCTATGGTGAGTAAGCTATCCAACGTCTCATGGCCCAAAGGCATCTTCGTGGAGATAGTAAAGGAATGGCAGAAGCAGTGGTTCTATATTACAGAACCTCGCGACACCACCTAGGTCGCAGCTGCTGAATTCCGCTCCAGCGCTCCCATGTGACTCACCTCCTGGGTCGAGAAGAGTCCGGACTGGTGTGCACCTGATGAGCTGATAGCGCTGCAGACGCACATTCAAAGTATGGTGACCAAGGACATCAAGCTCGTTGACGTTATCCAGGTGATGCTAATCCGCAGGGTTCTTCCGTGCTAGCGCCGTAGCCGCCCTATATGGGAATTCAATCCAAAGAAGCACTAGACCCTAAAAAGGCTCTTCGATACTTCTCACGAGAGGCCTGGAAGTTGCTATTTAAGGGCAACGAGAAGCCACCAGCCACGGACTCAGACCGCGGTCACAATTGTAACCGCCCCGCCAACGAGGTATGTTACTTTTGATGTACTCCCAACTTAAATGTTTCGAGGATGATGTATGAGATTTTAGTATTGCTCCCTTAGGACTGGGTGGAGAGGGCGAAGTGGATCCAGTGTCCGGCTACGTTTCCCGAAGAACTAGTCATCCCGCGCCTGGCGAAGATGCTGGTGCCGACGACATATACGACGCTGGATAAGAAGGCCAAGGGGGCCAAGAGTGGCCCCCGTCGCAAGGGCACTTCGGACGCGACGTCCGAAGACGATGATGCCCATTCCTCTGTCCCCGAGGACAACGACGAGGAAGAGGAGGAGGAGGAGGGGAACAACCCTCCTCCCGAGGAGAAGAAGAAGAAGAAGAGGGTGGCCTCGGCACATCTGGAGGTGAAAGCGCCCAAAAAGGGGAAAGTTGCCCCAGCGGTCAACACCGCATGGGATGCTGACATTAGTCTGGAACGTCACCCCCGTACTAGGGCCCGGGCCGCATCGTAAGTGACATGGCTTATTCATGCGCATATCATCCCCTTCTTTTTATTATTCTAACATGGTTAATCCACATTATTGCAGTTTGGCCCGCGACCTCATCTAGCGATCCTCATCTGAAGGTTCGTTGGCTCCGTCGAAGATGGCGAGCATGTCGCCACCACCTGCTTACTCCCCCGGGGCCAGGGACGACACCGAAGTGTTATCCTAGAGGACCACTCCGAGGGGAGGAGCCTTGGACGTTGTCCGGGAGGCGCCACAAGGCGGGACCTCCGCTGCCGGACACACGGGGGGTCAATCCCCATGGAGACTGGCGAAGAGGGCCGTATCCAGTTCGGCCCTCAGCCGAATACGATTTCGGAGACCAATATGGCTCCGAAGTCGGGCGCGCAGCCCCCTTTGAAGGAGGGGGGTGCGTCGCCTCCACTGGTGGCTCCTGTCCATCTCGGAGTGCCAGATGACCTGATGGGGGCACTACAAAGCGCCTCTGTCGTCGACGAGCACCGTATCCTTATGGGTGCGGTGATTGAGAAGGTTCAGTCTGCCAGGAGCGAACTGAATGAAGCCTGCAGCAGCTTGTTAATAGGTTTCGAGGTAAGAAAGAGAAAAATCCCGTATAGTCAGTAGCCCCTGAGACGCTGTCCGGTGTTCGGCGAGGAGGACCGGACAGGGATCAATCCTTAGTTATAAGAGGCTGACTGAATATGTATTGATAAGCATGGGTCCCTATTGGCTGCGACCTCACATGCTGTCGAGGTCTTTGAGCTGAAGCGGAGGCTGGAGCGGACCGAGAATGAGCTCGGTGAGGTTAAGGTTCAGCTCGAGAAGGAGCAAGGTGAGGAACGACTTGCTATATGTTCGGGAAGGGATGAACGCTGTATATTGACAGCAGTATTGTGATATGTGCAGAAGCTGCGAGCGAAGTCGAGGCCCTAAGGAAGGCCTTGGGCGAGGCCGAGGAGCAGGCTGTCCAGTAGCAAGCCACCCGTAAGAAGCTAAATGCCTGGGTGAAAGAAGTCCACCAGGAACTCCAAGATGCGGTGAAAAAATGCAAGGCCTTGGAGCATGATGCGTTGGTTCGAGGGACCGAACTCACCAAGGCTCGTCAGAGCGTAGAGACCGCATGGAATGAGGCCCATGCCGCCCTCCAGGAGATCCGGGAGGCCAAGAAGATCACAACGGGTAAGGCATTTAAGATGCAAAGCAAGTATGCGGAGAAGCAGTACCTTTTACTAACCCGGGCTTGGAGTTCCCCAGGGGCTTTTGTGGATTTGCCACGCAGTGTATCAGAAGCCGTGGAGTTCTATCGAGCCGAAGGAGGGGATTATTTGGAGAGGCTCTTCTGGTCACAGTATGCGGCACCAGAGCATCCCGTGTCCTTCACCGATTAGCTGAAACAGCTGGTGGAGCTGCATAGGGTGGCCGAACTAGCCATTAAGGATGTGATAATCCGGCTATGGCCAGCCGAAGCTATGCCTAGTAGCTACTTCGGGCTCGTGAGGCGGATGGTGGATGCCTGTCCTCAGCTGGACATTATCAAGTGCTCCGTCTGTATTGAAGGTGCCCGTATGGCCTTCGCTCGCTGCAAGATGTGGTGGGCGAAGATGGACGCTGTTGAAGTCGCCAGCGGGCCGCCGGAGGGCAAGGAGCACCACACACCCGAGCGATATTTCGAGGAAGTTGTAGAAGGGTCTCGACTTGTAGCGACGCAATGTTCGCATGACATTGTATTTGAATAAATGTATTCATGTTGCCTTTGTCTTGTATTATGGGAACAAAGCTAGTTTTTGTAAAGTAATTTTATTGTGCTTTGAATTGTTTCCTCCTTTAAGGCCGTGTTGTGTGTAATCTAAGGGTTGGCCAGTCGTCGGCTTCTAGCCTCGCGTAGATAGTACGGAGGTGGTCAGGATGGAATCTAAACAATCTTGATCCAATTACATGGTCCTTGAAGGAGTTGATTAGCGCAACGAACAAGGCAATCAGACTTTATGGCTTTAACGCCCTCACTTAGCCATAGGAGTTTTATAATAAAGCATGAGCGCAGCCCCTGGTTTAATCTAGAGTGCTATCAGCATATGATCGGGAAGTTCCGATCTCTCATGTAACGCGGAAAAAATCTCCAACGATTTGTAACCCTCGAGTAGCTGACCGGCTCTCGCCACATCATGACAGTCAGTTTTCGGCTTTCTCTGCTGAGGTGCTCGCCTGGTCAAAGCCAGGGCACAATCGCAGTAGTTCTCCCTTTACTACCCTAGCCGATGGAGTGGAACGTAGGGCAGCAAGCACATGAGCCGGGCAACCCAACTATTGACCAAAGACATGATTCGAAGCCAATGCATATAATGCTAAATTCAGGGTGCCGAACATATAAAAAGTGTTCGAACTGTGCTGTCGTATTGTGGGGCGGTAGGTAGCCCCTGGCGAATATTAAACATAAAAGAGTGTCGATGCGGCAAATAAGAAGATCGAAAATAAAAACGAAATAAGAAGCGAAAACCACAAGAACTGGGCCACGAACTATTTTATTATAACTGGATGGATACGTCAAGGCGTATCTTGTACAGATGGTGCGAGAAGTATCCGGCCATTTAACATGCCGGCATCAATAGGGCGCAGCGTGCGGGTCCTGAGAAATAAGTATGAATACCATCAAGAAGAACGTATAAAGGTTACCCTACACACCTGTGTTGCTTGCCTCCGTTGTATTTCAGTCCTTCTAGAGGACTTGGCATCAGGCCCGCGGAAAAGGGCGCCTGAAACAAAAAAGAAGTAAAAGTATGTGTGTCCGGGATCGGTCTAGCCAGATTGTAGACCCCGGGTTATCTCGTGCCTCCGTCGATGTCCATGGAATTTTGAGTGCGTAATTGTGTACGCGTGGTACGAATGCCAGTACCTTATTGGGGCTGGGACGGAGGCCGAATTGCTAGTCGAGCTCTTGACGAGCCGCGTTGTCCTGTTGTAGTGTAGTCCGGACCCGCTTAATGGTGTCCAGGGGCTCAGCAGCTAGGTTATAATGCTGCTTGAGAAGGCCGCTCGGTGCTTTAGCTGCTAGGGCGGCAGTCCGCTCCTCTGTTCGGAGGGAGCGTTTTGTATTGCCATTGACTATTATGACGCCGCGTGGATCGGGCATCTTGAGCTTGAGATAAGCATAGTGTGGAACTGCGTTAAATCTAGCAAACGTGGTTCGTCCGAGCAGTGCATAGTAGCCACTGCGGAAGGGGACGATATCGAAGATTAACTCTTCACTTCGGAATTGTCCGGAGAACCGAAGACCACCTCCAGCGTGATTGAGCTTGTACAGCGGGCCTCTACACCTGGCATGACTCCTTTAAAGGTAGTCTTTGTTGTTTTGATTCGCGCGGGATTAATGCCCATCTTCCGTACTGTATCCTGTTACAGCAGGTTGAGGCTGCTTCCGCCATCCATCAGGACTCGTGTTAGGTGGAATCCGTCGATGATTGGGTCCAGGACTAGTGCGGCCGAACCGCCGTGGTGGATACTAGTCGGATGATCTCGTCGATCGAAGGTGATCGGAAATGATTACCATGGGTTGAACTTTGGGGCGACTGGCTCTACCACGTAGACGTCCCTGAGTGCTCATTTGCGCTCCTTTCTGGGGATGTGCGTGGCGTATATCATGTTCACCGTTTTGACTTGGGGGGGGGATTTCTTCTGTCCCCCGGTGTTCGGTTCCTGGGGCTCTTCATCTTCGTCCTCGCTTTGTGACACCTTTTCTTTGTTTTCGACATTTAACTTGCCAGCCTGCTTGAAGACCCAACAATCCCTGTTGGTATGATTGGCTTGTTTATCTGGGGTGCTGTGAATTTGGCATGGGCGGTCGAGTATGCGGTCCAGGCTGGAAGGTCCTTCATTGTTTCTTTTGTAGGGTTTCTTCCATTGGCCGGACTTGGAGCCACTGAATCCGGCGTTGACTGTGGTGTCTTCAGTGTTGTCGCCATTGCTTCTATGTTTGTGTCTATTGCGCCGGAGCTTGCCGGTGCTGTTCTTGGCCTCTGTAGGGTCTGCCTCGCTGGCTGTGTTTTTGCTACGAGCCAGCCAGCTGTCCTCACCTATGCAAAAGCGGTTCATCAGTGCTGTAAGGGCTGCCATTGACTTCGGCTTTTCTTGTCCGAGATGGCATGCTAGCCATTCATCCCGGATGCTGTGTTTGAAGGCTGCTATGGCCTCGGCGTCCGGACAGTCGACGATCTAGTTCTTTTTGGTTAGGAACCTAGTCCAGAATTTTCTGGCCGATTCTCAGGGTTGTTGGACTATGTGGCTTAGGTCATCGGCATCTGGTGGCCGGACATAAGTTCCTTGAAAGTTGTCGAGGAAAGCCTCTTCCATGTTCTCCCAGCTGCCAATTTAGTTCTCAGGCATGCTATTTAACTAGTGCCTAGCTCGTCCTTTGAGTTTTAATGGGAGGTATTTGATGGCGTGGAGGTCCTCTCCTCGGGCCATGTGGATGTGGAGAATGAAGTCCTCGATCCATACTGCAGGATCGGTTGTGTCGTCGTATGATTCGATATTGACGGGCTTGAACCCCTCGGGGAATTCATGATCAAGTACTTCATCTGTGAAGCAGAGCGGGTGTGCGGCACCTCTATATCGGGCCGCATCATGGCGGAGCTCTGAAGGAGTCCATCTGCGGCATTCGGCTCGAGCATGGTTAGGTTTGTCACGTCCGAATATGTAGCCGTCGTCGCGCCTTGAGGCACGTCCTCGTGATCCTAGATCGATCTTGTGTGTCCTGCTCTACTATCCAGGGTCTGTCGGAGGTCGTACGTATGGCCCCGGACTTTTCCGTCCCTATTTTGATGGGGTGGTGGGGTGGTCTGCTGTTCGGCCTGAGTTGCCGCTTTATCTCGACCGCGGGTTGGCCGTTCCGCCGCCCTGTCCCGACCGCGTGGTGGTCGATCCACATTGCGCGAGGGAGATATATGCTCTGGCGCCTCCTCATCGAATTGAGGTAGCAGTTTGCGTTTCAGGTAGCTCTTGGCTGGGCGATTGAGGCTGTATTCCTTGGTTGTTAGGACGTCAGTCCATCTGTCGACGAGCAGGTCTTGTTCAGCTTGAAGCTGCTGTTGTTTCTTTTTCAGGCTCCAGCTCGAGAGGATCCTCATGCACAATGAAGTCTTTGTTGCCAAGGCTTGTCTCCTCCTCGGAGGGTGGATGGTAACTGTCATCCTCCGGGTCATCTTCTATGGCCTGTTCGTCAGTGTTGTCTTGCCTGCTATCGTGTTCCTGTTTGGATGTAGCCCCGGCAGGGTCTTTACTGTTTTCGGCGTCGCCCGGAGTACTATTTTCTGTGGTGCCAGTATTGCCGTCCTTTGAGCGACGAGGCTTAGGGCGGCGTTTGGGCCGCCGGCGCTTGGACTGTGTCTCGGAGGTTTTGTTTGCATCCGGCTCTTCTTTGTCGTTGCCAGATCCTTTAGGTGTATCAACCATGTACACGTTGTATGAAGAGGTAGCCGTCCAACGTCCAGTGAATGGCGGGTCTTGACCTTGCTCCTTGTTGGCATCGTCGTCCATGCCGTCGATGTCCTCGGAGCCATAGTCAAGCACGTTGGTTAAGTCATCGACCGTGGCTATGAAGTGGGTGGCTGGTGGGAAGCAAAATTCCTCATTATCCGTCTCTAGCTCGAACCGGACATAGTTCAGCTGGGATTCCTTCTCCAAGGATAGATTCTTTAAAGATTTTAGCACATCACCCAAAGGCGAGTGCTGGAAAACGTCAGCGGCACTGAACTCGAAGATCGATAACCGATCTAGCTTGGTGTCCACGGGCGTACACAGTCCGGAACCTATAGCCGGAAATGAGTATGAAGTTCCGCTAAAGCGAATATTACAGGGCGTCGAGTCCATGTGCGGCTCCAATGCCGTGGACTATGAGGCCTCGGATGGCTCGATCTGCTTCGGCTCTAAGGTCGTCGTAGTTGCAGGAACCATCTCCTGGGTGTGATCCGATGACAGATTTAAGTCACGTTCATCGGGATGAGGGGGAGCGAAGGGATCTAGGGTTTACATGGAATCAGTTACATAAGAAGGAATCTTCGGTCGCCAAGCTTGCTTTCCATGCCAAGTAGAGTCCAATCCGGACACGGTGCAGTCTTCGGCCTTCATGTCTTCATAGCCCATCAGTCCGGCCCATAGATAATAGGCCGGACGCCCGAGAACCCCTTAGTCCAGGACTCCCTCAACGATCATTATGCTAAGCTAACGGATGGGTCTTATGCATCACATAATTCTCCAAATGATGTGATCCCGTTCATCAAATGACAACACAAGTATATGGTTAGGAAACTTAACCATCTTTGATTAACGAGCTAGTTTAGTAGAGGCTTACTAGGGACACTGTGTTTTGTCTATGTATCCACACATGTATCAAGTTTCTGATTAATACAATTCTAGCATGAATAATAAACATTTATCATGATATAAGGAAATATAAATAACAACTTTGTTATTGCCTCTAGGGCATATTTCCTTCAGTCTCCCACTTGCACTAGAGTCAATAATCTAGTTCACATCATCATGTGATTTAACACCAATAGTTCACATCTTTATGTGATTAGTTCACATCGCCATGTGAGTAACACCCAATGGGTTTACTAGTGTCAATAATCTAGTTCACATCGCTATGCGATTAAGACCCGAAGAGTACTAAGGTGTGATCATGTTTTGCTAGTGAGAGAAGTTTAATCAATGGGTCTGCCACATTCAGAGCCGTATGTATTTTGCAAATTTTCTATGTCTACAATGCTCTGCATGGAGCTACTCTAGCTAATCGCTCCCAGTTTCAATATCCAGATTGAGACTCAGATTCATCCAGATCAGCGTAAAATCTTGCATCGACGTAACTCTTTACGACGAACTCTTTATCACCTCCATAACCGAGAAATATTTCCTTAGTCCTCTTAGGTAACTAAGGATAACTTTGACCGCTGTCCAGTGATCCACTCCTGGATCACTATCGTACCCCCTTGCGAAACTCATGACAACATAGCATACTTTATAGAACCTATTGCTGAGGCATAGGGAATGACTTTCATTCTCTTTCTATTTTCTGCCGTGGTCGGGTTTTGAGTCTTACTCAACTTCACACCTTACAATACAGGCAAGAACTCCTTTTTGACAGATCCATTTTCAACTTCTTCAAAATCTTGTCAAGGTATGTGCTTTGTGAAAGTCCTATTAAGCGTCTTGATCTATCCCTATAGATCTTGATGCCCAATATATAAGTAGCTTCACCGAGGTCTTTCATTGAAAAACTCTTATCCAAGTATCCTTTTATGCTATCCAGAAAATCTATATCATTTCCAATCGACAATATGTCATCCACATATAATATTATGGATGGTACAGAGATCCCACTCACTTTCTTGTAAATAGAGGCTTCACCATAAGTCTATATAAAACCATATGCTTTGATCACCTTATCAAAGCGTATATTCCAACTCTGAAATGCTTGCACCAGTCCATAGATGGATCGCTGGAGTATGCACACATTGTTAGCACCTTTAGGATCGACAAAACCTTTTGATTGCATCATATACAACTCTTCTTTAAGAAATCCATTAAGGAATGCAGTTTTGATATCCATTTGTCAGATTTCATAAAATGTGGCAATTGCTAACATGATTCGGACAGACTTAAGCATCGCTACGAGTGAGAAAATCTCATCGTAGTCAACACCTTGAGCATGTCGAAAACCTTTTGCAACAAGTTGATCTTTGTAGATAGTAACACTACCATCAGTGTCCGTCTTCCTCTTGAAGATCCATTCATTCTCAATGGTTTGCCGATCATTTGGCAAGTCTACCAAAGTCCATAATTTGTTCTCATACATGGATCCTATCTCAGATTTCATGGCCTCAAGCCGTCTGTTGCAATCTGGGGTCATCATAGCTTCTTCATAGTTTGCAGGTTCGCCATGGTCTAATAACATGACTTTGAGGACAGGATTACCGTACCACTCTGGTGTGGAACATGCTCTGTTTGACCTACGTGGTCCAATAGTAACTTGATCCGAAGTTTCATGATCATTATCATTAGCTTCCTCTCTAGTGGGTGTAGTCATCACGGGAACGGATTTTGTTGATGTGCTACTTTCCAATTCAAGAGAAGGTACAATTACCTCATCAAGTTCTACTTTCCTCCCACTCACTTCTTTCGAGAGAAACTCCTTCTCTAGAAAGGTTCCATTCTTAGCAACAAAGATCTTACCGTCGGATTTGTGGTAGAAGGTGTACCCAACAGTTTCTTTTTGGGTATCCTATGAAGACACACTTCTCCAATTTGGGTTCGAGCTTTATAAGGATGAAATTTTTTCACATAAGCATCGCAACCCAAAACTTTAAGAAATGACAACTTTGGTTTCTTACCAAACCACAGTTCATACGGTGTCATCTCAACTGATTTAGATGGTGCCCTACTTAACGTGAATGCAACTGTCTCTAATGCATAACCCCAAAACGATAGTGGTAAATAGGTAAGAGACATCATAGATCGCACCATATCCAATAAAGTACGGTTATGACGTTCGGACACACCATTACGCTGTGGTGTTCCAGGTGGCGCGAGTTGTGAAACTATTCCACATTGTTTTAAATGAAGGCCAAACTCATAACTCAAATATTCGCCTCCGTGATCAGATCGTAGAAACTTTATTTTCTTGTTACAATGATTCTCCACTTCACTCTGAAATTCTTTGAACTTCGCAAATGTTTCAGACTCGTGTTTCATTAAGTAGATATACCCATATCTGCTCAAATCATCTGTGAAGGTTAGAAAATAATCATACCCGCCGCGAGCCTCAACACTCATCGGACCACATACATCGGTATGTATTATTTCCAATAAGTCAGTGGCTCACTGCATTGTTCCGGAGAACGGAGTCTTAATCATCTTGCCCATGAGGCATGGTTCGCAAGTATCAAGTGATTCATAATCAAGTGATCCCAAAAATCCATCCGCATGGAGTTTCTTCATGCGCTTTACACCAATATGACCTAAACGGCAGTGTCACAAATATGTTGCACTATCATTATATACTTTGCATCTTTTGGCATCAATACTATGAATATGTGTATGCCTACGACCGAGATTCAATAAACCATTCACCTCGGGTGTATGACCATAGAAGGTTTTATTCATGTAAACAGAACAACAATTATTCTCTGAATTAAATGAATAGCCGTATTGCAATAAACATGATCTAATCATATTCACGCTCAACCCAAACACCAAATAACATTTATTTCAGGTTCAACACTAATCCCGAAGGTAGAGAGAGTGTGTGATGGTGATCGTATCAACCTTGGAATCACTTCCAAAACACATCGTCACTTCGCTCTTAACTAGTCTCTGTTCATTC
Organism: Triticum urartu; assembly: GCF_003073215.2. Classification (NCBI taxonomy): domain Eukaryota; kingdom Viridiplantae; phylum Streptophyta; class Magnoliopsida; order Poales; family Poaceae; genus Triticum; species Triticum urartu. The sequence goes on from NC_053028.1 coordinate 450,222,634, forward strand.
TGCAACGCCTGTTTTGAGCTACTAATCTTAGCAACTAAACCGGTATCAAATACCCAGGGGCAACTATGAACACTAGTAAAGTACACATCAATAACTTGTATATCAAATATACCTTTGTTCACTTTGTCATCCTTCTTATCCGCCAAGTATTTGGGTTAGTTCCGCTTATAGTGACCATTCCCTTTGTATTAGAAGCACTCAGTTTCAGGCTTAGGTCTAGCTTTGGGCTTCTTCACGGGAGTGGCAACTTGCTTGCCATTCTTTTTGAAGTTCCCCTTCTTTCCCTTGCCCTTTTTCTTCAAACTAGTGGTCTTGTTAACCATCAACACTTGATGCTATTTTTGATTTCTATCTCTTGATGCTATTTTTGATTTCTATCTTCGCTGATTTCAACATCGCGAAGAGCTTGGGAATTGTTTTCGTCATCCTTTGCATATTATAGTTCATCACGAAGTTCTAGTAACTTGGTGATAGTGACAAGAGAACTCTGTCAATCACTATCTTATCTAGAAGATTAACTCCCACTTGATTCAAGTGATTGTAGTACCCAGACATTCTTAGCACATGCTCACTAGCTGAGCTACTCTCCTCCATCTTGTAGGAAAAGTACTTGTCGGAGGTCTCATACCTCTTAACACAAACATGAGTCTGAAATATCATTTTTAGCTCTTGAAACATCTCATATGCTCCATGGCGTTCAAAACATTTTTGAAGTCCCGGTTCTAAGCTGTAAAGCATGGTTCACTAAACTACCAAGTAGTCATCATACCAAGCTTGTCAAACGTTCATAACGTCTGCATCTGCTCCTGCAATAGGTCTATCACCTAGCACTGCATCACAGACATAATTCTTCTGTGCAGCAATGAGGATAATCCTATGATCACGGACCCAGTCCGCATCATTGCTACTATCATATTTCAACATAGCTTTTTCTAGGAACATATCAAAAATAAAATAGGGGAGCTATACGCGAGCTATTGACCTACAACATAGATATGCCAATACTACCAGGACTAACTTCATGATAAATTAAGTTCAATTAATCAAATTACTTAAGAAATCCCACTTAGATAGACATCCCTCGAGTCATGTATTGATACGTGATCCAAATCAACTAAACCATGTCGATCATCATGTGAGATGGAGTAGTCATCAATGTTGAACATCTCTATGTTGATCATATCTACTATATGATTCACACTCGACCTTTTGGTCTCCAGTGTTCCGAGGCCATGTCTGTACGTGCTAGGCTCGTCAAGTTTAACCCGAGTATTCTGCATGTGCAAACCAGTCTAGCACCCGTTGTATGTGAACATAGAGCCTATCACACCTGATCATCATGTGGTGTCTCAGCACGAAGAATTGTCACAATGGTGCATACTCAGGGAGAACACTTATACCTTGAAATTTTAGTGAGGCATTATCATATAATGCTACCACCGTACTAAGAAAAATAAGATGCATAAAGATAAACATCACATGCAATCAAAATATGTGACATGATATGGCCATCATCATCTTGTGCCTTTGATTTCCTTCTCCAAAGCACCCTCATGATTTCCATCGTCACCGGCTTGACACCTTGATCTCCATCATAGCGTCGTTGTCGTCTCGCCAACTATTGCTTCTACAACTATCGCTAATGCATAGTGATAAAGGAAAGCAATTACATGGGTTGCATTTCAGAGAATAAAGCGACAACCATAAGTCTCCTGCCAGTTGCCGATAAATTTTAGAAAACATGATCGTCTCATACAATAACGTATATCACATCATGTATTGACCATATCACATCACAACATGCCCTGCAAAAACAAGTTAGACGTCCTCTACTTTGTTGTTGCAAGTTTTACGTGGCTGCTACGGGCTTCTAGTAAGAACCGTTCTTACCTACGCATCAAAACCACAGTGATGTTTCGTCAAGTTTGTTGTTTTAACCTTCAACAAGGACCGGCCGTAGTCGAATTCGATTCAACTAAAGTTGGAGAAACAGACACCCGCCAGCCACCTTTATGCAAAACAAGTTGCATGTCTGTCGGTGGAACCGGTCTCATGAACGTGGTCATGTAAGGTTGGTACAGGCCGCTTCATCCAACAATACTGTCGAATCAAAATAAGACATTGGTGGTAAGCGGTATGATCATCTCATACACTAACGTATATCACATCATGTCTTGACCATATCACATCACAACATGCCCTGCAAAAACAAGATAGACGTCCTCTACATTGTTGTTGCAAGTTTCACTGTAACATCCCAAAATTCTAAATTTTGGAATGTTATATTAATTAAGTAATAATGTTTTCTTGTGTGGTTGCTTGTGTGAAATTGAGTGAAATTTGAAACTTCTTTCAAAGTTAAATGAGAGGGAATCAAAGGACTTTCCCAAACTTTCACCTTGCATTTATCATCTCCATGAATTAAAATTCATTTCATCACAAAACCCTAGAGTAAAGATGATATGACTTCTTCCATTTAAATAAATTAAAAGGGTTTTGAAAATATTTGAATTCCATTTGGAAATATTCCAAATTCGGGAACTTTATGCAACTCAATGATTTTCATGAGAGAAGATAAAATGACTTCTTCAAATGCTAAGAAAGAGAGTTGGAAGTTTCAAAGAATCAAATTGAAAGTCCCTTTGAAGTTATTTTGAAATCCCCTTTCAAATTAGAGTTATTTGGTTTTATTCAAATTATTTTTCTCCAAAAATAAAATATATAGAAAATAGGGTAAAATGATTCCCTATATTAGAAAATTGGAGAAAAATTAGTTTGAAATTATTTCAGTATTTTATAATATTTTTATTTTGGTTTTTATTTGAACTAGTAGTACTGTTTGCTTTATTTAAATTTGTTGTGGAATTTATTTGCCCCGAAAATATGTTCATGTTTTAGAAAATCTTTTTCTGAAAATTTTGATATATAATATGCCTATATATCATTTTTAATATTTGTTATTTATTCTTTTTTTGTTGCCAGTTAAAAAAAACTCTCTCCGGCGAACTGGGCCGGCCCAGCTAGCCAGCCAGGCCAGGGCCCATCCCAGCCTGCCCAGCTCCTCACCTCCGTCCCCGAGCATGACTCTGCTCGAGAGTCCGCCGCCGCCGCCGCGCCGCCATGCCCGACCCGGTAACCGCCCGCCGCCTAGCCCCTCGCGCAAGACGTGCCTCCCCTCCCCTCCTATAAATGCGCCATTGACGGCCCCCTGTCTCTCCTCCTCCCAAGCCACCGCACATCTCCGCCGCACCCGCCCCCGCCGACAAGCTCCGCCGCTGTCGCCCCGCATCCCGTCGCCCTCGACCGAAGCCGCCGCCTTCTTTTACTTCGTCTCGACGCCCCGCGCCTTCCCGTGGTGCCGCTCGAGCCGGAGGACCACCGGAGCCGCCGCTCCGTCCGTAGCCGATGCCGCTACCACCGTATTCTCCATCACCGGCGACCCCAACCGCCGCGGTAACCGCCTCCTGCCCTCGTCCGTCCGATCTGGATCCAACGGTCCAGATCGAGGTGTTTTTTCCGAAACGTTTTGTTTTCATTTAGTGGATGTTCGCTAGTTTAGGTTCTATAGCGAACGAATCCATTAGATTAGGTTCTGTAGCGAACATTCGTTCCAAAGATTTTTCTTTTTATTTTAATTTTTTCTGCCAGGGACTTATCTGCTAGTTTTATTTTACAAATTAGCCCCTGTTTTTCAATCTAGCACAAATTTTTACTCGTTTGTTCAAACTCGATGAAACCAACGCCAAAATCTTCAGTGTGATCTCATCTATCCAGTAAATCAACTCAAATATATTTTTGAAAGTTCTAAAATTTGAACTTATTCAGATCAGATTTAAACTTGTTTTGGCTGCAACTTGAGTTTTATAACTCTGATTTAATTGGTTCTTTTTGCAAATCAAAGCTCTTGACATGTACTTTCTGTTAAGATCAAAATCACACAATTTTGCTACTGAAATATGTTTCTGTCTAGAAGCTTTATTTGATGGTTTTTGAAGTTTTCTGAAGTATTTTCTTCGTTCTTTTGGATCTTTGAGTGATTGCTTATGTGTGGTTACCATTGCTTGCTTACAATAGATTGATCGGAGTGTGACGAGTAGAAATATCAGGAATTATGAGTGCGAAGAATCTTCATCAACAGTACAAGGCAAGTTCACACTTTGATCATACTCTTCCTAGACCCAGTTTGACCTACATTAGTTCACCCTCAAATGTTGCATGAGTAGGATTGGGAACATGTGGTTATTGCTATGTAGTTGATGAGGTAGGAACCTAATATCTTTGATCACCCAAGGAATATACGTTATGCTCATATTGCTTAGCCATGCTCGTAGACGGGGATTGGTATGTGAGAATCATGCAAGTTGTGATAGATAATAACTAAGGGAAACTTAATGTGGCTACTTTAATACACATCTGGGTGGATTGGTTGCGGGCACCTGGGGAATCCAGTATTGTCCTAGGAGATCCCGGGGTACCCATGTTATCATCCTATGGAATGCCACCCAGGCTCAAAGGGTTCATAAGATTATTCATGCTAGAAACTTCCGTGTGTAGCCACGAGCCATTATGGGCTCTAGCATAGTTAAGTAAGTTGTGGGAAACCTTTCCATGATAGGCTAGCAGATGTAGGGAATTGTAGGTGTAGCGACCTATCTATCAGTTAAGGGGACCTCTTCGGAAAGACTATGTATCGATCATCCGGTTCTCAAACATCAGGCAGTGCGATAAATTCAACGGAGGAGATCAAGTCTTGTGGGGAAAAGTGCGCAAACCTCTGCAGAGTGTACAAACAAATCATGATTTGTCGTGTCCCTGGTAATGGACAACTTTGAGTATCTGGAAGTGAATTATTGGGAATCATATTGTTGGGTTATTAATGATTTGGTGATTTTTGGGATTGAGTTGGGGAAACCTTCTCAATATGCGTAATTTAACTTGGTAGTAAATAAAAATTTATTCCTTTGTTTGTAGGAAAAAAATTAGCTTTATGCAAAATTAAACCTGGAGCCTCCACCAGCCAAATATGCATATAGAGATAGACATTTTCATTATTACTCTATGGTGTGAAATTGCCAGTACATTCAATGTACTGACCTACATGGCTGCAACGTCTCATGTTGCAGGAACCTTATGATGAGTAAGTGATACGTTAGGGTTACAATGTCTACACTCAACTTTGCCGTTGGTGTTGTTGGGACTCCACAACCTTGTTGTTTCTTACGCTATAAGGATTGAGGTAATAGTATTTACGTTACTCTATACATATGATTTACCTCTATTATAAATCCTCGAGTACTGTGTGTGTCAGCATACCGATCCAGGGATGACACTTAAGAACAGAGACTTCGATCCATTTGGGTCGGGTCGCTACAAGATGGTATCAGAGCACATGTTGACTGTAGGACGTGACCCCTAGAAACTGGCAAACCCATAGGAAATGATTTTCTCTAGAACTTCATTTTCAAAAGAGATCCCTTAACTCTCATCTTTTCTAAGCTTTACCAAGTATTTCCTCTCACCTCAAGTAGTTAGACTATACCCCTTTCTCCTTTTGACCACACGAAGATTCGACTAATGAGACCATTCCAAGAAGTACAAGATATCAGACAACTGAGACCACTTCATAATGAAGAGGATTTTACCATGCATTATAACAATGGAAACTACAACGGTTGAAGACTCCGAAGACTAGGAGAAATTAAAGGCTCGGAAGAATTTCCAGATTTGTATGACCTAGGAAGGCTACCCTTATGGAACTTGTTAGACTATTGAAGCTATCAATACCCGAGATCAAGGTGTCTCAGAGAAATACCGGAACATGGAGCGTTAAAATTCAAAGTTTTTGTCAAGAAAACCCTAAGGTAGGAGATATCAACTATGGAATGATAGCTCATGGCAATGACATGGGCATAAACACGGCTATCCATGATGTTATCGCCCGCTTATGCTATTGTCACCGAGCTGAGTTAAGCATGCATTTCTTTGGAAGGATTGGATGGCAAAATGGCTAATGGAGCACCTATCAGCAAAAGATGAAGTTTTAACCTTAGCTGGTGTATCACCAGGATCTAGAGTAGTACATCAAGAATTTTAAGATGGACCTTCAGGAAGCCATATTAGACAAGGAAGCATTTCGTGAAGAACTCAGGACCCAGAAGCTAAAAGTAGCCAAGCTGGAGGAGCAAAACCTCGAGATACCGGAGATTCGAGAGGAACTGAAGGACAGTAGGATCATGGTTCATGCCAAGGATGTTGAAACCCAGAAGTGTGGAACGCAACTCCAGAATATTCAAGGACGTCACAAGAGACTTTGCATCAACGGAGATGATCTAGCAGAAGAACTTGAGAAGATCAGCAAGCACGATTAGAACAAGACCAAACCCCTGTTATATACTTACGTTAGATGCGACGATTGTGAGCTGTCATTTGTTTGATGTTTTTTTGACAGCCATAAAATAAAATCCGTCTCTTCAAAACTATTGTTTGTATGGTGTGTATCCCTCTCTATCTCTCTTATCTCACCCCCAAACCCTTGGAACCAATAGAGGATGAATGGAGATGAATTCATATTTTCTGGACCGATGACTCAATTGGAGACGAACCGATGGATTCACAACATGCAAGATCACATGAAGAATAACACTATAGCCGGAAAGGATATGGCCCAGCATGCTCTGCAGTGCTTTGAAAGAGGTACTGCTACTTGGTGGAGGACGTAACAAACCATCAATGGATGGCAAAGAGTAACCACTTGGGAAGAATTTAAGTTGACATTGCTAAATTCTCAGCTTGTGTCCCGAAAATTGAAGCCTTATGGAAATGATATGAAGAAACCTTGTGCATGCAAGCTCTGTAGAGAAATAGGACACAACCGTAAAGAACACAAGGATGAATGCCCTCATTGTGAAGGAAGTCACCCAGCTGAATGAAGAATGCCCAACTAGGCAGATTACTCGTTTCTTATGTGAAGGGACTACCCACTACTCTGCTCAGTGTCACATTTACCCCGTGGTTCAAAGAACCATCCAGCAGAAGAAAGAAGCAATGAAAGGAGCCCTCATGGAAACTTTAGAAGAACCCGTGATGAAGGAAGTGGTGGAGGACACACTCGAATAAGGCTCAATTAAACCCTGCACCAATTCATGCTATTCATGTGGATAAGAAGGACACATCTCCTAGAATTGTCTGAAGGGGGATCTAGTAGCATTTCCGACAATGGAAGTAGAGTATGACCCACAGGAAATAGAAGCCCTGATTGGCACGGAAAAGTCTAGGAAGAGAAATAGATTGGATTCCAGGAACAACCCAATTTCTACAAAGAAGGACCTAAGTCATATCACATGTTTCAGGTGCAAAGATTCATGACACTACTTCAGCGATTGCCCAAAAGGGAAGACGAGGACCCAAGGAGGCTATATAATCACAAGGAGACCTTGAGACTGGTTAGAAGTAAGATGTTTCTGCTGTAATGAAGCAGGGCACTTTGCCAGAGATTGTCCGAAAGAGAAGGAGGCTTGTGCTAAATAGTTGAGATTGCAACCAAAAAATATAGTAGTAGTGGGGACATTTCTTTTTACTATTGAGGTGTTGAGTTGAGGCATGTAATGGAAATGCACGAGATTGTAATAAATTCATGAAATCAATAAAGTTCATGTATCATGATTTCATACGTTGAATTTTATGAGTTGTTACTCTATGAAGAAAGATTTTGACCATTTTCGAGGATATGAGAAATATGGTCTATGGAAGAATTTGTGCATTTCAAGGGTGGTAGTACCCTGTGAGGACACTTGACCCCTGGAAAAGATAATGGTATTCCACGGAGTGGACTTCAGACAAAATAAGTATGAGTTTTATCTCGATATGTGGGATACCCCAAGAATATGAAGGGATGAAGTACTATTGGACATAAAAGGAGGTACAATGTGGTAATTTGGAGCAATTGTAACCCCAGGATGAGTTCAGTGTTTACAAGTGATGAGATGGGCCATAACCCACAGGCTCCAGGACCTGCCAAGAAGTAAGCACACTCTTGCTGAAGGAAAAACCCTGGAAGAGGATATGCCTGTATCAACAGACGATCTTATAGGAGTTACGCAAAACCTGAGAGTTGGTTTTATCCAAATTTAGTTCGTCGACAAGAGAAATTCTGCAATGCTTGTGAAGATGACCGAGTGTTAGGATGCGAGATTCACTAAACCATATACAGGGTAATGATTTGGGTGCGGAATGGATTGATCACCATGCCGACTTACTCTTATTATTCGCCTCTGCTATATGGGATGGTAAGTCTCAGTGACTTACCCATAGTAGAATGACGGCGATCAAAACATTGTTTAAACTTTAGAATGGTATGACAATTTTCCCTTGTACAAGGCAACTATTGCCAATCGTAGGTTATACAGTGAGAATGAAACCCAGACCCATTTCTTGCAGGGAGCCAGTCAAATTGTTTGAGGACTATCGGAGACACCTGTTGAGCATCTTTATAATCACCCAGTTACGTTGGAAGTTTGATAGCACACAAGGTATTCCTCCGGTATTCGGGAGTTGCATAATCTCATAGTCAAAGGAATATGCATAAGTCATGAAGAAAGCAATATCAAAAAAACTTAATGATCATTATGCTAAGCTAATGGATGGGTCTTGTCCATCACATCATTCTCCTAATGATGTGATCCCGTTCATCAAATGACAACACATGTCTATGGTTAGGAAACTTAAACATCTTTGATTAACGAACTAGTCTAGTAGAGGCTTACTAGGGACACTGTGTTTTGTCTATGTATCCACACATGTATCAAGTTTCTGGTTAATACAATTCTAGCATGAATAATAAACATTTATCATGATACAAGGAAATATAAATAACAACTTTATTATTGCCTTTAGGGCATATTTCCTTCATATAGAATGCTCATTTGTTCTTTCATCTTATATTTACAGAATGCCAAGATATATGCAACAACTACAACACCTTAAAGAGATTCTAGACAAATTTGTAAATGTACGAGATTAAGACCTAACTATCAAAAGTCCAGCTTGATCCCAATAATTATTCCCGAGAATGAATTCCATGACATCACAGGTGCCCTATGGTACTAAGTTGACTCATTTCTAGTTCTTCCACTTATCTTGGGCTTCCCCTAAGTATCACAAATTCAAAGATGGAATTGCTGATGTTCAAAGGGTTAAAACCTACCACTTAGCTGCTCAAAATATCTAAGCTATGCAGGGAAATTCCACATACTCCCTCCGTCTAGGTGTGTAAGTCATCTTACGAAAACCAAATAATCCCAAAACACTTAGGCACGGTACATTAACTCTCATCTCGTTTCTTGTTTCGTGACATATCAACCAATAAGAGATGTGGGCCATGCATGCTTTAAATGACTTGAGACTACCAAACACGACATGCAGTTGTTAGTTAATTGCATGCAATGTTATTAATTAGCAAAATAACATTAATTTCTCTCGTTTTCCCCTCCACCTTGGTCACAGTGCGCAACCTAAGATGACTTACACACCTAGACAGAGGGAGTAGTTAATTTAGTTCTATCATCTTCAACCTTTTCTCTCATGGTGTACAAGGGAATCATTGAGTTCTTGGACAAATGTAGAAAACATTGACTCTAGAGAGGTGGAGGCTTCACAAAGAATAACCTCTTTAAATGTGTGGGACCTAGTCTACAAGCCTAACACAAATGGAGGACTTGGCATAATTAATATTAAAGTGCAAATTAATGCATCATTATTAAAAATCTAGATGTTCATCAGCCATAAAGATTTCCCATGGGTTCACATGATTTAGAAAGTGTATTATCACTCAGGATTTCCACCTGAAGAATTCTCAGACTATTCTGGCTGAGAGATTGTTTAAAACTTTTGCCCTCATTTGAAGCTCTTGCGACCTGCCATCTCTAAAATGAGGAATCCACTTTGTTCAGAAAGTATTGTTGGGAATCGTTGCATGGAATTTTTTTTGTATGCACACGCAATGATATATCCATGGAGATGCATAGCAATGAGAGGGGGAGAGTATGTCTACGTACCCTCGTAGACCTTAAATGGAAGCGTTTAACAATGCAGTTGATGTATTCGAACTTCTTCGTGCTCCAATTGATCAAGTACCGAACGTACAACACCTATGCGTTCTGCATATGTTCAGCTCGGTGATGTCCTCTGCCTTCTTGATCCAGCAAGACGGCGAGGTAGTAGATGAGTTCTGACAGCACAACGGCGTAGTGACGGTGATGGTGAAATGATCTCCATAGGGCTTCGCCTAAGCACTATGAAAATATGACCGGGGGTGTAAACGGTGGAGGGGAGCCGCCGCACAAGGCTAGGCAATTGTCTGTTGTGTGCTAGGCGCCCCTCCCAAGTAGGAGGAATCCTATTTGGGGTCCCTCCCAAGCCGCGTCCGCTTTCCTTATTTGGAGTGCGGGGAAAGGCAGGGGAGGGTTGTGCCCCCCCTTTCCTTTCTCCCATGAGAGGGAAAGGCAGGAGGGGCTAGCCCTCCCCCTTTTCCTTCCCTAGGGCTGTCCAAACAAGGGAGGGGGCACACCAGCCCCCTTTTGGGATGGTCTGTCCCCTCCTTTAGCCCATAGGGCCCATAACTTGCCGCGGGGTGCCCGGAACCCCTTCCGGTGACCCGATTCCTTCCCGGTACGTCCCGAAACACTTCCAGTGTCCAAATACCATCATCCTATATATTAATATTTACCTCTCGACCATTTCAAGACTCCTCGTCATGTCCGTGATCTCATCCGGGACTCCGAAAAAACATTCCATCACCAAAACATATAACTCATATAACACTATATCGTCAACGAGCATTAAGCATGTGGACCCCATGGGTTCGAGAACTATGTAGACATGACCGAGACACCTCTCCGGTCAATAACCAATAGCAGAACCTGGATGCCCATATGGGCTCCTACATATTCTACGAAGATCTTTATCGGTCGAACCGTTATGACAACAAACGTAATTCCCTTTGTCCACCGGTATGTTACTTGCCCGAGATTCGATCATCGGTATCTTCATACCTAGTTTAATTTTGTTACCGGCAAGTCTCTTTACTCGTTCCATAATACATCACCTTGTGACTAACTCCTTAGTTATTTGCTTGCAAGCTTATGATGTGTATTACCGAGAGGACCCAGTGATACCTCTCTGATACTCGGAGTGACAAATCCTAATCTCGATCTATGCCAACTCAACAAACACCTTTGGAGATACCTGTAGAGCATCTTTATGATTACCCAGTTACGTTGTGACCTTTGACAACACACAAGGTATTCCTCCGGTATCCGAGAGTTGCATAATCTCATAGTCGAAGGAATAAGTATTTGACATGAAGAAAGTAGTAGCAATAAACTGAACGATCATTATGCTAAGCTAACGGAAGGGTCTTATCCATCACATAATTCTCCTAATGATGTGATCCCGTTATCAAATGACAACACATGTCTATGGTTAGGAAACCTTAACCATCTTTGATCAACGAGCTAGTCTAGTAGACACTCACTAGGGACATGGTATTTGTTTATGTATCCACACATGTATTTAGGTTTCCGATCAATACAATTCTAGCATGAATAATAAACCTTTATCATGAATAAGGAAATATAAAATAACAACTTTATTATTGCCTCTAGGGCATATTTCTTTCAAGTATAACTAGTACTTTCAAGATCTCATATTGCTATTTCCCCATTTTTTCCTTATAAAAGATGAGAACTCCTCCATTAGCTCTATTATGCAACTCAAACAATTCACCTTCCAATACATGTGGAAGCCTTTCTAGAGTTCAAGCTGTTAGACTTAGAGCTATTTGCGTTATGTAATCTCAACTAGCTTCTCTATTCATTCCTCTCCCGTTTAACTTCCTATATCTATCCCGCTGAATCCTAGCGATCGGTGGGCTTCTTGTAAACCACGGCATGGGTTGTTCCTGCCCACAATCAATATATACTCGCGGCTCCTCTACGGAGGAGTAGGAACGCTTCCATCGATCCAATCTTACTGGGTATACAGATCCAAGACTCTTCCTATCATCTAGCAAACCCAAAACCCTAAACACCCTTCCATCGCCATGGCTACGAGCTCAAGCGCCGTCGGCCTCAACCTAGGTGCTCCACCAACAGAGAAGCTCGCAAGGGGGAACTACCTCCTGTGGAAGGCGCAGGTCATGCCAGCACTACGAGGCGCACAAGTGACCGGCCTCCTCGACAGCAGCGGCACCGCACCGCCAAAAACAGTAGAAGTCACCAAGGCGGACAAAAACACGGCCACCGAGCCCAACCCTCTGTACGACCCGTGGTTGTCGAAGGATCAGCAGGTTCTAAGCTACCAGCTGAATTCTCTCACCCAGGAAATCCTTGCACAAGTCATCGATAAGGACAACACCTTTGATCTATGGACTGCTCTTACCATGATATTCACTGCGTAGTCGCAATCCCGCATAACCAATCTACGGATGGCCATCTCCAACACCAAGAAGGGCAATATGTCGAGCAACGCCTTCATCGCCAAGATGACGAACCTCAGGGATGAGCTAGCTGCGGCTGGGCGTCCAGTAACCGGTCCGGAGATGGTGGACTACATCCTGGCTGGCCTTGATCGGAACTATGATCCCATCGTGGCAGCAATCGGCGCAATCAAGAACTCCATCAGCGTCAATGATCTCTTCGCACAGATCTCTGCGTTCGATCAGCGGATGGAGATGCTGGGGGACGGACTAGCAGGCTTCTGCTCCTCTGCCAACGCCGTCTACAAGGGGCGCGGGCAGTCCCGTGGCAGGGGAGGCCGTGGCCGAAGCACCAGAGGATGACGCGGTCGAGGGAACCGCTCTCCTTCTTCTCTTGGTCGCGGTGGTGGTGGTGGCCATCAGCAACAACGATTCCGTCCCCAACCGCAACAACAACAACAAAAACAACAAGAAGGAGACTATCCAGAGTGCCAGATCTGCTACAAGTTTCATGCCGGTGGCGTAAGAGCTTGCTGGCATCGCTATGATGATGATCATGAGGAGAAGAAGGCAGCCAACCTCGTCACCAACAACTACGACATTGACACCAACTGGTATGCCGACTCCGGTGCTACTGAGCACATCACCGGGGAACTTGACAAGCTGACGATGCGGGAAAGGTATCATGGCAGTGACCAGATACACATGGCAAGTGGAACCGGTATGGATATTACACATGTTGGAAAATCAATTGTTAAAACCCTCGTAAAAGATTTACACCTTAATAATGTCTTACATGTTCCACATGCTTCCAAGAATCTCGTTTTTGTTCATCGTTTTGCCATTGACAACAATGTTCTCATAATATTTTATCCCTACTCTTTTGTGATCAAGGACTTGGCAACGAGGAGAGTCATCCTTAGAGGAAAGTGTGAGGGAGGCCTATATCCACTCATATCATCTTCATCTTCATCATGGTCGAATAAACAAGCGTGGACTGTCACCAAACCTTCCTCGGCAAAGTGGCATAGTCGTCTTGGTCATCCCTCTTCAGTCATAGTTCAGCATGTCCTTAGCAAGAATAATCTTCCCTATGAGTCTAGTGTTCAGTCAATTTGTGATGATTGCCAGCAAGCTAAGAGTCACCAGCTACCTTATCCTATATCTACAAGTGTATCCATTGCTCCATTGCAACTAGTTTTTTCAGATGTATGGGGACCAGCTCCCACATCAGTTGGCAGATTTTCTTATTATGTTAGTTTCATTGATGATTATAGCAAGTTCACTTGGATTTATTTGCTAAAGAAACGGTCTGATGTTTTCCAAGTTTTTCTCAACTTCCAAAACCTTGTTGAACACCAAGATTCTTGCTATGCAAACCGACTGGGGTGGTGAGTATGAAAAATTAAATTCCTTTTTCCAAAAGATTAGAATTTATCACCGTGTCTCTTGTCCCCATGCTCACCAACATAACGGGTCGGCTGAACGCAAACACCGTGATGTTGTTGAGGTAGGAGTAGCACTGCAAGCCAATGCTTCCATGCCCCTAAAATTCTGGGATGAAGCCTTTCTCACTGCCACATATCTCATAAATATTCGACCAAGCAAAGTCATCAAATTTGAGAGTCCCATCACACGTCTTTTTGGTGTCAAACCAGACTTCAAATCTCTTCGAGTATTCGGTTGTGCATGTTGGCCGAATCTAAGACCATACAACACACGCAAACTTGTGTTTCGTTCAAAAAATGTGTGTTTTTGGGCTATAGCCCTATGCACAAAGGGGTGAAGTGTCTAGATGTTCCCACAACAAGAGTTTATATATCTCGAGATGTCGTGTTTGATGAATCAGTTTTCCATTTGAATCTCTTCACCCTAATGCCGACGCCCTCCTTTGTCAAGAGATTCTTCTTCTTCCATCTACACTTCGAGATTTTGATCACGGGGGAAACAATTGCACTAACCAACATGATGATAATATTCCTACTGGAACCAATCCTCGTCTTCCGTGTGTGCAGGTCTCTGAAGAAAATGGAGTTCAAAATGATCAAAATGATCAAAATCCCATTCAAAACGAAGCTATATTTCATGTACAAGAAGAGGACGAAGTTGGCGCGGCGTACGAGGACGATTTGGCGGCGCCTGCCACTTCTGCGCGCCGATCCTCCTCGGATCGGGTGCGGATATTCGTCTCGAATCGCTAGCCGGCCAGTCTGCATGACCAGGCTCAGGAGACGCAATCCGCGACCGCCACGTCTCCACGCGGGGAATCCCCCTCGAGCGGCTCGCGCATGTAGCCAACCGTGAGGCGCGGCTCGCAAATGCGGCCGACAGGCTCACCTGGCGTGGGATCTGCTGCGGCAATGGACGGTGCGGCGCTGAATGAGCAAGCCACACACGTGGCCACTGGATCCGGTGTGGCATCTCCTGATTCCTCTCCAGGATCTTCTGCAACCAGCGATGCCGTGCGCTAGCGTGTACAACAACCTCCACCAGCCACATCAAGAGTTACAACTCGGCTACAAAAAGGTATTAAGAATCCAAAAATAAGAACTGATGGCACTATTCCGTATGGCATGTTGTGCATTTCAGGTGAGCCAACAAAATTGGATGATGCACTTGAAGATCAAAAGTGGAGAAAGGCTATGGATGAGGAATATACAGCCTTAATGAGAAACAAAACATGGCACTTGGTACCAAACCGGAAAGGTAAAAATATCATTGATTGTAAGTGGGTGTATAGGATCAAGAAAAAGGCAGATGGCTCCATTGACAAGTATAAAGCATGTCTCATTGCTAAAGGTTTTAAGCAGCGTTATGGTATTGATTATGAGGATACATTTAGTCCTGTGGTGAAAGCTGCAACCATAAGACTCATGCTAGCTATTGTTGTGTCTAGGGGATGAAGCCTAAGGCAGCTAGATGTACAGAACGCGTTTTTGCATGGTGTTCTGGAAGAGGAGGTCTACATGAGGAAACCATCAGGTTATGAAAACAAGCAAAAACCTCATTATATGCAAACTTGACAAGGATCTCTATGGTTTGAAACAAGCACCTAGAGCATGGTACTCCACGTTAAGTATGCAGTTAAAACATCTTGGATTTATTGCATCAAAGGTTGACACATTTCTCTTCATATACAATAAGGCAAATACTGTTATCTTTGTGCTCATATATGTTGACGATATTATAGTTGCAAGCTCTTCTCAGAATGCCACTGATCTCTGCTGCATGATCTAAGCTCAGAATTTGCTTTAAAGGATCTTGGTGATTTGAGCTTCTTTTTAGGCGTTGAAGTTAAAAAGGTTCAGGATGGTATAGTGTTGAAACGAGAAAAATATGCCAATGAACTCTTGGCTCGGATGGGAATGAAGGATTGCAAGGCCTCACCCACACCATTATCTTCATCAGAACAATTGTCAGCATATGAAGGGGAGCCACTTAAGGAGGAATAAAGCACTAGATACAGAAGTGCTGTTGGAGCCTTGCAATATTTAACCTTGGCACGACCAGATATTTCATTTGTTTTTAACAAAGTATGCCAATACTTACATGCTCCCACTTCCGCTCATTGGACAACTGTCAAAAGGATCATATGGTATGTTAAGCACACTCTAAGTTTGGGACTTCATTTCAGACGGTCCAATTCTACACTTGTTAGTGCTTTCTCTGATGCAGACTGAACAGGTTGCAGCGATGATAGAAAATCAATAGGTGGTTTTGCTATTTTCTTTGGTTCTAATCTTATTTCATGGAGTGCCAGGAAACAAGCAATGGTGTCAAGGTCAAGTACTGAAGCTGAGTACAAATCATTGGCAAATGCTACTGCTGAAATTATTTGGCTTGAATCTTTGCTTGAAGAATTGGGTGTGAAGCAACATTGTATTTCATGTCTATGGTGTGACAATTTGGGTGCCACTTATTTGAGTGCTAATCCTGTCTTTCATGTCAGAACCAAGCATATTAAGATAGATTTTCACTTTGTACGAGAAAGGGTTGCAGAGAAGAAGCTGGAGATACGCTTTATTCCTTCCAAAGATCAAGTGGCTGACGGGTTTACGAAAGCTCTACCATACAAGCCATTTGAAGAATTCAAGAACAATCTCAATCTAGGATAGATAGTTTAGATTAAGGGAGGGTGTTAGACTTAGAGATATTTGCATTATGTAATCTCAACTACCTTCTCTATTCTTTCCTCTCCCATTTAACTTCCTATCTCTATCCGGCTGAATCCTAGTGATCGATGGGCTTCTTGTAAACCACGACAGGGGTTGTTCCTCCCCACAATCAATATATACCCGCGGCTCCTCTACGGAGGAGTAGGAACGCTTCCATCAATCCAATCTTACACCAGCCCCTCGAGAGTTTATCCACGATTCTGAGTTATCTAACTCCCAAGATGTTTGGGCATATTCTTGGAGCTCTTTTGAAAGCATGTTTGCACATGACGGGTTAGGGGCTTAGGGCAGTTGTGTCAGCCTTTAAATGGCGTTAGAAGTCATGTTGTCAAAATAAGCACAAGGTCTTTTTTTGCTCCTCTTACATGAAAGGTTCAATACAAGAGATATCCTTCAGAAGAAAATTTTCTTTGCCTAGCTACTCATGTGTCCTACTCCTATGTGATGCTCCAACAACTGAATCTAGAAACAACTTATTCTTGGCTGTGTGCATCACATGATGGAGAGGCCGGAGTGTTCCCCTTTTGGAAAAAAGAGTCAACGTATTCCTCCACTTTCCCTTTGCCTACCTTTGGTCAAGATACGATCCACCCCGCATGGTTTTGGATGGCAGCAAATGTCTATGGTTGATCAATTATAACATATCGAGAAACTATGCAACTATCCCTACTTTATGAGATCATCATCTTATTTCTAGTGAGATTGTCTATTTGGACAGTGAGAAACGACTACATGTTCAAGAGAGTTCAAGCAAGTCGTCACAATTTCTTGAAGAAATTCATAGAAGAACTTGCTATGGTGATACATAGAGCAAAAAGGAAAAATACCTCCAATTGCGTATTGCTAAATTTATTTGATCACTCTTTTCTTTTACTCTCTAAACTATGCAACTTCAATTTTTTTATAAAAATGCACAGTAGGAATGTCTACTGTTTTTGAAAGAACATAGGCCGATCGAACTCACAGAAAAAACCTTGGTAGTGCTGTCGTGGTTCATGCGTCTCTGCCTCTCGCTCCCTCCCAAAGGCAACCAGAGGGGCGGCCAGGCTTCCGGCTTTGGATCCGGTGACTCCACTCCCCCACGGGCCTCATGCTCGTTGGGTAATGGTCGGAGTCGCCGGATCCTTCACGCGGTTCCTTTTTAGCTGTAGGCTAGGTTAGCTTCGTAGCTAGGGTTTGTCCGTCCGTCATGGCTTCTCCGGCGGCGATGGCGGCGGCGGTCAATAATGTTGCCTCTGATCTTTCCTTGCTATGTTCCTTGGAGCGGTGGGTGTCAGATCTGTGAGTTACGATTTGCTCGCAGGTCATGCGTGGCCAGCGAGATCTGGGTGGTAGGGCT
This sequence comes from Triticum urartu, assembly GCF_003073215.2. Lineage (NCBI taxonomy): Eukaryota > Viridiplantae > Streptophyta > Magnoliopsida > Poales > Poaceae > Triticum > Triticum urartu. Next base: position 450,240,620 of record NC_053028.1, read on the forward strand.
AGGTCGGCAAGGCGTCGGCCGCGACCTAGTTCTTGTCCTTTGTCCTCCAGGACGCCTTCATCTCGGCGGTGTCTCCTCGAGCACAACTTGAGGGCCTAGGAGGATGATTTGGGATGATCCGGCCGGTGGTGGCTCCCTCTTCGGATGATAGCGACGCCCGACAACAGTTCGAACATGATGGCCTCGTACAAGGGCTTGTGGAAGATGGCGAGCAGATCTGATCCCCGCCTTCGACGACGTCGAGTGGAGTCGACGGATCTGCAAACCGACGAGCACGGGGATGTTCGCCGACCGACAAGCCACAAGGATTCGGTCTTGTCATTCTGCGACGGGCTGCGCAATTGGTTCACAATGCTGCTTCAGCTATGGAGCTTCGGCAGATCTGGGTTGTGGGGCTGCTCGTCTGTCCTATCTTCGGCGGTCCTTCAACGACGATGGTGGTCGGCAACGGTTGTAGATGACGATGTCTACAAGGGTCTCGTAGGACTGAGTTAACTTTGTTCCTTTCGAGATTCTTTGTGCAAATGTCCGGGGACTCCTGCGTTTCAGGGTCGTAACACGAAGTTATTCCTCAAAAATAATAATTAAAGATGAATTAAACTGTCTAAGAATCCACTACCACTACCACCACCAGCAGTTTCTTTCTTTCCGTCTGATTGTTCTACATGGCTCTCGGTGAGATACATCTGAGAGTGGCCATGGTCAGTGCAGAGTTTCAGTACACGTTGTTCTGCATACTCGTTACTCTCACCTGCCATTATCGAAGAACCATACATACACATACAAAACCATTGGCAAGTGTACCTAAAAAAACCATTGGCAACAGCTCGGTCGTCTATCCGCATGTATTCCCCAAACCTCGACAATCCATCTCGACCGATTCATCTAAGTGCATATATCGCCATCCGCTTTTCACGATTAGTTGTACATATCGCTATTCTTTTATAAAAAAATGACGGTGTGCATCAAAATGATGCAGAGGCCAGGGTAATCCTCCTTTTCTAAACAAAAATACAGACTTTTAGAAAAGGAGGATGACCCCCGGCCTCTGCATCTGAAAGATGCATGCGGTCATTTTATTGATTATTCTCGAGAACCTTACAAAGTAGTACAACAATATACTTGAATTCGCCATCTTGATAATATCTGTCGTCACTCTAATTCATATGATGAAGGGGTGCAAGCTAGGCGAAATACGCAAACCTCTCACCTAAGCCTAACATCTAAAGCCGGTGGCTCCGATCGAGTCACATACCGGGTTCGAGGCACAAACCGGTCCGACGCACTCACATATGTCGTCACCGTCATCTTTCATTGGTCCATCTTCAGAGCAGATTGATGTGCCAACCTTGGCAGGTGCCTCCGCCATCAACGCCACCATGGCGCCAAATGACGACCGCCACCTACGGAAGTCCATCTCCAACCAACGAACGCAGATCCATGCTAGGATAGGGCTGCACCACCGCCGTCGCCCACCACCCACAAGCGCCACCCAACCCCAAGATTTTCAAAGCGGCGCCTTCAAGAAGACCAAGAGGAAGGGGAAGTGAGGGGACCAGTCCATACCGATGCCTTCAAGGAGGGGAACGGCGCCCTCAGGCGTCGCCGTCGACATGGCTGGCCATGGCCGATCAGGGATTTCGCCCGAACTAGATCCCCGCCACCAGCAGCGCCTCCTGTACAGAACCGGCGACCCAAAGAAGCGCGGCCCGACGAGGCTGGCCCGCACACCAAACAGGGCAGGAGGGGAGGCGCCAGACCGCGCGCACCGGCCACCACAGAAACCGCCGCCGGCCGCCAACGACCACCATATCCCGCCGCCCATGCGACCGGGACGCCAAATCCACCACCCGCACGGCTGCTAGCCGGCCATGCCTTGCCAATGGAACCGCCACTCCAGATCTGGGGTTCCCCACGCAGAGGCAGGGCAACCGAGGCCCCGCCGCCACCATCCTTGGCGCCCTGGGCTTGCCAGGCGGCTGCCTCAGGCGGCGGTAAGGAAGGGAAGAGGAGGAGGGGCGGCTAGGGTTCAGCAAACAAAAAATACAGATTTTTTTTCTTTCGAAAAGGGGGGCACCCCAGCCTCTGCATCAAAACGATGCATACAGCCAACTTATTATAAATAAAAAATTGTAACAAGGTCTGAAAGTCTCCAACGGAAACAAACGCTCACTCAGAGCCAAAAATGCTAGGAAAACAAACTAGCCAAGACAGGGACGCCACAACCGGCCGGCTAAAGCAAGATAGGTAAACTAATTGCCTATCCTATTACATGACCGCCATCCAAACCGGTTGAAGATATCCCGAGCTACCATCTCCCAGCGGATAGACCCAGTAACCAAATGCTCCCTGGCCTCCATCGGAGTGAGTAGTGACCACGAACGGATTAATGCCATGGCTCGGAAGATAACCTGCACAAAATGAAATCGTGATATTCTGTTAAAAACCAAATCATTTCTGCAATTCCAGATAGTCCAGAGCAAAGCACATACTCCCACACGAATATGTTTTGCTACATCAGGCTGAATCCCATTAAGCCATGTCCCAAATAACATGTTAACAGAATTCGGTGGAGTAATATTGAAACCAATGTGGACGGTACACCAAAGAACTTTGGCCAGCGGGCAATCAAAAAACAGGTGTTTAATTGTCTCATCCCGATCACAGAAACTACACCTAGTAGATCCTGTCCAATTACGCTTTGTCAGGTTGTCCTCAGTTAAAATGACTTGTTTGTGGACAAACCACATGAACACTTTTATTTTCAAAGAAACTTTGACAACCCAAACATGCTTGGAGGTAGGAATGAAGCTCGAGTTGATAACATCAATATGCATTGATTTAACTGTGAATACTCCAGACCTAGTTAGCTTCCAGCGTAATTCATCTGGTTGCTGGGAAAGCTGAACCTCCATCAGCCTCCTAACTAGACGGAGCCATTCTTCCCAATGATTTCCCGCTAGCGACCATTGAAAGTGCAACTATCCCTAGGTGGTTTTGGTAATTCATAACAACATATAGCTCATTGAGCTAATGCTATTCCAAGATGACTATTTCAGGAAAGCTCAATGATTGGCATGGCATGGATGTGAAAGTGGAACCCTCAAAATGCTAAGGACAAAGGATTGGCTCAAGCTCAAAAGCTCAAGACTCTTCATTTTATATTTTAGTGATCCAAGATCACATTGAGTCTGTAGGAAAAGCCAATACTATCAAGGAGGGATGAGGTGTTGCTTAATGAGCCTCTTGCTTCATGTGCTTAGTGATATGCTCCAAAACCCTCAACTACTTTCCCATATCCACATATGACCTAAACCCTAAGCCAAACTCGGTCCTACCGATTCTTTCTATCCGGCGCCACCGAGTTTCACTTGTCATAAGCCACTGCCAAACCCTAGCAATTGGGTTCTACCGATAGGGATCTCGGTCTCACCGAGATGGGATTGCAAACTCTCTGTTTCCCTTTCGTAACTTTTCGGTCTCACCGAAAGAGCGAATCGGTCCCACTGAGATTGCAGTGTAAACTCTTTGTTTCCTTTTTGTAACTTCTCGGTCTCACCGAAAGAGCAAATCGGTCCCACCGAGTTTACCTGACGAACTCTCTGGTTAGCTTATTACCAAACTCGGTCTCACCGAGTTTGTGTAATCGGTCTCACCGAGATTACATTATGCCCAAACCCTAACCATATCGGTCCTACCGAGTTGCATGTCAGTCCCACCAAAAATCTCTAACGGTCACTAGGTTTACCTTTTCGGTCCGACCGAGTTTGTTGATTCGGTCCCACCGAGATTGGAAAACTGTGTGTAATGGTTGGATTTTGTGTGGAGGCTATATATACCCCTCCACCTCCTCTTCATTCGTGGAGAGAGCCATCAGAACACATACACAATTCCAACTCATATGTTCTGAGAGAGAACCACCTACTCATGTGTTGAGACCAAGATATTCCATTCCTACCATATGAATCTTGATCTCTAGCCTTCCCCAAGTTGCTTTCCACTCAAATCTTCTTTCCACAAAATCCAAATCCTATGAGAGAGAGTTGAGTGTTGGGGAGACTATCATTTGAAGCACAAGAGCAAGGAGTTCATTACCTACACACCATTTGTTACTTCTTGGAGAGTGGTGCCTCCTAGATTGGCTAGGTGTCACTTGGGAGCCTCCGACAAGATTGTGGAGTTGAACCAAGGAGTTTGTAAGGGCAAGGAGATCGCCTACTTTGTGAAGATCTACCGCTAGTGAGGCAAGTCCTTCGTGGGTGATGGCCATGGTGGGATAGACATGGTTGCTTCTTCGTGGACCCTTCGTGGGTGGTTGCTTCTTCGTGGACCCTTCGTGGGTGGAGCCCTCCGTGGACTCGTGCAACCATTACCCTTCGTGGGTGGAGCCCTCCGTGGACTCGCGCAACCGTTACCCTTCGTGGGTTGAAGTCTCCATCAACGTGGATGTAGAATAGCACCACCAATCTGAACCACGGGAAAAACATCCGTGTCTCCAATTGTGTTTGAATTCTCCAAACCCTTCCCTTTACATTCTTGCAAGTTGCATGCTTTACTTTCCGCTGCCAATATACTCTTTGCATGCTTGCTTGAATTGTGTGATGATTGCTTGACTTGTCCTACAATAGCTAAAATCTGCGAAGAACTAAAATTGGGAAAAGGTTAAGTTTTTATTTGGTCAAGTAGTCTAATCACCTCCCCTCTAGACATACTTTCGATCCTACAAGTGGTATCAGAGCTTTGGTCTCCATTTGCTTTGATCTCCACAGCATTTGGTGGTCATAGCCTTGGTTTCACAACCTAGGAGAGTATGGCGTCTAGCGAGGGAAATTATCACCGTAGAGGTCCTGACTTTGATGGTACTAATTTTGCTAGTTGGAAGCATAAAATGAAAATGCATATTCTTGGACATAACCCCGCCGTTTGGGCTATTGTGTGTGTTGGTTTGCAAGGTGACTTCTTTGATGGGAAAGAACCAAACCGTGAAGCTACCGCGGATGAGTTGAAGATGTTGCAATACAATGCTCAAGCTTATGATATTCTCTTCAACGGATTGTGCCCTGAAGAATTCAACAAAATCAGCCGTCTTGAGAATGCAAAGGAAATTTGGGACACTTTGATTGATATGCACGAAGGTACCGACTCCGTCAAGGAATCCAAGTTGGATGTGCTTCAAAGTCAACTTGACAAGTTCAAAATGAAGGATGGTGAAGGTGTCGCTGAAATGTACTCTAGGCTTGCTCTCATCACAAATGAGATTGCCGGCTTAGGAAGTGAAGAAATGACCAATAGATTCATCATCAAGAAGATTCTAAGATCCTTGGATGGAAAAGATGATACCGTGTGCACATTGATCCAAATGATGCCCAATTACAAAGATCTCAAGCAACGGAGGTGATTGGAAGAATTGTTGCTCATGAGATGTCACTTAAGGATAAAGAGGAACTTCACAACAAATCAAGTGGTGCCTACAAAGCCTCATGTGAAGCCCCTACAACATCAAGTGAGAAACAAAACTTCAATTAAGAATTGAGCTTAATGGTGAAGAACTTCAACAAGTTCTACAAAAGTAGAAGCAAAGATAGAAGCTTCAAGTCAAGGTCCTACAATGACAAAAGATCTTCTAGTCGAGAGCGAAACTGCTATAGTTGTGGAAGACTCGGACACTATTCCAATGAGTGTACGGCTCCCTACAAGAGAAGAGAAGATTCTCCAAAAAGAAGAAGCAAAGAATCACCACCAAGAGAGAGAAGGAGTAGAGATGATCGTTATGAATGAAGATACTCACGGAGAAGCAAGGATTCAGAAAGGAAGGAAAAATCATCAAGGAGCTACACAAAACGAAGTGTGACGCCCCCGATTTAATCGTACACTAATCATACACGCAAACGTGTACGATCAAGTTTAGGGACTCACGGGAAGATATCACAACACAACTCTACAAATAAAATAAGTCATACAAGCATCATATTACAAGCCAGGGGCCTCGAAGGCTCGAATACAAGAGCTCGATCATAGACGAGTCAGCGGAAGCAACAATATCTGAGTACAGACATAAGTTAAACAAGTTTGCCTTAAGAAGGCTAGCACAAACTGGGATACAGATCGAAAGAGACGCAGGCCTCCTGCCTGGGATCCTCCTAACTACTCCTGGTCGTCGTCAGCGGGCAGCACGTAGTAGTAGGCACCTCCGGTGTAGTAGGAGTCGTCGTCGAAGGTGGCGTCTGGCTCCTGGGCTCCAACATCTGGTTGTGACAACCAGGTAGAAGGGATAGGGGGAAAAGAGGGAGAAAGCAACCGTGAGTACTCATCCAAAGTACTCGCAAGCAAGGAGCTACACTACATATGTATGCATTGGTATCAAATGGAATAAGGCTATCATATGTGGACTGAACTGCAGAATGCCCGAATAAGAGGGGGATAGCTAGTCCTTTCGAAGACTACGCTTCTGGCAGCCGCCGTCTTGCGGCATGTAGAAGAGAGTAGACTGAAGACCTCCAAGTAGCATCGCATAGCATAACCCTAACCGATGATCCTCCCCTCGTCGCCCTGTGAGAGAGCGATCATCGGTTGTATCTGGCACTTGGAAGGGTGTGTTTTATTAAGTATCCGGTTCCAGTTGTCATAAGGTCAAGGTACAATTCCAAGTCGTCCTGTTACCAAAGATCACGGCTATTCTGAATAGATTAACTTCCCTGCAGGGGTGCACCACATTCCCCAACACGCTCGATCCCATTTGGCCGGACACACTTTCCTGGGTCATGCCCGGCCTCGAGAAGATCAACACGTCGCAGCCCCACATAGGCACAACAAGAGGTCAGCACGCCGGTCTAAACCTAAGCGCACAGGGGTCTGGGCCCATCGCCCTTAGCTACATCTGCACGTTGCGAACGCGGCCGGAAGCAGAACTAGCCCCCTTAATACAAGAGCAGGCTTACGTTCCAATCCGGCGCGCGCCACTCAGTCGCTGACGTCACGAAGGCTTCGGCTGATACCTACGACGCCGGGATACCCATAACTACTCCCTTGTAGATGGTTAGTGCGTATAGACCAAATGGCCAGACTCAGATCAAATACCCAAATCTCGTTAAGCATGTTAAGTATCTGCGAACGCCGACCAGGGCCAGGCCCACCTCTCTCCTAGGTAGTCTCAACCTTCCCTGTCGCTCCGCCTCAAAGTAATAGTCGGGGGCCGTCGGGAACCCAGGCCCACCTCTACCGGGATGGAGCCACCTTCCCCTTCAGCCCCCATCTCCGAACAGTATCATAAGTAATGTAAATGTGTAAAGTATATTGAATATGCCCGTGATCACCTCCCGAAGTGATCACGGCCCAGTAGTATAGCATGGCAGACGGACAAGAGTGTAGGGCCACTGATGGAACACTAGCATCCTATACTAAGAAGTAGGATAGCAGGTAAAGGTAACAACAGTAGTAGCAAGGATAGGCTATGCATCAGGATAGGAATAACGGAAAGCAGTAACATGCTACACTACTCTAATGCAAGCAAGTATAGAGGAGAGTAGGCGATATCTGGTGATCAAGGGGGGGGGGCTTGCCTGGTTGCTCTGGCAAGAGAGAGGGATCGTCAACTCCGTAGTCGTACTGGGTAGTAGCGGCGTCGGCCTCGGTGTCTATCGAAGAGAAGAGGGGGGAGAAACAATAAATATATAAGCAAGCATATGCATAGTGATGCATGACATGACAAGTAACGACGTTAGAGGTGCCCTAACGCGGCAGTAGGTGATACCGGTGAAGGGGGATGACATCCGGGAAAGTATCCCCGGTGTTTCGCGTTTTCGGGCAGAGGAGCCGGAGGGGGAAGTTGCGTGTTCACTATGCTAGGGATGCATGGCGGACGAACGGGCTGCGTATCCGGACTCGTCTTGTCGTTCTGAGCAACTTTCATGTAGAAAGTATTTTCATCTGAGCTACGGTTTTATTTATATAATTTTTTTAAAGTTTTAATAATATTCTGCTATTTTTATTAATTCGAAATTAAATAATAAATCGCTATGGGTACCCAGCTCTGTGTACACAGAAGTGTTCACAGAGGATGACAAGTGGGCCAGAGGGCCCAGTTGACCAGTCAACATTTGACTGGTCAACAGGGGGTGGGGCCCTCTGTCATTCTCTGATCTACTAATTAACCTAGTTAATTTAGCTTATCAGGATTAGGTTAATTAATTAAGATTAACTAATTTAATCAAGGTAATTAAATCAATTAATTATTTTTTATATTTTTTATTACACTTTTCTTCTAAACGTTTTGGGGGCGGGCCCCACTGTCATAGGCCCAGGGGGTAACCGGGCGAAGTGGGCGAGGGTTAACGGGCGGGCGCCCGAGGAGGCCGGACCTGGGCAAGCACGGCACCAGGGGGCTCAGGCTCCGCGGCCGGGCGCGGCCTCCAGCGAGGCCACCGGCCACCGCAGAATGGAGGGGGGCGCGGCCAGCGGCAGGAGCCCGGACGCCATGGAGGGACGAGGCGGCGTCAGGGCATGTCCAGGCGAAGGCAGGGTTGGCGCGGCTGCGCGCGGACAGCAGCCGCAGCAACGACGCGGCGAGGGCAGTGACTGGGCACAGGCGGCCAACGCGGCGACGACGGCTACAGCGTCTACGGCGGGGGAATCAGAGGGCGAGGCGAGGGTTGCTTACATCCGTTGCAGGGGATCGGCTCTTCGAACCGCGAGGTAGCCGTCCGGGAGAGGTGGTGGAGCGGCGCTAGTGAGGTGGCGGAGCACGGCGGGAACGAGGGCTGCGCCGGTGTTGGAGAGGCGGGGCGGAGATGACGCAGTCGGGCGATGGGGTCGGGGAGGCGGCGAGCGTTGGGGGTCCTTCCAGATTCAGGAACGGGACGAGGACGGCGAGGTCCGGCGGTGAAGTGGCCTCGACGGGGCGCTGGCGTGGTGGCAGGAATGGGGAGGCATTCAGCAGGGTCCGGCGGGGTCGAACGGCGTCGGCGCCACCGGGGTAGAGACGAGGGGCGTCGGGCAGAGGTGAGGGGGATCTCTCGATCCAAAACGAGAGAACGAGAGGGAGAGGTGGATCGGGGGGAGTGGGGTGGGGTTTCGATCTAGGGTTTCTGGGGGGTGGGAGTTAAGGGGGACTGGGGGTGGGCCGGCCTGGGTCGGTTGGTTCGGCGGCCAGTTGGGCCGTTCGGCCCAGTTGGCCAGGGGGGTTTCCTCTTTCTTTTGTTATTTTTTTGTTTTACCTTTTATTCATTTCTCTTTTATTTTAGTTGCACTATATTTTTGGTTTAGTAAAACATGAAAACAGCTCCAAAAATAGTGTGTCAAATTAATCCACTGTTCTAAGAAGTTTTACCTCAGAATAAAAATAGTTTAGTATTTGGTAAAATATATCAGGAGTATAACTAATTGTTTTGATGTTGTTTTAATCACTTAAGGGTATTTAAATATTTTATAAATATGTTGTTACTCCACCAATAATATCCATGATTTATTTGTCACATTAAGGACATTTTAGTTTTGACTTTTGAAAACTTTAATTGTTTGACTTGATTTTAAATTTGAATTCGAACCGTTTTTGAACCATCGCGAGATTAATAACAGTAACCGAGGTGACGTGGCATCATTAGCATGGAATTACTGTAGCATGATTACCCGGGCATCACAATTCTCCTCCACTACAAGAAATCTCGTCCCGAGATTTAGGAGCGGTTACAAGGGGAAGGGATCTGGTTACGAAATTCTAAAGATTCTTCTCGGTCATAGTTGCTCTTCTCGAAGAGGTCGATCCATTACATTGATGTCTTCGGTCCTCTGCTTCAGGTCGTCATGATGAAGTCACCGTCCTTCCTTCAGGACCATCACCGAACTTACGAAAGGGTGAGAAGGGAAAACTGTATATGGATGGATTCTAACAAGATCGAGCATCAGACGGTTAACTCAGGGAAGAAGCATAAGTTTCTCTCGATTTGAAACTTAAGAAGATATCGAGAGCAAAGTAAGAAGGTACCATGAGAAGTTTCAAACGGATAGGCAATCGTTCGATGCCTAATTAGAAGGTGAAAGGGTTTCAGGGCAACGAGAATAGGTATTGCGCCTCATACCAGAATAGATCACTAGACAGGTGGTCCGTGAATTACATACGAGGCCACGCGCGAGGAATAACTTTGGAAACAGGGGGTGTACCAGAGAGTCAGGTTTTGATCCTGTGGAATTGTGGGTTATGGGCCCACCATGTGGGTTAAAAGTAGGAAGGTGATGACGTCTTACACGATCATGTAAGCGAGGCATGTCAGAGGATAGTCCGTCAGTTATGTTGGCAACAACATCGATACCAAGGGCGAGGGACGAAGAGAACCATTTTCCTGCTCGTTTGAACGAGGTGGACCAATAGGCAAAGTTCTCGTCCATCGGCGGCTACCGGAATGTCATCAACAATAGTAACAGGGTCTTGCTGACGGAATTGTACACCGAGGTGTTTACATAAGCAGTGAATCTTTACTGCTTAGATTATATAGATCACAAGAAAGGTCAAACAACCCAATGAAAAGAAAAATGTGATCATCAGGTTAAACAGAACAAGGGTAAGGGAAATGGGTTTAAACACATATTTTAGGGATATATCCTTCCCAAGGACAAGCAGAGCATGATATCCACGATAGGATATAACGTAGAAAAACTCTTTAGGTAGGGGAGAGAAATTTCATGACATTACCCATACAGCGGTGTTTGGATAATTTAGCAGGAAACATTTAGCATTGGCTTCAAATGTCCTTGTTGAAAATCGAAGTACCACAAACATGCTTCGAGATAGCATTACATGGTCTTCAAGCAAGTTCAGACTTTGGAAACAAAAAGGGTCCATCAGGAAGAACTTATAGAATATGTCTTACAATTTCCTCATGGAAGAAAGGATAGCCTGGCTGAAAAGGGAAACTATAACAATTGGGCCTCCGGCCAGGTGTGCTAGGCATGACATCACCTTACCGGGTCACATAAGGACCATTGTTGTAACTCTTCGAAATATGTTCCAACCATCATATCTGACCTAGATTCAGATCTGATTAGTGCCAGGATACCTCTGACTTAGTAAGCCTGAGAAGAAAAGGTGCAACACAATTGACGAGATGACAATGTAAGATTCTCGGGAAATGAACTATGAAGTGATTTCCGTTAACAAGAGTTCATCATTAATCCAAGGAGAGGACAAGGAGGTGTCTGGTGAACCCAACGGCAATTCATCGAGATTTCCAAAAGATGGATTTCCACAATTAAGTGAACAAGGAGATAACATTTGTCAGATCAAATGATATAAGGAAGTATGCTCACGGAAAACATACACAATTAAACATTGGTTGAAAGGTGCGCCCAAAATATGGGTTGGGTTGCACGACCAATGTCAGAATGGTGATTTCAATAATCAATAGTCTAAGAACGGACGGCCGACCATTAACTTCAAAGCAATAGGGTTGCTAGAAGTGCAGAATCCAAACAACACCGTTCACTTGTTGTACCCTGGTTGGAATCAACACGAGGACCAAGAAAGAATGGTGATGGTGAGAAGTATCATGATACCAAGAATTCTTAAGAGGTGGTGAAATTCTCACAACATTCTTGACATAAAAGATGGTAATACTCCAAGGTAAAGGAGAACAAATGCTGGATAGCAAGGATCTCAAGGTATAACACAAAACATGAACAAGTTTGTGTTGAACAAAAGGCAATAAGTGGTCGATGATAACACAAATCATCGAGGGCAAGGATGGTATTTCTCATCATGAATTCGATTGGTATCCTGGAAGGAGTTAAAATTATGATGATGATCACAACAAATTTTGTCGAGAGGCTCCATGAGGATGCAATCGCTTGGCGATGACATCAAGCCAAGGGGAATGGTGAAGCAAAAGGTTATTATAACCATAGATAAGATGCCATCTCAGAATTCAGAATTGTCTCTCAATACAAACAATATGATGGTGAAAGTTCGATGTAAGCTTAGAGCACTGTCGGGATTATGTCTCGAGGATGAAGGACATAGGTAGAATGGTCAAGCAGTCAGCCTGACGATGATGATGTGGTCAATCAGCTGGGAATGACACGATCGAGTACAAACCCGTATGCATTGAAGATTACTAAGAGTTGTTGAATCGCAGTGCGGACTCGATTCAGTTATCGATGTCTTTGAGTGTTAAATTACTCAGAGCTCATGAAAAATTGGAATCAATGAGAATGTAGCACTTGATGATGAACTCATAAGAGGTTATGCAGTTCCGTGATAATCTTGAGATACCAGGGGGTAATACTCAACGACAGATCAAAGTAGAGGTTGGACTGGGGTATTACCCCATAGAAGACAAGTGCTTAAACTTGCACGAGAAATGTTATTTAAAAGAGAACATGGTCGGAACCACGATTGAAAAAGTCCAGATCCCAGATATCAGAACTTATACCCGGGAATAATCAAGTTAAGAGAAGCTTTAATGATAAGATCCACATCGTGTCCATGGGCATGAACACAAAGTTCAAGGTTGACTCCCACTTCTTCAATGTATAACCTTCCATTCACTTTTCGCTTTGTTAAAGGCATTATGCTGAAAGTTTTATCTGGTGAAATACCAGATGAGTATGACTCTTGAAAACTTCCGAGTTCACACATATAAAGGAAGGCATAGGTTCAACCCGTCAGGGTATCGTGGAAACATATACCACAAGCTTCAATAGTAAATACGACCAGCTCGAAAGCAGAGCATGGTTGGCCAAGCAGATGATACAATTTACCAAGGGCATTATGTATCAGGTAAAGAACTCACAAGAATTTTGGTTGTGAAGGACATTGTCGGATAATAACCAAGCAAATGGTCTCGCGGACCACAAGGAACCTGATGTGAGTATCGATACTCAATCAGAAGGGAAAAGGAATGCAAGGTATCCGATTATAGAAACCATTGACTAATTAATTCAAATCTCAAATGCAAAGGAATTGTGATTTCTAAATCAAGGGATCAGAAGCAAACGCTCTGATTAAGGATGGATAAGTTCAATATACTTAGGGGCACAATCGAAGACAATTTGATTGGCGAGAACCAGCTCACGTTTAAAATGACGTCTCAGCCGGAAGGATGAATTCTAGGATCTTATTGAGGATTGCGTGCATTCGCAACAAATTGAATCAACGGACTCACAATGATAATGACAAGAGATGCCAATAATATTACCGACTTATGGGATTAATCATAATGCAAGCAAGTAAGAATTTCAAGAGCAATAGGCTACTCAGGATTTTCGGAAGTTCAAATAGTATTTTGAATACTTTTTGTGAAATACATGAATCAACTAGGGATGAGCAAATATCCGGTGAGTGCTAGAAATTATTCATAGTGGTATTCATGTGGAAAAGATCAGCAAGGCAGTAAGCTCAAAGGATTCTCGAAACAACAGAGAGAATTTCGGGGTATCTTGTAATAACAAGATCAACTGGGAAGCATCGTATGAATGGCGAGTATACGTGGTTATCCACAGGGGTTTATCGAAGGAAGGGTATTGCAAAAGCGACGCCATACTGGAGAACATCGGAGAGTATCTTCGGATTCTTCTGGTGTAGCAGACGATCATCTGTAATAAGGGGCTCTCCGGCAGGAAGTGGTAACGAGAACCTAGAGTTAGATTTTAGCAAAATCATTTAACCCGAATAGAAGAGAGATCAGAGCCCCAGAGTATAGGACGAGGAATAAAAGATCCTAATACCACCCAATGGCGACGTGTGCCCGTAAGACACACAGCCATGTTAGTAAAAGTTTTGCAATGTCAAGGCTCGACATCGGCCAAGGAGTTGGATAGCGGGATTCCTACAGGCAGTCGGCTCTGATATCAACTTGTGACGCCCCCGATTTAATCGTACACTAATCATACACGCAAACGTGTACGATCAAGTTTAGGGACTCACGGGAAGATATCACAACACAACTCTACAAATAAAATAAGTCATACAAGCATCATATTACAAGCCAGGGGCCTCGAAGGCTCGAATACAAGAGCTCGATCATAGACGAGTCAGCGGAAGCAACAATATCTGAGTACAGACATAAGTTAAACAAGTTTGCCTTAAGAAGGCTAGCACAAACTGGGATACAGATCGAAAGAGACGCAGGCCTCCTGCCTGGGATCCTCCTAACTACTCCTGGTCGTCGTCAGCGGGCAGCACGTAGTAGTAGGCACCTCCGGTGTAGTAGGAGTCGTCGTCGAAGGTGGCGTCTGGGCTCCTGGGCTCCAACATCTGGTTGCGACAACCAGGTAGAAGGGATAGGGGGAAAAGAGGGAGAAAGCAACCGTGAGTACTCATCCAAAGTACTCGCAAGCAAGGAGCTACACTACATATGCATGGGTATCAAATGGTAAGGGTATCATATGTGGACTGAACTGCAGAATGCCAGAATAAGAGGGGGATAACTAATCCGTTTCGAAGACTACGCTTCTGGCAGCCTCCGTCTTGCAGCATGTAGAAGAGAGTAGACTGAAGTCCTCCAAGTAGCATCGCATAGCATAACCCTAACCGATGATCCTCCCCTCGTCGCCCTGTGAGAGAGCGATCACCGGTTGTATCTGGCACTTGGAAGGGTGTGTTTTATTAAGTATCCGGTTCTAGTTGTCATAAGGTCAAGGTACAACTCCAAGTCGTCCTGTTACCGAAGATCACGGCTATTCGAATAGATTAACTTCCCTGCAGGGGTGCACCACATTACCCAAACATGCTCGATCCCAAGTTGGCCGAAACACACTTTCCTTGGTCATTGCCGCCTCTGAAGATTCAACCACGTCCAGCCCCACCTAGGCCCGCGATTGACTTAGCCGTAAACCTTACAGAGAGGTCATCTACGCCCCGCTCTATGACAAAACTTAGACCAAGGGGTGGGCTCTCAGGACCGCCCTTACATACCTGCACGTTCGAATACATGCGGCGCTTGGATTAAGTTAGAACTAGCACCCCTTAAGATACAAGAGCAATAGGCTTATCGTGCAATACTCTGTGAGCGCCATCATCGCTGAACTCCAAACGAAGGCTTCGGTCGGTATACTGATACGACACCCAGGGGGAGACCCCTACTACTCTCGCAGTCAGTTCTTGCGTAAAAGAAGTTGACGCGGAATAAGACCGAAATGGCCAGACTCAGATTGCACAATTTACCCATATCAGCTATGCGTGTTAAGTATCTGCGACGGCAACGAGACTGGCCAGTCCTTCAACTTCTCTCTAGGTATCTCACCTACCTAATTTTTAGTTTCCGCTCAGCAGACAAAAGTAACATCGTTGTCCTGCGAACCCATCCCACCTCTAGCACGGGATCGATATATGAAAGCCACCTGCCCCTTCAGCCCCCATCTCCGAACAGTATCATAAGTAATGTAACAGTATAAATATATACCCGTGATCACCTCCCGAAGTGATCACGGCCCAGTAGTATAGCATGGCAGACGGACAAGAGTGTAGGGCCACTGATGGAACACTAGCATCCTATACTAAGCATGTAGGATTGCAGGTAAGGTAACAACAGTAGTAGCAAGGACAGGCTATGCATCAGAATAGGTAACGGAAAGCAGTAACATGCTACACTACTCTAATGCAAGCAGTATAGAGAAGAGTAGGCGATATCTGGTGAACAAGGGGGGGGCTTGCCTGGTTGCTCTGGCAAGAGAGAGGGATCGTCAACTCCGTAGTCGTACTGGGTAGTAGCGGCGTCGGCCTCGGTGTCTATCGAGAGAAGAGGGGGGAGAAACAATAAATATATAAGCAAGCATATGCATAGTGATGCATGACATGACAAGTAACGACGTTAGAGGTGCCCTAACGCGGTAGTAGGTGATACCGGTGAAGGGGGATGACATCCGGGAAAGTATCCCCGATGTTTCGCGTTTTCGGGCAGAGGAGCCGGAGGGGGAAGTTGCGTGTTCACTATGCTAGGGATGCGTGGCGGACGAACGGGCTGCGTATCCGGACTCGTCTTGTCGTTCTGAGAAACTTTCATGTAGAAAGTATTTTCATCTGAGCTACGGTTTTATTTATATAATTTTTTTAAAGTTTTAATAATATTCTGCTATTTTTATTAATTCGAAATTAAATAATAAATCACTATGGGTACCCAGCTCTGTGTACACAGAAGTGTACACAAAGGATGACAAGTGGGCCAGAGGGCCCAGTTGACCAGTCAACATTTGACTGGTCAACAGGGGGTGGGGCCCTCTGTCATTCTCTGATCTACTAATTAACCTAGTTAATTTAGCTTATCAGGATTAGGTTAATTAATTAAGATTAACTAATTTAATCAAGGTAATTAAATTAATTAATTATTTTTTATATTTTTTATTACACTTTTCTTCTAAACGTTTTGGGGGCGGGCCCCACTGTCATAGGCCCAGGGGGTAACCGGGCGAAGTGGGCGAGGGTTAACGGGCGGGCGCCCGAGGAGGCCGGACCTGGGGCAAGCACGGCACCAGGGGGCTCAGGCTCCGCGGCCGGGCGCGGCCTCCAGCGAGGCCACCGGCCACCGCAGAATGGAGGGGGGCACGGCCAGCGGCAGGAGCCCGGACGCCGTGGAGGGACGAGGGCGGCGTCAGGGCATGTCCAGGCGGAGGCAGGGTTGGCGCGGCTGCGCGCGGACAGCAGCCGCAGCAACGACGCGGCGAGGGCACTGACTGGGCACGGGCGGCCAACGCGGCGACGACGGCTACAACGCCTATGGCGGGGGAATCAGAGGGCGAGGCGAGGGTTGCTCACATCCGTTGCAGGGGATCGGCTCTTCGAAGCGCGAGGTAGCCGTCCGGGAGAGGTGGTGGAGCGGTGCTAGCGAGGTGGCGGAGCACGACGGCAACGAGGGCTGCGCCGGTGTTGGAGAGGCAGGGCGGAGATGACGCAGTCCGGCGATGGGGTCGGGGAGGCGGCGAGCGTTGGGGGTCCTTCCAGATTCAGGAACGGGACGAGGACGGCGAGGTCCGGCGGTGAAGTGGCCTCGACGGGGCGCTGGCGTGGTGGCAGGAACGGGGAGGCGTTCAGCAGGTTCCGGCGGGGTCGAACGGTGTCGGCGCCATCGGGGTAGAGACGAGGGGCGTCGGGCAGAGGTGAGGGGGATCTCTCGATCCAAAACGAGAGAACGAGAGGGAGAGGTGGATTGGGGGGAGTGGGGTGGGGTTTCGATCTAGGGTTTCTGGGGGGGGGGGGATAAGGGGGACTGGGGGTGGGCTGGCCTGGGTCGGTTGGTTCGGCGGCCAGTTGGGCCGTTCGGCCCAGTTGGCCAGGGGGGTTTCCTCTTTCTTTTGTTATTTTTTTTGTTTTACCTTTTATTCATTTCTCTTTTATTTTAGTTGCACTATATTTTTGGTTTAGTAAAATATGAAAACAGCTCCAAAAATAGTGTGTCAAATTAATCCACTGTTCTAAGAAGTTTTACCTCAGAATAAAAATAGTTTAGTATTTGGTAAAATATATTAGGAGTATAACTAATTGTTTTGATGTTGTTTTAATCACTTAAGGGTATTTAAATATTTTATAAAGATGTTGTTACTCCACCAATAATATCCATGATTTATTTGTCACATTAAGGACATTTTAGTTTTGACTTTTGAAAACTTTAATTGTTTGACTTGATTTTAAATTTGAATTTGAACCGTTTTTGAACCATCGCGAGATTAATAACAGTAACCGAGGTGACGTGGCATCATTAGCATGGAATTACTGTAGCATGATTACCCGGGCATCACACGAAGACATCAAGCTCATGTTGGTGAATGGGTATCCGGCTCCGACTCCGACAGCCACTCCGAGAGAAGTTATCACTCCGACTCCGAAGATACTCAAGATGAAGGTGTTGCCGGTCTAGCACTTGTGTCAACCAACTCCTACAACATATTTGACTCACCAAATGAAGGAATTGGAAGATGCTTCATGGCCAAAGGTCCTAAGGTAACACACCCTGAGTATGTTGATTTCAATAGTGATGAAGATGACTTGTTAGGTGATGATTTGCTTGTTGACAACTCTAGTGATGAATACTATGATGAAACATCAATTAATCATGCTAATCAAGATAAAACGAATGACAATGATAAGGAGAAGATTGAGGCTCTAACTAAAGAACTAAACACTCTTAAGTTAGCTCATGAAACTATCTTCGAAGATCATCAAGAACTTTTAAGAGCTCATGAGAAATTACGCTTTGAAAAGCTCAATCTTGAGCAAGAGCATGAGTTCTTAAAAGCAATCAATGATGATCTCCGCAAGAAAATTTCTTCTTACATTGCCAAGCGTTTACTCTTATCCACTTACATGCCTCAAGTCAAGTCTAGTAACAAGAACAAGAAAGATTCTTCCTCTAGCAGTAACAATGATCATGCTAAATCCAATATTGTTGCTTCTAGTAGCTCTCTTGATTCCACTAATGATTCTCTTAGCCAAGTTACACTTGAGCAAGAAAATAGGTTATTGAAGGGAATTATAGAGAAAGGAGTGTACAAAAGCCTTGCCGGGAGTAAGCAATTCGAGGAAATTGTGCGCAAGCAAGGAATGCACCGGAAGAATCAAGGTGTTGGTTTTGAACGAAAGTTCAATGCCAATGGAGTTGAGTGGGAAGAAGATCAATACCCCAAGACAAAGTTTGTTCCTCAACAAGAGAAGTATGATACTTCTTTCAAGGGGACACAAGCTCAAGATGATCTTCCACCACAAGACTACAAGCAAAAAGGCAAGGACAAGCTTCAAGAGGAAATTGATGCATTTGAAGAAGCTCCTAAGACCTTAGTCAAGTGGATTCCCAAGACTACTTCAAGTTCCACTTCATCAAGTACGACTACAACTCCAAGGATTCCCATCAAGATGGTGTGGATCCAAAAGAAGAAGAACTAGAGAGTTCTTGAGGGTGACTCCGCCAACATACTTCACTCTTATCATTTTGGCAAGAACAAGTGCAATCAACTTCCACATCTTGCACTAGTTCAAGGAGTCACAAAACCCTCTTGTTGGTAAGACAAGGGACAAGGTAACCTAAAAGTTTTCATGGACATCATCTTGTGTGTGCATCACTCTATGTCTATGGATATCCTTGTTTGTTCCTTGTGGGACTAACCCATGTAGGTATTGAAAGTGCAATTCACTCAAATGGATAGTCTCCAAGTGATCTACATCAACATTGAGCATCCACATCTTCAACATCTACATGAAGTCATCATCGACAAAACCCGAGGTTAGTTCATCCCTCTAAGGGGGGATATCACATCTAGGGGGAGCTTTACTCTAAGACTTGAGCTAAAGCAACTCTAAAGATGTGAACACAACAATGCTTTATGTAAAAGTGGTAACCCCACTTGAGCTTAAACGATGAGTATGACCTATGATCAAGTGTTCTCACTTGACTCCTAAGTCAATATACTCATATATAGATGACCTTGTCATCGCAAATTGCTTGATAGATGCTAGAATTGGTTGTGCATGCCTTGTCACATATTTCATTTGCCGTCTTATTGTGTGAGCATGCTGGTTGCATATTTTACTCATTCGAGGACATCCACTTGTTGTTTTGATTGTTTGGTTTTATTTCCTTTTGCCAAGTGGATGGACAAGAATGCCTAAGAACCTCCTCTAGCTATCTATGCTTTTCTCGTCTCAAACTCTATTCATGCTACATCACAAAATTTGATCAAGTCAGATTCGAACCACTCTGTGTGAGGAGCGCTCGGAGTCCCCGATTAGTCATAGACTTAAACTTCCAAAACCTCTTTATGATTCTCGGTCTGACCGATACCCTACTTTCGGTCCTACCGAGATCATTAAGTTGATCTAGGTTTTCGATCTCGGTGCAACCGATTTGAACCATTCGGTCACACTGAGTTGCAACAACTGTATACAGTTTTGCATCTCAGTGCCACCGAGTTGTTCCACTCGGTCACACCGACAGGGTCGGGCTATATATAGTCACGGGCAAAAATTTGGAAATTTCTCCGAACCCCTTCGCCCGCGCGATAGCCTGCTCTGCCAAATTGGTCTTCGGATCGTCTCCTCGCCGCCAGCCGCCTCCAGTCACTGGTCTCCGTCGCCGTCAACGGAAATTCAACCCCGCCGTTGCCGCCGTAGCGAGTCTCCACCGAACTAGGGTATGGACTCGATCTTTGTGCTATTCCCCAATCCGATTCTTAGCACATTGTGATCATCATGATTCTTGCCACGTTTGTTAAACTTCTATCCAGTCAATGAACTCGTAGATTATGTTTAATTCGAAAATTTTAGGGTTAGGTTTCCGCCGAAACCATCTCGGACCCACCAAGTTGAAACACTCGGTCTCACCGATTTGGCTTATGCCATTGCACAAGAGAGACTCGGTCTGACCGAGAATTACTTATCGGTGTGACCGATTTTGGAACTCTGTGAAACCCTAGCAGTCTCGGTGCCACCGAACTGTGACTCGGTCTGACCGAGTTCACTAGTTTAGGTGCCAAAACTGCTTCGGTATCACCGAGTTTAGAAATCGGTAGATCCGAGATGCTTTCAGTGGGAAACTAAAACTAAGTTTTTGAATTATTCTTTTGCAAAAATCTCTGCATTTTGTGATGCTTATCCACTCTATCTCATCTATAACCTATTCACAGGGTCAGCAGTCAGAGTTTGCATCATGTCAGACCAAAGTGATAGCCAGAACTTGTCAGAGCAGCAAGTGCAGATGAGTGAGGGCACTAGTCCCTCAAGTTCCTCAGTTGATGGCAGCAGGAGCACCCCTAGCAATCTGCCTAAAGCTGCCACAAGACAGAGAAAGAAGAGAACCTCAGACTCAGAAGATGAGGATTATGTGGCAGAAGAGGAAACAACTTCCAAGAGAGTTGAGCCAGCACAGGGCATAAAACCAGGGATGAAGATCAAAAGGCCAGCAGGCAGGCAGCCTATATCAAAGGCCAGAGCTTCAACTGAGAAGCCCACTCCCATTGAGCCAGTTGCTGCTGAAGGCAAGAAGAGGAAAGAAAGGGTGAACAAAACTGTAGCCAGAGTGCTTGGCAAGGCTTCCATCATGGAAGATGAGGAGGAAGAAGAAGAGGTAGCTGCACCAGCACCTAAGGCACCCAAGCTGATGGGTGATGCCATAAGAACAGGAGCAGCTGCTTCCAAGGCGAAGGCAGCTCCAAAGCCAAAGCCAAAGAGGAACACAAGAAGCATCCCAGCTACTGAGAAGAACAAGGCCCCAGTGTCTGAAGCTGCAGAAGAAGAGAATGTTCTTAGAAAGCTCAAGCCCAAGATCCCAGACCACAACGATGCTCATCCTGTGGCTGAGGATATGAAACTCAGGAGAGATTCAGGGCTCCGGAAGTGGAGAGAAGCAGACCCGTATGCTTCAAGGAGAAGGACTGCAGTTGACTATAGGTTTCACACCAAGGAGCAGCAAGACTTTTATGAGACAGTGCTGCTAGACAAGAAGCCAATTGTCTGTGATATGAGATGGGTTGATTGGCAATACATCAAGGACAACGAAGAGTACTACCCTGGAGTGCAGGACAACTTCAAGGCATGTGGAGTAGAGGACTTTGTTGGGCAGAAGCTCACAAAGTGGAACGAGGAACTCATCATGCAGTTCTACTCCACAACCCATTTCTATCCAGATGGCAGGATTGTATGGATGTCAGAGGGTACGAGGTACCAGTCTACAGTTGCTGAATGGGCTCAGCTGATTAATTCCCCAGAAGAGCATGACGATGACTTGGACATTTATGCCAAGAAGAAGATGGACCACAACTCAATGTCAAACATGTACAAGGAGATTCCAAATGAAGCACTTGATACGTTCAAGTTTGGCTCAGTACACTATCTTCTATCAGGGCTGCCAACCATCAACTGGATTCTTAGGCACACCCTATTGCCCAAGTCTGGAGATCACAAGATGATCAGGGGCCACGCGATCAACTTGCTTCATATCTTTGACGTGCCACAGAAATTCAAAGTCATGAGCCTTATGATTGAAACAATCAAGAGGACAGCAGCAGACCAGAAGAGGAGCTGTGGATATGCCCCACAGATTCAGGAGCTCATCAACTCTAAGATGGGCACGGGCATATACTTATTGGACAAGGAACACCTGCCCATCCGTCCAGACTTTGAAGATAATCAAGTGGTCATGACTGAGAATGAGCCATCATCTGCCCAAGCACAAGCCAAGAAGGAGAAGGCGAGGAAGGAGAAAGCTGCCAAGATGCCTACTCAAGAGGAGGCATCTGAATATTTCCTGAAAACCAAACAAGAGCAGCTTGGTTACTTGATTGCATCCACCCTGCGGATTGAGCAAGGACTAGCCACCCTAACTCAGAACCAGGAAAGCTTAGAGAGGATCATGGAACAAAAGTTCTATGACTTGGATGTCAAAGTGACAGAGATTCAGACTGCAGTGGAGCAGCTCCAGGATGACATGCAGGAGAGGAGAGGAAAGACTACAACTGATGCCTTTGCCAGAGTGCCACGAGGTCCGAGGTCGTCTGCAGTGCCAGTTGCTGACCCCAGAGCCACCACGTCTGCACCAGCTATAGCCTCAGTTCCATCAGCTCCAGCGTCCACTTCAGCCTCGACTCCAACCACGTCTACAGAAGGCTTCATCCTTGGAGTGCTCCAGACTCCACCACCACCTGAAGATCAAGCCTGAGTGTCGACTTAGCACTATGAATTTTCTAGGAACTTTTTGGTAACTTGTTGCCAAAGGGGGAGAAAATGTATAGATCATAGGCTTCGAGAGAGAGTGTTGCTTTTATTCTCTCTTGTTTTATTTGGTGGTTTTTCAAACTTTGTTTGCTTTTGTGTGAGATACTATGTCATTGCTCGTGAGACATTGATGATCATGTGTTTGATCATAAGCTACACTTAATGTTTGCTTAATATTATCATCTTATCTATCTTATGTGATCATTCACTATTCTTGGTGATGAGTGCATGTATTTCATTCTTATCATTTTAAGCGCTCCACCAAGATGTATGTGACATGGAAGAGTAACCCATGACTCTAACTCTTTGTGCATTTGCAGTCCAATGAAAATTTTAAATATGCACAAATTTAGGGGGAGCTCTTACTTGTCACATACTTCTCAAAGCGACGATATATTTCATGCTTATTATCATTTGTCGAAGCTTTGATCTATATGTTGTCATCAATTACCAAAAAGGGGGAGATTGAAAGTGCAACTATCCCTAGGTGGTTTTGGTAATTCATAACAACATATAGCTCATTGAGCTAATGCTATTCCAAGATGAGTATTTCAGGAAAGCTCAATGATTGGCATGGCATGGATGTGAAAGTGGAACCCTCAAAATGCTAAGGACAAAGGATTGGCTCAAGCTCAAAAGCTCAAGACTCTTCATTTTATATTTTAGTGATCCAAGATCACATTGAGTCTTTAGGAAAAGCCAATACTATCAAGGAGGGATGAGGTGTTGCTTAATGAGCCTCTTGCTTCATGTGCTTAGTGATATGCTCCAAAACCCTCAACTACTTTCCCATATCCACATATGACCTAAACCCTAAGCCAAACTCGGTCCTACCGATTCTTTCTATCCGGCGCCACCGAGTTTCACTTGTCATAAGCCACTGCCAAACCCTAGCAATTCGGTTCTACCGATAGGGATCTCGGTCTCACCGAGATGGTATTGCAAACTCTCTGTTTCCCTTTCGTAACTTTTCGGTCTCACCGAAAGAGCGAATCGGTCCCACCGAGATTGCAGTGTAAACTCTTTGTTTCCTTTTTGTAACTTTTCGGTCTCACCGAAAGAGCAAATCGGTCCCACCGAGTTTACCTGACCAACACTCTGGTTAGCTTATTACCAAACTCGGTCTCACCGAGTTTGTGTAATCGGTCTCACCGAGATTACGTTATGCCCAAACCCTAACCATATCGGTCCTACCGAGTTGCATGTCAGTCCCACCGAAAATCTCTAACGCTCACTAGGTTTACCTTTTCGGTCCGACCGAGTTTGTTGATTCGGTCCCACCGAGATTGGAAAACTGTGTGTAACGGTTGGATTTTGTGTGGAGGCTATATATACCCCTCCACCTCCTCTTCATTCATGGAGAGAGCCATCAGAACACATACACAATTCCAACTCATATGTTCTGAGAGAGAACCACCTACTCATGTGTTGAGACCAAGATATTCCATTCCTACCATATGAATCTTGATCTCTAGCCTTCCCCAAGTTGCTTTCCACTCAAATCTTCTTTTCACAAAATCCAAATCCTATGAGAGAGAGTTGAGTGTTGGGGAGACTATCATTTGAAGCACAAGAGCAAGGAGTTCATTACCTACACACCATTTGTTACTTCTTGGAGAGTGGTGTCTCCTAGATTGGCTAGGTGTCACTTGGGAGCCTCCGACAAGATTGTGGAGTTGAACCAAGGAGTTTGTAAGGGCAAGGAGATCGCCTAGTTCGTGAAGATCTACCGCTAGTGAGGCAAGTCCTTCGTGGGCGATGGCCATGGTG
The DNA here is from genome assembly GCF_003073215.2 of Triticum urartu. Taxonomy (NCBI): domain Eukaryota; kingdom Viridiplantae; phylum Streptophyta; class Magnoliopsida; order Poales; family Poaceae; genus Triticum; species Triticum urartu. Next base: position 450,265,071 of record NC_053028.1, read on the forward strand.
GGATAGACAAGGTTGCTTCTTCGTGGACCCTTCGTGGGTGGTTGCTTCTTCGTGGACCCTTCGTGGGTGGAGCCCTCCGTGGACTCGCGCAACCATTACCCTTCGTGGGTGGAGCCCTCCGTGGACTCGCGCAACCGTTACCCTTCCTGGGTTGAAGTCTCCATCAACGTGGATGTAGGATAGCACGACCTATCCGAACCACGGGAAAAACATCCGTGTCTCCAATTGCGTTTGAATTCTCCAAACCCTTCCCTTTACATTCTTGCAAGTTGCATGCTTTACTTTCCGCTGCCAATATACTCTTTGCATGCTTGCTTGAATTGTGTGATGATTGCTTGACTTGTCCTACAATAGCTAAAATCTGCGAAGAACTAAAATTGGGAAAAGGTTAAGTTTTTATTTGGTCAAGTAGTCTAATCACCCCCCTCTAGACATACTTTCGATCCTACAACCGTCTAAACTGAATATTAAGGGGGATAGATTGAATTATCGTTGCAACGAACACCTCATGACGTTGAACAATACGATATAAAGACGGGTATTGAATGGCCAAGGGTGTCTCTCCGAGCCAAGTATCCTCCCAGAACCGTGTACTAGTACCGTTGCCAATAATGAACTTTGCCCTATTAAACAGTGATTGTTTGACTTTCATGAGTCCTTTCCAGAAAGGCGAGTCAGTCGACCTAACCATCACTTGTGACACAGTTTTGGTCTGAAGGTACTTGTTACGCAGTATTTGTGCCCACGTGGCATCAGTCTCTTGGGATAGCTTCCACAGCCACTTACTAAGAAGGCATCTGTTCTTGACTTCGAGATTTTCAATACCAAGCCCCCCTTGGTCTTTCGGTCTACAGATGATATCCCATTTAGCTAGCCGGTACTTTCTTTTTAGCTCATCACCCTGCCAGAAGAAACGCGATCGATAAAAGTCCAGTCTTTTCCTAACCCCAACTGGGACTTCAAAGAATGATAGAAGAAACATAGGCATACTCATGAGCACCGAATTAATCAAAATTAGTCGGCCTCCGTATGACATGAGCTTGCCCTGCCAGCAACTCAGTTTCTTTTCAAATCTATCTTCGATGCACTTCCATTCTCGATTTGTCAGCTTGCGGTGGTGGATTGGTATACCTAGGTAAGAAAAAGGTAACGCCCCCAAATCACACCCAAACAATTGCCTATAAGCATCTTGTTCTTCCTTGGCTCTACCAAAGCAGAACAACTCACTCTTGTGATAGTTAATCTTAAGCCCGGTCAATTGTTCGAAAAGGCATAACACCAGCTTCATATTTCTTGCCTTGGCCAAATCATGCTCCATAAAGATGATTGTATCATCATCGTACTAAAGAATGGATACACCTCCATCAACAAGATGAGGTACTAAGCCACCTACTTGACCATTCTCCTTAGACCTTCCTATCAAAAGTGCTAACATATCCACCACGATGTTAAACAGGATAGGCGACATCGGATCTTCTTGTATTAGGCCTTTATGTGTCTGGAAATAATGACCAATATCGTCATTCACCTTAATTCCAACACTACCTTTTTGCGTAAACGATTTAACCTGGTGGCGCCAGGCTTCATCGAAACCTTTCATACGCAATGCCTGTTGAAGGAATGGCCATTTGACTTTATCGTACGCTTTCTCGAAATCCACCTTAAAAATCATTCCATCAAGTTTTTTAGAATGGATTTCATGGAGCGTTTCATGAAGGACAACCACCCCTTCGAGGATGTTTCTATCCGGCATGAAAGCAGTTTGGGACTGTTTTACCACAGAATGTGCAATCTGTGTAAGCCTATTAGTCCCGACCTTGGTGAAGATTTTGAAACTAACATTGAGAAGGCAGATCGGCCTGAATTGCTCTATTCTCATAGCATCCATTTTCTTAGGAAGCAATGTGATAGTTCCAAAATTCAAGTGAAATAAATGAAGCTGTCCAGAGAATAGATCATGTAACATAGGTAAAAAATCCCCCTTAATAATGTGCCAGCACTTTTTGTAAAACTCAGCCGGGAAACCATCCGGTCCGGGAGCCTTATTGTTTTTCATCTGTGCAATAGCATCAAACACCTCCTTCTCTGAAAACGGGGCAACCAAAATATCATTATCGGCAGCTGATAATTGAGGTACATCCTCAATCCTGGACTCATCGAGGGACACATAGCTATCCTCGGGAGGTCCAAATAACTGCTTGTGATATTCGGTTATATAGGTATTTAGGTTGTCCTGTCCTAAAATGGTTCCTTCGTCTTGCTCAAGCTGAAATATTCTCTTCTTTCTATGTTTTCCATTAGCAATTAAGTGAAAGAATTGGGTATTCGCGTCCCCCTGAACAACTTTGCGGACCTTAGCTCGTAATGCCCGCTTCAATTCTTCTTCACGGAGAAGCTCTTTCAGCCTCTTCTCCGCCTCGGTTTTAACCTGGAGCTCGGCTGGCTGCAACATCGTGGATTTAGCCTGTATGTCAAGGGCCTGAATAAGAGAAAGGAGCCTGTCCTTTTCAATTTTATACACCCCACTAAGGTGTTTAGCCCATCCCCTCAAGAAACTTCTCAAATGCCTAATCTTATTCTGCCAACGCTCGACCGAAGTCCTACCTCCTGCACCCTTAACCCATTCCCTGGCAATCATGTCCAAGAAACCTTCGCGCTCAAACCAGGCCATCTCGAAAGAAAAGGTATTTTTGTTTCCCATGTGATTCGGCTCTCCCGAGTCCAGAAACAAAGGAGTGTGATCGGATATTCCACGCGAGAGGGCTTGTACCGTTACGAGAGGGTACTTCTGTTCCCACTCAACACTCGCGAGAACTCGATCAAGTTTTTCATACGTCGGGTTTGGCATAGCATTAGCCCAGGTAAACTTTCTACCAGAAAGTTCTATCTCCCTCAGATCCAAGCTTTCAATAATGGTATTGAACATAAATGACCACCTGCCGTCAAAATTATCGTTGTTCTTCTCCTCTCTCCTCCTAATGATATTGAAGTCACCCCCAACCAACATGGGAAGCTGCTCAGACCCACAGATTCGAACAAGGTCCGCCAAAAACTCCGGTTTTAGCTCAGGTTGTGCGGCACCATATACCGCCACCAAAGCCCAGTTGAAACCATCAGTTTTAGACCTAACTCGAAACTTGACCGCAAAGTCACCCATCACTACACTGCGGACTTCTAGCGATTCGCATCTCACACCAAGCAAGATCCCACCCGATCTTCCTCGCGGAGGAAGGCAATGCCAATCAAAATCAACACCGCCCACAAGAGAGGCAAGAAACTGGGGCGCAAAGTTCTCACGACCAGTTTCCGAGAGAGCAATAAAATCTAAACGATGCTCTAAAGATGCATCAGCAAGAAACCTTCTTTTAGCCAAGTCTTTGAGACCTCTGCTATTCCAAAAGATCTCTTTCATCTTTCATCATGAATTTTTTTGGTAGTCCGAATCCTAACACTCCGACGAACCGCAGAAGTGGGATAAATCTTCCGCTTCCACGTGCGTTTGGGTCTACTTGGATCCTCCATCCGGTCCTCATAACCGGGCACAGTGGGGCTAGCGATATCCTCCTCTAGGGTTGCATCCTCTTCCTCGGAGTGAGGATTGGATGGTGCAAGATCCGCACAAAGATTATCAAGCACCCTAACCCCTAACGCACCAATCTCTGCATCGTTCATGGGTTTTACCGCAGCTAGGTTTCGAATAGTCTCTAATGCACGTTCCGCCTCCAAATCTAGGAGATCATTGACCGAATTAGATATCTCTCTATCATTACTCCCCAGTGAAACTCCTAGTTGGTTTGCATTATGAATAATCTCCTCATCTGAATAATGTAAAATTGAATTAGATACGTTAACAGACATACCAGTAGTGACTTCAATGTCACGAAGCTTGGCCGCCCGCATAGCGCACCTCTGCTGCATGTCGTCAACCTCCGGAAAATCCTCGAGACGGCGACTCATCCGCCGGCCCTCAGAAACTGGATCTGAAATCCCTCCGAATGCGATCACGTCCTGCCGAGAGGGCCTACAGACATCAAAGCCTCCTGCCCTGACGGTAGGTCCCGCCGATATCTGCCCTGAAGCGGCGCCTTGGAGCTCAAGCGCGTCGGGGGAGAGGAGTTTGTGGGCCGCCTGCCAAAGATTGATCCACGTAAAAATTCAAACTGTTGGAGAAGGACGACAATGCATTTCTAAGAAGGTAGTAAGATAAACTGATCGGCGAGTACTGACTGTTAATTACCTGCATTATTAATTTGCTTGTACGACTGCGTGTACAACTGTAATGCCTGCCATTGTTAATTAACTTTGAACAACTGGTAGCACATTGTTTTCACCTTAGCTTGATGAGACTCATTCACGTGGAGGTCATCATATCTATCGTACACATACTGTGCCACCATGCATAATGATAACGTGAGGTTCTGAAACGGAAAACAAAAAGTCTGGCTTGATCACACATTTCTTCATCCATAAGGACCATAACTGCACCCAAGTCCAGTTCTCATGATCACCATGATATGTCAGCCATGATAAAACATGCATATATATCATTGAATTAATGCATCCAAGCATCATATATATGAACATACATAGGCAAGGAAGGAGACATCAACTTCATTTTCCATGTTGCAACAACCAGATAAGCAGTGACTTAACTCATGATAATGATCAAATCTCTTTCCATCTTTTCATGTGAATTTTCTCTCCAAAGACATCTACAAATTAACAGATCCGTCGACAAGCTTGTCCAATGTGCAGTGAACTCATTTATTTTCTGAGTTAGTTGCCTTGGCAATTTTCAGCTGAGGAAGAAAAGAAGATCGGGATGAGAACCGTATGGATAGATGCATGATCGAGGCAACATGCCAACAACTAATATTCTTAGCTGCAAAGTCAAAACTGGGGGAGGTGATTAGCTCCTAAAACTTGCATGGCCATGCACGCAGCTCCTTTTGCTTCCTTCTAGATGCTGCCTCCTTGGCGGCTACATCTTTCACACATTTGGAATGTTAGTTAGGCTTAGCAATCACAACTTAAATTAATTACTACCCATAGTTGATTATCAACTAGCTAGCTAGCTAGCTATGGCCTCGGCATCCCGCACCCATGCATATGCTTTGGGGGTTGGTGCAGGAGTTATGGTATGATCCAAACCCTGCATCTTTGCTGGTCTACTGTATGGTACGGGTAGTACAGTTTCTTCTAACTGATTTGACTACAGTAGGTAGAATTCTTAATTAACATGTGCAGATTTGCAGCTCTTTGCAACCAAAACAACAGTGCTTTGGTTGGACCATCACCCTAGCTAGTTAACTCCATTTGTCAATCATATCTACCATTCTGAGTCTGACTGCTTTGCTTGCTTGCCGTCTTCTTCTCTGTTGTGGAGCAATTTTCTTCTTCTTTTTATCACTGTTCACGGATGAGCTAATTTTCTTCTCTTGTGAAGCAATCACGCTGCAATAGCACACGGTGCACCTGTGATACTGAAGTTTTGCTTCATTTCAGACAGAGTGCATGATTATATCCTGCCTAAAAAAAAATCCTGCCTAGCTAGCGAGATTTGTGTCCCCAGATCGTTTACATTAACAATGATATATTATCTGTAATAGTGAGCAAATAGGTTCTTTTAATTACTCCTGCCTCTATCAAGACAGTTCTTTCGCACCAAATTCATTACACTACTGTGTACTCCTATGAGAAAGTGTCCCTAGCTAGAATAGATCAACTCAATTGTGATGTTTCGCTAATGTCGAATTAATGGAGGTTGTACCAGCCTAAACAGGGTTTTGTGTCCAACACGGCGATCCCATTAATGCAAAGCATGGCCTAGCCAGAGAGCCCGAAGTCAAGCGAGTCTTAATTATAAAGGATTGGACCCAACGATACAGGTACAATGATTTCTCCCGCGCTCTCTCTCGTCTCTCTCACGAGGGACAGCAGTAGCCCCGCCTATCAGTTGTCGTCAATTTCTCTGGCTATGTTGGTGCCAGCGTTAATGCTTCTTCACTGAGTACTACGTAGGTTGGTGCTGTCCAGGCGTATCTCTGTCTTGTTCAGTTGTTTCTTTTTGAATAATCTTAGCTAACTTGCCATGTGTATTGTTCATGCATGTGACCATTGCATGCCATGGTCGTCCTTAATTAATTATCCTTCACGGACGTATGTGCAAGGCCTGCATGCATGTTATGACAAATAGTGTATAAAGTAAAATACTTTCAAGCTAAGAGCCCCTGAACTTGAAAATTTTATGGACCTTATGACGACTAAATACAGTTAATGTTATTTTAGGGCTCAACTATTCAAACAAAATGAATTAGATATAGAACTGCATTCGAAATTTAATGCCAATACATCCATAAAACTGGGACTAGATGAATAGGCGCGGTGTCGAATGGCTGTGTGCTCGTCTAGGAAGAGGAGCGACCTCTGAAAATTGATCCACAGGGAGAGGAACGTCAACAATCCACAACCGATGATATTCGTGTATCTTACTAATGGCAAAATGTTCCTAGCACAACACAACCACAAAACACGACGCGTCTGCTAGGCGTGGCGTGGCGAGGCGGACGTCGGAGGAGTGGCCATGTATTTGTCCTCTCCTCAAGCTCTTAATGATGTGTGAAGGAGTAAACCTTATATGTTGGTCTAACACTCCCTTCATAATCGGGGTGAGACTAAACTCTTCAGATTTTGCTTGCCATGCTTGGATGGGCAATGAGCCTGGTCAAATAATTCCAATAGACATATGGTTGTGTCCATCCTCAATGTCTCGACATTCATCTAAATATTATGTGATTGCAGTGGTCGGATGTAATTAGTATCATCTTAACATTACCCAAAATGTAGGTATATATATATATATACGCCCACGGACGAGTCCGGACAAGTCTACGAACAGTGATAAGGCAGCACACCAAAAACGCCCGTAACAATCATGAATCTGAAATCAAATCCATACTAGCCATGCAGATAAGACCTATGTACTACACACATAGTTAAACCTACTCATCGTCGGAGATATCGACGATCTCCATGCCCGACACCGGGTAGATGGGAAAGTGCGGTAGCTCTTGCGCTTGCAGAGGCTCCGGCTCCTCCGCCCCTTCGCCTTTGTGTCCAGTTCGGCGAACAACACCTCTGTCGCCACCTATCACTACTAGGAGAAAGACTATAGATAGAATTTTAGCAGTAGCGTGGTATTATTGGCCAGCGCTACTGCTACTTAGTGGTCTACTGCTACTTAGTGGTAGCGCGGGGATGAAACCAACGCTACACGTAATGAAGTAGTAGTAGCGCTGGGCGGCGGGGCAACGCTACTGCTAAGTGTTCCCACCGCCACCGGCCGGGCTATCCTTAGTAGTAGCGATGGGCCAAAATCAATGCTACTGCTAAGATCCATAGCAGTAGCACATGTCGGTGGCCCGCCGCTGCCGCTATGTGTGCACGGGGCAGAAGGCGGGCCCAAATAAGCAGTAGCGCTGGGCCACGGACACGCGCTACTGCTATGGATCTTAGCAGTAGCACCGGTGCGCTACCAACGCTACTACTACACGTAGTAGTCACCTTTTTCTCCCACCCTGCCCTTTCCCCTCTTCCTCCTCTACCTCCCTCACTTACTTCTTCCTTCTCCTACCTCTCTTATCTCCCCATTAATGCCCCCATCCACCATCTCCTCCATTAATGAGCTCTATTAATGCCTTTTTCTCTTCCTCACTTGAATTTATTTGTCTCTCCCTCCTTCTCTCTTCCCCACTCATGCCACTAGCTAGCTTTCCCTCCCTCTCCTCTAGTTAGGTAGAGCATCTCAAGATCTACCATGCTAGCTAGCTAGCTTTCCTTCCCTCCTTCCACTACTTTTGATCCCTCTAGCTAGCTAGCTAGCGGCACCGGCCATCTACCGTACTTGTGTGCTCGATCCCTCTCTTGGGACGATAGGTGAGTAAAAAGTTGTGCTTTGCAAGAATGAAAATATTTGTGTTTGCGCTATGATGGCGAGAATGTGCGTGTGACATGAGTTGCCGCCTATGTGTATTTGTCGGATCATGCGTGGCATGAGTTGCTTATGTTTTGCTGAAATGTCGATTTATTTCCGTTTCGGCGAATTTCGGGAAAACTCTATATGTCATATTTTTAGGGAAGGTCGTGCCGAATTTTTGTATGACTTTGATATAGCCATATATATGCATGCATGGTAATAATTCTTTTGCTTATTATATCGCGCAGGCAATTAATCATGAAGATCAGTGGAAGGGTGGTGGAAAGATGGTTACGATCCACGGTGCAAGACATGTATTCAAATAATCGGACTGGGATTATATGTCCGTGTAGAAAATGCAAACTAATCGTCATCTTGGACCCCTTTGACCATGGCAGTTTGAAGGCGCACCTGCTCATGCATGGTTTCATGGATGGCTATACTCGGTGGATAACTAAAGATGATGATGAGGATGTCCACATGGCATAAAATAATGACATGGGGGTAGACAAAGAGATGCCTGACGATGATGGCCCCGAAGAAGAGTTTGAGGGTGCATGACATGGCGGCGGATAAGAGGCCGTACACGCTAGGGAAGAGGGTGCCGGACACGGCGCAGAAGAGGCCGGACACGACAGAGAAGAGGCGAACACACAACAGTCTTCGACGTGACTAAGTTTAGTCATGCAGGACCCTCATGTCCGAGACCTACTCCGCAAAAATACGAGTAGGGATAGAGCCTCTTCCAGAGAGGAGGCCAAGCTGGCGCAATTGGAGGTAGACTCGAAGACTCCATTGTATGACGATTGCGATCCCGAGGTGACCCGCTTGAGTTTCACACTTGAACTTCTAAAGACGAAGGCCAAAAACAAATGGATAGACGCAAGCCTCGATGAGCATTTGATGTATCTACATAATAAATTTCTTCCCGTGGGGAACCTGTGTCCTACTAGTGTCGATGATGCCAAGAAGATCGTGTGCCCTCTTGATCTGCCCCACATTAGATACCATGCATGCATCAATGATTGCATCATTTATCAGAAGGGGCACACGGAAAAAACCAGCTGTCCGGTGTGCAATGCTTCTCGATACAAGAAGGCCGGGAAGAAATCTCCTCAGAAAGTTGTATGGTACATACCGATCACTCCCCGTCTGTAGTGTTATTTCATAGATCCTAAGAAAGCAAAGCTCATGCGCTGGCATGCGGAGAGGGGGAAGCCTGACGACGGAGATGATCCGAAGCTAAGACACCTTGCGAACGCTAGCCAGTGGTGAGCATTCAACACGGAACATGGATATTTAACAGATCATGCAAGGAACATCGTGCTTGGCGCGAGTATCGGTGGCATGAATCCGTTTGGCAACCAGAACACTAACCATATCACATGGCCCTTGTTTGTATGTGATGTGGAGCATCCCTCGCTCATCCCCATGGACGTGCAGCCACCACCGCAAGCACAAAGAGTACCAATGACAAGAGTCCGCTCACGCGTCATCGAAACCGAGGTTGACTCTTTCCTCTTCGAACTCCATTCGATTTCACACGAGAGTTGGGTCCTACCTCAAACTGAAGTGTTATGCACTCTTAGGTATGAAGAAGAAGACCGTGAAGAGGCAAGGACGGAGGTACAAGCAACTACAGAAGAGGAAGGGAAAGAAGGGCGCGAGACGAGGAGGCTATAGACACCCCAGGTGCCCGAACCCCTATGCACCCGGGTGCCCGGCCTCTGGCTGTGAGCTGGCCCTGGACGCCCCGGGTAGCCGGCCAGGAGACCCCCGGGTGCCCGGCCCCCAGCCTGGGAGCTGCACCGCCACCATGGGTGCCCGGGCCGCTACCCCCGGGTGCCCGGCCCTTCCCCGCCTAGGCGCTGGAGCTGCCCCACCGGGTGCCCGGCCCTACCAGCCGCTAAGGGCGCTGGCCCTCTGACCCGTCCGGGTTCCCGAGCCGCCAACCCTTGGGTGCCTTCCCCCCTCCCCGGTTCGGGTGCCCGGACCCCTCCGAGAGTGCCTACGTGCACTATGGGTTTTGACCCTTGTACCCCTCTCTTTCCCCAATTTCGTCCCTAGGCTATATAAACTCTTCCCCTAGCTCATTTGTAGGATAGCAAAGTATTTGATAGACAAAGAGAGAGCTTTTCTCATCTTCCTCCACATGTAGATCATGACCTACTAATGAAGAAGATCCTCTTGTGGCCGGATATCAAGACCCCGTCTAGGGAAGGATCCCCATCATAGGATCATCAAGACCTCTCTCCTCATAGGATTGGGATGAACTAGTTACCTCTTGTATCTTCTTGTGCTGGATTTGGACCTTTGTATCACTCTTTGTGTAATTGGATCTAGCACATGCGTGATTGGATAAGTCAATTGGAGTGTTCCTCTTGTTTCCCCCCTTTGTGTTCTTCTTGTTCTTGGGGATTTCCCCTCCAATTCGTGAAAGATCTTCATCTAGGGTTCCACCCTACAACATATTGGTATCATGAGCCATGGTTTCTCACGAAATTGGAGACCCCCTTCTTTTTCTCTAGCCTAATTTTTTTGTGTCCTTCCCCAATTTCGAAAATTCCCCACCAAAAATAGCCCCATTTTTTGTGATTTGTTGGTTTGATGAGGTTTTGTTGGATTTGATCCATGGATTTGCTTGGTTTCAAGTGATCTAGCCTTCCCCCATCCATCTCCACCTTTCCCACCATGAAATCCACCAATTTCTTCCATTTTGACACAAATTTCCACCCAAACCCGTGACCCCCGGACCTCAAACCCTGGGCACCCGGACCTCCCGGGGCAAGTTCCGCCCAACCCCGCTGACCACCCCAGGTGCCCGCACCCCTTACCCCCGGGTACCCGGATCCCCTGGCCACTTTTTCGCCCAACCCTGCAGACCACCCCGGGTGCCCGCACCTCCGACCCACGGGCACCGTCACCCCGCCGAATCAGCCCACCAACAAAAACCGTTTCAGCTATAACTTTCACTCTCGAAGTCCGATTTCGACATTCTTTTGCTCATTGAGTAGCTATTGACATGCCCTATCCATCTATATAGGTTATACCACCATTTGACTCCAACAAAGTTTTGGCATTTTGGCATCTTTGCCTAGGCCATCCACCATATCATCCGCAAAACCACCATAGCTTTCCGCAACCTAACCCATTTTGATCAATATAGCATTTGTGGTTGCTCGCGTGGTGACTTGAGTCTCCTAAGGTGTTTTGGCTACTTAGGGACAATTGCTTCTTCATCAACCACCACCACCATTTCCGCATTGCTAACTCCGAAACCACCAACGCATTCCGCTACCACCATTTGACATTTTCCTTTGAGATTTTGAGTTTGCGGGTTTTCCATTTCCCAGTGTGTTTCGGCTAACTAGGAATGATTCGACATCGACAACACTGCCGCTCAAATTCGTCCAGGATTCGACATCAACCACCTTCACCAATTTGACACCCTAACCGTAAGCAAGAACAGTAACCTATATATCATCTTGGTATCGTGGTATCCAATCATTGTATATTCCCCTTGGCCATTACATTGTTAACCCCTTAGATCATTTTGCGTCACTTGCCTATCGAGACTAGCCATTGAGTATTGCCGGCAACTTTACTTGTGCACATTAGTGATCATTGATCTACACCTTCCATTGCGTACATACCATATCATATTGGTATCATCTTGGTATCATAGTACCATCCCTTGTGTCACAAGATTGTTCCCTCATATACACAATAGCTATCTTGGTTTGTGCAGTTCGCATAAGTGGCCATACAAAAAAGAGAAAAAGAGAATAAGCTTTTAAGAAAGAAGAGAAAAACAAATATCTTGTAAGCAATAGCCATAGCATCGCCATATTGCATATCATACTACCATATTGATCATCTTGGATCATCGTGTGCGACACACCGAGAACCTTACATACACAGCATACTTCGGATATAAGTTGTTGCATTTTTGTCTCTTATAGGTTGTGCACAAGTGTCGTATCCGCCTATGGAGCAATCGTGCTATCACCTTTCTAGAGTTGTGCAACAAGAGCATTTTAAGCAGATTCCACATTTTGAGCTCATTCCTTGGTTGCACGACCCCATTTATCTATCTATGTGTGTGTTTTTGTGTGCCACATTTTGCTATTGGTCTACTTGTTTCACTTGCGAATTTGTGAATCTTTTCCAACATTATTGACTCTTGCTAACATTTTGCATCAAATTTTTGTGCCACTATCCTCACCAAGCTCCACCATAAGCCTTACTTGTGTAGGTGTGAGAATTGACAAGATCCAGTACCAATTGTGCTATTTCCTTGTTACATTATTGAGTGATCATTGATCCATCTTCAACATTGGAAAGGTACATTTGGTCTAGTTGTTTCATTTCTTCCACTCACATTTGCTCGAGTCTTGTGATGGATAGGCAAAGCATTTCATCTCCAGTCTTCCACGACAACGACGACGCGAACAACTACATCACCAAAACACCACTTTTCGGACCACAACGAGCAATGCACGACATTGAGTGATTCACCATCGACATTCTCCAAAGCGAAGCAAGGAAAAGGGACTACATCGACACCAAGTTGGATGAACAAATGGATCAAGTACGAGACATGGTGGCCAAATACAAGTCTTCTTCTGCTTCGTCATCTTCACAACGGAGACACTCAAGTTGCACACCTTCGGAGCGGCCACAAGATGCAAGTACCACGCGGCACCATCAAGAAAACCTTCTTGAGCACAAAAGAAGACCAAGAGACGAGCACCACCACGACCAAGCTACGGCTACCACCACTACTTCAACAACTTCGCCAAGTGTTATCAAGGCATATTCGCCTTTGGACATACGGCATCTTTGCCTACTTTCGACGAGTACGACTACATCGAGCTCATCAAGTCCAAGGCGACCACGTACAAGCGAGGGCGACACTTCCATCTTCGGAAGCCCCTCAAGGAAGACAGACGAGCATGGGAAATTCC